>NC_070604.1:44980897-45677772 GCF_027172205.1 Podarcis raffonei
ATATTTAAAGGTGGACCTACCTAATTTTCACCTTCTGGCACAATATAGGAGCTGAAACATAGCAATTCTTTGAAAATTGTACTTTTCTGAATTTTTGCAAAGCAGTTCTCCAGTCAAGTGAGGTGTACGAAAATGCATATACTGGAGTAAAGTGCCCATAAAAATGCATATACAGTGAAAATAGTATGCAAAACTGAATTATTTTAGGGGAAATTGCTTTGCAAAAAAATTGCATATATTGGGCTAAATGCCATACAAAACATGTGCATGAGGAAAAACCTGCACTGCAAACATGCAAACATGCCCTCTGTTCTCTGTTGGTGTTGCTAATAGTAGACCCATTTAGGGCAGGTGCTTATTTTTTTCTACTTTCTGTGGGCATTTTTATTGGCTGTGTTAAAGTATCAGGATGCTTGAATCTCACGTCAATGGTCCAATTTGTGATAAATGCTTCATTGCCAGAATATGCTTATTTAGAAGTGCACAGATAACAAGGGGTAAAGTTAAGGCTCAGTTTCCTGTGTAATACCCTCAGTACACATTTCTATGATTTTCATGGACTTTTCACTTTTTATTTGTTGAGAGCAAAAAAGAAAGGTACTATATTTTCAAGGAAATGGGAAATGCAAACATTCTGCTCCTATGAAGTTTGATGTTGAGTTTGGGTTTTTAAAAAATAGAACAGAAGTCTAGTAGAGTTATCATTGGCCAAGGTACACCCACTCACATTTTCTATCTTGCTTTGGCCCCTGGTAAAGCAAGGTTTGCAGGATTTCAAAGCACTGCAAGAAACCCCCAAACAAGAAACCATAAACAGAACTGGGTGTGGGATGTGGAGTGAGTACATACCTATGTCCAGCAGTCAAACTACTATCCTGTGTTGTCTCTGAAAAATGATTGTCTGTACCTTAATAAGTTGTTTTTAATGGGTTGTTGTTGTAACTACCAAATGTGAGTCAGCTCACCAGTCCATCTAACCGGTCTACTCTATGATTCTACTAGTTCTCAAAGCACAGTCCTTTCTGAGCACTGCTACATGAGAACTTTTAAACTGGGGATGTGAGGCATTGAGTTTGGGGCCTGAACTCTGCCAGCCACATGAGCTACAGACCCTCCCTATATCTACTAGTAGGCTGGTTTGGAGCATGCCTGTGTGAGTCTGCTGCCATCCATATTTGGTAACATAATTAAAATATAGCTCTCAAAGTTATTCTTCCAGTGTCTAGCATCTACAATATAGAGTTCTGAGCAGTGTACATATTTTTCAGATAAAGAAATAATTAAATGACATTAGAATATGATGCAAAAGCCAGACCTTTTGCACACCCAGAAAATCAGCTCTTGTTGCAGAACGCATTCATGCTGATAACAAACACGTTTCAATGAATTTCTTTTAATGCCGAAAAATAAGTAGAGATACTTTTCTTCACTCTGACTCAATAGAACTCCTGAAGGATGTCAGCCATCAAACCATGTAATTAATCAACCATTCTGCTCTTTCTGTCTGTCTCTCTCTCAAAAGCCCCATATCAAGATGTCCACTTAAACTACAGCTATATTGTGCTATTATCTAAGTTAAGATTATTTTCATATTTCTTAGTAAATCATCTGGGCTAATGCAACAATGGAAACCTATTAAGCATACGGACTGTAATTCTACATAGTAATTTGCACATAAATTCAGTTCATTTCAGTAGGACCTATGGGCTCATAACTGTACGCAGGATTGTAGCCATGGGTTCTTACTTAACCCCAATAAAGCAGATGGATCAACTGTAATAAAAAAAAAGACTTTATCACAGCCTGTCTTCTAAGGGAAATGTGCTTTAATGTTTTTGCTAGTTAAAATAGAAAAAAAACCTCAAGAAAATTCTATTATTATTATTTTTAAAAATATGCATATTTTGCTTTTTCCAAAGTATCTGCTCACAATAATCACAATAGAATACCAATAGATTAAAACTCATAACAGTTACAGAACAGCAGCAGCAACAGCAAAACAGCAAAATAAACAATGATGAGAGTAGCACATACTAATCATACCTAAAGAAATATAATGGGTCTTTGGCTAGTGCCCAAATGCTAATAATGAAGGTGACAAGTGGACCTCTTTGGGGAGGGTGTTCTAACTCTCATACAGAAAATGCTTGTCTGATCACTACATTTCTCCTCCCCAAAGTATAGGCATGGCTATATGGCATACTTGGGCAGGGCATCCAGTCCAAATCCAGTTTAAAGATTAAGAACCATATGAAGGGAGAGCCAGGGTTGGAGGTTTGTGCTTCTATTTAAATTACAGCATTTATTTCTAAATTCACCTATTTCTCTATATTTCTAAATTAGCACATTTTATGCAAATCTATAGCCTCTTCTTTTTGAGGAGTGATGCATTTCCTATTTTTTTTTGTAAGTGGCCACCCGGCCCAAGTGGAATGCTGAGTCAGAAAAGTGTCAACGAGGATCTGAGTTAATGATCTCCTCGTATACATAGAGCCCAGACCATTAGGGCAAGTATACTGCTCAGTGCTCAGGACTGCAGCACCTTAAGGAACCCACCTGCAGGGTACCCTCTGATTTTTCTCCTGCAAGGCAAAAAGCAATATCAAGGGAGGGAATTGCAGGAGACAAGCAAGGTGGATCGTTTGACATAGCATTTGAAGTGCTGGTATATGCGTGTCTGGTCAATTCAGTCAGGAAAATGGACTATCAGCCTATGCAAGCCCACTTTTCAGAATTTCGTCTTTCGTGCTCCCTGAGAACTGCACGAGGCTAAAGAAAGCAGAGGTGATAGAGGAGTGAGGCTGGTTGAGGGGGCAGGACAAGGAACAGCCTCAGCAGATGGAAGAACAAGCCTGAAAAGCTTGGAACTGTTGAAATTCTAGGCTGACCCCCAAGGGGTGTGTAAGGGATGGGGATTTAACTGAGAAGCTGCAAGCAGTAATGAGGATGAATTAAAGGAACTGTCAAAAAGGAAATGAAACGTAACAAACAGAAGTTCCACATAGTTTCAGGGGTCTGTAAAAGTCAGAAATAGGGTGAATGGTTGCTGGACTGCAAGACTGCAGAGAAATACCTCAGGGTAATCACTCATGGGAATGATAAAAGTAAAGATAAGTATTTAATGAAATGGCATGATTAAAAGGCAAATGCACTTTGGGGCTGCATGAAGGAGTGAAAAGGCAAACTATGCAACAGTCAGCCCTGTGTTTCTTAAGAGGAAATGAAGGGAGGGAGTTTCATCAGAGGCACTCAAGTGCTGGCATTTACTTCCTCACTTTGCCCCCACGCAAGCCTGAACACCTTCAGATAAACAGCAAGGCTGATCCATTTACCCAGGCTGCGCCAGAGGAAAGTTGCTGAGTAGGAAGGGATTTGACTTGGATGGGGGTGGTGTTTTGTCACATTAATGACATGTTTATACTTTTCAGTCATGGTTAAGGTACCTTGAGGATAATATGAAAATGGAGAGAAACCACAATCACTTCTGAGGCATCGCTCATGAGGATAGAAGGAGGCAGAAACTTTCTGCAAATTGATTCTCCCACAGCCTTAAATTTATAGGCCAACCTTCATCTGAGGATCATGGGGTGGTTTACAGTATAAAAACACAAAAATATAACATATCAACAAACAAAACAATACCCCCTGCCACACACATAGATTGTTTAATTAGCCTAAGGCCTGGGTGCAGATGAATGTTTCTGCCAGATGCCTAAAGATATGTAATGAAGGCACCAGGAGAGCCTCCCTGGGGAAAACATTCCACCAAAGGGGAGCCACCACGTTGAGGTGCCACTCTCCAGACCCCTTGTGGAGGACCTGAGAGGATGACTGCATGGTCTGAGCTGGTTCATGTGAAAAGGCGGTTCTTGAGGTATTGTGGTCCTGAGACATTTAAGGCTTTATACGTCAAAAGCTATAATTTCAAGATTGATTGAAAACAACTCAATATCGCAATAGTACATGCTGGTACAGGACGCGGGTGGCGCTGTGGGTAAAAGCCTCAGCGCCTAGGGCTTGCCAATCGAAAGGTCGGCGGTTCGAATCCCTGCGGCGGGGTTCGGTCCCAGCGCCTGCCAACCTAGCAGTTCGAAAGCACTCTCGGGTGCAAGTAGATAAATAGGGACCGCTTACTAGCGGGAAGGTAAACGGCGTTTCCGTGTGCGGCTCTGGCTCGCCAGAGCAGCAATGTCACGCTGGCCACGTGACCCGGAAGTGTCTCCGGACAGCGCTGGCCCCCGGCCTCTTGAGTGAGATGGGCGCACAACCCTAGAGTCTGTCAAGACTGGCCCGTACGGGCAGGGGTACCTTTACCTTTACCTTACATGCTGGTACATGCACCAAAGGACAGGGCTTGTTTTCGAAAAGGTTGTGCGGGGAGCAATGTAGGTGCAGCACAACCTCAGTATAATGGTGAATCCTTCTGACTGTATTTTCACACATGATCACTGAGGTTGTCCCTTGAGGGCGTATGAGACTGCTCCCATGGATCAGATATTGTGGATCACTGTCTCTTTTCTTGTCAGGCAATTTCCCAGGAGGTGATAAGCCAATCATGCCTCTCTGGTATCGTTTCTTGAACTGAATGTGTGGGCTTGCTCTTGAGGATCCATAATAGCTCTATTGATTCTGATTGCAAAGATGATACAACATGAGGTTTAAATGCAAGGTGTTAAAGCCCCAATTTTACTGCAGTATATACTGTAGAAAGATAAAGGGATGAAAGAAGCTGAAGTGAAAGGAGGAGTTCTTCAGAGAAAATGAGAGCTGAAGTCAATAGATTGTGAGGAGAGATTATAGGAAATAAGACTGGTATTTCCAAAGGGCCTAAATGCTGAAATCCCACTGAACCACCTCCTTTACTTCCTTTTGTGTGGGCTATGTAGAAACCTAAGATATTATATATACTCATTGAAAAGAATAGGGACAAGACACATAAGTTTCCCACACAGCTGCTAAGTACAATCTAAAATATGAACCTCAGCTTACTAACCAACTCCAATTTGCTTAACTACTTGAATTCTGATGTTGAGGTGGACCTTTGACTGCTCAAATTGTGACTACAGATTTAGATAGCATAAATCTATATTCCTTTATTTTCTGTGTTGCTCTGCCTTGAATTGTATTTGAAATAAATATACTATAATGGTTTAAATAAGAATTACCAGTTGCCTTGTGTTATTTCTAAGTCCGTCTTATGCTTTAATTTAAGCATTAAAATACTACCAGCCTGTTTGCTACATGAGACAGGATGAGGCAGCTGCCTTGGGCAGCAGAATCCAAGGGACACCTCCTTGGGCTTGCCCCATGCCCGCCGCCAGAGAAGTGAGGACAAGTGATTGCAGTGGCTTCTGTCGAGAATTTGCAAGAGCCCCGCAAAATCACATGGAGGCTTCTGGAGGCCTGACGCAACCTTCCCAAAACACTGGTTTGGTGGGGGCTTTGAAATGTGTGTAGATTGGGCAGAATCATGCCACCCTCTACTAGCAACCACTTCTGGTTGTCCATGCAACACAGTTACAAACAGTTTGATAAACTACAAATGCATATCTTTTAAAAGCTTTTTGTAACGAGTTGTAGTGGGTTACTGCTCAACAGTGCAATCTCATGCATGTCACTAGAGCATAACAAGTGCCTGAGATGCTTGTGGGGAAGCCTGCAAGCAAGATCTGAGCGCAGCAGCATTCTCCCCTCCTGCAATTCCCAGCAACTGGTCTTCAGAAGCATACAGCCTCAGACATAGAGGCTTAGAATGGGTGGAGCAATGGATGTCACCCCTACCCTTGTCCTGTATGCAGACCCTCCAAGTGTCCCTATTTTCCAGGGACAGTCCCAGATTTACAAAAGCCATGCCAGTTTCTGATTTGATATCCCGCTTTCCCTTTGGACGTTCCTATTTTCATCAGAGAAATGTTGGAGGGTATGGAGTTACGTGACCCCAGAGCCAAGGAGATACAACCTTTAGAAAACATCTGAAGGCAGCCCTGTATAGTTTTTTTAAATGTTTAATGTTTTGTTGTGTTTTTATATCAGTTGGAAGCTGCCCAGAGAGGCTGGGGCAACCTGGTCAGAAGGGTGGGGTATAAATAAAGTTCTTCTTGTTGCTGTTATTGTTGAATAGGACGGCCCCATTTTCACTGGAGAAATTTTGAAGGGTATGTTGTAGAGTTTCTATGTACACTTCTATTTCTCCAGCCAGAGAAAGAAGATGTGTCATCACAGTTCAATACATTCGAGCCAGGCAAAATTACCTGAGGACATGGAGCAGGGGCAATGAGGGGCTTGGCCTGGGAGGAGTCGTGACCTGGAGACAGCCCTAAGAACCTGAAACAGAGAGGTCTGGAGGGCTACATTCAACTCCAGGGTCTAAGACTCTCCAACCCTGTTGTATAGGATGGCAGTCCAAGAAATGCAAGCTCAAAGTTCCCTTGGGCATGCAAAATTATTCACGTAGGTAGAGCTAATAATTTAAAGGAGAGGACTTGGTCCTACTCCTTTGCCCATATCTGTCTGCACAGGAGTAAACTCCTAGGGGCAGAGGGGTCTTCACCCCCACCCCCACAGTTGATGGACATTGCCATTCAAATGGTATGCATGTCAATATTTTATTCAAATGTGAGAGAGTTTAGGATCCTGCCTGTGCAAAAAAATAGGACAATAGTACAAGTCATTCTGAATAACTCCTGCAGAGGTATTGAGTGCTGATCATTTTATCTTGTATAAGCAGATATCCAAGAGGATCAGAAATGGCTTGCTTTTAATGTGACAGAACAAATACTAATAAAACATTTTATAATGATAGTTCAATCTAAAGAGCCATTATTATTATTTAATGGAATGGCCTACAAGGAAGCATGATTGACCTAGGAGTAACATGTTGAAATAAAAATTGCTTGAGCTGTCTAAATGATGATAGATTTAAAAAACATCCCGGACCTATTAAAAATATATCAGAAAATGTATCAGAAAATGATGTGAGGCTGCCTACTGTTCCCTTTGCTCACGTCAGTGGCAGAATTCCCTTGCCTTTCTTTTCATAGATTCGACCTAGGTGACTCACTGTACAATCTTTCCAGCTTAATAAATGTTTCATTGGCAGCTTCCTCTCTCACTGATGGAGCAAGACGTTTTGTATAGTGTAACAATCATAGCTGTCTCCAAAGGTGCATAATATTAGTGATTAATTTGCTATGGCATTGTTGATATTTTGATGAGGTATACCTATCTTTCCCCCCATATAGCTCAGGGGAAACCCAGGTTTCCCCCTTGCAGCAACAGAAGCTGTGCGCAAAACTGATTGGCTAGACCCCGGTAATGTCAAAAACAATGGAGCTTTAAACAAGGAGAGGGAGATGGCTGTACTTTAAAAAGTAAAAACAACAACAGCGAGGGGCTGAACCTCCGCTTTCTCTACTCACCAATCTCCACCACTGCCCCCAGATTAACCCTCTAGCACTTTCCCCCCACTTTCTCCATTCAACTCACTTTTCACCTTTCCAGCCCCATTTTTGATGCCATTTCTCTCTTCTGTTCTGCAGTCTCGCTTCACACCCATTTTCACCTTCGCCTCCCCCTCCTTCTGTGCAACCTCGCTTGCAAACAAACCACCCTATGGTGTTGTTGTTTAGTCGTTTAGTCGTGTCCGACTCTTCGTGACCCCATGGACCAGAGCACGCCAGGCACTCCTGTCTTCCACTGCCTCCCGCAGCTTGGTCAAACTCATGCTGGTAGCTTTGAGAACACTGTCCAACCATCTTGTCCTCTGTCGTCTCCTTCTCCTTGTGCCCTCCATCTTTCCCAACATCAGGGTCTTCTCCAGGGAGTCTTCTCTTCTCATGAGGTGGCCAAAGTACTGGAGCCTCAGCTTCAGGATCTGTCCTTCCAGTGAGCACTCAGGGCTGTTTTCCTTAAGAATGGATAGGTTTGATCTTCTTGCAGTCCATGGGACTCTCAAGAGTCTCCTCATGGTAGAGTCTCCTCCTCCCCATGGTAAGCTCCTGCATATTCTTCCTTCCACACACTGCACCAACTAAGCACCCTTTTCACCTTCCACACAGTTACAAAGCCACTCCCTCCTATTCTGCAGACCCTTTGATGCCCCCTTTTCATCATCACCCGATTTCCATTTCTCCCTCCTTTTTACAACCCCCTTTGCACTCTCATTTTACCTTCACCTCATTCTCCCCCCTCCTTACTTTTCTCAATTCTACACAGATCACCTCCATTTCCATGCCTTCTCCTTTCTCCTATTTTGCAGCTCTTTTTGTGCACACACTTCATGATGGTATATGTTACTGTAAAGAAAGCTTGTCAGTTTGTTTCGTTAGGGAAGGCTAAACTCATTTGATGGATGTTGTACATATGTAGGTGTTTACTTGTTAATATAATGCCTGCTCTAAATTACTACGTTGAATCTGGAACTTCATGTTGAAGACAATGCATGGCACTATGAGCGAAATATATTCCCAGAAGGTACAGTGGTACCTCTGCTTACAAACTTAATTCGTTCCAGAGGTCCGTTCTTAACCTGAAACCGTTCTTAACCTGAGGTACCACTTTAGCTAATGGGGCCTCCTGCTGCTGCTGCTGCTGCTGCTGCTGCTGCTGCTGCGTAATTTCTGTTGCCATCCTGGGGCAAAGTTCTTAACCCGAGGTACTACTTCCGGGTTAGCGGAGTCTGTAACCCGAAGTGTTTGTAACCCGAGGTGTTTGTAACCTGAGGTACAACTGTACTGAGGAATCCTGAAGGGCTGCACATCCTTTATTTCATTCAGCTGGAAGGTGGAAAAGTTTGAATACAACAAGAAGGTAAAGACATTGAAAGGGGGAAAAAGAGCTGTTTTAAACAATGGGAGAAGTTTGAGTAAAGTAGGGGTGGAGTAAAATTTAGAAGAAAATGGCAGTTTTGAGCAACAGCAGAGGTTTGAGTAAAGCAAGGATGGAAGAACACTGAGAGGAAAATGGTGGCTGGAGACTACTGTTCTATGGAACTGACCTATAAGATGTACTAGAAGGCATGAAGCACAATGTTTACTCATAGTAGGTCCCACTGTTTTCAGTGGGGCTTGCTCCCTAGTAACACAAAAACAGGCTGATTAGTAGAAAAAGAAATACATGTGGGTCAAAACATATACTCAGCCCTACTCAGTGCCACTTCTGTCTCTCTTCCAAATTTCTCATCAGAACCCACATTTCTTCACCTTATGCCCATGCTTAATCCCCTCTCCATTCTTCAACCCCAACCAAAACAAACAATAAGTCTAGGAATTAAGACCCCAACAACATGATGAATAAATATCATGTACAAGATTGCCCTACACTTCATTCACTGCTATCCCCCCTTTATTCTCTCTGTTCTCTTCACATTGTCAGCTGTTTGACTGGATGGAATTGGAGACCCATCTTTCATTCTTCCTTTTTTTGTTTAAGTTGTAAAAATGTTTACATCAATGTCTCTGTAATAAAAACTACAGCAGCTATCCAGTTTCCTTAACATTTTGCCTCAGTGAGTGACAGTTACCCTGAAAAATCAATAAATATATTTCTGCTTGTTCTCCCACCTGTCTTCTCCGTTTACTCTTGCCTTGAAGTCCCCAAGTGAAGAAAATGGAATGTGAATCGTCTTACCTCATGAACAATTTCCATATTGTTAACTGCCTGGCCTAGCTTTTGATGTAATGAAACTTGATTACCGAACACAGCTGCAGTAAAACTGGATACCACTGAGCCCAATGTCCATTTTGATGGTTCAATAAATCACTTGGTCCACAGTGGCTGCAAGTCTGTGAAATCCTGCCTGCTAATGGAGAGGAAAACTCTCCATAGCTGAAGCTGATATAACCCTGACACTTTCTGCTTTTAAATGCTCAGAGCCCTGCACGCACACACACACACGCACACACACACACACACACACACACCATCTCTTCTTGAGATGCTCTGGGAATATTTGCAGCAAGCACCCTTGTCGGTAAAAGAAATATGATTAATTATTCATTGGGCACCTTAGGAGTAACTGACACACTAAAGACAGCTGTAAAGGAAAAGGCATTCACCACAAAGGGGGAGGCGTTGTTAAGTTTAGACATCGTAAGACAGATAATCACAGCAAGAAAAAGAAAAAGAAATAGTGCTAACAGTTAATGGACAGGAGAGCAAGGGTTAGAAAGATAGCTACTCCTTTGTTTTAATATGTTTACATCTCTGTCACGTCACGACGTATTACTGAGAGCAAAGCTTTGACAGAATTCCAATGCCAATTAGGTACATGTATTTGCGACATATACAGATCCTACTTATTACTACATTGTGCATAAAAATGGGAAAGAATACTACTGTTCAGGGAATAAGACTGTTGCAGTGCACCATATAGTCACACTCAGTGTATATACCAAGCACCGGAGTGGCATGCGTTTCACGCCCAGAGGGCTTACAGTGTAAAGCAACTGAACAGAAAAAATGGTGGCAGGAATTGTGAAGAAATATGGGAGGTTTTTTTGGGAGGGGATAAGTGGCAGTAGTAGGGATTTTAAAAAGATGAGACAGCAGTGATTCAGAAAGGTAAGAGTTTTTGATCCACAGCAAGGGAATTTGGCATTTCTGTAGAATGACTTGTGTCCCTAGACAGTGTGGGCGCACTTGGTGAAGCCAGTCTGGTGCTGTCACTGGTATACCTGGACAGCTCCAATCTCCCTGCTTCCTCATCCCTCCCTCTCCCAGTAAGAGGCAGTGTCCTGGCTTCTTCCCACTGAGTGACCACCACCTCTTTCAAGTTCCTATCACCTTTCTGGAGCCACTCTTCTCAAGAAGTATCTGCCCACCCTCCTGTTCTTTCTCAAACTTCCTTATGGATTTTCCTTCCTTTCAGTCCACCTTCTTTCCTTCTTTTTTCATTCACAATAAAAAAAATGGGGGGGGGAGTAAGTCTACAAAGAGAAAGTAGAAAGAAAAACAAAAGCCTTTAGCCCTTGGTAGTCTGGAGAAGCTTTAAACAAAGAGCAAAAATGCTGAGGCTGCAACTTGGACAAGACATCCCAATTATAGAGATCTGTAAAGTAGCAGAAGTGAAAAGAAAAGTATATAATGCAATGTGGCAGCAGAAAAGATTTTATTATCTTGCCTATGGGAGGAAAAGCACAGCAAAATATGAGTGCTAGTCAGGATAGTCTCTTTTTTGGAAGGAAGGAGAACTTCGGGTGTGGTGGTTCTTTTGAGAATATATATCTGAACAGAGTCATGGTGGTGGTGGGGGAGGTTAGCAGATCTATATATTTTTTCAGACTTGCACAGACCCTTTGGATATTAACCAGATACATGTGCTGGGCTGATGTCATCCCCTCTTCAATTTATAGCAAGTGAGCTTGTGCTGAGTTCATTTCTATACAATATCTAACACCTAGCTTTTTAGTTTCCAATGCTTCCAAAGGCAACTTGCAAAAAAGTCCTTTAACAACATATCAAAAAAAGTATCACCAAAAACTTTTTAAAAATGCAAACAGCTAATTTGCCCCAAACACCTCTTAAATATCCAGGCTTTCACTGCTTGCCAGTAGGTGAACATGGCTTGAACCAGGTGGGCCTCCCTCAAGAGGGTGTTCCATAATCATGGTGCCATGATTGAAAAGGTCCTGCCTTGGATGCCAACCTGCCTCACCTCTGAGGGTGGGGAAAGCACAAAGCAGAGTCTAAGATGTTGTCCAGAGCACACAGGTAGACACACGTGAGACAAGGTGGTCCTTCAGATAATTTAGGCCTTTAAAGGTTATTAACACCACTTTGTTGCTTACATTTTTATTCCACATTTCCCCCAGGGAGCTCAAGGTGGCATATATAGTTCTTCTCCTGCCCATTTTATCTTCACAACATCCCTGTGAAATAGGTTAGGCTGAAGGACTGGCCCAAGATCACCCACTGAGCTTCCTGGGGACCTGAACCCTGGTCTCCCAGGTCTTAGTCAAACCCTCAAACCACGACACTACACTGGCTCCTTTAAAATGGGCCTGGAAACAAATTTGTAACCAGTATGGAGAATATAATGAGCTTCAGTGCTCCATACAGTGAGCCCCAGTTAGACGTTTAGGGCCATTTGATGTTTCTAAGCACTTTTCTACTTCAGTCTCATATGGAGAGCATTACAGTAGTCTAATCTGCAAGTTGCATTTGCCCGAATGGCTGCAGTCATGTCTTGCTTCTTCAGGAAAGGGCACAGCAGCCTAAGCTGGTCATGCACCAGTAATATAGCACTGAGGTCCAGGAACACTCCCAAGTTGTGAGTCTGATGGGGAGGGGGAGAAGTGCAATCCCATCCAGACCAAGCTGCATACCTACCTAGGTAGGTGAAGTGGCAAAATGAAGTTTTCTGGATGGGTCACAAAAGTGATATTGGGCAGGGTAGCTTGCTGGCAAGAGATTCACTCACTGAAGTACACAAAATGTTGTATTTGGTCAAGATGCTTCCATAAGGTCAGGACAGGTGTGATCATACAACAGTGGCAAATCTTTTCCTAATGGATGCATCTTGCTTCCTTTCAATGCCTCCCCTTTTTTGTCTCTTTCTATCTTTCTATCTATGAATGCCATTTAATGGCATACGAAAGAATGTCTTTTATCATTATGCACACAGCATATCTGCTAACAAAAAAAAATCCTTGTTTATCTGGAAATTGAAGGAAATTGCACTAGGCAAATGTGGATTTAATTGCTGTTTCTGGCAAAGAGAAGTTGAACCACGCTGCCTTTTGCCTCACAGATACAATTTTCCATTGAGTAATGTTAAGGTGTGGTATTAAATGCTTACAAGGAGTGGGAGCAAATTTTAATGCTTGAACAGTTGGGAGCTGGAGTTAGTTTACACACTGTAATTCATCAAAAGCTCTGACAGCATATTATCAAAGAGGGAGGACTTTTGTATTTTACAAGAACTTTTTAAAAATACAAGTGACCCAGGTACATTGTTTGATCAAATAATGACAGTTTAATTTACATTAATTTCAAAGCATGAGTTCAGAACAAGAAAAATACTCTGAAGCATTAAAGACATCCTTGTATAAAGTGTTTTCTTTAGAGCCATTTATAAATGGGCCTGTCAAACAAGATACCCCTTACTGAAAGAATTTCGTGTCAGGTTGTGATTGAAGAGAAAATATTCCACAAATCACGTATTCCACTTCCACGATGCACACTTGCACCAGAGTCAGAAACTGGTTATCATTTGACATATACAATGACAACCAAGGCTTGGTTCACACATCAGCCTCTAAAAGGAGGCACTACATGTAAGGTTTTCTGGGAGATGATCTATAATGAAATGAAAAAGGTATTTAAATATACCTTCCTGAAGAAACCAGAGGCCTTTCTCCTGGGCATAGTCGGCCAATTGGTGTCAAAGAAGGATAGAACTTTCTTTATGTATGCTACTACAGCAGCAAGAATACTCATCGCAAAGTATTGGAAGACACAAGACTTACCCACTCTGGAAGAATGGCAGATGAAAGTGATGGACTACATGGAGTTGGCGGAAATGACTGGCAGAATCCGAGACCAGGGAGAAGAGTCGGTGGAAGAAGATTGGAAGAAATTTAAAGACTATTTACAGAAACACTGTAAAATTAACGAATGTTAAAATGATGCTGGAATGGACCTAAGTGGACTTAGTAATAAGATCAGTAAGAGTACGAAAAAATGGTAGGACAATTAGTTAAGATATAAAGTTGTAAATTCGATGAAAATCAACCTAAATGTTATAATGAAAAAGGGGTAAGGATATGGTGAACTAATGTTATGACTGGGAATACAGGAGAGGGAGGCGTGAGGAGGTCAAAGAAATAAGCGAATGAGAATTTTGAAAAAATGAGAAAATTGAGTTGGTTCTTAATTTTTTTTCTTCTTTTCTTTTTTTCCCTGTTGTTATGTGATTGAGTGTTTTTTCTTCTTTTGATGTATGTTCTGTGGTTTTTCTGTTTTTGTATGCATTTTTTTCGGTTATGATTATTCTTTGCTTTATTTGTGAAAACTTTAATAAATATCTTTTTAAAAAAAAAAAAAAAAAGGAGGCACTACATGAACAAAAGCCTCCGGGCATCTGTAATGGATACTGGTCCTGACAGCTACTACAGGTACCCAGGGCTGGAAATTCTTTTTTTCAGCCCTCTCCTTGCCTCCACTCTGTTCACCATGACCCTGCTCATCATGTTGGAATAGAGTTGGCCTCTGACTTCCCTGGTAGTGCCTCATTTTTTCTTGAATATAGGAAGAAGGGAAGCAATCACCCTGAGATGGTTTGCAACCTTATTCACCAAGCCTGGGGGGGCGGGGGGAACAGGGAAGGAAAAGTGCCAGAACATGCTTCCCAATGAGAATGAATGAATGAATGAATGAATGAATAACACACTCCCATTTAGAATGGGGAGAAGTAGAGGACCACGTTGGGGTACCAAGAAAGGTGTCATGGGGTGCCATGGTACTTCCAGGCACCATGTCTCACTTTCCCCAAGGGTGGACTATGAACATAAGAAGAGCCTGCTGGATCAGGCCGATGGCCCATTTAGTTCAATGTCCTGTTCTCATAATGGCCAACTAAATGCTGGTGGGAAACCCACAAGTCGGACCTGGGCACAATAACCACACTCTCCTGTGGTTTCCAACAGCTGGTATTCAGAAGCAACACTGTCTTCAACTAGCCCTCTGTCAACACTGATGAAATCAATGAAAAGGTAAAGCATGACTATGGCACATTTAGACAAATAGGCTGTCTTGTGAGGACTGAAGTGATCTTTCTCTCTCTTTTTTTGCCTGAAGATTTACACCAGTGCTTAACGCCATAATAGTTTTAAAGAAGATGGAAAACTAGCTTGCCTAGAGGGAGGACATTAATTAAGCTGAGCTTAGCATTCCATAAATAGTTCTGTTAAATTCTATCATCTTACTTGCTCTCCACCCTCACCCCCCCCCCCTGTTCATATGCAATTTGAACTTTGTACAATTCAAAGCCGTGCTGGGAACGTGCCAGAAATTTCCAGGTCACCACTTCGCATGGAATGCAGCAAGTTTGCTTCATCCTTGTGTTTAATAAGGAGGTAAAGTCCACAGACATTACAGTCCTGGTATTCTATGTTCCACTGACAGATATAGCTAGATAGGCAGATGAGTAGATATGTGTGTATGTTCTGCTATGTGAAATCTCTGAGGGTTACATCATTTTTATCAGATGCGCTCAGAAGACACAGGTGGCCACCACTTCCCCAAAGCTAACCAAGTCTGGGTCAGGTCAGTGCCAGGTGACTGACCACCTGGGAGCCATGTGTACACCACCTTGAGTTCCATAATGGAAGAAAGGATGGATATGAATATAAGGAAAGAAGAAGAAGAAGAAGAAGAAGAAGAAGAAGAAGAAGAAGAGGAAGAAGACACAAATGTGGCAGTATTCCATCTGTACTTTGACCTTCCTTGGTCCAAATATTATTTTCCTGTAAGCAGAAGCTCTCTTTAAAAAAAAGTTCTACAAACTCTCCCCCCCACCTTTGCTTTCTATACTAAGCCCCATCTGTAGTATACATTGTTTCCCCCAAATAATCCTGGGAACTGCAGTTTATTTAGGGCCTGTGACCTCTATTCCCATCACAGAGCTACAATTCTCATAGTCATTTAACAGTCAACCCCCCCTTCCCAGGGAACTCTTGACATTATAGCTTTGTGAGGGGAATAAAAAAGGTAAAGGTAAAGGAACCCTGACAGTTAAGTCCAGTCGTGGCTAATTCTGGGGTTGCGGCGCTCATCTCACTTTCCTGGCCGAGGGAGCCGGCATTTGTCCACAGACAGTTTTTATGGGTCATGTGGTCAGCATGACTAAGCCGCTTCTGGCAAAACCAGAGCAGCGCACAGAAACGCTGTTTACCTTCCTGCTGGAGCAGTACCTATTTATCTACTTGCACTTTGACATGCTTTTGAACTGCTAGGTTGACAGGAGCTGGGACCGAGCAACAGGAGCTCACTCTGTTGTGGGGATTCGAACCGCTGACCTTCTGATGGGCAAGCTCTAGGCTCGGTGGTTTAGACCACAGCGCCACCTGTGTCCCTTTGTGAAGGGAATAGGATGCCCCTAACAACTCTTGGCAGCTTTAACAAACTACAGTTCCCAGGATTCTTTGGGGGAAGCCATGATGGTTAAAGTGGTATAATAGTGAGGATGTGGCCTGTAATTCTCAAGAGGATGGGACCATTCTGTTTGAGTATTTATCTGGCATTCTTAAAAAAAAAAAACCAGCACTGTAGAAACGTTAAGATATGGCATGCAGTAGGAGTCTGAAAAACCCACTGCCAAGATCTTGTCTTTTAAATTAACCAAGCTGAATGGAGGTCCGTCCCTGGAATGGTAGCTCTGCAAATTCTACCCTTTCGGCCTTGGAATTCTAACAAGTTCTCTTTATAGAGAATGTGAGTTACTTATCTTTAGTTATCTACAAAAAGAAGGAAAAAGTGGTCTCTGCATGATTGCATTCACAGTGGAGAAAAGCTGGTTCCACTCCTAGCTCCTCTGTACCCATAATGTTTGTGGTTGGAGGCTTGGGCTCAGGCAGTGCTTTTTTTCTCTCATTTTCCTACACATATTGAAATGCTGCCCCTCAATGAGGCCAAACATAGATCCACAAAATGTTTAGGGGTATAGGTACCCCTGTGTCTCCCCAGAAAAGAAAGCACTGGGCTCAGGTGATGTACACCTAACATTTATTCAACTTTCCTGTCTGCTGGCAATAACAGAACATTGATTTCAGACCCTCCAAGTGTCCCTATTTTCCAGGGACGTCCCCAATTTAGAGAAGCTGTCCCAGTTTCTGATTTGATCCCGGAATGTCCCACTTTTCCTTAGGATGTCCCTATTTTCATCGGAGAAATGTTGGAGGGTTTGTGATTTACATCACTTAAGTAGTCAGTCGTTCCACCCCACTCCACCTCTGCTGCACCAAAAGTCTTCTCTCAAATGACTGTGTAATAACCTCTGGGAGCAGAAGGATGGGCCAGTTTAGATGTATTCTAAAACTCTAAAATTAAAGCATGAACACTTTTTTGTTTTAAAGTCTGTGTGCATTCATGGAATAAACTGCTTGAAAGAACCTCATTTGATGTGCTTGGGATATATTCCAGCTGAAATGTGAAAGCAAGTACCAAGGGACTGAGAAGCCTGTGTTGCTGCCAGTTTTTTTTTAAAAAAAACTTTTTCAGAACTATTATGGTTCACAAGTCAAGTCGATGGCAAAGGGTTGTCAAAGTTTCATCAGCTGAAAAAATAACAACAAACTTTTTTTATCTTGCAGAAAGACATTAGTAAGCAGTTTTGGCTGACTCTGATGTATGGGTTGTAGGGGGGAAAGGAGAAAAATGATTCTACCTTTGCTAATTCTCTGTCTTTAATGTCATCTGATTCCAAAGTGGAATCTACAAATATTAATAGTTTGTACCTGTGAACCAAATGGTCTGTGGAGCACTGTGTGCACCTATAAGTCTTTTTCCATTCCATTTTACAATCCTCCTTAAAATTACTTTTTCAAGTGCTGAATTTTAATGTTGCTTCCACAGTATCCCTTTTCTCTAGAATTGCCATCCTTTATTCACTCATTTAAAAACAAAATAAGATAAGGAGCCCATATGATGGCATTGTCAAATAGTTGGATTTCAGTATTTCCATTTCCCCCCCCCAGATCTGATATGATTTGTTTGCTATAAAATACAGCTCCGACAATAGCCTGCACAGTGTGGAAAGGCACAGTGCTATTTAGGCTTTTAAAGGACAGTTTCTGTTATTTTAATTTGTTTTAACTGTTTTTAATATTGAATTTTAAATTGTTGTAACCATTTTGGGACCTGCTGGCAATAGCACCACCACCACAACTAAAAACAACAACCACAATAATAATTGCAATGGGAAATATTTCTGAGTAAACATACATAGGATTCCATAGTGAGTCTATGGGTGTAATTTGCTTCCTTGCTACCTTTCTAGTAGGCCTTATTTAAAATAATAATTAAAAAAAAACCACCACAAATATAACAGAATTGATCATAAAATGAACAAATTTAGACAGGAAGCAGAGGCAATGAATATGCAGATCTTTTGCGCCAGCAAAGTTAAACAAAGGTAACGCAGGAGAGCATTTGAACAAGAAGGTCTCTGTCTATGTAAGAAGGCAACAGGAAAATCCCAGGGTGATGTTTCTGTCAGCACACGTTTTGTTGTACTGCAAATTGAAGTATTATAATCACTCTTGTGTTAGAATGTCATTATCCATGATTGAAATTGATGGTTTTGATGATGGCAACTGATGCATAGGTACACCAGTTCCTGGCTATACATCCAGATACTAGGCAGGTAAGATGCATGACAAATACTTGTTAAATCAAGAAGATAAGAGTTCAGCCATGCAGGCAAGCTTCTGGTCAGTCGGTTAAGCAGCATCACTGTACTGCAGTGTCTGTCTATATCCAAAGCCCCATTTATATCCATATACTTTATATAGACTTTTCTCCATTCTGCCGTAAGTGATTATTTGCAGACTTTATCATCTTTCAAGTTCTATAACCACAGTGAAGCAGGGATATCAAAAGCAGCAGAGGAATCTTAATATGATTTTAAAGAAGTATTTTATGCAGTAGCCACCCAAGTATGAAATATTCATCTCATTCTTTCCCAGTGTTTTTACCCAACCTTTTACAAGAATCCAGGGGACCTTGTGGCCGGGTGACAGGGCCAGGAACGCTAAGTGGGGAGATATTGTGCAAGAGCTTCTGCATTCTTCAGCAAGGCTTGCAGTACTGAAGATGAAAAATGTAAAGATGACACCAATTTAGGAAGTGGGGGATCAGGGATGTAGTGGAGAGGGAACAGAGGATCCCCCTCACCTCCTTGAGCTGGAACCAGAGTAATTGGGGGCATTGGGGCGGGGGGCTGGCAGCCTGAACCCCAGGACTTTTGCACTGGTCTTGAATATTCTGTCCATTACTCTCTTTTAAAACTTTAAAAAATAAATAAATACATACTGGGTTGCTGGGCAAAGCACAGTGCTGGTAAGGCCCCAGCCACCCACCATCTTAAATTTCCCAGAGGCAAATGTGTGCCATGGTTCTGTACCCATAAACATTTAAGTACTTTGCACTGCCCCTGAGGATAATGGACAGAACTAAGTTGATCTAGTGAGTAGATACAGTTATAATAAGGCTTTCAAGTTTGTTTGTTTGTTTGTGAACAATTAGCATAAACAAAGTCAGAGAATGAGTGAAATAATCAAGAGACTAGATATTTCTTTCCTTTTCTTTGACAGGGTTCTATCAATGTTCACTGAGGAACTTTTTGGCTGAGTGCAACATATAAACGGTTCCAACTATTTCTACCTAATAGGGCAAAGAGAAGCCAAGACTGATTCACAACAAATGGTTTTCTGGTATCTAAAATAAAGCTAGTTTCAATTTGAAGACAGACTCCTAATTTAATCAAAGTTCAGCAGAATGTAACAATGCTAGTGTTCCATTTCCTGAAACGCATTAGGTAATGGGAAGAGGGCAACCATCTCACCGTGTGGCTAAATGTCTGCTAACTAGATTGGAAATAAGTGCAAATGCCCCTGTTGTCCTCTAACCAGTCGTTTTGTTTACAGTTGCTATATAGCATGGGTAGGTAAACTAAGGCTTGGGGGCTGGATCCGGCCCAATTGTCTTGTAAATCCAGCCCGCGGACGGTCCAGGAATCAGTGTGTTTTTACATGAGTAGAATTTGTCCTTTTGTTTAAAATGCATCTCTGGGTTATTTGTGGGGCATAGGAATTCATTCATTGTTTTCCTCCAAAATATTGTCCGGCCCCCCACAAGGTCTGAGGGAGAGTGGACCGGCCCCCTGCTGAAAAATTTTGCTATCCCCTGCTATATAGTATGAAGTCATGCTAGCCGAAGCAGCAGCATTCAGACCCTTGAGTGGCCGTGAGGGGAAAGAACTGGAACAAAGAGGACCATGAAGAACTGGGGTAAAAAGAAATATCTCTGTGAGTCGCCCACCACACTCCTCTGTCTGTTATGCACCAACCAATCAGACAAAAATAGTGCAGGAAGTGCATTCCATAAGACCGTACACTAACATATATCTGATTTTGACTTCCTATTGCTTATGAGCACTTTGCATCCCTCCCATTGAGAGCCAGTGTGGTGTAGTGGTTAAGAGCGGTAGTCTCGTAATCTGGTGAACCGGGTTCGCGTCTCCATTCCTCCACCTGCAGCTGCTGGGTGACCTTGGGCCAGTCACACTTCTTTGAAGTCTCTCAGCCCCACTCACCTCACAGAGTGTTTGTTGTGGGGGAGGAAGGGAAAGGAGAATGTTAGCCCCTTTGAGACTCCTGAAGGGGAGTGAAAGGCGGGATATCAAATCCAAACTCTTCTTCTTCTTCCCATCAAACTACACACAGATGTTGGCATTTCCCCCCTCCATTTTCATTTTCTTGTAGACTTTGTGGCTTCAAATTTCAGCAGAAAAATGGTGGGGCTGAACTGTGTACGTATGTGTGCTTAACCCTTTCCCCTCTACCTAATGTGTGTGTGCTTAACCCTTTCCCTTCTACCTAATGTGGGCAAAAGGGAAAGACTTAGGCAACTCCTTCCCCATAGCACACATTCACACCTAATCACACTGGAGACCGAAAAGCAGTCTCAATGGCTGTGAAAGTATGCTGCTGTTATCTGAGGGCCCCATGAGCACCCTTGTGTACCCCACTGGAGATCCCTGATTAAGACCCTGACACAGGCTGCATAACAGTAAACGATACAGAACAGCAATTTCATATCTCTTCAGCTGACGTTGTTAACCCTTTAAAGCAGTCTCTGTTGAATGGTTTCTTTAAATGTAAAGGTTCATCATTGTTCCACCCGATGTGTATGTCTTTAAGGGGCCAGAGCAAGGGCCAGAGTAAGATAACGAGACCCAGATTTACAGCTGTGAAACGTAGCAGGTGCTGCTGAGTTGTATTTGATTAAGGTGTGTCAGCATTTGGGTGTAGTATATAAGGAGCAGCACCTAGCTCTCCCATTACCCTGGGGGATGGGTTGGTGGTTGGGTCTGGTTTGGTTGTTAATGTATTTAGTGTAAAAGGAGTTTTTGTTTTTCTTATTAAAGCCTTGTTTAAGTTATTTTTGAGTCCTTTCTTTTTAATGCATGGTCTCCCCAGCAAGCTCTCTGCAGCGTTACCATACTGCAAACAGCCAACAGTCTCAATGGCTCTACGTGGGGCTGCCCTTAAGACTGACCCAGAAACTCCAGCGGGTGCAGAATGCTGCAGCGAGACTCCTTACGGGGTCTTCGCTGCGAGATCACATTCACCCGGTGCTATATCAACTGCACTGGCTCCCGGTGGAGTACAGGATCAGGTTTAAGGTGCTGGTTTTAACCTTTAAAGCCCTATACGGCCTAGGACCCTCGTACCTACGGGACCGCCTCTCCTGGTATGCCCCACAGAGAAACTTACGGTCTTCAAATAAAAACATCTTGAAGGTCCCAGGCCACAGAGAAGTTAGGCTGGCCTCAACTAGAGCCAGGGCTTTTTCGGCTGTGGCTCCGACCTGGTGGAACACTCTGTCACAAGAGACTAGGGCCCTGCGGGACTTGACATATTTCCGCAGGGCCTGCAAGACAGAGCTGTTCCGCCAGGCCTTTGGCCAGGGCACAGCCTGACTCCCTCCCTCAGCAATCTTCGCAGAGCTCTGGCCCAATGGTGGCCAGTGGCTTGAATTTAATTAATTTTATAATGAATGATTTTAGAGTGTTGTTTGTGTTGTACTTTTGTATTGTTTTATTGTTGTTAGCCGCCCTGAGCCCGGCTTCAGCTGGGGAGGGCGGGATATAAATAAAATTTATTATTATTATTATTATTATTATTATTATTATTATTATTATTATTAAAGCCCCCTCCCACTGCATAAAGACACAAGCAATATTTTCAGTGTTTACACCATGAAACATATAGGCAGCATTTTCATCATCAGGCAGAGATAGTTTCTGTGATTGAATAGCATAATTTCAGGACCATCTGCCTAACTGCAACTGGCAGCAGCATGTTAAAAAGTAACAAAAGACATTAGGAGGGAAGAAAGAAAAAGTTCTACAAAACTCTCCCCCGTCCTTGCTTTATATGCTAAGCCCCCATCTGCAGAATACATTGAAAGCAGCATTGCACCACTTAAAACAGGCATTGCTTCCCCTAAAGAATCCTGGAAACTGTAATTTATACAGGAAGAAATACATGTTTACTTCTCACATATTTCATATTTTCTTTCTGCATTAATGTTTCAGCTGTTAATTACTATAGCACTTAACAGATCAGTTCATAAATAAAATTTAAAAAATGCAGTAGCTTTTTCCAACTCAGCAAAAGGTTTTTTAATTTTTCAATATGCAATCCACCCACCCTCTTCCCTCCTCTCTGTTAAGTTAGGTGATTTTTTTTAAACCCCAGTGTCCACAGTCTCACGAATCACATATCAAGCCTCTGGTATCATATGTTGAAGGTTTGAAGAACTAGCTGCATCTTCTTCAGCCTCTGATACTGCATTATTCCAATGTTTTCATCTGTTCAAAAAGCCCACCTTAGTGCCATTTCCCCTAAGCCATATTCCAGCATTCTTAAACTATACTGGGGGTGGGGGAGGAATGGGAAACCATGTGCCCTCCCCCCCCCTTCATGACTTTATTCCATTCCCAAGTCTGAAATGGGGTTGCAATGTTCTTGCAATCACTCCCCATGATCAGGAAAGCTGCATGATCCGGGCTCCAGTTGTGAGGAAGGTTGAAATTGCCTTCCGCAATTATACACCCCTCCTTCAGACTTTCCAGTGCAATGCAAGAAGATTGGGAGTGAAGGTAGCAAAGCCGGCTTATGCAAGCCCACAACCCCTCCATGGATATAATTTAATCATACCTGAATAAAGCAATAGTGAGGGTTATTTCTGAGTAAACACACAGGACTGGGCTAGAATGCAAATCAACAGATTATTCTCCAGAGAAATGTGGCCCCTGATGGAGAAAATATTCCCTGCCACTGTTTTGCTCCCTTGTACATTTGCAATCTCTTTTTTTCCCTTCCTTCCTCATCTGACTGATCTCCAGAGGTTTCCTCCTGCATTTCTCCAGGCGGTCAGATGATCAGTCCAGTACTTTACAGTGATATAAAAATGGTGGGCAAGAAAGCTGAATTTAATAGGCAGCTTAATATCTCTGAACTCACAATAACCTCTGGAAGAGAGCAAGCAAGCAGCATGATTGACTGCAACAATTATGCTTAGGGACCTCTCTTATTGCAAGAACCTTGCTATTAATTATTTTTATTAAAGTTCACTTTTTGCTCATTTGAATTCTTCCAATGAGCCTCGGTACATTTGGTCTCCTATAGCCTGATAAGATTAGATTATAGCACTGGGACAATACATAACTCCTTGTTTATATTTCCAGTATTCTGCATCGAGGCAATGCATCATCCAGCGAAATTGTTATTCCCTATGATGAATGACCATCTTTACACCATTATCCTCTAAGCATCATAGAGACATTCATTACTGCAACATTTTCAAAACTTTGTCTTCTGGATGTAATAAAGAGCTGTGATAAAAAAGATAAATACAATAGGGAAATGGCATAGTTAAGCGGAGATGGGTCGTTGTTTTTACAAGGCACGTATACCAAAGTCATATGATACCAACGGTCAAGAAGGTGGTTTCTGCACATGCTGTAGAGGGAAGTGAGGGGCAGACAGGGCTCATGAACCTGAGACGGTAGCACATTCAGGAGAAAGAAAACTCTGATCCTAAATCTCTGCTGCCTTGCAGGATATCTCCAGGAGAAGAAAAGGCTAAGAAGTAAACCCTACACAAATCTGGAGTGGAGTCTCTAAAATGGTTGGATGGTGTCTTGTATGCCTCCTTCCGGCAATTGCTGCAGCCAAGCTGGTGCCAAATATATTGCTCTGCTTTTCTTTGGACCACATCAGTGAGGCTGGGAGGGGCGGTCTTGTCATCTGGGCAGCCCAGGGCTTCCATACGCACTGCCCAGGCTCGTGCCCCAAGGAGGTAACTTTGGTGCTGCCAACACAGTGGTTTGACTTCACCCCTGGTGGCACACTCCATTGTCTCTCAAGACAGATGGATGCCAACAACTTCCTGTTTCTGGCCTTCACTTCCAAACCATAGTGGGTGGGCCAGCATGGGCTATGGCATTGGGCTAGCAAGCACGGTCCTGCTCCTTACCTCACACATTGGGGGGATAATGAGTGAAGAGGGCTACATTCTCATTGGTTTCAATGTGACTAAGCTGGATTGAATTTAGACAACAGGTGCCTTTTGAGGCACTGTTACAGCACTGTGGTCTTGTGTAGATGGAAGAGATACATCAGAAAGGGACTCAGGTTTTAATCCAGTTAAGAGCCTTCCCTAACTCATCACAGATGTAGGCTGAGGGCAGACCATCCATTTAAAGCACACGTCTCCCCCAGAGAAACCTGCCAACTGTCATTTGCCCTTCATGGAGCTACAATTTCCTGCAATCTTGAGTCCCCAGGATTCTCTGAGGAAGGCCATGCATTTCAAATGTGCTTTAGATGTATGGTGTGTACACACTAAGTATAACTGTAGTTCTAGCACCATATAGTCTATAAAAGGAGGGTAAACGATGCATTTGGCATTGGACACCATACAACAGAAGTGGAAGATGAATGAGTAAAACAGGAAATGGATCACAGCCAATTTACAGTTCATTAAATGCAGCAGATCATGGCAAAACAACAAGACAAAGCTGGCAAGCTGGCATGAATCTCAGCAGCAAGCTGATTTGTAGAGGCTGGTGGAGTCCTTGCTTCCTTGGTTCACAGCAGTTCAGCAGCACATCATGCATCTTCAGTCTAAAAACAGCTTGACTAAGCTAAGCATCAACAACAGCAATTATCGCCCTACTTAATTTATGACAAAGCAAAAAAAATATATCCTTCTTCCTGATACACCCCTCACAACGATACCTTATATTATTAGGGTGTGGTCATTTTAGGAGGTGAAACTTATTTTGGTGGAAAATTTCTTCAGTGAGGGATCTTTAAAAGATGTTTTTGGGTGTGTGGAATTCAAATCTGTTATTATTTTTGTGGTTGGACAACAGTTCACTTGGTAAGTCTGTGTTTGATGAAGAAGCACATAAACTGCTTTCGGAAAACCAAAATAGTAATAATAATAATAATAATAATAATAATAATAATATTAATTTTACCTTCTGAAAATGTCAGGTAATGCTAAATAATAATAATAATTAATAAAAGTAATATTAATATGTAATATAACTGCAAGTTCTTGGCCACAGTTTTTAATTATTTCTATGCAATTTTACACACATTTTACTTACCAAGCAAAACTAAATTATTATATTAATTTAGCCAAAATACCTTTTGAATTTCCTAGTCATGTTACAACTTTTTAGTATCCCTCATTTTTGGAATCTGAAAGTTGCAGGATTCAACACACTCTAATGTATTACTGTCATCTCTAGCTTTGTGTTCCTTTCATGAAGAAAGAATAACCGTAGCCTCACTCAGGCCGAAACCCTCAACACACCTACAGGGGGAGTGACTCTAACTGAACTGAATATAGTTTGTATAGTTCTGCAGTGTATTTTCCTTTTATGACATGGAGACTAGAGACAGGACGAGATGCAATCTAGAAATTAACAGGAGATTCCCTGAAGTTGCAAAAACCTTGGGCCGGAGGTGCCAGCCTCGTTCATGCCACGTACCTGAAACCCTCACCTGTCCCACTCTGATCCACAGTTTCTGCCCTACCAGATAGTTGCTTGCCTTGAAGATGGCTATTTAAGTAGAGCCTTTGTTCCTTTGGTACAAGTTGCACCTGAGTGTATCCAACAGAGCCACCAAGTTCAGGGATCTGTCAGGATTTACTGTGATGTGTGTGTGCAGCTACCCCATGTGGGGTAACATATCACTGAAGCACCTGCAGAGTCCTGGAAAGACTGTCAACCTAGACTGACCATTGGATCTTCTTGGAAAGAAAGGAGTATAAAAGATTTTTCCTGTTCTATGTGAGCTTTGCCTAAGCTCTGCTGCATTCCTATATTCTTTGGCTGTCCTTTGGTCCTGACCTTCAGCTTGCTCCTCCATTCTCTCTCCTGCTTTGCCCTTGAGTCCTGACTTTGGATTTTGACCAAGGCACCTGCTTCCTGGCTCACCAGGGACTGTTGCTCCTCCAGACTTAGATTTCTGGCCAGTCATCGCCAGCTCCAGCACTCTGAGTACACTGAGGGCATTGCCTGCTATCACCACCAGGCAAACTCACAGCCAGGAGTCTAGGTCAGGTGTTGATCCTCTTGGGCCCTGACAGCTTCTTCAGGGCTCTGGCAAGAGGCATGCTCACAACGCCAAACTTGCACTGACAACAGAGAATATTTTCCTACATATTACAGAATGGTTACGTGCTAAATTGATGCAGAGTTGGGTAATAGATGCTTCATAGAGCCAAGAAGCTTTCACTACAATGTTGGCTTGCAGCACTGCATCGTTTATTGATGTTTCTCAGCTCCAGTGCCATATTTCGACGGTAGAGTCTGTGATGAGCCTACGCCCCTGAAGAGCATCGCATGCCAATCATTATACGGATTTATGGAGTCAAAATGTCAGCCAACATCAATCAATGTATCATCCCGCCCCCGCCCCCCAAAAATCAACATTCTTAATAAAATAAATGTTGTTCTGACCAGGGAAAAATTGATAAAAGACTCCCAGTTTCTTTTCAAGTATAGCATAATAACTAGTTGACTGTGAGAGAACAGAACTGTAGGCTTTTTATTGTTCCAGCTGAGATCAGCTGTTCGCATTGGCTACATCTGAAGCAAAAGGAGAGGAAATGAATGATTTGGAGGGGAAAGCCTATAATAGGACTAATGATAACTTGCTACAGTTGAAAGTGAATTGATATTGCAACAGAATAATAATAAAAAGGAGGAAATAAAACAAGGATAAATATGCCTTTGCTAGCTGCACATATTTCACTTCACTTTCTTCTTCCTCCTTTGGCGTGGAGGTTTTGAAATAATTGGCTATTCAAAGCTGCGTTTCCAACTGGAGACCATATTAATTGTCACACAAAAGGTTCCTTAAAACTGCTCCATGAATGGATGAGCTACATGGGAAAACAAACCTGAAGACAATCAGTCACCAGCAAAAAAAAAAACAACAACTTCAGTTTTATCCAAGGGAGCCAGCTGCATAAACAATGTTTTTGGTGCCAGCAACATCTATCTGTCCCCCCCAATCAATAAAAACACATAGCTAACTGAGGTTCTCCCACCCAACAAAAGGCCTGTCCCCCCTAACAAAAATCCTGGCTATGGAACTGAATCTTTCTTGTTCAGTGGTGCATCCCCATAGTCCTTGCCAGTACTTTTGACCTGCCATGACAGGGGCCAAGGAACTGGGAGACAGGAGCTAGCTGGAGCAGTATGAATGGACCTGAGGTTACGGGCCACACTTTCCACAGAAATAAGATGGATATCTAGTTGGATTCCCCCCCCCCCCGAATCTCCTATCTATCCCTATTGGACTAGGTAGGACATCAAAGTATGGTGCAAAATGGCAGGGAAGAACTGCAAGCTACTCTCTGAATGAGGATGACTCAGATAAAACTTTTGTTTTGACTCCTTTTCTGGATAATAAAAGAGGCTTTTTGTTTCATTGTCTTTTTCTTCTTTGAGTGATGATTTTCCTCTCTCACTCACTTACTTACTTGCTTACTTACTTACTTACTTACTTACTTACTTACTTATTTTGCCTGCCTGCCTGTCTGCCTGCCTGTCAGACTTCTCCATCTACCCTTCCTTCCTTCCTTCCTTCCTTCCTTCCTTCCTTCCTTCCTTCCAATATATTATCTGATCATTTCCCCAATGTTCATTTACAAAAGCACAAAATAACTACTAAACAGCACTGATAATTCCCAGAAAACAATGCCGCTCTCTGATTTGAAGTAGCACTTGGGCTCTTGGCATTCAAAACAACAAGACTAATTAGTTTCTTGAGTGGATTGTTCAGAGAAAAACAAGAGAAGTGGAAAAAAAGAGAACCGCACATGATTTGGTAGTGGAGGACAGGGGTAAAAGCATTCTCAAACACACAAATATAACTTCAGTTATGGGAATAAATTATGATCAGTGATGATAATGTTAAATATTTATATAGCATTGTGCATGAACAAAGCATTTTAGAATAACTTATGCCAAAAGCCATGGGTCCTTACCTTCAAGAGCTTATCATTTAATGTTTGGATCCAGACTTGCTTTTCTACAGACAGAAGGCTCTGCAAGAAGGGGGAAATCAGCCCAAATTTCCTTTTCCTTCAACTCTCCTCCCCACAATACCTCTCATACTATTCCAGGCAGTTCCCCAAACCTCTGGAGCAGTTTTTGGGGGGAGGACATAGGGCGCTGCAGGGGGAAGGGAACTGGCAAAAATTGTGCCCTCCCTCACATAAGTGGGAACATCCCATAAATGGAATTCCCTCGATCGTAGATTAAATACTGGCAGTTTTATGGCAGGTGATAAGATTGAGCTCCCAGTGCTGAACTGGAGACTTCTTCTGTTACTATTATTCCAGCAGCCATATTTAACTGAATTAGGATTTTATAGTTTCAAGTGGGTTTTTCTTTCCATTGTATTATATTCCTTGCAGACTGCCTGGAAAGAACTGTATTTTAAGTGGCATAAAAATTGTCCAAATAAATAAGTAGAGATGGGGGAAGAGAGGAAAGGGTAGAAAAGGTTAGCTTAAATAAAAGCAAATGAACTTGTGCATATTGGCTTTGCTGCAGTTGGAGATGAGGACCAATGGGTTAAAAAGAGAGGTCAGAAAAGGGGTGTGAGGGGGGGGAAGCACCTTGTAGATGACCTGGAACAGAGTTCCAGGTATGGGGACAGCAAGACGGAATAGGCAATTGAAGGCCAAACGAGACGTGTAGCAGGCAGCCAAATAGATTGTTTCCGTAAGTAATTTCCAGGGCAGGGAAGCCCAGTTCTCAATATGATGGCAGTACAAGAGAAACGGGTGCTTATCTCTTTATTCCTTTACCAAGATCAAAATGGAGTTTTCCCAGAGCAGGAGCCTAAAAACAAAAGGAGAGCAACGGCACCCCTTCCAGCATGATGCCTTCCTTGTCCCTGCAATAAGTTAAAGAAAAGCAATTTACGTAGCTGCCTGCTTGTTAAGCGCATACAATTTGGTTTCCTTTATATGTTTTTTTAATAGTTTTACTGATTTTGTCTGTGTTTTATTTTAATTACATACTTACTTTACGTATACAATTTTCAATAGTTGGTTTTTTAATCTATAATTCTATTACGTACACCATCCAAAGAGTTTTATGATTAAACTAATCACTAATTAGTTTAAAACTAATTAATAGTTGACTGACCCAGGAGACTTGTCCGTGACTAAGTGTGGTAGAGCTGGAGAAGGGAAGCTCAGAGTAGAGATATCATGAACAGCAAAAGGATAATGGGAATCATTTACAGCCTTGGGGAGCTCTGAAGGAGGTTCAGGCAAGGAGTTTGCTCTCAACTTGGTAGAAGACCATAAGCCAGCCCAGCATTTTGAGGCAGGACATCCTGTGATCAGAGAAATGTGAGAGGCAGCAGAGTTTTGGATAGATGTGGAAGGATGGAGGTGTGATAAGGGAAAGGTGAGCTAGAAGAAGGGTGCAGGAGTTAAGGAGGTTGTTGGCATGAGCCAGCATTTTAGCCAAGGGACTGAAGAGGAAGGAGCTGGTGGTACGGTGGTGCTGTGCAGGTAGCATATCTTGGCAATACAAGGAGAATAGAAAGGTGCCTTAGATCAGCTCCCATCTACCTTGGTATTGTTTACATTGACTGGCAGTGGCTGTCCAGAGTTTTGGGAGGAATCTTTCTGGAGATGGAGACTGAGCTTGGAGCCTTTTACATTGGATCATAAGAAGAGCTTGTTGGTTCAGGCCAATGGTCCATCTAGTCCAGCATTCTGTTCTCACAGTGGCCAACTAGATGCCTATGGGAAACCCACAAGCAGCACCCAAGCACAAGAGCCATCTCCTGTCCTATGATTTCTAGCAACTAGCATGCAAAGCTTGTGCTTTACCACCACCACGTATATGAATCAGTCCTAAGTCCTAAAGATGTATTTCCTGCAAAGGTTTTAGAGACACTTTCTATGATACTATTTATCTGTACCTAATATATTTTCTTCTGATCTACTGAGTTTGTCCTTGCATTTATGTTCTCTTTTTCTTTAAACTAACTAGCCCTGTTCTTCTGCATTAACTTCCTGATGTGTTTGATGTATTTACTTGGCTATAAAAGTTAAGGATCTGCCCCTGAGTTCGCAGCTGTGATTAATGTTACAGAGGGTGGAAAAACTGTGCAACAAAGCACAAATCTTCTCAGAGCATTCATATACAGAAGATTCAAGGCAGGCAAAATAAACAGTGCATAGAGGCAGAGATGACCATCAAGAGGGATGGCTTTAAAGGGGGATTAGACCATTTCATGGAAGGTAAGTGTATCAATGACTACTAGCCACAATGGCTATGTTCTGCCTCCACTCTATGCCTCTGCATACCAGTTACAGGGAACTGCAGGTAGGATGAGTCTTCTAGCACTCAGGGCCTGCTTACAAGATTCCCATAGGCACTTGGTTGGCCACTGTAAGTACAGGATACTGGACTAGATGGGCCTTTGGCCTGATCCAGCAGGGCTCTTGTGCTCGTAGATGCTGAGAAGCAACCATGATGCTAACCCAGGAACCAAGGAGTTCGGATCCCATTGCCATCACCTGTCATTTCAGTCGCCCAACAAAAGAACCCCCAGAGTGGTACATCATATCAGCTGATGAGTTATTGGCTCCTCCCATGGGTTGATACATTGTGAAGGCACTGTGTGGCCCTGTGGTTCATAGATTCATTATGAAAATGGCTGTATGATGATAATTTGTGAGAGTCACTCAATGTCTTTAAAACCTGGGGGGGCGGGTAGTCCACACATTAACCCAGGCTTGCCACCTGCTATACTAAAGGTAAAGGTAAAGGACCCCTGGCAGTTAAGTCCAGCTGTGAACGACTCTGGGGTTGTGGCACTCATCTCACTGTACTAGCTGAGGGAGCCAATGTTTGTCCGCAGACAGTTTTTCCGGGTCATGTGGCCAGCATGACTAAGCCGCTTCTGGCAAAACCAGAGCAGCACACGGAAACACTGTTTACCTTCCCGCTGGAGCAGTACCTATTTATCTACTTGCACTTTGACGTGCTTTTGAACTGCTAGGTTGACAGGAGCTGGGACTGAGCAACGGGAGCTCACCCTGTTGTAGGGATTCGAACTACTGACCTTCCAATGGGCAAGCCCTAGGCTCAGTGTTTTAGACCACAGCGCCACCCGCGTCCCAGCTATACTAAAGAGGCAGTGGCAAATATTGACACATTAATACCTTTGATACAGAACTGTTTGTGACATTTGCTTCTTTAGGTGCCCATTACAAAAAGAAAACTTAGGTACAAACCTAAAAAACAAAAAAAAATCTACGTGGTATGTGAACTGATGCAGAACTTCTCCCTCAATATCTCAGGAATTCCTAGTGATCATTTTCTGTGAGATCAAAACAAATCTACCTGAGCTGCTGTTGCTCACTGCTTGCCACTTTGCGACATTCCCTGTGCTTGCAACTGAGATTCTCTTTCCTCCCCCTCTTCTTACTATGGGATTCCTGAATCCCCTCGCCGCTGTAAACACAATATACCCAAACTTGTACAAGAACAAAAGTAGCAGGTTCATTATTTTGTATTCAACATATCGCATTGTAGCTTTCGTTGGCTTCAAGGCTGTATTTGCTTTCAGAAAGAGAGAGCACAGGACTTTACGCTGGGATTTCAAGGAAGGCTGCTCTTATAAATTAGTAAAATGGGTGAGTCATCCCAGTGTTGTGTTTGATGTTGCTACCAGCCAAGCAAAACATTCTAACATCTGTGCAGGGTACAGCATCCTCTTGTAGTCTGTACACCCGGAAACCTGGAGGTTGCGGAGAGGTGCCGCTGTTATAACACGGGTGAGTCAGACTGCCCCACTATATCTGATGGACAGCAAAACCAAACAAAATGTGTGTGTGCAGAAGAAAGAAATCGCCTCGAAAGCAATGCTGTGGGATTCCAATGATGTATTTAATTACCCTTGTGTGAATACATTTATTTTTAAGCAGCACTTGTCATTTTTACAGAAAGCATAGCCAAGGATTTTCAGAACACCAGGTTGCTTTAAAACCTGAACAAAAATCAGCCAGGCTGACTTTAGGGAATTCTATCTTAGAATCACAGAAGTGTAGAGTTGGAAGAGACCCCGAGGGTCATCTAGTCCAAACACCTGCAATGCAGTAATCTCAACACTCAGTCTCTCATTCAATCTGAGAGCATGCCTGCTTAGTTTTGCAAATGTGCTAGCAGTTTTATTGCTGCACCACTAGGTCATTTTATAGGGAACAGCCACTTGAATGAGAATGCTTCCACCTTTGGATTTTGAAGCAGTGTTTTTGGCTTTGGCCGGAGTAGCAACTCAAATGCCAATCCTTTTATGCCAAAGCACACCTTTGTTTTGTTTTTAACAGGTCTGAGGGCCCACATTCAGAATCTCTTAGGTAGAATCTCCTGGTAAGTGTTCCTTTCAAAATCATCTACCCCAAGGGAGAAAGTGATTAAAGTCTTTGGTCCTCCTTTGCAGGGTTCCCCATCTTGCTTTTCCACCAAATGGTTCATACTATGCCATTGGCAGGCAACGCTGCTCATAGCTGCCTTCCGTCAGCACTCTCACCATGGGGGGAAAATAGAAAACAAGCTAGCTGAGTTTTGGCTGGCAAGTAGCCATGTACATATTCCCAGCAATACCACAAACCTGACTGGAAACCCACAAATTATGGCAAGATAGGAAATACAAATGAGCACAGTGGGGAAAAGCATGCAAATCTGGGTGCTGTGCATTTATTTAACACCATTATATCCTGCCCCTTTTCCAAGAAGTTCAAGGTGATGCATAGTAAATTGGGTTATTCTGAGAGATAGTGGTTGGCTTAAGGTCACTCCATGAGCTTCATGGCTGACTAGGGGTTCAATCTCAGGCCTTGCTTGTCATTGTCCAACACACTAACCACTACACCACCCTGGCACTCACCAGCTGAGAATCACCAAGCATATCAACACACCTTGCAGATTTACAAGGTCTGCTCTAGAGCTAAATTAAGGCCTAACTAGATGTGATGGTGGCAGAACCATGCATTTAAACATGGCAGATCTCAGTGCGGTTATACCTCCCCCCCACACCCTCATTGCATTGGGACTAGGAGGAGAGCACTACTTTACATTTGCATTTAACAAGTTTCAAGCTTCAGCAATAAACTGGCAACGTTTCTCTTTGTGACAGCTGTTTGACAGCATTTGGAAACGGTTAAAAATGGAAAATTATCCTAGAGAGGAAACATGCCCTTTTCTTCATAATTCAAACCGAGACATGGAATGAATGAAATAACACAGTCATTACGTTCTGGGTGCTGAAGTGAAGATGCACTGTCGTTCACGCTTCCCCTTGATTTGATTATCTAGTACAATTTAGGCCTCGGATCAATTAAATTGTTCAGAAACTTGGTTCACTGCCTAAAATCTGTGCACTGTTTAATGATGTCTCTTCCTTTGGGGTTTTTTATCCCAAGGATAAATGAGGAGCCCAACCAGATGTTTAATCGTGGATCTACCCTAATCAGGTCCAAAAAGGAGGGTGAGGAGTAGGGTCCTGTTGTCTCCTTGTCCAAGGCTTAGCTCACCACAGACCCTTTCCCCAAGCACCTTTTCCAGCAGGCTGAGCACACTTTTATTGTCAGAGCTCATTTGAAGAGAAAAACACCTGCAGGAACAGACAGCAGGCGGTAGTTGTAGGTTTGGGAATAGTTCTGCTTGGTTGGGGTAAGATCTGCATTTAGACACATGGATTTGCTGCATTTGATTTGTCTCTCACTTACCCTTAATATAAAAAAATGTCAGAAGAAAGAAACAGCATTAAACAGTGCATATATTTTAGGCAGTGAACCAAGTCTCTAAACAATTTAATTTGACAGAGGCCTAAATTGTACTAGAATATTAAATCAAGGGGAAGCATGAAAGCAGGGCATTTTCAGTTCAGCATCCAGGATATAATAAGTGTGTTATTTCATTCATTCCATGTCTGAGTTATGAAGAGAAGGGCATGTTTTCTCTCTAGGATAAATTTTCTATTTTTTAACCATTTCCAAATGCTGTCAAATAGCTGTCACAAAGACATATGGTGCCAATTTCTCAACGGAGTACGAAACTTGTTAAATTCAAATTATAGTCCCAGTCCAATGGGGTGAAGCGTAGCTGTTTGGGGACCTGCCTATACAGAGAGGATAGCCAGACAAAGAAAGGGGAATGAAAAGGATTTAACCACGAGCAAAGGGACAATGAGAGATAGTTGATGTTATGGAGACAGGGCCTCCTCAGTTGTGGCCCCAGAATTCTGGAACTCTGAATGGACCTTGTCCCTTCAGTTCTGGCATCTAGACGGGCCTTGAAGACCTCCTTCTTTACAGCTGCCTTTAATTGATACCACAAACAGCTTGTGTTTCCACAGCAGCCTCTCCTAGGAATCTGTACATTTATGTTACTATTTTTCTATTGTGCCTTGCCTCCCACTCCTCTAAATGTCACTTTAAAAAGCTGCTTACAATATTGAATAAATATTTCAGAATAAATACATATTCTAAACAAAGCCTGAAAAGGAATTTGGGTGGAATTCCCTTAAGAGATGCACTTCTGTTCAAGAAATAGGGAAGATTCTCACCACCACCATAGGACTAGGCGTGAAAAACACATTAGCACAAAGGCATAAGGAAGAAACCGCCCCATCTGTCTTACTGCCTTGTGGTACAACAATGCAGCCATACCAGCCACAGTGCAGCAGGCTGCTGAGCTGGACCCGAGTGAGGTCAGTTCATCAAAAATAAAATCACGCAAGACAAGAAGAGGCTGGAGAGAATAACCAGAGCATGGAGCTTACACAGCGGAGTTCCTTGCAACAATGTCCACGACTTAGGAGGTGGATATAATAAATGACCAAATGGGTTACACATAAAGGCGGAGGCGGACAAAACAGTATGAAAAAGGGCGATAAGCAGATATTTGCAGCCATCAGGAAGGAGAGAAGCGGAGGCAGCTGCACAGACAGGCGGCCGGAAAAGATAAACGAATTGGGCTGGAAATATATACAATAATGATAACGACTGTGAAAGAGATTACATGGAGCTGCAATTAAATATCTTTGCTCTGCTGCTATTCCCTTTCACTCTATGCCTTTTGTTGAGTATTGATTGGGAGAGGAGGGAAAACTAGCTTCAGCAGCAAAGAGTTGGGTGCTTGGATTGGATATTATGCAGTGCAGCCTCATGAAAGGGCCAGGATATGTCCCCCCTCCCCTAAAGCCGGTGGCTGCAGGTAAATGGTCTTCTCTCACATCACAACAACCAGACCTTCCCTTGTGTTTGGCACCCTTTTCACTACAGTTAAAACAGACTGAAATATGAACCAAGAAACTTGCCTTTGCCTACTTGTTTCATTATTCCTTTCAATCTCTCTTGTAAACTGCTCTTTGGGCTGTTCCTCCTTTCCTCTATGTGATTTATTTTATACCTTGATTCTGGAAACTCTCCCTGAGCAAGATGTACTTTGGAACACGGGAGTGTGAACAAAACTGAGTTTTTTAAAATGTAGAAATTTTCCAACTTGGCTTTACGAAGGTCTGTAACAGGTCCTCAACGGGCAAAACATCAAGTTTAGCAAAGGCAGGATTTATTAATCATCTCTCGTGTATTTATTAAAACAGTCACATATCCTAAGTTTAAGTTACAAACAAGTATCCTAAAAAAGCATCAAATAAAAACACAACAACAATGTGGAAACAAATATATTATTATGATCTTCAAGGTTTACAGGCTTAATGCTACAGAGATCTGCTCTATAGTACTGAAGTCAATGGGATTTACACACACACCCTGCCCTGTAATCCTATACGATTGCAGCCTTAGTTTTCATTTGGACAATACATTATTTGCAGTATCCTGAGAAATTACAATTTTCTGACCATTTTCTTTTTCAGAGCCCTTCCAAACAAGAACACTTTTTAAAAAGGGTGTTTTCAGAATGCAGCTGCCTCTCACACTAGGAAGTCACTCTCACTTCTGGCTGGGTGTCAATTAATGGGAGCTACCCTGCTCATGTGATTCCAACATCCAAATATCACAGGAATGTTATAGCACCTATGAAAAAGCAGTCCCACACAATTGCACTAATTTATGAACAGCCCCTGTAGGGCAGAAGTAGGGGACCATTGGTCCTCCATAGGTTGCTGAACTACAATTGCCGCCAGCTCTAGCTAACATGGCTCATGGCCAGAGATGATGGGAATATGAGAAAGTCATTTGTCTATGGCTTTGAAAGAGAAAGATGGAGAGAGTTAACTGGAGATTGAAAGCATCTCAGGCTACGGCTCTCTCTGGAGATATGATGAGAGGCTGCGGGGGGTGGGGTGCAGGGGGCAGAATTTGTTTGGTTCGCCATAGTCACACTTGCTGAACCTATTCGAAAACCAAAGCACAACTCTCCTTTTAAATTTGAACTTCTCTGAATTCTACAATACAGTTCACCAGCCTGCCGAATGCATAAAATATGCTTATATGAGTGAAAATAACATACAAAAATGAAGTCTATTAAAAAAATAGATACAAAAATGCATTTGTTAGGAGAACTGCAGGAAAAGTCATAGAATTTATGCAGAAAGGGTTGTTTCTTTTAAAAAAATAATAATTACTCATATATGTGGAAATTGGATGAACTGAAGATTGGAAAATGAGAAATTGATGCCGAAGATTAGTTTCAATCTGCATTCACTGCAAGGTAGAACTTTAGGCATGAAGTACTTGAGTCACCCTGACCTTTCCTGAAGGTAACCTAACATGGGTTCTCAAGCATATTGTACATCGACTGTGTCTCTGGTTGCGTAGCAACTGTTCCTATTTGTCCCATGCTTAGGTCAGCACAGAGCCTCCTTTATATGATAGAGAATGTACATAAGTGCCAATATGCAACCTCCTGAGGTACTAACAATGCTTTTCATTTTCCTCAGGCAATATGGAGACTGAAGAGGGTAGGAGGTTTGAATGAGCAGGACACTGCAAAGCTAATGTGGGCCAACTTTCAGAATGGAAACAAAAAAACCCCAGAATATTCCTCTGAGGACCCCTTCACTTATTACATTTTAAAGCATTTTTAAAGCATGCACCCAAAGATTCTGTAAATGTAAAGAGGGAATGTGGTCAAAAAATGAAGGATAAATAAAAGAAGCGCATTCATCACAAAGCCCAAAACCCTGTTTTGCCTTGGTACCAAACCTAAACAGCAGACAAAGAAGGAAGCCCTGGGGATTGTCTTTAAGACTGGACATTCATAAGTGCAATCCTATACATGTCTATTGAAAATATACTTATTGGGTTCAATGGGGTTTACGCCAAGGTAAACTGTATTCTGCTGTCATATGTTGTAATATCAAAAGCAGGAATGGCCAACATGGTGCCCTCAGATGCTTTTGGACTCAGTTCCCATCAGTCTGTGCTAGCTCAGCTAATGTCATGGATGATGGAAGTTAGGAGTCCATCAACAAAAGTACTGACAATAAGTTGGGGGAGGTGAAATAAGAAGGGCTTGCTTTTATTATTAACACTTTTTTTGTATAGTCCCTTATATACATATCACAAACTTTGACATCGGTGCACAAGTTGTTCTTTAAATTGAAATATCTTCTATGAATTGATTTTTTAAGGGAGATAAGCCTCACACTATAGCCAAATGTGACAATTTTAGATAAGGACAGAGAAACCAACACTTATCCTCCTGTACTATGGAGATGTCTCTGCTGTTAATGCATCTGTGTGTGCAAGCAGCAGAGAAGGCTGTATATATGACTTTGCAGACATTTGGGAATCACACTAACTGGCTATTTGACGTAAGGAACAGCAAGACACAATCCTCTTTTTCTGCCCTCCTGAACACCTGATCTGTACTCCCCCACTGATTTTCTGAATGAGGTCTGAGAACTACATAGGGTCAGTAACCACATGCAGAGTCCTCATCCAGCTAGTAAAACACACAGAGATAAGTCTGCACCTACGCACCTATAACCCTAACTGAATTGGGGCAAATATGTAGAACAGATATCATCTATAAAAACTTTTACTAGCATTGTTATTGCGTTTAAGACCTTGCCCTAAATCCCTACATTAATTAAGCATTTCAGAAGTTACTGCCCAGAATTCAGGGCCTTGTTGAACTAAAAATATTGGGATTTAAGGTGATTTATTCCTATTGATTTCAATGAGAGAAACTCAGATTAAATCCTACTACTTGAGTGTTACTGCATTGTGGATCAGGCTGCTAATTGGTCAACCTTGAAAGGATGACATTCCAAATCAACCCCTGCTAGCAACTGAACACTCCAGGGTGCCTAATTATAACAAATGTGGTGTTTAGACCACTAAGCCATTTCCCTAGTGTTTTAATCAGCTGTTTTAAAGAACATGTTTTGTAGCCTACAAGATCACGTGTCACATGAGATAAAGGCAAAACAGTCAACAATCCTCTCCTGAGTGGTTATTACTTGTGTTACAGGAAGCTGGATAATTTGATTATACACGTATTGAAAGTCATTTAGATAAGAAAGATAACAAATTGTGTCATCCAACAACACAGCCACGCCCATGCCCCACGCCCCCCAAATCTAATTCCTTAATCCTATTCCTTTACTCTGCTTGTTACAGGGTCAATTCTAGGTACCTTTGGCTCTTGGCAAAGTGCCTTCTTAATTTGCCACAATGCCCCTGAAGCATACGCTGTCAGATGCAGTCAGGGAAATGAAAACCATTGCTCACTAGAGCTGCCCCGGGGCACCAAGTTGCCAGGTGCTGATATCAGGCCTGGGATGGATTCAAATGACTGGAAGCTATGTGGTAGCCAGTTAAAGCCACCACCTAGTGCCTGAAAATCATGGAGGAGATGGTCACCTGTGACCTCAGATCACAGAATTAAGCCCACCATTGCCACTGCTCCATCTTCACAGAACACTGAGCAGTTGTAGGGGTGGTAGCAAGACTGGGCTTCACCTCATGGTTGGAGGCTGTGGAAAGAAGGAAGGAATTTTCAGAAAGGGTTGTTCCAGTTTAGCATATCCTAATGACGCTGTGACAGCAATGAGTGGTGTGTGTTTTCTACTTGCTACACCGTTTGGTTAACTTATGATGTGTCTGACATTTTCTCACAGTTCAGAAGATGCTGTCTCTCGTTTGTATCGTTGGAAGTTGATGGGAAGCCCTCGCTTCTTCGTTTAATAAGGCTTGTGGGTGGAGAAGGCAGTTTTATTCTGTAGCCAGTAAGAATGTGTGAGTTGTGAGGAAATGGCATTATGAACTTTTTATCAGAGGATAACACTGCAAATGACAGGCATGACCTCTCTTTCCTATTCAGGGAAGGCTAAAAAACAACAACCCCAAAGTGTTGTTTTGGTTTGATATTCTGTATTCCGCCCCCATCAAAACATATGCTGCATGAAGAGAATTTGTGGATACCTGCTAGTGACACATAGAGTCTCACATGCTAATGTTTGTAGTGGACAGTTTGCTGCTGAAAAGTGGTTGGCAGCATACCAAGCTGCAGTTCTTGAATCATGCTCCTGAGTCACAGCCATTTGGAGACACCCAGGAGCGTTGCCTAAAGCTTGCTGCAGTCACTGACAGATGACTTCATGCACAATCACAAATTAGCCTTATTTAGACCATGGTTTCTAAAATTTTAGTTACCCTGGGGCACAATTGTGTGCGTCCCCACTCCCCAAAATAATACTAGAGCCACATCATTCCTTCTATTTCTGACCTTCAGGCTGTGACCGTCATTGCTTATCTACCCAAAATAGGACCACCACCCAAAATAGGGCCTTATCAGCAGGCTCAAGGGAATCTCAAAGTTTGCAGAAGCACAAACATTATTTTGGGAACAGCCCACTGAGGACTAAGTGTTTTCACGGAAGGCTGGTTGGCTGTTGTGGAGGAAATGGATAACGGGGGGGGGGGGGTTTACCAGTGAAAGGGAGTTGCATGGGTGGTTGGATGAAAAATTAAACAGGAGCCCTCCACACTGCAAAATTATGCTAATATATTTTCTTTGTCAGATTCTAGAACAATGGTCAGGCACTGTCCTTACAACTGCAAGATGACCGAAGCCATTTAAAGTACTATTATACCATGTTAAACATCATGGCTCCCCACAAAAATCCTGGAAATTTTAGATTGTGAAAGGTGCAGAGATGAGACCCCCTATTCCCCTCACAGAGCTACAATTCCCGGAGTGGTTTAACAAGCAATCCCTATTCCCAGGGAATTCTGGGAACTGTAGCTCTGTGAGGGGGAAGCTTTAACAAATGACAGTCCCCAGGATGCTTTGGGGGAAGCCATTGGTATGATATTGCTTAAAATGTAGGGTGCAGATGAGGTCAGAGTTAATATTGCCACATACCTTTTCCCAGTTATGAGAATTTACTGGTGAGGCCCCATTTTCCGGCAATGGTGCCAATTTCAGGGATTCCCCATTCCTGTGACTTGTACCTTGGTGCTGAGAGTTACTAGGAGACCCTTGTTCCCCTCACAGTTTATATGTGAGGAGCTCAGGTTCGGTTTTCTGCATATCTAGCCCCTTATCTCTGAGCTGGCAGCCATTATCTCTGAGCTATGGAGTCCTCCCAGGCATACAACGTAACTGGTGTAGAAATCCTTTCATTTTGGATATCCATTTGAGCAGACACAATGCAATATAGCTTCTCGGTCTAAATCCTCAGTTTAAAGCTGTGCTCAGCTTGAGCCCAATGCTGGAAAGGAGGTTTGAATCAGGAGCCAATTTCATTTTCCTGCAAAATGCGAAAGAAATAGCTTGGGAAAATTGGTTGAGAGTCAAGGTTTTGCAATATACATGTGTGTGTGAATGAGAAAGGAGGAAGAGAGAGTGTGTATCATGTAAAATCTGGAACCTTGGGTTCACAGATTATACTACAAATGAACTGCTTGTGGTTGAAATAAGCTTTTCTTTTCAAAGAATGGAGAGGCGGGGGAGGGGGAGAGAAGGAAGCTGCCTTTCCCCATTACTTTTGATTTTCATCTGCTACCAATTCTTGTGCAGCTCACACCTGAATATTTAGGCAAAAAGCTAATTCTTTTTTAAATTAAAATTAAGCCTTGCAGCCTCAGACCACTACAAATAATCAGATGAAAGACCACATTCCCCTACAATATTTCTTTTTTTCAGTGCAGAGTTAGTGTTCTCCACATCCCACCGCTATCAAAGATGGTGCTAACAGGACTTGCCTTGGGCACACCTTAAGATGTAACCTTGGCTGATACACAGATGCACAATTATGCTAGTTCTTTAAGCTTTGAACAGTGTCCTCAGCACCACTATGTTCTTGTAGCCCCTTGATCTTCAATGTTCACATGAGAAATGATAGTACACTTTCTTATCTGGTGCATGCATTAAATAATCTTGTGACTATATGGGTATATGGGAGTTAGTTCTAAGTACAGCATGATCTTATTTCAAATTAGCATGCTTATTGAAAGGAAAAGCTTTCAAATGTTCCTTAAAAATGCTGTGCATATTATCATTCAGCATATCTACTGAGCAATGAACTATTAGCATAATTCAGTAGCAGTTTGAATGCAATTGATCATTCTCCTGATCTGTACAAAATAGCAGAGCAGGGCATATACAGGCCGAATGCAAATAATGGGATGTTCTGTGTTATTAGCAAATGGCAACTGCAGCTGGCAGTTTCTGCCTTGTGAGATCAGGATTAATGGGAAATTCTACTGGCATAAAGATAGAGAGAGCAAAGCCAATCTACCTGTTGAGAAAGTTGCACAGGACTCCCAGCGATCAAAGCAAAAACAAATTTCCACAAAGTTATCCACGAAATTCTCTGTTGTGATTTTTGCTGTCAGATAGTCTCTGAAGCATTAACCACACTCTGGACCCACAAGTTAAACCCCGCTCTGCTGGATTTAATAAGCCAAGAAGGGCAGAGGTCCAGAGTGTTGTTGCAGAATCCAATTTGAGGACGAGTACTCTTTGGTGAAAGAACCCCAGTGGAATCACCAAAACACGCAGCAAAGTAAAGCATGGAAATATAGGCTGTTAGACCTTTAAAATACACCCTTGTGAATTCCCTCTTCCCCCACACGCAATGGTGTTGCAAGGGGGGCAGTGCGCCCTGGGTGTCTGGAGGGGTGACAAGAAGGCAACCTGTGAGGTGCTCACCCCACCACCCCTGGGCGCAGCGGTGCGAGCAGCCATTATGCCACCACAGCCGCATGTGGAGGATCCTCCGTTCGTGGCTGCAGCCGTGAGCAGAGGATCCCGCCACTGCCCGTAGGGCATTCAAGCAGCAGCAAACTGCTATGTATAATGAATGCACGGTGTCGCACGCATGCTCTGTGTGTAGCGACACCGCACATGAACTGTACATAGCAGTTTGCCGCCAGCGCCGCCCAAGCGCCATATGGATGGCAGTTGAATCTCTCTGTCACCGCTACAGCTGCAAGCAGGGGATCTCTCCACCATCTGTACGGCGCTCGGGCGGTGCTGGCGGAAAACCGCTATGTACAACACATGTGCGGTGTCACGCACATGCACTGTACATAGCGAGGCCGCACATGCACCCTACGTAGCAACGCCACGCATGCATCATACATAGCAGCACAACACATGCACAGTCGGTGGTTTGCCCCACCCCGGGTGTCGGTTAGCCTTTGTTCGCCCCTGACCACATGTTTGGTATGTTCAAATTTGTTTTACTTACAAACTGTTCAAAGGTCTGGTTCATGTGCTTTTCCATACAGCATTCAGAAATGTAAAGTAAAACTTGGCTTAGTTACATTGCTGAAAGTTCCTAAATTATTGGTATAGGAACTCAAGAGTGGCTTGTGAAAGCCACAGAGTCTGAGCTTGGAGCAACACTCTCAGACCTCCTCAAATGCTGAGCTTCTCGGGTAGACTGAAGGGGAACAAAGGCTTGATTACCTAGTCCCTCCCAAGATACTAAGCCTGGCATGACAGCTTACTCTATGGTTTTAACCCCTTCCTGCAGTAATTTGACTTAAGTATGCTGTTTATATGAGGCTGGTATCCCACACACAGGGCACATGGTTGGGCAGGTACATGGAACAGGCAAAGCTAAGCAATGGAGAATTATAGTTTCCCCCACATTCCCCATTAAGCTTAGAGTACACATATTGTACCCTACTAGCACCAATGTAGTGTAGCAGCTGAGAGCCAGAGCTGTCAACCAGGAAATCTCCCTTCAATTATTAAAAAACTAGATGGTATCAGAAATGCCACTATCTCTCAGTCACAGCTCCAACCTCTTCTCCAATGTGCGGCTAACATTACTGGCTATCATTGCAAGGCCGCTTTACAGATTACAAAGATGCTGCATGTGAAACATATCCGATATTCCGAAATATCATATAGATGCTGGGTGTTATTTTAAAAATTCATGGGAGCTCCTGGGGGAAAAAAACATGTTATCCATGGCTTAAATCCTATAGAAAGTGACAAAGCTATGGCAAATGTATATAAACAATACACAATACCATTCTATTCCTCCCTAAAAGCTACACAAGTTCTATGTAGCTGTCAGAAAATGTGCCACCCAGGACAGATAAGTATAGAGAGCTCATCATTCAAGACCTAACATACTTGTCAAAAGTATTATCCACCTGATGTTTCCATTCTTCTTTTGTCTGGAAAAGAAAATCCTCCCAATTGTCAAGCTGCATCCCTGCTTTATGAGGGCAGCGCAAACATATGCGTCTTCTTGCATCTCCACTGTGCCTGCGGCTGTCATTCTGACAGCGCAGTCAATCCAGCCACGTCCTAGAGAGATTTCCTGACATTCTTAAGTCATAGACGCATCTTCAAAGCTCACTGCATGCACAGTGGGAGTAATTTTCTCCCCTAAGAATTGCCAATCTTCATAATAATAAGGCAAGGAAAGGTTACACACAGTGAAAGGAAGATGTGGTTTTCCAGAATCCTTGCTTCAAAGGTGTCACTCAGAAGGAATCATTTGTGGGCAGAACCATGACCATTACCACACACACACACACACACACACACACACACACACCCCTTGGCCATCAAGAAAATATCTCCATCCAAACCACCTTTGTAGAGAATATTTTGCTCCTTGGGACTGGCCAAAAACTTTTTGCTGCCTGAGGCACAGGATAAAGGCACAGGCGTCTTACACTGGGGATCAACCAGCGTCCTCCACTGCACTCGATGGCAGCAGGTGAGCTTAAGGGATTGCTGGGCAGGACATGTGGAACACACAGCCCTGTCCTTCAGTGCTTCCCTGCCATCACACAGCATATGCTACTTCAGGAAGGTGCCTCATCTTTCCTGGTTGCAGGGCTGGTCCAGTTGCTCCTCATGCCCCAAGCAGTGAGTCAAAGAGGATGACCATTTTGGAGTCAGTTTCCAGAACACAGGAGGTTTAAGGAACCCCAGTAACCTCTTTCTGCCCCTCATCCGCTTGTTTACAAATGTACAAGTTGCAAACATACGGTTATGGTGTGCTGTCAGCACAGCCACACCTACTGTACTTGCAAGCCCACACCAGCCTGGAGTCCTGACCGAAAGAGTTTTCCTTTGAAGCAATAAAAATATCCAGATAATCTAAAACACTATGGGTTGAATCCACTGTAGCACTAAGTAACTTGTTAAGTTAGCACAAGGATTTGTGTTTGTGCAATGGAACTGCCCCCTCTCCTCTCCCGTGCCCCCCTCAAACTGTTTTGGGGGTTCCTCCAACCCTCTGGAGTAGATTTGGGTAGTGTGCTGGCTGCATGCATTGTGAGGAGGGGGAAGTTCTGTTGTACAAGTGTAAATCCATGGAGTAATGGAAAAAAGTGTATTAGGTACTACCCTATGTGCTTGGACTAGCAGATGGTGCAAGGGGTCAAAGTGTGTACTGAAAAAATTAAGCTGCCATGTAGGATGTTGTCACCGATGCATTAAAGTCCCAGGCAGGAGCAATATAGGGGAACTGACATCATTCCTTGGGCAGGAGCAAGTTCACTACATCTGGCCAGCATGAAGATTTCCTGAAGCATCACTACTGCACAGAAAGCACAGCCCTGTCCCTGATCATACAGAAGTACAATGGGGAGCAACATTGACGATGCTATCCCACAGTTGAAAATAAGACACTTCCTAATTATTCTGAAACCAGCCAAGAAAACCTAAAATGTTGAGCACAGAGCAAACTGGGCCGAAGACTACGTTACTACTCAGACTAGCTCTCTCAGCCTCTCTGGCCAAACAGGCCTAACAGATTGTAAAAGCTACTTTCTTCAGCTAATGGCCAATTTAATCAACTTAAATTGTTCCACCATGGAGACTCAGGGCTTCCAGAAAGAACACAGCGTCCCAAGCCTGTTTGCCTGGCCATTATAACAGCATGACACTTAGCCCCAAGTCATCTTTGACTGTTCAGTAGAACACATGGGAGAAATCCATCTGCTAAGCACACAGATACTAGCCTCCAAAGGACTTTGTATATGGCAACACAAAGTTTATACTGATTTTTTTTATTCAGAGGAAGTCAGTGAACATCCTGGAAGGTAGATGCAACAGAATCCTTGGCTCAAAGCAGAGAAGCAGGTGGGCAGACAAATCAGTTTCCATGAATCCTCTAGCATTAACCTCCTCAGTTTTGTCCAGTCTCAAGGAGGAGGAGGAGGAGCAGCTGTGCTATACAAAGATATCAACCAACAGGCAGGCTTAAAACAGAATATAATCTCGCTCAATGGCCTCTTCCGCAAATTGAATATTGGAAATGACAAAATGGAGTTCTATAGGAGCTGAAAAGGAGTATTCTCCCTGCACCATCCACTGGGGATTTGTTAGCTTGATATAAGTGGAAGAGCAGCATGCATTGTTGGTCTGCCAGATGCCTATGTTGAGTCCGCAAGTAGGATATGAATGCCAACAGTACTCTCCTCAATTGTGCTCCCCAGCAACTGAGATTCAGAGACAATGCTGCTTCCATCACTAGAGGTAGCCCTAACCTCCATGAATTTGTCAAACTCCATTTTAAAGCCATTCTAGTTGGTGGTCATCATTACATCTTGTTTCATGCTCCCCTACCCCACCCAACACCAGACAAGACAGGACAGTGATGGCACGATCTGCCAGAGGAGGAGGAGGAGGACCACAGAACTGAGGGTGAGCAGAGTTTGGGCAGTGGCAGAGAAGAGGGCTCTACCAGATGTCTCCACCACCTGAGAATGAAGTTCCCAGGGTAGCTGAAAAGGCAGCTGTCTAATCAGTGGAGCAAGCAGAGATGGAGGGGGAAATGGGGTTGGACTCTGGACCTGTCTCCAAGGACTCTCCACTTTCTGCAGAGCATGGGGAGACAACTAATTTACAAATTCTGGAGTACATGATATAATCTAATTTATTACAGTCATTTACATTGCCATTACAAAAAAACAAGGGAGGCATTCATGGAGCATTCCGGCACCTCTTTTTCTAGAAAAATAGTACAGTGGTACCTCGGGTTTCATACGCCTCAGGTTACATATGCTTCAGGTTACACACTCCGCTAACCCAGTAATAGTACCTCGGGTTAAGAACTTTGCTTCAGGATGAGAACAGAAATCGTGCTCCAGCGGCGAGGCGGCAGCCGGAGGCCCCATTAGTTAAAGTGGTGCTTCAGGTTAAGAACAGTTTCAGGTTAAGTACAGATCTCCGGAACGAATTAAGTACTTAACCCGAGGTACCACTGTACTGCCTAAGGGTGCATGCTTATTGACTAAGCAAATCCACCTTGGACCTGATGGCTCGCAAGGCCTCCAGATTTAATCAGCGACAGCATTAAGCAAGAGTTGAACCAGTGTCATGCCCTAAGTTTCAGCCCAAGAGCAAAGAAGGTCCTTTCAGTTGTTCACTCTCAGAGCTATCCCCTCCCCAGCCTCCTCACCTTTTTCCAGTTCAGCCCCTTTTTGTCCCAAAGACTTTCCCCTCCCCTCTGCTTCTAGTTGCTTCCTAAAGCTTCCTTCAGCCCTACTCATCCTTCCAAAGTGTCAGTAAATCTCAAGTTGTATTAATAGGTAGAGAGAAATAATCCAAACGTCTGTCAGAGCGGCTGACTTCGGCAATGACTCATCCACAGCCTCTTACGGGGGGGGGCGACGGGACAGGGTTGAAATTTAACTTTAATTGCTCATTGTAAAACAGTATCTTTTTAATGAGGGTGTTTAATAGCTCACACTATGAAATAATTACCCAGGAAAGGGAAGGGGGCGAGGGAACCACCTGATGTCTGCACCCTGCTGCAGGCATTTATGTCAGAAATTCATGAATGTGTAGATGATGGTGACAACTAGCTGTTAAAGTGCAGGGATTCTGCACTCTGACCTCTTCACCTGCCCTCCAGTAAATAAACCATCTCCTAAGGGAAGAACTTTAATGTTTGCTCAAGCCAACTGCTTCAAGAAGAAAAATCTGCCTGCCACCAATTTTCTCCTTTTATTTCCTCATAAATGCATAAACCTTATCCCTCCTATTGTCTCGGAGTCCAGAATATTCAATATTCAGTCCCTCTGGACTGGTTTAGAAAACTGCATTAAAAAAACAAGGAATTATGACACTGGGAAGGGAAGGTGATAACACAGCATTAGAATGAGAAGTGTATCAAGACATCAGGACGTTGGACTTTACCACTGTCATATTTTTAAAACACTGAAAATATGTCCCTGTCTCTCTTATTGTTGCTGTAGATTGATTAGTTTTAATCTTTCTCTTTTTCTGAATCCTGCACAGTTGGAACCATGGTAACTACAGAAGGATCTCAATAAAACATGATCTCAATAAAAATCTGTGAAAGAAATTCTAAAAAAAATACATTTCTTGCAAAATATGTGGCATAGGGACCTGTAGTCTGCAACACATTATAAACTTGTGAGGCTCCTCAAATAAAGCAGGGGGTAGTGTCATTATATTGTTTTGTCTCTAGGTGGCACTGGACTTAGTTGTATCTGGGTGGAGTCAAGAGTTTCCTCTTGCCATTATCTTCTTGTCCTCTAAGCTTTCTATGACAACATCCAAGCTGAAGTAGGAGGAGCTGGTGCATCAGCTAATGATCCAAATCTCTTAGGAGACACCAGGCTTGCTGCTGCTCTTCTTAGCTCAGAAAACAACATAAAAGGGAAGGCAACAAAAATTGTTAGAGTAACAGAAAAGCTGATGTCTGCAGGGAAAATGGAAACACCAAGCTCAGCTATACTTAAAGGGAGACCAAGAAAATGAGGGGCGATCAAAGCATGACAAAGTAATGAATGGCCCTAGGAAAAGTCAAGGGATGCCTTTCATTTAGCATGGCTCTCCGTGCAAGTAAAAGGGGAGGCATTTGGCTGAATGGAAAAAGAACCCATCAAAACCAATGTTGTTTTATTTGTTCATGTGGATCATAATTCACTTCTGACACACCGATTTTGCTGCAAAAAAACCCCTCAACATCTGTCTCAGGCAGAATTTTTAAAAGTATTTGGCCATAGCTGAAGAAATGAGATCATAAATATAGTGTGAGATTCCCCTTAAAGACCCCCCAAATCCCCATTATATACTTTTCGTCGCTTTTCTTCTCCATAGTGCTCTTCATCTCCTGTTTGCTATAGATACCAGACAGTGAAGAGCTCTTCTCCTACCTCAGGATGTTGGGTGTGTGCTGCTGAAGCTCAGTCAAACAGCTAAGCTCACCACAGGAAACAGCTGTTTAGCAGAATTATCTAACACAAACAAACACTCTATATACAGAGTTATCTAACACATACATTCACTTTATATACACACACTATTATCAGATATTACTAGTAGTCTTCACTCTCTGAGCCCAGAGAGGGTTATTTGCTTACAAAGTCCTTGTGCCAAAGTTCACAAGCCAAATCTTGAATTCAGTTGCTTGCAAAGTCCTGCAGCACTTTAAAGTCATCCATCTTCTCCACAGTTCCAGTTATTCTTTCTAAACTGCTCCACACTCTCCCACACTGAATAACCTGAGCTCTTTTTCTACCCAATGTTACATGCTAATTCTGACCATTAACAGCCATAGCTAGCAAACCAACTGCAGCTGGGAAAGACACTCTGTGCCACTGCAGATATTTGAGTCTCCAGTGACAAGATAGAAACCAGAAGTACCTCTGGACTACAGACTTTTTACTTCAATGTGATTTTCAACCTGTTGCTCATCTCATTCCTGGACTTAAGAAACCAACAAGCCACAGCATACCCATCTTATCAGAAATCAGGTTTAATTATGTTTAGGTATTAGGCATTTTCCTTTCTTTTTTATCCTTTCTTAAATATTTAATCCTGAGAATGCTTCTGTATGCTGATTTTATTCTTTTTAATCTGTTTTGTGTTCTAAATTGTGTGTGCATTATTTATTTTGAATTTGTAAATTGAAAGAGGGGATTAAAAAGTGTTTTTAATAAACAGAAGGAAAACTTCTGTGTTCAGATACAATGATAAGGGTGTTGCATTAATTGTGGAGAAGAGCACACTTCTGTATAAATCAGAGCTCTTCTTTTTATAAGGGAAACAAGTGAATAGTGGAAAACTACAATACACATCCCTAAGGAGGAAAATGTATGATCTACACATACATGTAACTGACATGATACAGTACATGTTTATTTTGCTCTCATTACCTGTAGGCACATTTTCTTTTACGGATGTAGTTCTTCCCTTGCACCGCAGACACCAAGACAGACCAGGCTGATGAAGGATGCAAAAAGAGCCTAACTCTATTGTGATGGGATGATGAGCTGCTTGTGCGTAAAATCCTAATCCCTCAGAGTTTGGCTAAGTCCCCAAACCTCTGTCTGTGATGGAGCTCCTTAAACATGACTCCATCAATCGCTCGTTGAATCGGACAGTGGGCGTTTACGGAACTTCTTCCAGCATAAAAGCTCCTTAACGGAAACGCGTCTTCTGGACTCTCGGCGTGACAGTTTCCGCCGAGGAGTGGGTGTCCCTACAGGAGGTCCTGAAATCTCCCCGCTGCTCCCGCTTGAAGTGTCTCTGAGCCCTCCCTCCGACTCACTTTCCCTTGGAACTCCACTTCTCCCCCTGCTGGTCCCCTCCTCCGCTGAATGGTCTCTCTCACCCTCCATGAGCCCTTTCACCTCCTTAGTCTCAGATGGCAGTTCCCTGACATCCACCTCCCCTCCAGGGCCCCCTTCACCCCCTTCCCTCCCCTCCTCTGCGGGAGGCGAGGGAGCAAAACCCCTGAAGGAACCTCCCTCATCTTCCGAAGTTTCGAACACTTCCCTCCACCTTTTGCCGTCTCCGGTTTCCAAGTACTCCTCCTCATCGGAGTCTGTTCCTCCTTCCAACTCCGATTCCCTGAATCCCTCCAGTTATTCCTCATCGTCGGTAGTGCCAAAGTACTCCCTCCGAAACCTCGCTATTGGCTGAGGTTTCCTGGGGAACCTTTGGTGAAACATTTCGATCAAGATCTCGTCACGGACCTCCTCTGCCTTCACCCAGGTGTTTTCCGACTCCGGTTCCCCTTCCCACGCGACCAAATACTCCACCTGATTACCCTTCCACCTGGAGTCGATGATTTCCGCCACATGGTTGCGGCTTTCCCTTTCTTCTATGGCTGGCCCCCGTGTGGATACCCCTTCACCTTCCCCCCTGTATGGTGACAGTAATGACCTGTGGAATACTGGGTGCAGTTTCATGTGGTTCGGTAACCGGAGTCTGAACGCCACTGGGTTGACCTGTTGGATGACCTCAAATGGTCCCAATCTTTTGGGTCTCAATTTCTTGCAACCCCCCTTGAACGGCAACCCTTGGGTTGATAGCCAGACCCGACTCCCCACCCTAATTGTTTCACCTTCCCTTCTGCTCTTGTCTGCCTGCCTCTTATATTCTTCCTTGGCCCTTTCTAAGTTGAGTTGGAGTTGACGATGGATCGCTTCCATTTCTTCTACAAAAAGTTCCGCGGCCGGAACACTCCATCTTTCCCCTCCTTCCCCTGGAAACGCCCTGGGGTGGCACCCATAATTAGCCAAAAAGGGGCTCATCCCGGTGGACACATTCTCAGCATTATTGTAAGCAAATTCCGCTAGTGCCAACTTTTCGACCCAATCGTTCTCTCTGTCATTGACATAACACCTCAGGTATTGTTGGAGAATACCGTTTGCTCTCTCCGCCTGCCCATTGGTCTCAGGGTGCCTGGCAGTCGAAAAGTTGACCTCTACGTGCAATAAGCTCATAAGTTTCCTCCAGAATCTGGACGTGAACTGTTTCCCTCTGTCGGAAACCACCCTCAAGGGGGTGCCATGCAGTCTGAAAATATGTTCTACAAACAATTTCGCTGTTTCTTCCGCCGTGACTGCATGTGAGCAAGCTACAAAGTGACCCATCTTAGTTAACAGGTCTACTACGACTAGTATGGCGGTTTTCCCCTGGGATTTGGGCAGATCAGTCATAAAATCTATCGACACCGCCTCCCACGGTCGTTCTGGTGTGGGTAACGGTTCTAATAACCCCGCTGGTGCCCGCCTTTCTCCTTTGGCTCTCTGGCATTGGTCACACCTTCTCACATACTCCCGTACATCCTCCCTCACCTTGGGCCACCAAAACTCCCTGGTCACCAACCACATGGTCTTGTGTTGCCCAAAATGCCCCGCTGTGGGATTGTCGTGCAGCTGTTTGAGTACTCTCCCCCTCAATTCCCCTTCGGGTATATATAGCGCCCCTCTGTAATACAATGTCCCGTTTCTTTCTTCAAAACCCCCGGGGTCTTCTCCCTCTCTCCTTAGACCTCTGAGCTTGTCCTGGGCGTACTCATCATTTACCGTTCCCTCTACCAGTTCTCTTTGCCCCACCCAGGCCGCACCACACACCCAGTGGTCCTCTGGGATAATATGTCTCTCTTCCGGCGCTCCCTCCCCCTCCAAATATTCAGGTTTGCGAGAGAGAGCGTCCGCTCTGATGTTTTCTGGACCTGGCACATAGCAAATTTCAAAATGGAATCTGGAGAACTCCTGGGCCCATCTCACTTGTCGTTGGTTGAGCACCCGTGCCGTTCTCCAATACTCCAAATTCTTGTGGTCCGTACACACTTGCACCTTATGTTGTGCGCCAATTAGTAAGTGTCTCCATCTCCGGAACGCTTCGTGAATGGCGAGTAGTTCTCGGTCATATACCGTGTAGTTCCTCTCGGATTTGTTCAGCTTACGCGAAAAGAAGGCACACGGTCTCCATTCCGACTTAATAATAATAATAATAATAATAAATTTTATTTATATCCCGCCCTCCCCAGCCGAAGCTGGGCTCAGGGCGGCTAACAACAATAAAACAATACAAAAGTACAACACAAACAACACTCTAAAATCATTCATTATAAATTAATTAAATTCAAGCCACTGGCCACCATTGGGCCAGAGCTCCGCGAAGATTGCCGAGGGAGGCAGTCAGGCTGTGCCCTGGCCAAAGGCCTGGCGGAACAGCTCTGTCTTGCAGGCCCTGCGGAAAGATGTCAAGTCCCGCAGGGCCCTAGTCTCTTGTGACAGAGTGTTCCACCAGGTCGGAGCCACAGCCGAAAAAGCCCTGGCTCTAGTTGAGGCCAGCCTAACTTCTCTGTGGCCTGGGACCTTCAAGATGTTTTTATTTGAAGACCGTAAGTTTCTCTGTGGGGCATACCAGGAGAGGCGGTCCCGTAGGTACGAGGGTCCTAGGCCGTATAGGGCTTTAAAGGTTAAAACCAGCACCTTAAACCTGATCCTGTACTCCACCGGGAGCCAGTGCAGTTGATATAGCACCGGATGAATGTGATCTCGCAGCGAAGACCCCGTAAGGAGTCTCGCTGCAGCATTCTGCACCCGCTGGAGTTTCTGGGTCAGTCTTAAGGGCAGCCCCACGTAGAGCGAGTTACAATAATCCAGTCTGGAGGTGACCGTCGCGTGGATCACAGTGGCTAGGTCAGGGCGAGAGAGGTAAGGAGCCAACTGCTTAGCTTGGCGGAGATGGAAAAATGCCGCCTTTGTTATAGCTGCAATCTGCGCCTCCATGGAAAGGGAGGTGTCGAAGATTACACCCAAACTCTTAACGGACGGTGCTGGCACTAACTGCGCCCCCGCAAGAGATGGGAGTTGCCCCCCCAATCCCATATCGTCCTGTCCCAGCCACAGGACCTCTGTCTTCGAAGGATTTAGCTTCAACCGGCTCCCACGTAACCATCCAGCCACAGCTTCCAGACATCTGGTCAGTGTGTCTGGGGCCGAGTCAGGATGGCCATCCATCAACAGATAGAGTTGGGTGTCATCGGCATACTGATGGCAACCCAGCCCAAAACTCCGGACAAGCTGGGCGAGGGGGCGCATAAAGATGTTGAAAAGCATTGGGGAGATTATCGCACCCTGAGGTACTCCACACACCAAGGAGTGGCGCGATGACAATTCCCCCCCAAGCGCCACCCTCTGTCCCCGACCAGAGAGAAACGAGCGCAGCCATTGAAGGACTGTGCCCTGGATCCCCACGTCGGCAAGGCGGTGGTCCAGAAGTTCATGATCGACCATGTCAAAAGCTGCTGACAGATCTAGAAGAATCAGCAGCCCCGACCCGCCTCGATCCAGCTGTCTACGAAGATCATCTGTTAGGGCAACCAGAGCTGTCTCGGTCCCATGACCAGCGCGGAAGCCAGACTGGAATGGATCCAGAGCCGATGTTTCATCCAGAAACCCACCAAGCTGTTCAGCAACCGCTCTCTCAATCACCTTACCCAGGAACGGAAGATTCGAAACCGGGCGGTAATTGGATAGATCTAAAGGATCTAATGATGTTTTCTTTAAGAGCGGGCGCACCACTGCCTCCTTCAGTTCCCCTGGGAATGTCCCCGTGCCAAGGGACAAATTGATGATATCCCCCAGGAGGGCCCACACCTCGTCTGGACACGCTCTAATCAGCCAAGACGGGCACGGGTCAAGAGGACAGGTGGTGGGCTTTCCAGCTCGGAGGAGTCTGTCCACATCGGCTGGGGATATCCAGTCAAAGTGGTCCAATGGCTGAAGCAGCACCGCCCCCACCGCCCGGTCTGAGGCATCAGTTTCCACTCTCATGGGTTTTTGTAAATCCACATGCAGGAGCTGTTCTTCCGAAGCGAATGCCCTTTTCAATTCCTCAAAAGCATGCTCCGCCTCCGCCGTCCAAACGAATTTCTTCTTGCTGCTTAGACAGTCCGTGATGGGAGCCGTTAAGTGGGCAAAGTTCTTGATGAATTTACGGTAAAAGTTCCCAAACCCTAAGAACCTTTGCACATCTTTTTTCGTTTTCGGTGTCTTCCATTCCAGCACCGCCTGGACCTTCCCTGGATCCATGGCTAATCCCTTGTCTGATAAGCGGTACCCCAGGAATTCCACCTCCTTGGTGTGGAACTGACACTTCTCCAATTTCACCCACAACTGGTTTGCTTGCAGCTGGCTCAGCACTTCCCTGACATCCTTTACATGCTGCTCCTCATTCTCTGAATATATCAGCACGTCATCGAGGAAGGCCACGCAATTCTTGTAGAGCAAAGGTCCCAGTACGTGGTTCATGAGCGATTGAAAACAGGCGGAGCCTGATTGTAATCCGAATGGCATAACGAGATATTCAAACGCCCCCAAAGGGGTGAACATGGTGGTTTTCCATTCATCCCCCTTCTTTATTCGTATCAGGTTGTATGCTCCTCTCGGGTCCAGTTTCGTGAATATCTTTCCCTTCCTCACCCTGGTCAAAATGTCATCAATCCTGGGCATGGGGAAAGTCACTGGTTCTGACACGGCATTTAGGGCCCGGTAGTCCACGACCAATCTCGGTTTATCCGTGTTTTTTTTGTCCACAAAAAACACTGGGCTCCCCCCCACCGCTCTGGACTCTCTGATGAAGCCCCTCTTCAGGTTTTTATCAATAAACTCCCTTAACTCCTGCATTTCCCTGTCTGACATGGCGTACAGCTTGCCCACGGGGAGCTGGGCTCCAGGGACCAGATTAATTTGGCAGTCAAAGTCTCTGTGCGGTGGTAATTTATCTGCTTCCCTTTCACTGAAGACCTTGCTCAGGTCAGCGTATTGTTTGGGCACCTTCCCTTTGTCCGCCACTTCCGTCCCTGCTAGAGAGGCTTTTGCCCCTTCTGGCACCTTTCCCTCTCTGCAGTGTTCCAGACAATGTGCTGACCCAAAGGAGACCACTCTCTGATGCCAGCCCACTAGCGGGTCATGCAACGCTAGCCAGCTCATTCCCAAAATGACTGGAGCCCCTCCCAGGGTGGCTACATTGAACGCTATCCTCTCAGTGTGCCTGGCCACCCTCATAACCATTGGGACGGTTTGTAGGCTGACTTCTCCTCCCAGCAGCTCCCTTCCATCGATCGTGGTGACCTGCAGGGGGTTGCTTAAAGGGAGTGTCTGTATCTGGTGTTCAGCTGCAAACTCCTTGCTCATAAAATTACAGGAGCTGCCTGAGTCCAGCAGCGCCTTAGTCTTTAGTGGGTATCCGTTTGCCAGCTCTAGCAACACCTCTATTACTAGGGCTGGTCTTGGAGGTTCCGGAGTGGGCACTTTTACTGCTCCTTGGCCTGTCTGCAGTGCCCTGACAGAGGCAGACAGGCGTTGGCTTTTACTGGCTCCTGGACTTCCTCCTCCTTCCCCCCAACAGCTCCAGCCATCCCTTGCCATTCCTTTCTTTGCGGGCAGACTCTGGCAAAGTGACCTGGCTGCTGGCAGAGATAACATTTCTTGGCGCTCTTTCCCTCCTTCTTCCTCCCTTCACTGGGATTTGAAACTGCGCGCGCGCGCGCTGTTCCAACTTCCATCGGCTCTCCTGGCGGGAAACTTGGTTCTGGAATCTCTGGAATGCGGAAATCCCTCCAACGCTCTCCTTTCCCCTCCCGCTTCTCCAAGGCTCTTGCCTCCTGGCGTGCTCCAATGGTCAGCGCTGATTTGGTCAGCTGGTCCATAGACTCCGCCCTGGGCGCCCGGGAAAGTTCATCTTTCACCGCCGAAGAAAGCCCCTCTTCAAAGAGCATTTGAATGGGTTCCGCCGAAAGGTCCCACCCCAATCTATGTATCAACATTGTAAACTCAGTCCAGTACTCACGAACCGATCGGCTCCCCTGTTTGCACGCCATCAATTGTCTGCGCACCAGCCCCTGTTCAATCTCGCTGGAAAACATCAAATCCATGGCGCGAAAAAACTTCCTCGCGTCCTTCAGCATGTCACTATTCCCTGCCATCAGGGGTCTGACCCAATCTCTCGCCCCTCCTTCGAGATGGCCAATCACAAACGCCACTCTCGATGCCTCGTCGGGAAAGTCATTAAACTGCAGTTCAAGAGCATACTGCATCTCTGTCCTAAAGGCTTGGTAGTTCCTGGGGTCCCCCCCAAACTTCTGCACCATTCCTGGCATCTTTCTTGCTAGTGTAGCGCCTTTTGCCTTTTCTGCATCCTGCGCCCTCCTTTCTTCTAGCCTCGCCGTTTGCATTGCTAGCTGGAGTTCCAACACTCTGTACCTTTCTTCCAGGCTTGGACCCTCTCCAGCTCCTGCTGCTCCTCCGGCTCCGGCTGGGTTACTCATGATGCCTCTCTGCACAAGCTGCTTTCAGGGACTGTCCGATTGCTGTGATGGGATGATGAGCTGCTTGTGCGTAAAATCCTAATCCCTCAGAGTTTGGCTAAGTCCCCAAACCTCTGTCTGTGATGGAGCTCCTTAAACATGACTCCATCAATCGCTCGTTGAATCGGACAGTGGGCGTTTACGGAACTTCTTCCAGCATAAAAGCTCCTTAACGGAAACGCGTCTTCTGGACTCTCGGCGTGACAGTTTCCGCCGAGGAGTGGGTGTCCCTACAGGAGGTCCTGAAATCTCCCCGCTGCTCCCGCTTGAAGTGTCTCTGAGCCCTCCCTCCGACTCACTTTCCCTTGGAACTCCACTTCTCCCCCTGCTGGTCCCCTCCTCCGCTGAATGGTCTCTCTCACCCTCCATGAGCCCTTTCACCTCCTTAGTCTCAGATGGCAGTTCCCTGACATCTATCCATCTTTCAGGTGCAATTTCTATAACCTGCTGCCTTAAAATCCTGCGTGCTCAGCAGGCTGCATCCTTGCTATCTTATTGCATCCTTTCATGGGGTTCTGAATAGCAACCAAAAATCAATCTGTCTTCCACCACTAGATGGCCCAGAAACCAGGATCGCGTTTTGAATGAAAAGGCAAGTTAATTGGGTTAATCAATCATATGGATTTAGTCTGAAAGATCTGTCATGACTCCACTGTAAAGCATATGGAAGGCACATGATGTTGTTGTTAATAAACCGAATTTTGCCTACCGCACTGTAGCAAATAAACCTACTTCACTCTGCACTAAACCGATCCTAAATTAGTGCTATGATTTCAGCTTTCTGTTGTGAAATTTGCAGTAATTATTGCATCTCCCTCAACTATCTCGACTAGGAGATCCCATGTTTTTGTGTGACAGCAAGGCACACAAAAATGTGCATTTTGGGGCACCACAATCTCACCCTGAAAAAAGCACTTTTCAAGGCTGCGGTCTCGCCCATGCCATGTGACTTGTACTGGAGTTCAGCTCCAGAAGATGTGCATCCCAGTTTTTCATCTCAGTGTGTTGGAGGGTGTGTTACTGGAGGTAGCACTTTGTCAACCCTGGTTTTTCTAATGGGCCTGAATCTGAACATGGAAGAAGTCTTCTTCTGTGTGGCATGCTTCACATATCAGTCGCCCAGTACAGCCACCTCAGTGAAGGCTGACCATTTGCTACATTAGAGGTGCATTTTGGCTGGAAACCATCTTAGAATGTTGTGAGGTGAGCAAATAGCCACCGCTACCCTTGCCCTCCCTCTGAGCTCTGCATACATAGGAGAAGTTGGAAGCAGGCTGGGGTCTGTGGTTGTTGCCAGTTCGAAAAGTGGCCAGTCTTTCTATGGGCTTTGTGAACCAAACTACAGGTTTGATTGAAAGAGTTTATTCATAAGAAAGGGTTGTAGCTCTGCAGTATAGCATCTGCTTTGCATTCAGAAGGTATCCCCCCAGGTACAGGGATTAAAAGAAAACCCACCTTTTCACTTCTTACCACACCAAGGATTATTTACTGTATTGTCCTAGTGCAAAACAGTTTCTCCCACTGAATGGCAGAATCTGTTGAGACACAGAAATGTTCCTTCTTCCATTTTTGGCTTGGCCAAAGCAATAATCAGAAGCAGATTCCCTACAGGGTAAGATGAAGCAGCACTGTAGGTGGGATACTCAGCCCTGTCAGAAACCCAGGTGTAAGGCTGGCAAACACATCTCCACTATGACAAATTGCCCACACTGCTGATAAGAAAAATAATTCAGAATGCCTTCACACAAGTGCCCAGGTTATCTCTTATAAACAGTTATTCCTTTATGGTAACTATGCGAGTGAAGCAAATGGGCTGTTACAATCTTGTATAGACTCCCAGAGAAAAATAATTGTAGGAAAAAAACATTGATTGTTTTCTAGAAGAACCTTAATTTTAAAATGGTGTGTCCCCCTACTCTCATTTCTCAGAACTGCCCAAAGGAACCCTAAAACAACCTTTGGAAAATATTACAATTGTCTTACAGAGCACAAAAGAATAATGGGTTAAAAATGGAAGTCCTCCAGTTCTAGGATCATGGCAGTGGTCTTCTCTCTCTTACCTGGGCAACACATTAAAAATGGGGGAGGGAATGGTTTTGTGTATGGCAACCCCTGGGGGGGGGATGGAGGAGAAAATGCACAGAAATCAACTTTGCTCAGCAGAGAGTACCCTAAATTGGTTCTCTTTTCATTTTATTTTAAAGGTCTGCTTACCTTATTCGGTAGGCGGTGTTGTGGCCAGGCCAAGGGCCCCATGGTGATCCGGCCGAGGGCCAGAGACTGGTGCCCTCCTCGCTGGCACTTGGACACACCAATGGCGCTGGGCAGGGCCCTACCAGAGGGTGGGTCCGTGGGGAATTTAAACTGCAGCACAGGAGGGAAATCATCATCTCTTGCCCTTTACAGTAACACATACATTTAAACCAGAAACTTTCATTTTTCTAAACACAGACCAAAGATTGAAGCTTTCCTGCTCAATTGTTCTTAATTTAATGAGGCAACTCTGTGTTACGGTACTTACCTATATTTCATAGCAGGCATAGGCAAACTCAGCCCTCCAGATGTTTTGAGACTACAATTTCCATCAACCCTGACCACTGGTCCTGTTTGCTAGGGATGATGGGAGTTGTGGTCCCAAAACATCAGGAGGGCCAAGTTTGCTTATGCCTGTTTTATAGCATAATTTTATTCAGAATGGGACAGATCCTGAGGCAAAGAGAGGAGACGAAAAGCCATCAGGCTATTTGGGACTTTTCAGTCTTCAAGGCAGTGAATATAGCAAGTGTCTTCTATATATGTGTGAGTATTCAATACCTTTCTCTGTCCTTATATTGGCCACAATTTCAAATAAAAATGGCTGAAACATAAGCTGTGTCTATACACTATAACTTTAAAACACATTTGAATCACAATCTCTCCCCCTTCAAAGAATTCTGGGCACTGTAGTTTGTTAAGGGTTGCTGGGAATTGCAGCTCTGAGAGGGGTAAACTACAGTGCCCAGATTTCTTTGAGTGAAAGAATGTTTCAAATGTTTCTTAAAGATACAGAGTATGCTATAGAGATAAAGCTCTTAGCCTCATAGTGCTGTTTCCCCATCTTATCTTAGGTAATGACTATCATTCTGAAGAGATTGGATATTGTATGTCGAACACTTCTTAAAAGCTTTTGTGACTCTCTTCGTGATAATAACAGCAACAGCAGCAACGAAAGTAGCGTTAGCCACAACAGCACCAAAAATCTAGCTATGTTATCTGAAAAGCACCCCCATTGTGTTTTGCTGTTATTTGTTTTATTTTTATTTTATTTTTACTGCTGAGTGCATTTTGTCTTCTTTGAGCCTGTTATTTATTTTATTTTATTTTTTACTGTTGAGTGTGTTCTGTTTTCTTTGAGACCAAAGGATGCTTGACCATTTCTGTTCTTCCTTTACAGAAACTCTTCTAAAGACTGAGGTATCGGTAAACATTCACAACAATGGCTCTGAATGTGTTATATAACAATGAGAGTGGCAAGCGGCAATATTTCTGTAGGGGAGAACTGTGGATCATCCACTCCAGGCAGGAGCTGAGGATGTGAAGACAAAGTAAGAACCAAGAAGCTAAACAATGCATTTACAATTAATGGCTGGCAGTAAACCAGCAATCAAAGAGTGGGTTGAGAAAAATTGGGATTATTCAGTAATGGCCAAGTATTTTCTAAGAGATCGTGAATGCAGTTTGCCAACTTCTTGGCAAAATGGATATATTAAGATGTGGTTTCAAATAAGACTTACGGATTTACAATGTATTAACATTTGTGAAGGAGAACCAAATTTCTCCCACACAAATGCTTACACTGACCATCTTTTTGTCATATTTCTCATATTGTAAGATGCTGGGAAAGACCTCCTTACTATCACATTTTAGCATTCTAACTTTTCTTACACCTGCTGCTTCACAGTTCCATCTCCAGTTAATAAGAGTCATTTTTATTAATTTGTTTTGTTTGTATTCTGCCCTTCCTCTCAGGATTTGAGGATAGTATTTTACCTTCACAACAACAATCCTAGGCTACCCACTGAAAAGGTTACTGGGCCTGGGGTGTTCCATCCCAAAATCTAATCACAACAAACCACACCACCTTTGGTTTCTGTTATTGTTTCTTTGACTGTGCTTTGTTAAATATCACCAACCAAGCCCTGCCCAAGACATTTTGCTGCTTGAGGCAAAGCAGCAAATGAAACACACCCAAATCAAGGTGTATATTATTTAAGGCCAACCAAATAATTTTGGCACCTGAGCCAGAAACTCCTACAGACACTCACTTCCAGGCAATTTAAAAACATTAAGTTTTTCTAGTTTTCCGCCTCACTCTCTGCAAATAGTAGGACCTGTCCCATCACCCACTTACAAATCATAGAGCCAGCAGAGCACTGCTGTGAAACCAAACACAAAACTGGAAACGAGGAAGACGACAATGCAGAAGTGAACTCCTAAAAGTTGTAGCAAAGACCTATATAGAGCACTAGTTAGATGGAAGCACTAAGAGTTCCTTGAATCACCCTTAGCTTATTTAGCAGAAATGTCTGCTAGCCATAGCAATAGCTGGCACAGTGTCTTCTACCAACAGGATAAGAACAGTGAAAAGTCACATTATGTCTTTCATGATTCTAAGGACATGCTCCAGTCACTTTGCAATAGACGCCAAATTGTCTCACTGCAGTCCTGTCAGCTTCCTGGCTGAGAATCATTCTGTGTGTTCAGGTACAATGTGGAACTCCTGATATTAAAACATCCTTGCAAAGGGAAAACTTTTTACGCCTCAAAAAGTTCTCAAAGTAATTTATGCGGTAGAATTAGGCAACAATTAAAGTATAAGAAGCTACCTTTCAGGTACGTCAACACCACTTTCTGGGCCTAGTACACTGCACAACCACCTGCAATCGATGGACAAGAACTGCTGCTGATGTGCATAGATTAACTTAACCCAGTCTACCTGGTGGGTAAAAGGAGGAGGGGAGGGTAATGTACAGCATCTAGGAGGAAAAGCTAGCTACATATATATAACGTCACTCACAGACTGTGTCAAGAAAAATGAACATGCCAGAAAAGCAGCCTTTGTCCAATTGTCCCCCCGAAATTGCCTCCCATTTCAGAAGGCCCAAATTTTCCACACACTTTTCTAATTTTGAGGCAAAAGTTCTCACATGAGAACCTTCAGTTCAGCTCATTTTTGTTTTTGTTTTTTTGGTATGTGAGTGTGTGTGTGTGTGTGTGTGTGTGTGTGTGTTCTAGGTCTCAATCTCAGTTCAAGAAGGACGAACACTGAGGCCCAATAGGTTCAGCCAGCATTCTCTATGAACTGAAGTTGTGCCTTAGAACATGTGCCCATAATCCTTTGCATCCTAGGGTTTCATACTGGATGTGGAAATGATTCCCTGGAGGTACAACCACTGGAAACCCTTACACTGGAAGCAGCAGCACAAATTTAATGAGAACACTCCTGTCAATAAGTCATTTGATATGCTCCAAACATTCAGACCCCAAATAAGGTTCCTGGAGCCCTTTGGAGCAGCAGCTTTCAATGCACTTTGCGCATTCTGTCAGGACAGGCTCACAGGGAAAGAACCTGTGTGCAGCCTCCTCTTCACACAATAGGATTATAACAAGCATGCCTGAGATTCTAAATTTAGTATATATGCCGTACGCATAGGGGATGAACTCATCCAAGAGATGTGTTACAGATTTATGATGCACAGCTCATTAGGTTTTGCTGTCTTATTCCCCATGATTTTGGCAAAGACGGATTGCCATATGTGAATCGAAGGAACGGAAATCAGGCCAAGTTATTCCATGAAGGAGCAGTACTTCCCAGGCAACATGGAACTAGGCAAACGTTTTAAATCAATGTGTGTTCAGATGATTTATATAGCATAATTTCATTTGATTATATTTAGTAAGCCCTCATCATGCAATATTTATTTAATCAAAGGAAAGGAAACAGAAATATACACAGTAATTGGAAGATTCATCACTAATCTAATGAGGGCAGATCTTATAATATTACTTCCACAGCTATTCTGGGGACAAGAGGACTCTATTTTGTCATCCTGGCCCATGAGGATCACCCACTTTGCAGAATTCGTGGTGAATGCATTCAAGAGGGACGGGAAGAAAATGAATGACTCTCTCTCCCAAGGTGCCATGATTATCCATCTTTCTGAAGACACAAGATCTATAATGCACAAGTGCTGGAGACAGGAACATATTTACAAGTTTATCTTGTGTGCAAAAAAAATAATCCATTTTCTTGGGCGTGATTTAGTATGCATCCCAAAAGAATGGAGATAAAATAAAACAAACACATTTAATTTACATTATATTTCCAGGTCTGGGCTGCGGCCATGTTTTGATCGTGGAACTTCAGCAGGGCACACATGCCAATGTTTCAGAGGCATGTGATTATTCCTCAAAATAATCTATACATCTGGCCAGCCCACTGGTTCGACACATTGAGTGACTACAGTAATGCATGTCATTACTTAAAGGTTTAGGGGAGGGGCCATAGAGTTTTGACAGCCACATCCCAGCCACCCTGCATCCCAGGCCAACTAAGGAAGGGCGATCTGGCCACAACAGAGTATACCCTCTCTTGCACCCTTCTTTTTCCTGTTTGAAATACTCACCACCAGATAAGAGATTACCGTATTTTTTGCTCTATAAGACTCACTTTTTCCCTCCTAAAAAGTAAGGGGAAATGTTTGTGCGTCTTATGGAGCGAATGCAGGCTGCGCAGCTATCCCAGAAGCCAGAACAGCAAGAGGGATTGCTGCTTTTACTGCGCAGTGATCCCTCTTGCTGTTCTGGCTTCTGAGATTCAGAATATTTTTTTTTCTTGTTTTCCTCCTCCAAAAATGTAATGGCTTTAGGGGTTGCTTGTGCGTAAATAGCCGCCGCTCTGGGCTAGGTTGGCTGGTTAAACCATTTCTCGCTGGACAGCCATCCACTCCGTGACTGTTCAGTCGCTGGCAGAATCCGTCAGTGGGCGTTGCTTAAACCTTTTCCAACATAAAAGTTGTTTGACGCCCAGTCTCCTCCTACTCTCCCTGCGCGGAAGTCTTCTGCGCAGGGAGGGCGTGGGTAGCGGAGGACCTGTGCTCTCCCCGCTGGTGTCCAGTGAAGAGTCCCGGAGCCTGCTCTCTGCTTCCCCCATTGGCCCCCCTCTATCCCTGGTGTAGCGCTGATTTTCTTCCCCAACAGGAGACTTGCCTCTCTCCCTGCTTGGCCCCTCTCCAGCATCGTTGTGGGGCCTCGCCTCCTCCTCTAGTTCCGATGGCAGTTCCCTGACAAAAAACTAGGTGCGTCTTGTGGTCTGGTGCGTCTTATAGAGCGAAAAATACGGTAATTATTTACCAGGCTGCTGCCCCTTATCAGATAGACTCCAAAGTTCCCTGGGGTGTCTCTGAAGCCTCCTTAGGTAGCATGATGATTAAAACTCTAGGTATGAGTGTTTTTAAAATAAGCTGAGATCACACATGGGGTTTATGAATCAAAACTTTTTGCAGCAATTTGTGAAGTTAACAAAAAATCCTCATGAAAATTCATCAGCATTTTAGTGTGCATTTCTCCCAATAAACATTTTTGCATGCAGTTTTGACTAACGTATGCATGTTAGCAATCAATTTCTCCTAATATAATGCATATCTGCATGCCATTTTCACTCACATCTTCACTCTTATGTACACTTCTCCCCAATACAGCCATTTTTGTAAACATTATCTGTTGGGAGAACTGCACTGCAAAATTTGGTTAAGTGCAAAATTTGCAGGACGGCTGTGTTGGCTCACTGTGTTGTTTCAGAAAATGTGAATTTGATAGCTTAAAATTTAAATGCATACTGAGTCAAATCTCTCCTCCATCCCTAGCCTCCACTGACCGAGGAAGCTCCAAAAAGTGTGAAAGTATTAAATTTCTTTAAACTTTTCAGTGCTTGTTTTACATTCCTAACGAATGCAAGCATATTGATATATCTACCCAAGCTTTCACACTACAGATCAAAGAGCTTGTGTCTGGGATTTTCAGGTTGTGTTCCATCCATAAGATGTGGTGCCCAGCCATTATTGGACACAGTTGGGATATTTCTGCAAGAGGGCTTATTTCAAATCAATCTGCAGCAGACCTTTTAGAGTTCATTTCTACGAACTGACTGGCTTAGTCCTGCTTATTAGTAGGACTAATAGATGTGCCTAGGGGCACTGGAGAAGTGAATGCAGGGCTCAGATTCGATACCTTTGTGATATATTCTGGCATTCTGCCAGGTAAACTGAATTTAATAGCCCATGAAAGAGAGGGTATGTAATACAGTTCTACTGAATTAGCTGAGTAAATATATTGGCTACAGGCTACAGGGAAGCACGTCAACATCAATTATGTCGCATTCCTTTAACAGACAGACCAAAAAAAATTGAGAGGGTTTTGTTGTTGCTGTTAATTGTTTCAACTGCTAGCTAGCACACAGCACAAAGGACCCACAGAAGATTAGGAAGGAGCTAGATCTAGCTATTTTTTATTTTTAGAAAAACCTTTAAATGAAGAAGAAGAAACGTTTAACATTGTTTTAAAATATTATAGGTGTTCCTTGAGAATTTAATGGTGTTTTCCATGCTGCTGGAATTTTTAATGCTGTGTTGTATATTTTTGTGTGTGTGTGATTTATCATTGTATCTTAGGCTGCAATCCTAAAGTGGTGGTTGTTTCTACCTTCTATCTCACCAACAGAGTGGAAGCAAGGGCTGATTATCTTTCTTACACTGTGAGTTTGGTTAGGCTAGGAGAACGTGATTGGCCAAGTGAGTTGTCAAGGGACAGTGCTGCAGTATTTAATAGTTGCTTGTCTCTTTGTTTTTTATCAGAGAGCATTGGGAATCATAGAATTGTAGAGTTGGAAGGGATGATAAGGAGCATCTAGTCCAAACCCCTGCAATGCAGGAATATGCAGCTGTCCCATACAGGGATCGAACCTTCAACCTTGGCATGATGAGCACCATGCTCTAATGAATTGAGCTATGGAGTCATTGTAATATTTATTTACAAATGTACAAGTAGATCGCTTTGGAGCAGACTCCTGAAGTGCACAGCACGAGTGCTAAACATTAAGGGCTGCAGCAGGTCACCAAAGACAAACTGTATGCAATCTATTTCAGTTTAAGCCAACTCTAGCTAATAAACATTCTCTTATTTTTCTCTGGCCGCATGCCAATTCAAAGTACTCAAGCTGTCTGTCCCTCACCAATTCTGTGATAGATGTCACATACCAATGGCAAAGCAGAGAGATTTTCATTCATCAAGGAATACTAATATTCTTTTATTAATTCTCTGAGTGCATCTATTAGTTTGTCTGATAAAACCATAGCAACAGGCTCATTCATGCTAATCAAGATACCCAAAGTCATAACAGGATTTGCCCACACATGCACACAACACTATTAATGAAACATATAGGTAGGCTGTTATAGAATCCAATTAGTCAGATCTTACTATCACACCAGCTATTGTCCAAACCATATCTCAAGCATGGGTTGCTAACCCATAGTCCATGGGCTGTACCCATCCCCTCAGTGTTTTTACAGGGTCCTGGATTCCCCAAATGTGGCATTTTAAAAAAGGTTTATTTTAAAAATCACAATATTGTTTTACTGACCACTGCTGCAAGCCTCTGCTGTCATACTGCGATTTTTTTGGATTCTCCTCCCCAAAATGTACCCTTTAAACAAACAATTGGTCATGCCCACTTTTACACTTTGACCACCCTTACTTTGTCATGCATCTCCTGGAGGATTGCCAATGCAGCCCTCAACCCAAAACAGGTCAGCCCCTTCTGCTCATTAGGTCTTTTTAAAAAATGGTTTTCCTTCACAAGAAATGCCTTGGTGCTCAAGGGAGGGGGGAGGGGAAAACTCCTGGTGCATAAACCTAGACGCATGTTGATGTAATCACCACACGTTCCTAAACGTAAGGATTTTGTGCTAGTCATACCCTGTTGCCTGTAAGTATTAAAACAGCCCATTTCATGTTTGTAAATTACAACTTCAAAAAATAAATCAAACTCTTTTTGATTACTATTGATTTGTTTACCCAGATTTGTGCAGAGCCATCCTATACTTACACCAGAAGGGAGCTAACAACTTGAAAGCACATCAGCACTGGGCATTTTGCTGCCTGAGGTAGCATCCCACCCCTACTCCCAGCCCCCAATTCCTTCTATGAAAGGTAACTGGACTGGCAGCTAATTCTTACACCAGCACTGGCTTCCTCCATCACATCTGAGGGCAGCAGACTAGTATAAGGGGCACGTGGCAGAATGTGTGGCATACGCTCTGCCTGTCCCCAGCATCTACCACCTGAAATGTCTGCCTAATGTTAGGGCTGGCCCTACTTGCCCAGAGTTAGCAAGTTAACAACCACACAGGGATGGGTCTCCACAGAATGAGGTGTGCGGTCTTGTATCTGTGGTATAAGCCAGAGCATAAGCCGGAGCGTAAAATGGAGAGTAACAAGCAGTAGAATCATAGAACTGTAGTTGGGAGGGACCATGAGGGTCATTTGATCCAAACCCCTGCAATGCCTGAATCTTTTGCCCATTATGGGGCTCAAACCCACGACCCTGAGATTAAGAGGCTCATGCTCTACCAACTGAGCAATGCTAAGGTCTATCCCTGAAGCTAGATGTACAAGAGGTGATTATGAGAAGATATAATTTGATAGGGTGCCCCACCAGTGGTGCAACTGGTATTCTGCCAGCTTAGTGGGTTTCTTGTAAAACTTGCGGCCACTCAGCTGGCAGATATTCCATTTGGAATTATCCCTTTATTTTCCTGTGTTGTACTGAACATAACACAAAGTGAAAAATAAAACTTGGTTTGGGAAACAGAAGTCTCCACATTTCATTTTCTAGCTGATTGAGTTTTGCAATGAGCATTAGTCAGAGCCATGGCTCAGTGACAGAGCACATGTTTTGCATGGAGAATATCTCTGGTTCACTCCTCAGCATCTCCAGGTCTGGTAGACTCCCTCTTTGAAATCTTGGAGAGTTGCTGCAACTCAGTGTAGACAATGCTGAGTGAGAAGGGCAAAACACAGCTTCCCCATCTCCATAATCAGCATTATGGATGCATAGGACAGGTTATATGCACAGTCAGCCGTGCTCTAATTGTACATAGCTGAAGGGGAAGACTTCCTATATAATGAAATGAAGAGTAATCCTCCTCCTCCTCCTCCTCCTCCTCCTCCTCCTCATCTAAAGAGCTGGCCATTTGCAGTCCTTTAATGATACCCCAAAACATGCTGCCCAAAGCAGCCCACCTCACCCTGCCTGATGTTGCGGCCAGACAACTTCATTTGTTGTTTCTTAAATTTTTGTTTCTTAATAAGTCGCAGGCTCATTGTTGTTTTCACACACCGAAGGCATGATAATGTTTACACAGAACGAGGTACCTGCTATTTCTATCACTGCATAAATTACGTGGAATGAAAATGTTCCTCTCACACCATTTCAAAGCACATGACAAATAGCTGGAAGAGCCCAGTAGCTGTGAATGAGAACCAGCAGTCCCATCAAAGGTTAGCTTTAGCAGGCACCTGCCAAGGTCTACCACTCCAACAGGCAGGGCCAGACCAGGACATTTTGTTGCCTAAGACAAAAGACAAAATGACAGCACACAGAGACACAGTTGTATTTGAAGCTGACTGACAGCAGATTGGTGTTGAAATATACTTCAACTGGGTTATGAGGCAATGTCCCCCACCTTTCATGAGGGCAGAAGGCTAGCTTAGAGGCTGCCAGGTAAGGCCATATGGCATGAACAGCTTGGTCCTCCAACTTCCTGCCATTGCTCTCCACCTTCTAGCATCTGCCACCTGGGGGGCCGCTAGGGGCGCCTTGGAAGATGGCCAACAATACCATCTCTCCGGCTCGCACGAGGTAATTAGAGGCTGGTTATGGGGAGTATATCAGTCTCCCTCATTTCCCCAGGGGATGGGAAAATGCTGCCTCGCCCGCGGTTTGCCCATAAACCACCCCCTAGTTCAAAAGAAGGAGGGGGTGGGGGCACTGGGCGGAAAGCCCTTGTGCGAGTCCTGGAACTCCCGGACGCTACTTTCAGGAGCGAAACTGGCTGCGTTGCTTAAGAAGAAGAAAATTTGGAGAAGTAAACACACATGCTTCAAGCGAGGTCAGGAGTGTGTTATCTGCTAAATAAATCTACCACTGAAAGGATGAAGCGATGGACGGAATGAACTGAGGACTACATCAAAGAAACACAACTATGCCAGTATGTGAAACGGAACAGAAAGGGGGGGGACTTTCTGCTTTTCAATATGATTTACCTAACAACCTCCCCCCCCCTTAGAAGAACTGCCACAATGATTGACAGCAAGTGAGATGGAAAAATAAACTGTGTGGAAACAGAAAATGCTAATAAAAGGTTTTACTCTGTGGGAGATCTGGAAAGAATGGAGGCTTTCTTGTGCGTAGTTACAAAAGCAATCTGCCATTAAGGGGCAGACCTTGCTGCAAGATTTCCAGTCATAGGGAGGATGAGCCACTGTTTTGTTATCAGGTTGGATCGTAAATTTGAAAGGGTAACAAACCTTCTGGAAAGGCTGATTTATAGTGCATAAGGTCTGCGAAAATTAAGGAGCGGACGCTGAGACTGTATTTCATCAGAATTGACTAAAATGGCGACTGCCGCTTGAACGGACTCTTGGACCTTTGGATTTATGTGAGATGAATTATGGGAAAGCATTTCAAAGTTCACACAGAAATATAGACAAGGCTGTTTCTTTTACCTCGCTTGTGGAGACAACTTGGAGGTTATTAAGAAGAAAAAGGATAATGACAAGGAGATGAGAAGATGGGACTGTGAACATCAAAGCAGCAGAAATACAAGAAGATTGGACTCCTGCCGAACTCGAAGCATGGGTACCCCCCACACAAAAATTAAAATTCGGCTTAACATTTGGACTTTGTGGTTTGAATTGATATAATTGGGAATATGATTGGATATGATTGGTTTGATAAATGGAATGGAATTTTAATAAAAATTATTTTTTTAAAAAAATAGCATCTGCCACCTGAGGTGACTGCCTAATGAAAGGGGCAGCCCTGCCTACAGAGATCCCACTTCTGATCCTCAGAGCCTCCTGACCCTGTTGCTTCTCCTCCTCCTTCCTGTTGCTGCCCTGTTTCCTTCTCTACAAGGGGGTGAGCCATAACAAGTGCAAGAAGAAGGAGAATGTAAGAAGAGCCTGCTGGCCAGTGACCCATCTAATCCAGCATTATGGTAGCCAATCAGATGCCAACGGGAAGTCACATGCAGGATCTGACTGCACTTGTGATTCCCAGCAATAGGCATTCAGAAGCATACCATCTCTGATACAGCCATTGTGGCTAGTAGCCATTGGTAGCAGCAGCTTCTCATTGACCTGACTTCTCCCTTCTGGGCTGCAGTGCACCAAAGGGGAGGCAAGCAAATGGGCAAAGCCCCCAAAATCTGGAAAAACACTGGGCAGGAAACCATGATAAATAAGGTAGCTAGATATTTTTGCCATCTCTTGTCAAAGGAATCTCATTTGCCAGTGCAGAGTACACAAGCAAAATTAAATCAGTGTTTGTTATCAAAAAAGTCCTCATCTTTCACTGAGCAACCATTTCGCTGAGGCTTCCTGTTCCTCTGTTGCTCCGTAAAGCAGGCAACACATATTACAGTGCACACAGCGATGTTTTGAACAGCGTTAATAACTTTTCCTACCATGTAGTCCCTACACTTACAAGCCGGCTAAGCTTGCCAACTCATTTCTTTCGTAGCTGAATGCACAGAGCAGATATTAGTATGCACAACTGCATCTGGGTGCAGAAGTAAAATGCTTATGCCTTGGTATTAACTCCATTGCTCTAGGAACCACTAACTACCACCACTGAATATTAAACAGATCCTACAGTTAAACACACAGGCTCCATATAAGGCTGCAAAGGGTCAGGGTTTTGTTTTGTTCTGGGTTTGTTGTTTTTTGCCAGCAGAGCCCGTATTCTGATTTCCTGGTTCATGACCAGCACAGCCACCTTGCTAGCAACATTTGGCATGTGTTGTTTCCGATCTGGAGATGCTTGGCAGGAATCTCCTCTTATCATTCAACAAACAGATCTGTCTGACTTCTTGGAGCACTGTTGTTTTTAATGTTTATTTGGTCTTGTTTTGTTTTTTTAGGGTTCTGTTCCAACCTGCCCCAAAGATCTGGGGGCAAGATAATTCCATTATCTTACTTCAAACAACCCAGTCCTATGAAATGGTATTATTTATTATTTATTTTGTTTATTGCCTCTATATCCCTCCTTTTTCTCCGAGGAGCTCAAGGTGCCAAACATGGTTCTCTCTGCTTCTCATTTAATCCCCACTACAACCCTGTGAGGTAGGTTAGGCTGAGAGGTAAGGAACTGGCCCAAGGTCACCCAGTGAGCTTCTCTGGCTGCATGGGGATTTGAACCCTGGTCTCCCAGATTCTACTCCAATGCTCTAACCACTGTACCACCCTGGCTCTCAGGCAATGAGAGGCATTCTTTAGGTTCAGAGGCACCATCCTTTGGAGTGACAGTTGCTGGGGAGCCACAACAGGAGAGGGCCATTGACTTCCCTTTTGGGCTTCCCAGAGGCTCACAGCTCACAATAGCATTTGCCTGAAGCTCTCAGAATAGCAGCCTAAGATGTGATACCACAGTGCAACCTCATCCAGTAGAAAAGGGGTGTTGATGTTTAGCATACACTTCACACAACAGTCATCATGGGCCCCTGACAACCTTTATAAATGACAAATATATATATATATAAATGCAGGGGGGAGGAAATATCCAACAGAACAAATTACAAAAGGGCAAGGCTTTCAGCTAGCACTAGCACACACAAAGATTGCATAAGAAGAACTGTCTTTTCAAACCTGGAAAGGCTTTTTAAAGCTACAGCAGCCCTTTAATAACAAAATAGAATTAGTCAAGTTGGGCAATGCTAGATGGCGCTCCCGCTTGCCAGGCATCCAATCTATAACATTAGCAACCATGGCTCAAACCAGTTTATCTGAAGCTTCAACTATTCTAATCCTAGGGAATATGATGGTCCAAGAGAAAACAAAATAAACATCAGAATAAATATAAATCCAAGTTTAGCAGTCTGATCTAAGATCCCCTCTTTCCCCTCCCATATTAGTGTGTGTTTCTCTCCTGCACATCCAATCCAACCTCCTCAGAGATTTTATGAAGAAAAATGCCATGACGCCGCACACGAAGGAAGCATTAAGGGCAACTATGTCACCTCATGAAACCAGTTCTAAACAGACCTAACCAGCTGAATCAGGAATAGTCCAGAGTGGCAATGTACATTGAATAAAACCAGTTTCATCTAAAGATCACCTCTAGTTTAATCAATCTGCATGAAGCAGAATACAGTAGTCCATAAAACATGGACTAGAGGTCTAAATATTTAGTTCAGCTTACTAGTCACTCCTAGCCTGTCCCTTACTTTCCTCATGAAGAAGGAGAAGACAGCTAGCTTTGCAGAGTGGGTGGGTATCAGAGTCAGATTTGAGTAGTTGGCCAGGCTGGAGCAGCCATCACCAGCCTGGTGCCATCCAGATGTTTTGGACTACAACTCCCATCAGACACAGCAGTTGAACATTTGATGAGCTGAAAACCATTAAACACCGCATTGCAGGAATGTGTGATTGCTGGTACCATCACAGTACCTCATTCTTATGTGCTTTCTCTTTCGCATTCCGGAGTCCCCCTTTAGTGAAGCTGTCCACAAACTGTGGGATGACAAAATGTTTGTCTGCAAAGGGTGTGATGAGACAGTCGCACCGCAGGCAGGCAAGCCAAAAATGCTTGTCAGAGATTGCACACTGCAGTTGTTCCAGGTCCAGCTGATATTTTCAGGTCAGGAACCTGGAGCTGCACAAGAACTGACATATACAGCAGGCTGCACCCACGCAGGCTGTCGCCGATGAAGATTGATGGAGAGCAACTTGAAACAAGCACCTTTAATGAAGCAATGAACTTTATCTCAACTGTGAATACAAATGCTGAAAAGCCATCAGTTCTCCTGCTGTTGTCTATCTCAGTCTAGCATGGAATAAGTGTTAAATTATCATCCCCTGCCCATGCTGCCAAGTTTTGAGGTATTCCCAAAACAAAGGTGACTGGCAAACGATGGTGTTGCATATATGTCAGACTTTCCACAATCCAGCCACACCCCATTTGGTACAGACTCTGGATAAGCAATATACTGAATGAAGCACCCAATCAATTTATAATTTTATTTCAGCCCTGCATTTGCATAGAGACCTTGAACAAGCATGTTTGTTATAAAATGGAAATAGCATTAAACTACTTTTCCATGCTGGAAATGAGATAGCAATGAAATAATGAAATATCAATTGGAAAAATGGGAGGCACTTTGAAAGTGCTTTATCAGGGGTTCCCCACCTTTTTTCGAATTATGAGCACATTTGGAAAATTAAGGAACTGTTGTGGGACCCACAAAATACCCATTTCACAGAAGAAAATCTGACAGTTCTCAGGCACCCTTGAACCAAAGAAACACCCACCTTGATTAAAAAAGGTGGGGAGAGGATTAGCTGTAATGATGATGATGATGCATATATTTTTTATGATTTAGCAGTATATAAATATTTTTACAATTAATTAATTAATTAACAGAAGCCTTCCTGTTCTACAAGAAGTGCACATAATGTGCAGCATTTGGATCCTTAGCATGTGGCTTATTTAGGAGCATGGAAGGAGTAAACATGGCCCAGAGTGAAAGGAAGTTGCACTGGAATGAAATAACAATATGTGGCAGACATGCTCAAAGTCTCAGTGCTAAACTAATAACTTATCTAAACAAACAGATGTGTGTTGTGTGCTGGGGGGGGGGCGGGGAGAATACCAGGACAAATGTGTATTTTCAGTGGACAATCTGCCATAGCTTGTAAAACCATTTAGAGCTTTTACTACATCCAGCAGTTTATAAATTTTGTTAAATAAAATAGTCTGTGCTACAGTTTCATTCAAGAATACCGTACAAAGATTATATTAGCTCCTACAGATAATACATTCCAATACAAGTGTGGCGTGTCTGGTGAGAGAGCCAGTGCATTGTAGTGGTTAGAGTGTCAGAATAGGTCTGGGAGACCAGGGTTCAAATTCCTGCTTGGCCATGAAGCTCACTGGGTGACCTTGGGCTGCCTCCCAGCCTAACCTACTTCACAGGGTTGTTGCAGGGAGTTAAATGAGGAGAGGAAGAACTATGTACACCCCTTTGATCTTCTTCAAGGGAAAGGTGAGATAAAAATGCCACCAACAAACAATGGTTCATCAGCTATGCACAGGAAGCCCCTGGACTAAAGAGGTCCTCATTTTAGTGAGGAGAGCAAAGCTGTGCTGCAGAGGAGGGTGCACCAAAAAAGTCCGTTCCCTCTATGGAAATGAATGGGTAAGGATTTCTATGCAGATGAGTTTCAGGCACACATCACAGCATTTATGATCAGAACAGATTATTGGACCAGGCTGAGTGTCTGCTGTGCTAGCAGGGGATAAACTAATGGTCTTTGCTCATACAGTATCTGTTAGTACAATTAAAGTGCTTTTAGCTTTCTATAGAGCTACCTTCTGAATGGCACTTTCAAAACAACTTCTGTTTACATTTATAAAGAATGGAGAGTGTGGATTGTGCATATCTTTCCTTTTGTCCATTACACCACATTATTGGGTTGATTTTACATTCAGAAAGGCAAGTGATTTAGCTGGAGTTTGAAAGAAAGTCCATTTCGTAAGTTAAGTAAGTGAGAAAAAATCAGGCACTCCCCGCCAATTTTTTGTTCTGTCAAACTCTTACAAACACATAAAGTAATTTTGCTTTTATTACTATGTCCCTCAGAGTCTTTAACATATAGGGAAGAATGAGTTACCGTAATTCTTCCTAATTAGAAAAAAAAAACAACTTTATAGCTTAGAATACTTTCTCTAACCATTAGTGAAAGACTGAAGAGGAATAAAAGAGAAAGTTAGAGGGAGGGAGGGAATGTGAAAATGAAACACAAACCAATAGACTATTCCCAAGCTTATAAGTGCAATTCCATTTACGAAAAGCAACTCGGTGGCCAGAAAATAAACACATTCCCCTTGCTTCCAAAGAGAAATAAGGCCAAATCCGCTATTGGAGAGTCAGCTGAACACATCCAATTTTCCATACAGAACCTCAGCTACCCTGTTATTTCTGAACTGAGCAGGAGTAGCGTTGGTAAGGGGCATGATGCTAAATGATCATTAGACAGTATGTCAATGTTTTTTTAAAAAATACAATAGCAGGCAGGCAATTTTGTTCGCACTGCAGCATTTGGGGAACCTTCAGGCATGATCCCATGGTCTCAACAAAAACTACATCCTCTGGCTTTCGAAGTTCACTTCCACTCCTATGCTAAATAGGGTTGCAGCAACTTTGAAGACCCAAATTTGCAGTTTTGGTGCACTCTTTGATTCAGGCCTGAGTCTGAATGCCCAGTTTGCAGAGGAGGCCAAGACAACTTTTGCTCAGCTGAGACAAGTGCGCCAACTCTACGCATTCCTGTAAATGTTAAATCTGGGCACAGTGATGCATGCTTTAGGTACAGCTTGTTTGAATGACAGTAGCATATTCTATGTGGCACTGTATGCATATATGTATGTTAAAAATATCTTAAATAGGAAGGTTTAAATCAAATGTGCCTTAAAATATAAGGCACATTTAAAGTCCTCCCATATAATCTACCCATACTTACATTGTCCCTCACCCCACTTATAATTGTATCATGTCCAACCTTCAGTTTCAATATTTAAAAATCCAGCTAATTTATAGTTGGAAAGAATGTTGCCTCACATGAACAAATGGCTTCTTTGCCCAGCTTTATGTGGTTTTCTGGTGCCTTCCTGCTCCCTAGTAATAGCACATTCTTCCTCTTAATGTAAAGGTAGCAATGGATATTACCGTAATGTAGTTTCCCTGCAGTAGAAAAATGTTTTTGCAGAATATATTAACATTAAAGGGCTCAAATCATTACCTTCTATACCATCTCTCTTTCTCCAGCAAGATAACTTTCTACAGCAACAGAGCACCAGCTGGAATAGGAAAATGCTGCAATGGGGCCTTTTCTGTTTAATCCCTTAATCTGCTGAACATCTTCAAACAACAGGACTTCCCTTTCAAGCCCAGCTGGAAAGTGGCATCTGTGCTGTGTGTGTGTGTGTGTGTGTGTGTGTGTGTGTGTGTGTGTCCCCAGAGGAAAATCCATTAAGTTGTGAGTTCCTTCTTTCTGAGTCATTTGCTTTCACAGACATTTGTTAAAGGCTATGGCCCAAGCAGGCCCTAAAATAGAATTCCTTGCTTCACCTCCCTCTTAATTATAGCTCCATGGCCGCTCATGTAGAGACAGATGATAAAATGTGGACACAATAAAGAATTGACCTAAGTAGTCGATTCAACTCCCTAAATGTTTGCTTTATCTTCATCATACTCTCTAATCTAATCCATTAATTCTAATCCTAACCACTCTTATCTCTCTTTCAAGGCTCTCCATACCACTTGACTGTACAGCCGTCCAAAGCAGCAGAGGCAAGATTGTGATGGGGCAGCAGTGACAGCCACCACAGCTCCACACAGCTCTTCCTAAGTCTCCTGGCTCTTCCACTCTGTTGGAAGCCAGAGTTGTGTGTACCAATTTTGGCTTTAGGCACAGTTCCCGGAATGTTACCCCCACATACGCTGAGAACTTACTGTGCTAAAATATGCTGAGCACAAACTTGTAAGAGTTTTTTTTAAAAAGAGTTTAAAAATAACAAAATATATTAGGTAAAGGTAAAGGGACCCCTGACCTATAGGTCCAGTCACAGACGACTCTGGGGTTGCTGCGCTCATCTCACTTTACTGGCCGAGAGAGCCAGCGTACAGCTTCCAGATCATGTGGCCAGCATGACTAAGCCGCTTCTGGCAAACCAGAGCAGCGCGCGGAAACGCCATTTACCTTCCTGCCAGAGCAGTACCTATTTATCTACTTGCACTTTGACGTGCTTTTGAACTGCTAGGTTGGCAGGAGCTGGGAGAGAGCAACGGGAACTCACCCCGTTGTGGGGATTCGAACCACCGACCTTCTGATCAACAAGCCCTAGGCTCAGTAGTTTAACCCACAGCGCCACCCACATCCCAACAAAATATATTACTTCTAACCTAATGCCTTCAAGCTTCATTGTATTGAATGAGGGGGTAGAGAGGGGCTCAGTCATGCAGAGATCTTATATTTGGGTCCCCTTGGAAAGCAGTGTCTGCAAGTCAAAAAGTTCTGATGAATCATAGAGCAAGAAGCAGTAGGTAGGAATGGATAGAAACAGACTTGGAAAGTGCCATCGTGACCCAGGACTTATCCTCAAGGGAGGAGGCCACGGATTCAGAGGACATCTTGGACATCTTGGACCAGGAGGAGAGTTGGGTCTCAGAACCAGTCTTTGATGTCCTTGGCATTTCTAGCACCAGAGGAGCCTATAATGCCTCTTTGACCTGAAGAGGTTGCACTGCCTTTGTCAGACCCTGAGGCCTCAGCAGAAACCTGCTCCTCATGCCACTCAAGTAAATGGCTGAGCCCATTAAGAGAAGATACTCCACTCATCAGGGATGTGCTTAGCTGCCCAGAGAAAGCTGCAGTCCTACTTAAGGTTCCAACTGGTTGTTGGAGCAGTATTCAAACCTGGTTTATTGGATGTCTAGTCTAAACTTCACTGGGAGCTGTCCAGAGTGCTACCTGCTTTGCTTGTTTGCCTCTCTGCCGACTTCACTTCTGTGATCCACTCTCTGCTTTGTTTGACAGACCTCACTGGAACGTGACCCTCCTAATTGGACCCGCACAGCTCATTCAGCCTTGCCCTGCTTGAACTTGACCTCCGAATCATGAATTGGGACTGGCGGTGCCTGACCTTCCATCCCTTGAATCTGTGTCCAGTGCGCACACACCCATCACTTGGGAATGACCCCTGCCCTGCACCTGCTGCCTGGGACAGAACAGTAAGTCATAGTTGGTTATCAGGAACCAGGAAACGTACAAGAAAAGCAAGTGAGTTCAAGGTCACAACCAGATAATCCAACCAAAGAAAAAAGAGCAAGTGATGACAAACAGGAAAGTAGCACCATTTGGGAAGCTGGATAACTTCTCATCATGAGTTACTCAGACACAGATCAAGGGAGAGGAAGCACAAAGCCAGTAGGCTGAAACAGATTATAGTGTGAGGATACTTGTGCATACAAATCACTGGGCTTAAGGTTATCAGTGGCTGCAGCCTCACACAGTTCCTGAAGTCACCTTCATCAGCCACAGAGAAAAGATGGTGCATTCAAAAGTCATCCCACCACAACTACCCAAGGTCTTGGGTTTCAGATTCAAGGTATGCATTGACACAGAGAACCTATGCATGCTAGTCAAGGATAAACAAACAAACAAACAAACAATGCTATACTATGCTATGCTATGCAATTGCCTGCCTACCATGCAGTGTTAAGAAACATCTGCAAATTAAGAGCTAGTCAATACTGCCAGAAGTAAAAAATTGTGAACTTAATGTCAATATAAGAAATCCAATCTCCAGAAATCAATAGTTATAAGTAATAAGATAAGGTTGGCTGTAGTAACTTTCAAGAAATTTGTCCAGTATCATAGCTTCATATAACAATAGTAGGTCAGCCACGAGGAAGAAAAAGGCCAATCTGAATTTTGTATCCATTTAATACAGTGGTCAAAACAACTCCAACAGAACACTCAAGTGCAAATCTATAATGGCAATGTGAGGAACACACTGCTCCGTGAAGATGAATGCTGTCACCTAAGATCACCTACAAGTTGAGCATATTTTAGCACAGCTGTCAGCAAAGAATAATGAGAACTTTCTAGGCTTAAAAACAAAAGAAAGAATAAAGATACAAAAATATGTGGCTTTTATTTCATGCAAGCATGCAATGGATATATTTATTTATCATACTAGAATTTCCACCCTGTCTTCCTAATGCATAAAATAATTACTCAGGAAAGTGGAGGCTGGACCATTAGGGCAAGGGAGGCGCTGTCCCACCAAGCCCCCCCCCCCACCTGCCTATAGCCTTACTCACAATCAGTACAAGGGGTGACAATACCTGTCAGCTTCCTCCTCCTCAGACTCAGTGATGCCATTGTAGAAGTCAGCAGGGACGAAGATGGAGACAGAAACAGAAATAGTTCGCTCTGGCGATTATTGGCTCTGGCGCCACCTACTGTTGGCCTCCTTGCCTTCTGCCCTACCAATGCTAAAGACAACTCATTAAAGCATAGACCTGTCCATCGAAATAAAGATCACTTCCTCTCTTTAACTCTGGGCATTTCCCCAGTCAACTTGAGTTTGTTTCCCAGAAAACACAAGGTGAGGGGGAAAGATAATGTGCTTAAATTTGGGGGGAAACCCGAGGAACAAAACTACTGGTAAGATTAGGGATTCCCTGAACTGCCTCAATAGGCCTCATTAACAATGTGATCTGACTCAGGAATGTGAGGAGTACATACATTATTTGGGGTACATACAGATGCACACCTCTAATAAATGCTCAAGAGAATAGTCTATTGAATATGTTTGTCAGGTATATTTAAACACAGAGAATAATAGGATATGGTAAGAGAGTATCTGACCAAAAATTATTTCTATGAGTGCTTGAAATAATTTGATCTTTCTCTACACAACCAGTGGATAGGTAGTGTAACCATGAAGTTTCCATTCTCCTACACTAATTTCCAAGCAAAACACTACAATGTTTTCCCAAAGTCACGTCTGTTCAGTGCTATTTTGATACCAAGTGCAGCACCCTGAAGTTAAGAATCTGGGAAAGTCTCAAGTCAGCTAGAGCAGGTTGGAAATAATAGTCTTATGCTGGAGTTCAGGGGGAGGGTTAACAGTTTTCTCAAGGACACCCTGCCCAGAGCCTTAGCCTCAATCAGCTTTGTTCAGCTCGGGATGCAACAATTCACTTTTTTAGAAAAAGTATATATGTAAAAGAACTCAGGATGTGGAAGGAAGCCTCCTCAATTTGTTACAAGCCAAGAAATTGATGAAGACATGAACTTTCACCTCTGCTCAGAAGGGAGCTCAACTTTTTTGGGTTCCTTGAAAGCCCTAAAAAGGAAGGAGTGATCTCACCCACAGAACTCTCTCTCCTCCTTCTCCTTCCCCTGATTTTATTACAGAACTGGCTTCAGAAAGGGAACAGCACAGATTACCTTGATAACTTCTCTACAAAAGATCAGAGCACTGTACCTTCCAGCCAGTCCTATTATAGATAATACAGTTCAGGGACGAAAAGAGAGAGAGGGGATGAGAAGAAAAGCTTTTTAGCAGTGATCAACCTTCACACAGTGAAAGCTTTACCAAGTCTTTTCATTTCCCACAAGAAACACCACAAGACCAAGGGCACAACAATGTGCTGTGGCCTTACCTTGCTCCTGTAAAAGGCCAAACCTGTGGTCGTTTATTAAGGTGACCTAAATGAAACCCAAAACTATTGTCACAGATTCCAAAGGAAACCTGGTGGCATTGCTAACAGCTTCAACAAAAGATGTAGCAGAATGAATGAAGAACCTGGAGCCCTCCTGCAGATGACACAGAACAAAAGGAGAAAGGGGTAAAGAAGACATGGGAGATTTTTTTAAATAAAAAAATAAAGAACACCATAAAGAGTGATCAGGATGAAGAGAAAAAATATGTTGTTGTTTTTAAAAAAAAGGATGGAGAAGAGAGAAGAAAGCAATCAGCTCAACAGTAAATAGTGGTAATAATCTGAACAAAATAAACACTGGTTTTAATAGACTTTCAGAGGACACACACTTCCTTTTGGGACAGCCACCTTAATATTTAATAGCTGTATAGCACAGTCAACTGTTCAAAGCAGTTCACATGCATTTTGTTGTTGTTGTTGTTTAGTCGTTTAGTCGTGTCCGACTCTTCGTGACCCCATGGACCAGAGAACGCCAGGCACTCCTGTCCTCCACTACCTCCCGCAGTTTGGTCAAATCACATGCATTATCTAGTTGTAATCCTGACAACCACTCTGCAAGGTATGGTGTTATCTGCCATTTTGGCAGAGGAGAGAACCGAGGCTGAAACCGAGGCCACCTAGTAAGTTCACAACAGTAGTGAAATTCAATTAGAGGACTTCCTGATTAATAGCTCAGTCTGCAATCCTTTACTTCATTACCTAAGACTAAGCTCCACTGACTCAATGGGACTTATTTTTTGAGAGCACATACAGGGATGGGCAAATTGGTCAATTTCTTATTCAGTTTCTCATTCAGTTTACTACATTTCAACATCAGTTGCAATTTTCTTTTAACATCTGTCACAGTTTTAGTGTGCATTTCTCTTAATAGACATATTTTTGTGGTTTTCACCGATATAATGCATTTTAACGTTAAGTTCACTAATATAGTGTTGTGAGTTTGGGGGGTTAGCTTGCATGATGCCCGTGTCCCTTCTGATTACTGGGTTTTGGATTAAAATCTAATGGAGGGTTCCATTGCTGAATGAGCTAGGCAACTTTCTCGGTGAATAAATGGTTTTGAGTACTGTCATTTGTATAGCAAAGGATGTTGCTCTGTGCCAGAGAGCAAATAGGTGGACCCCCTTCCTCATCTGGTAGGTAGGGAGAAAGTCAAAAGCCAGTGTGTGTGTGAATTGGGCTAGAAGCAGGCACAGGGCAGAGTGCGAGTCATCCTTGATTTCTGTTTGTATCCAAGGCTGTGACCAGCACAGGATTTAGGGCGGCGAGCATAGTTCCCCTGCACAGGGTGCAAAATATAAACAACCCTCTGAGACAAACTTTCCAAGATCGCTTTCTTTTGGCAAATAGGGAGCGCTGGAATGAGAAAATCTTTTAATTTACACACACAGATTTTGAAAGCATCCTTCAGGTAAGAGCACATAAGGATTCTATGGAGAATTTCGTCCTTTAAACACTCAAGTATACTAGCAGAGTAGCTGAAAGCGTTTCTTACAGACCCACAGCTTTGGCACCCTACATTTCTAAATGACAGCTCATTTATCTTTCTCTTTTTTAATGTACAGGATTGCCTTTAAGAGGTAATTTTAATTTATTCTGATCTTAGCCTGCTGGCTGTTCGTCACTTTCTAAGCCTTTTCTCTCTCAGAAGCCTGGGTGCACCTGCCTTCTCTTCCTTTCACTCTGATATATTGCTGCTGTATTGTTCCCATAGCTGTTGTCCTGAAGGGACAATTGTTCCTGTCATTCCACACCCCCACGCCCTCATCTTCAGGCTCTAGAATTAAATAAAGGGCCGTTTGGTGTAACCAAACACAAAGCCTATCTCCTTAAATGAACTTTGTGGATAAATACAGGTTGCTATCACCTGGTTCTTGAGGTATCATTTTTCTCCCATCCAGGGCTGCCCCCCCCCCCAGAAAATAAGGTGTCGGTACTCACTGTACCACTCAAAGGCACACTCATCTCCCTCCTCAAAGAAGCACTCTAGTAGCCGACTGAGGCAAAGTCCCCCACGCACTCCTGCAGCATCTCCATTGGCCGCACAAGGAGATTGGCAGCAAGGCGGGAAGAGGGGAGGGAAACTGCGCCTGCGCAGCGGGGACAAGGCACTGGAAGCACCTTCCTCACTCAACTTCTTTCCCTCAGTTCCCTCCCCTCCATTCTCAAAGCTCATTGGCTGCTGGCACCTTCCGCCTTTGCAAGTCATGTCTCCAGTGGCTTGCAGAGCTGCCAGTCACTGCCCCCCACCTGCTCACCCACTCCCCAACCAAGAAACCAGCCATAAGTCACCTTCCATATAACAAATTAGAGTGGGCAGAGGAAATGGTTGACTCGAGGAATGGCTGGGGTGGGGGGTTAATTTCTGGGAATGGCTGAGTAAACTGAGAAGGTGCCAGGGCTGGCAGCTGTGAGGAGTTTGGGTTTTTTTTGTCACCAGCAATGCTAAGAAACTGGAGGAGATGGGAAGCAGAGAAAGGGATTTTGGAAACACTTCCAAGGCACAGATGATTTAGCAGCTGCCAGTCACTGCTCTCCTGCTTTAAGGTGGTGCTGTTACTTGAAAAAAGGTACCAGTACTGCATACCTGCGTGTACCACAAGAAAAAAAGCACTGCTCCCCTGTCAGATTAAACATCAGGAAAAAAGTCTGTCAGCTTTGGATCAAATCTTGAAAAGGGAATTAATGTAGACTGGATTTGAAGAATCCCTTTCCAGATATTTATAGCACAGGTATAAAAAGGTAAAGGTAAAGGACCCCTGACAGTTAAGTCCAGTCGCAAACGACTCTGGGGTTGCAGTGCTCATCTCGCTTTACTGGCCGAGGGAGCTGACGTTTGTCCACAGACAGTTTTTCTGGGTTATGCGGCCAGCATGACTAAGCCACTTCTCACGAAACTAGAGCAGTGCATGGAAATGCCAGTTACCTTCCTGCTGGAGCGGTACCTATTTATCGACTTGTGCTTTGACGTGCTTTCAAATTGCTAGGTTGGCAGGAGCTGGGACCGAGCAACAGGAGCTCACCCCGTCATGGGGATTCGAACTGCAGACCTTCCAATCGGCAAGCCCTAGGCTCAGTGGTTTACACCACAGCACCACCCGCGTCCCATAGCACAGGTAAAACCTGTAAAACCCAAGCCAGTCATTCCATATACACTCCACTAAACCATTTTACCATACTTAAGCTGCAATCCTATATACACTTGCACATCACTGACCTGGGAGCAAGCCGCATTGCACACAACAGGACTTATTTTGGAGTAGACATGTATTGGATAGCACTATTGATAAATAAAAACTAATAAGGCTGGGTGGGTTTCTCCTGTCCTGCCTAACCCCCACCTCAAAACTTACTTCTGCCATCATCTGCACAAGTAGATGCAGTAGACTGAGGAATGTAGCTTTCCTATAAGCAGAACTTTCAGCTGCTTCTGGCCTTTTATCACTTTGTTCTCCACACCTCTCTTTTATAAGCATCCATACTCACAAGACATTGCAGGCCATCTTCCCACAGTGGGTCAATAATCAGTGTCTCCTTTTACATGGTTGGCACCTCACCCTCACAATAGCCCCGGTGAACTTCCACAGTGGGTCGTCTTCTTTACCTTATACTTAGGCATACCCATTAGCGCAGGCTGCTGCAGAGACAAGTAATGCCGATGCAATTTGTTAAAAATCCTTATTTCTGTTCAGAGTCCTTCTGTGTGGCCAGCACAAAGAACTTCCCAAAGAACCTGGCACGCTAATTCCCCCCTTGATTTTGCTTTTCTAATAAGCACATGCTCAGAGCCCTGCAGATCTTTCCCCCCTTCCTTTTCTATGAAAACCCTCTCCATTATAAAAACATTAGCAACTAACCCTTTTCTCTCTGCCTTTCTCCTTCTCCTCCCCCTACCCTGGCGCTCTTTTATCTGCTTAAATATCCTTGACTGCAAGACATCTAGCACAGAATGTTCATCAATTTTTAATTCATTTAATCTCCTGGTAACGGTGTACTTATGAACTGAAGGGCCTCTGACAATGACATATATAGGAGCCTTAGAGACTAGCCTCTTTTGTTGGATTCAGGGATGAGGCGTTGTGGATACAAAAGACTCGGCTCCAATGAATAGTTATTAACAGGGTAGCCCCTTTCAAAAGCAGGAGGACATTTTTTCCCCCTGAACTAGAATAAAACACATCTCTTTTCTTTTTAAGTGCCTGTACCGAGCCAAGTTCAAGGTGTTGCTTTCTGTCCCTTAATGGTTTTGCCCAGCTTATTTGCAGGATCATCTTACCCCATATGTGTCCACACCACAACTTGGAACTGTAGAACTGGCACTATTACAGGTACTACATAATACTTGTCCTGCACTTGGGAGAAATTGATATTTTGGTGTGGCAGTACCTTCACTTTGGAACTCCCTGTCTATTGACATCAGGGCAGGAGGAAGAGACGTTTTTAATGTTTGACCTTTTTCTATGTTTTTATATGTACTGTAAGCGGCCCAGAGTGGCTGGGGAAAAGCAGCCAGATGGGCGGGGTATAAATAATAAAATTATTATCATTATTACTACTACTACTACTTTTGGGATTTTCCATAGATGGTGTTAATGGGGGTTTGAATGCACATTACAGAGACATACCTGCAATGGGGACTGACTTACAAAGATTCCTCTCACAAATGCACCTGACTGACACACATATTTGCAAAGGCAAGTTTCTCATGTTAGACTTTTAAGTGTACTCATAAAATATCTGAGGTGCACACCTAAAAATATGTACACATTGCCAATGTGAAAGCCACTTTCATGGAAACACTTGGTCAGAGAACTATTAGATGCAGCTCCCTTTTCAAGGTATGTCCATTACAAACTATGTTTACCTTGTGAAACGGTCCTTCGACATGAACCTTTCTCCTTTCAAATATCCACTGTCAGGGAACTGCCATCTGAGACTAAGGAGGTGAAAGGGCTCATGGAGGGTGAGAGAGACCATTCAGCGGAGGAGGGGACCAGCAGGGGGAGAAGTGGAGTTCCAAGGGAAAGTGAGTCGGAGGGAGGGCTCAGAGACACTTCAAGCGGGAGCAGCGGGGAGATTTCAGGACCTCCTGTAGGGACACCCACTCCTCGGCGGAAACTGTCACGCCGAGAGTCCAGAAGACGCGTTTCCGTTAAGGAGCTTTTATGCTGGAAGAAGTTCCGTAAACGCCCACTGTCCGATTCAACGAGCGATTGATGGAGTCATGTTTAAGGAGCTCCATCACAGACAGAGGTTTGGGGACTTAGCCAAACTCTGAGGGATTAGGATTTTACGCACAAGCAGCTCATCATCCCATCACATCCACCTAGCCCAGTTCTGTGTACTCGGACTTGCAGTGGCTCCCCTGGCAGAGGGTCTTTCCTGTCATCTACAACTGAAGTGCGGAACCTTTGCCCCTCCAGATGATGCTGAACTACAACTCCCATCATTCCTAGCAAGCATGACCAATGGCCAGGGGAGATGGGACTTGTAGTTCAGCAACATCTGGCAATCCAAAGGTTCCCTGCACCCAGGACCAGTGGTATCATTAGCCTAACTAGGCAGCTACCCAGGGCACAGACTGCAGAGGGGCCCAGTACGAACCTTTCAAGGGCACAGTTTTACGCAGATTATCTTTCGTTATATTTTAGAAATTTCTCATAGTATTTTACTTTTATTTTGTATTTTGAAGATTTTATTTTATAGATTTTAATTTATACATTAGAACTGTTTTTTATGTATATATGAAATAGATAGACCATAGAGTTGATTAGAGGGTATCCACACACAAAGTTAAAATGCACTTAATTTTAAATTGTACTGTCACATCTTAATCTTATTTAGAAAATGTATTCATTAGTCTAGTGAGCTATGGCTGATGAAATAAATCAACCATCTGGAGCTCAGTTCTGCAAACGAAAGGCTGGAAAAGCTAAGGAGCAAGCAAAGTCAGAAGGCTTCTTCCTGAAATTCCTTTGTACACAGAAAGCAATTGACTAACAAGAATATGACTATACTCTTGTTGAAACTAGCACTGAGGGAGTTGGATGTGGTGCACCCACTACAAATCATATAAACTCTAAGACAGAAGTTTCACAGATTGGAGGTATTTCTGGAAAACAGAAGAAAAAGGGGGTGTCAAGAAAAGAGAGTACTGCAAAGTCTGCAAAAGAAGGTGGTATTGTGCCTGATTTGAATTACAGTGACCTGGCTAACTGGTCTAACTATTGCAGTGAAAATTTGTGACAATATGCACCGCAGCAGGTTGTATCACATGATTTTTGCAAAGACTAAAAAAACCAAAAGATTTTCTCCTATACCATACAAGAGGAGACTTGAATTGCACTTATCTAAAGGTAAAACAATTGATGATATAAAGCAGCAGAAAATTAGGCAAGATTGGAGACCAGTCTTGGAAGGTTTGAGTGCTTTGGTCAGAGTTCTAGGCATGCAAAACTTGGCATTCCATGGTACAAGTGAAAAGTTGTACAGTGCTAGCAACTGAATATTTTTGAAGTTTGTAGAATATCTAGCCCTTTTCTATCCTATCATGAATGAACTTTTGTGCAGAGTTAAAGATCAAGAAACAATGGTTCACTAACTAGGGAAAAATAGTCCAAATGAGTTTATACTGCTATAAACAGAAAAAAGCACATCCAAACTCAGCCAAATACTACCCAATTATTGTGGGCAGCACACCTGATGTTAGTAATATTGAACAAATGACAATGATTGTATGTTATGTTGATGTAATCAAACCATCAGCCTGAGACTGAGGTTATCATTAGAGCACCTGACCTAGAGGAACTGGGGACAACATTTGCAGAGGAAAAGGAATGTAGTGTAAGATATTGTTGTGCCTGAAACTGAAACTTTTAAACTTTAACATATAAACTTGATCTCACTCTGAGAGATCAAGATGCTACCTCAGTGGAAATAGAAGTTACGATAGCTGTCACCTGCCATTTTTGCATACCTACCTCCTAAGCTCTTTGACTGGTATCTTTACCCGGCAGATTTGTCAGCTGTCTGTCTGGAGCTTTTAGCCTGACTGCCTTGCTGGTGAACCTCTCACTTTTAACATGAGCCATAGTAATTCGGGTTATTTTCTGTTCTCTCAGTGCAGCAATATCTAGTTCTGGGAGTGTTAATCCTTCCTTTTTCACAGGTATACTTTGGGCAGAGGTGTTAAAATTTAGTTAATAGAATCAAGCCGGCTCTTCTCCCCCACCCCCTCAGTCTTTTGTGTGCTTTTGAAAGACGTTAGGATAATCTCTCCTTTGATTCTTCCTCTGCCCCTTGGGGTTTATTCCTGTTCTTTTTTGCCTTTATGACTATTCAGTTATCACCTGATATGGCCTTGTTGTTGTTGTTTTAACTCCTACAGCAGCGCTCCTCAAAGCTTTCGAGGCTCAAAAAGGTTGTCCTGTATTAATCATGGTGGCCCTCTTAAAATCAGTTAGGCAGCAAATATTACAGAAAATGTCGAAGCAGGAGTGGGGAGCCTGGTGCCCTCCAACTCCCAAGCCTGCATAGCCAAGGGTCAGGAATGGGAGACATTGTAGTCCATCCACATCCCAAGGGCAGGGATGAGGTTCTGTTCCATTCAGATTTAAAGGCAAATCTCCCTATTTTGTCCTTTCCGAAACAATACGAGAACCGAAACACAGAATTCTTTGAAAGTCACACTTCTCCAAATTTTGCAATGTGGTTCCTCAGCTAAGTAACTTACACAAAAATGCACATACAAAGGCAATGTGGGCATTAAAAAATGCGCACATCCAAGAAAATAACACACAAAAATTCATCATATTACACGAAAATTGTTTGCAAAAAATGTGCATGTTGGCCAAAATTGCGTACAAAACTGGTATATTCGTAGGAATACTGGCAGATTTTCATTAGGACTTTAAAAAATAATAATTACCACAAAATGATCTGAAATGTGAAGAACTTAGAATCTAACCACTATACTGTAGCAGTTCACAACTGTAATTTATTCCTCTTTTTCCCTAAGCATGAGTACTTAACTTCACAAAAAGGATGCATCTCTTCTGGAATATTGTTTGATTTTTCAGGTTGGCAATCTGAGAAGCAGAAAGAATATATTGCACTGTAAAATAATTCTGGACAGTGATGGAGATAGAACAAGAAATACAAACCAATTTCTGTACTGCTCCAGTTCTTTTGATAAAAATGATTTGTGACAGGAGACCCTTTTCCCTCACATCCCATTTGATGGGTTTCTTCAGGAAGAACACAAGCACAGAAGAACAAAGAAGTCATTGGCAGAAGAAAGACATTGATGTATCCATCATGAAAAGGAAAGCTTTTTTCTTCCAAATCAAATGTTATATCAAATTGTTGTACAAAGCGTAATAAGTGAAAACTATTGGTATTACTATTTTAGTTCCTATAAAATTTGCTTCCTAGCAGGGTCACTTTGATGTATCTGCTGCTGGACCACTTCAGCAGTCGCATGCAAAATGTAGGCTGTGATCCTATAGCCACTTTCCTTGAAGTCCATGCATAACAGGTGGGGATGTAAGAAGGTATTAATTTTCATTCTGCCCTATATTTGTTGCATGCAGCCCTGTTTCCTTTCTACTGTAGTTTATTTTCACCAAAACCCATGTTGTTCCTCATATGCCCTCAGGAGGTGGGATATAACCTTTAATTTAGGTGCCCTGTTTATTCTGCATGCTTTGAGACATAGTAAATTACAGAAGCTCTTGCATTATATTGACACGTAACTTCAGAAATGACTGCCTCAAAAATCATCACTCTTCAGTGGTACAAAGTTAACCTCACAATAGCTGGCAACTACTATTGGCTGAAATTCAGGGCATTGGCGGCCCTGAATCAACTGGTTATGCTAAGCCAAGCATCAGTAGGGCTCATTCAAAGGACGATTGATACTCCTTTATAATTATGCAAATTGTATTGCATCCTTTCAAATCCTTGGTCTTTTGTTCCCAAGAAATAAATAAGAGGAAATGGATATGTACACTTGAGTTTCCCCAAGTCTTAAGGTGGACTACAACATGCTGACATTGCTGGCACCATTTATCTTCTTCATACACAGGGCTTTTCTTCAGATGGAACTCACCAGAACTGAGTTCTGGCACCTCTTTGGTGTGTTCCGGCAGCTCTTTAGGTCAGGGCTGTGCACTGGCGGGGGCACCAGGCCTGAGGCTGTGCGGCTCAACGATCAAGTTGCCATGGTGATCGTGTTGGTGCTGCACTTGTGGCTGCGTGTCAGAGGTGGTGGAGGTCAGCAGCAGTGTTGCCGAAAATGGTGGTGGGAGCGAAGAAGAGAAGGTAGGTGCTCAGCGAGTTCCACCACCTCTTTTTCTTAAAAAATAAACAAAAGTCCTGTCCATATATACCTGGCAGTAAAACAAATGTGAACATTCTTATTGTGCTTTCCGAATGTCTTTTGTGGTCAATGGGATCTTTGTGGTGCTAAGACATAATCAGATGCAAAATTTCCTCTCTCTTTGATTTACCTAACCAAAAAGGAGACTACTTTTCTTTGTTTCTTTTTTACATTGCCCTACAGACACCGAAAATAGAGAAGTTATTTAAGCCATTGCAGATTCTAACTAGCACCTTCCACTTTTGACACCTCACAAAGCAGTGGAGTTGTTTGCATCCAGATTTCAAGGATCCACTGGGTTTTGAGGGACTTGCAAATATTTACAAGCAGTGGCACTGTTTTTGTCTTAGTGACCTCGATACACGCTTTTGCCTTATTTTTAGGGAAGTGTTTGTTAAAAAAACACACCTTTCAGCAGCCTCATAAGCATATTTGGAACCATCCCAAGTTACTGAGGGAAAAGCGGGTGAGAGATTTTCCATATTCCTGAAAAGTGCTCAGCTGAACTAACTGTACGTGTTGCAGGCTCTTTATACAAGAGCCAGTGTGGTGTAGTGGTTAAGAGCGGAAGTCTCGTAATCCGGTGAACCGGGTTCGCGTCTCCGCTCCTCCACATGCAGCTGCTGGGTGACCTTGTGCTAGTCACACTTCTTTGAAGTCTCTCAGACCCACTCACCTCACAGAGTGTTTGTTGTGGGGGAGGAAAGGAAAGGAGAATGTTAGCCGCTTTGAGACTCCTTAAAGGGAGTAAAAGGCGGGATATCAAATCCAAACTCCTCTTCTTCTTCTTCTTAAAATTAAATGTCTAGCCCGACACACACAGACACACACACACACCCCAAAGTCACAGTTCAACAGAGGCCAAATTCAAAGGGCTTAGACATGCCATAACCTTATGTTGGACTGTTGCAATTGTCCATGAAAGCTACCCTGCAGTGTCGGGGGGGGGGGGACATGCCTAAAGGTTTAATAATTCCTGAAGCTCTATACCTGAAGGAGTAGCTCTTCCTAACTACTTCCACCACTGGCTTAAGAGGCGCTGAATGACTCCTCCTCCTGCAGTATTGTGGGTGACCACCAACTTTGCCAAGAGAGGTTCATTCAGTTTGTGCACAGAAGGCTGAATCCTTCTCAGAAAGGCCTATTTCACTGGAGCTAACACTTTATCTTATTTATTTATTGGTTTTACTACCATTTATTCTATCTTTTAAGTATTTTATCCTTTTTATGGCAAGCCACTTTGGGAATCATCCAGGGCTATGAAGTTGGGGACACATTTACATAAAAAAAAATTAATAAAGAAACACTATTGGAGGATGAACACTCCCCCACAGATTTCTACTTGCAACAATCCCGCCTCCACTCCCTCTTCACAGCGTCTCTTCACTGCACACTGCTTCACCCACTCAGATTCCAAAAATTCCAGCACAGGCGATGGAGCCCTTCAGAAATGGGAAATGGAAAGGAAAGATGGGCATATGTGGTGCCCTGCTGCTATGGTGTTGCCAACATCTGTTGGCCAGTATCCAGTTTCTTCAAATGGGTTGGAAGTTAAGGGACCCACATCAGGAGTGCTTGTGAAGTAATGTTTGCTTTATTGGTTTTGAGAGAAATAATCTCAAAACCCTTTTTGTAAGGGGGGGGAGATATTGAATGATTTTTTTTTTTGAAAACAACATAATAGCTCACCTACTCTGTAGGTTCAATCACAAGTTAAGATAAATTATAATCTTTGGAGGGGAGAATAATGCCAAGAACCTACCCAGAGTACACTTTTAATCTTTTTTTACGTGGTTTTAAGTGGTATTTTGGTATTTGCTGACATTTTGCACATGATTGGATTTCAAGCACTGTAAACACCAACAGCAATTACCCAGACAGCACTGTGTACCCAAAATAATAACACTTCTGATCATTACTTCTTGTTGTGGCATCTTTTTTTTTTTTTTACCATAACCACTTAATTCATTATCTGCCTGGTTGGCGGGGAACTCTTGTCAGATTGCCCACCCATTGTCCAACCTGTACATTTAGAACATTAAAAAAAACAACAACCAGCTTTGCAGAAGGTTGCATCATTATTGCCTTTCCTTCATCCTCGAAGAAAACATATTGTAAAGCAGTTTTCTCAGTTCTTAGTAATTTCTGTGCTTTCTGTTATTACACAACACAATGGTACAGTTCTTCCAAGGCTTATCACATTAAAATAGTCACATATTTTCATAACAAAAAGCAAGTGTGTTGCTCCCTCTCCGCACATATTCTTAAAACCTCAGCCTTTAATGTGAGCACTTATTAAAAAGAACAAAAGCAAGCACTTTATCCATTTTCCCTTTTTCAACTAATGCCATGGAAGTCGCCACCACCTTTAATTGTCCTCCTGTACCCTGGATGTGGTCGCTCCCCCAGAGTCCTTTGTTCCTAGCTGGTACGTTGGAGGGGGAAAGGAAACAGACTTTGATTCCCTGACAACAAGCTTTTTCACCTGGATACTTCCTGCTGTCTCGTGGCAGCTGCCCTTTGCTTCACTAGAGAGCTTTGACATCTCCTATGGTTACTCATCTGCTTCTCAGTCTGGTTTTAGCCCTTTCCTTTCAACAGCACTTGCAAAGACTCTTTAGAGACCCAAAATGGCATAAACCAATATTTGGTCAGCAGGACTTGGAAATATTTTGCCTGTCTCTAACACAGAAGGGAGAAAATGGGTCAAGGACAGGGTTTTGTTTATTTATTTCCTAAAATTTATAAACCGCTTGAGTGCAGGAGAGAAAAAAACACCTCAGTGATTTACAAGAAAGATAAAACAATCCAGTTATCATGGGGGGGGGGGAGTACAACCAGAATTTGAAACATACAGAAAGTTAAAACTACAACAGAAAAGATTAAGAGGAATTGAAACTCATACAAACTTATTAAACATATGGCTTACCTGCTCAATAGAGGCTTCAAGCTCACTTGAGGCTGGTTGTCCTGCACCTCCGGCCTATCTGGCAGCAAGTCCTGCAGGCATATACAGTATGGCAGATTCAAAGTTCAACAGTCAGGAAACCCAGTCCAGGGATCACTCCACATAAGTCCAATGTCCAATGGTTAGTAAACACAGTTCCGAGTCAAACCCAAAGCACAATCCCATAAAGGTTCTAGGGCGTCCAAGCCGAGGTCCATCAACATGGGCAGTTGAGCAGACACAGCACCTCAGCTCTGCTTCCCTTTTGTACCTTGCATGCTGATTGCAGCATCTGGGCTTGACGAGGCAGGTGACCCTCACCTGTTCTGAGCCTGAGGAATCACACACTTCCTGCTAGAGCTAACGAGCCCCACCTAGGCTGTGCGCCCTTGCCTGTAGAGTGTACCACCTGCTGCTCCTTGCACCTTGGAGCTTGTCTTGTTTGTGGAGATGGGGGCCTCTCTGGCTCTGATGAGGGGCCCTGCCCTTCTGCACACTGACCCCCATCTCTCTCTCATCCTGTGTGTACTTCCACAACCCCAACCTCTCCTTTCCCATCTCAGGCTTGCCCCAGTGGGTCCCAGTCACAGCTGCACCCCTCGCCAGGATCTTCTTCCTTCTCCCTGCTCTCCCTGCTGTCCTGCCAGTTCAGGGCGCTGGTGGTATCTAGTCTGTGCTTACACATTTGTGAGTTTGCTCATGCTCAAAAGCTCTCTCTTCTTTCTTTGATCCATGTTTTGGGTCCTGCCTCAAATTCTTGGACATTCCCATGCATGGCAAAGAAACCTATAATGCACAGGGCCAGTCATTAAACAGAATCTGGAAACATTGAGGAGGGCAGTGTAAATCAGGCAGGATAAAATAAATTTGTTTGTTTGCTTAACCTCCATCCATAGATCTCAGGGCAATTTGCAATATATATATATAAAAATGATACATAAGAAAAATAAGAACAAAACCAAATCAATAATTCCCCCTCCCACAACACATTAAAAGGGGTATCAAACGTTACTTCATGATAACTGAAATATCTGGATGCTTTTTAAGGGCAGCCCCAGATAGAGTGTGATCTGTCCTAGAGATTACTGTGGTACAAATGATTAAAACAAGTTCCAACTTGGCCAGAAATAGTCACAACTGGTGCACCAGCCAAAGCTGGTAAACAACACTCCTAGTCCCCTATGCCCCCTGAGCTTCTAGATTAGGAGCAGTGGATCCAGGATCACTCCAAACCTATATTCCCCATCTAGAACAGGCTATACTTCAGTCTAAACCCATATTTAAAAAAGTCTCCCCCACCAACAGACCTTCCATCTTGTCTGGAATTATATTCAAGTTGCTCAAGGCTGGGAAATATCATTAGTAAGCTGCCAATATCCTTTGCCTCATAATGGCAACAGGAAAGATTATATTAATAATATGGAATATTCAATCACCCAAGCAAGAAAGATTATAAATGAGGTTCCATGAAGTGTTATTATCAGAATCCATCCTCCTCACGCTAGTACAGGGTAGTGCTTTGGGGAGGCAAATCCCCAGTGCTTCTAAATTAACCATTAAAGGCACTTCTTGACACGGCTGGAGTGGCATGAATAGGTTAGGCAAGAATGATGGGAACGAGCACAAGGGGATCTCTAGCTTATGAAGCACCTCCATCTCAGTGACAAAGCATCAAGATAAACAGCTGGCAGGTGGGTTAAACATCTGTGTGAATGTATCAATAGGGCAAGGAGGCCAGGGCAGTTAATCATCCTTGGGTTTTGATCTTACTCATCCCAGTTGTCCAAGATTTTCAACAGTTATGAAGTTAGAAAGCCTGCAGGGGCACCAGGGCTACCCAAAGCATTGTACAGAGTGTCACATGTACAGCTAGGTCTCTGATGGATAGAAATCATGGGTGTGTGCTAGGTGCGAGTAACTCCCGGTTCTCAGGGAACAAGATCATTCCCTTGAGACCAAGGTAATTCACCTGGAGAAACTGAGGAAGGCAGAGAGGTTTGTGGAAGAGTCCGTTCCAGTTTCAAATACTGGCACGCCACTCTCAGCATGACAGATTTTCTGCTGTTACTGACAAGGAGGGTCTTGGATAAGGGGGTGTCGTTCCAAAAAAGGAAATTATCCCACAAAGGGGATCTATTCCTTGGGGGATAAACGTATGCCATCTCATGCCAAGGATATGTCTGTTAGGATAAGGAGATCAAAGTAATCAGTTATAAAATCGTTAGAAGCCCAGAGAGACGGCATTCTGATGGGTGTGTAGACCACATGGTAATATGTCTGTCTAGTTCAGAGTTAGTAGATGTCACACACCATCTAAATATGTGAGTAGATAGCACTGGGAAGGCACCAATGATGGGGGCGAGAATGTAGTCACACAGACCTAGAAGCAAAATTTAGTTGGCTGGGTAGGAAGTTGATGGCACATGGATGAGAAGTTGTTGGCAGGAGGAATTTGTTATGCACACAGGCATGTGTTGCGATAAACTGAGCTAAAGGAATGGACTTCACTTCAAGCTAAATGGAACCAGGCATTTTTCTTCCTCTCTCTTAAAACTGGGACTCACAATCACCCAAATGGTGGCAGATTCAGGACAGACAAAAGGAGGTACTTCATCACTCAGTGCATAATTAAAGCACAGAATTTGCTACCGCAAAATGTGGCAGGGGCATCAATTTAGATGGCTTTAGGGATTAGACAAATTGATGGAGGATGAAGCCCTCAATGGCTACTAGTCATGATGATGACTATCTGCTACCGCCAGGATCAGAGACAGCCTATCTCTGAATTCTAGTTGCTGGGAAACAACAGCAAGAGAAGGGCTCGTAGGCTTTGGTTTGATCTAGCACGACAGATCTTAAGCTCTTCATAGGAAGACTTGGCTGCATTTACATCATCTATTCTAATTGATGGTGTGCAGATAATGTGGTAGTGGGAAATTGCATTTTAAATTTCAGAAGTGTTTGAACAGGAAATCAAGTTGTTCTGTGGGAAACGTAGCAAACTGCATGGCCGATAACAAAGAATAATTACTGACACGTGCAAATGTATTGTCTAAATTTAGATGCCTAATTACTAGGATTGTTAAATTTCAACTTGCATGATGCACTGGATGTCCACGGGTGTTAGACCATATGGCTGAACAAAGTTCTTGTCTAAACATGTTCCATTTATTTATTTATTTATTAACCTGTCTAAAAACATTGCAAAGAGCATCCAAGTCCAATCATCTGTGTAATTATCATAATGTTGCCAGTTCGTGACTCACTCTGTTCCTTACACTCGAGGCAGGACAGCAGCAACTTTGAAATTTCAGCAATATAGAGAGATATACGATATAGCACATCCTATACGTCCCATACCCACTTCTAACATGCTTATTTTAAAAAAGCTTTTATGTTGTTTGTGGAATATAGACAAGCTTACATTTTCAAAATAAGAAGATTACGGAAGAGGAGAGAAGCCCTCCTTAACCACCCTACCACTGTTCCTCTTGAATGTATGGAAAGGACTTTCAAATAGTTGCTCAGAATCTGGACTCTGCTTTGCAGTGCAGTCAAGCTCATAGTCATCTGCTAAAAATTAGTGAAGAATTGCTCTCTCTGGCAACTTCTGGGCACAGATGATACAAACGAAACTATCCTCAACTGGGTAACATTTTGTGGATGCTGTAGTCACATACAAGTAGGTTCATGCAAACAACACAACCTAGAGGAAAATGTGCATCACCCATCATCATCCAAGGATACAACCAAACAGTTCAATGAGGCTTAGATGGTGCACATGTGCTTTCCAAAGTACAACTGCATTAGTGGTACATGTGAAAGCTGTTTCTGTGTATTGATCTATTTCATTGGATTAGACCATATATGTTTCTATGTTGATGAAAATAATATTCTCAGTCTGTGGTGGTACACAAGTGATGTTTTGTTTATGCACAGTAGCTTAAATTAGGAAGAAAAGGAAATGTACTGTAAATGTAGCAAGAATTCAGGACTTATTGAATGTAAAATGCAATCTTTAGGTATCTATTATTGCGTGTAAATCTCTCGGTACACAGCAAATGCACATCAAATGTTCTTCAGCAGCCATGATTATTTCAGAGAATGTAGAACAATTTCTCATTATTTATATTAAAGTGTTCAGATGACACAGCCTTCTCATTTTGCAAACATTAGGAAACCATTACAGAGATTGGATATTACATTTCCACTGTCTCTAAAAGCCCCTCTTTTCTTCTTAGCATGAAAAGACCTCCAAAGCACAGTGTTTGCCGATGTGCAAATGCATTTCCCAGTTCCAGCACAATTGCTTTAGCAGAATTGATAAAGGACATTGTAATAAGAACAGCCTTGCTTTGTTCCTAATGTCCACCCCAAGAGAAAATATGTTTCTTCCTTATAATAAAGAATGAAAGCAAAAATACTGAAAACACATTTTCCATTCATATTCACTTGCCAAAACAGATCATTCGCAGCAAAAAAAAAACACAGTGTGTCTGGCTGTTAACCAGAAGGTTGGTGGTTTGAGCCCATCCAGAGATGGCAGTGCATTCCCACACTGAAGGGGGTTGGACTAGATGACCCTCAGGATCCCTTCCAATTCTACAGTTCTATTATTTCTGTGAGCTCCACATTAACCTGTTCATTCTGTTGCTGATGTCTTCAAAGCTTGATTTTTTTTTTAAAAAAAGCATCATTTTATTAATTATCTACAGCACACCTACCAGAAAATTTCTATACAGTGTTACCTCGGGTTACATACGTGTCAGGTTACAGACTCCACTAACCCAGAAATATTACCTTGGGTTAAGAACTTTGCTTCAGGTTGAGAACAGAAACCGTGCTCTGGCGGCATGGCAGCAGCGGGAGGCCCCATTAGCTAAAGTGGTGCTTCAGGTTAAGAACAGTTTCAGGTGAAGAACAGACCTCCAGAACGAATTAAGTTCTTAACCCGAGGTACCACTGTACCTTTGTGAGAAACCATTTTTTCTGTTACATTCATCATCTAGTGAACTGTTCAGAATAAGCAGACTTTGTACTTCATCCTGAAGAGAGCATGCAAACTACAAAAGCTGGGGAGCTGCGCTATTTAGAGGCACCTGCTAATCAGTACAAGGCCCAAGGGGTACAACCCAGCTTCTCTTCTGATACTCAGCTTACATGTGTGGATGCCTGTTTTGAGTGCACTCAGACACCAAACCTCTGTATCCAAAGGGAATGAGGGATACACAGCCCCTGGTGAGGAAACAAGCCTTCTGAGCTTAAGAACTGGCTTCAGAATCCAGGGCAGAGATGGGGCAACCCATAGCCCTCCAGATGTTGCTGGACTTCAACTCCCATCAGCTCTAGCCAGCAAGGTCAAATGGTTAGAGACGAGTGGAGTTGTAGTCTCACAACACCTAGATGGCTACATGTTCCCCATGGAGAGAGACGGTGCTTAACTCCACCCAGCATATTTCCTTTTTCCAACCTGACTTCAGACATCACACCTCCAGCTAAGCTTTGTGGCATCTGCCCTTCAGTGTTGGTCTACGTACCACTTGTGCTTTCTTGCCCTCCTTGGAGGCCCAGGAGACCTAGCAAAGCAGGGAGTACAGCTCTGTTGGCAAGTGGACCACCATATGCCAGGCAGCTCAGGCAGGATGCAAGGACTGCACCCACTTACAACTGAGCCATTGTTTCTCCACGGGACATGCTGTTCTCCTCCATCTTGGCTCCCTACTGCAAGGGTCACTTTGGCCACTGGAGAAGCGGTGGACCTTGGGGTCTCAAATTTCAGCAGCACCCTGTACAACATCAAAAGAGACTTTCCAGCAAATAGCTTGGCGAGAACCCTAGACCTTTCCTCCACCATCACCCAGATCCATTGTCAATGCTGCAACACAATTGTTGGTTGGCCAGGCTCTCACTTCATTCCTATTGTGGTCTTTCTCTGCATATATTTTGCACCACATACCTTCCTTCTCTCCTTTGTCTGAGTACTTACATCCAGAGTATGCAGACTGATAACGCTGGAGTCGCTGCCAGTCAGGGTAGACAAGGCAATGGTCTGATCTGGTATAAGGCAATTTCCTATTTTCTTAATGGCATGAAATAAAATATTGCCCAATCGCCTCTTCAAAGCACACTTTTCTGCAGTGGGACATGCATATATGTATTCACAGAACCAAAAGCTAAATGCATATGCAAACAGAAGGGGGAGACCTGTGTGGCTGTGTCCAGAAGCTGCCTGAGGACACAAGAAAGGACAGGACACAACAGATGGAAGAGCAGCAGGTTCTCCTGTAATTGCTGTGCCGTGTCAGCACAAATCAAAGCACGCTTGCTTGCTGGCCATATAGGCTACAGCCACCCTCTCTAGCACCTGTTCAGGCTAATTGACCATTATTGCATCGGTCTCATTCTGCGCTACAACACCCTCATTCGACCACCATTCTTCCCAGGTCAGACATTAGTGATGAGAGTTCTGTTAACTACTATGTACTCATAGCAATCTAGCCAAAAGAGCAACCAACTGTGGTAAAGAACAGAACCAGTAGGAAGGCAACTGAGTGATAACCTCTGGCCAACCTTCCTTTGTTAGGGAGATTACTTGTTAATGGTCCATGAAGGTTAGGTTGGTGCTTCTATTATAGTTTGGGAGATAGGTGGACAATTTATTCCTGTGCGTGAATGCCAGAGGACTAGGGTATGTGAGAGTGGTTTTGTGTGTGTGTGTGTGTGTGTGTGTGTGAGAGAGAGAGAGAGAGAGAGAGAGAGAGAGAGAGAGAGAGAGAGATATTGCTGGGAGTTAGTGAAGGCATTTTGGGTGCAGGATAGCTTTCTTTCAGGGGGAAGTTGTTGCAGGGGAGCAGAGCTGCTCCCTCTCCTTGTAGCAACATCTCTAGAGGTGTCAATAATTTTCTTTATACAAAAATGCAACTAGTCTTCATTGTTTTCTCCCCCTAAGAAGAGAAAATCCAGGTCATGCTGCCCTTGGGCCATCTCAGTTCTGAGTGGGGAAATGCAACACGTAATTCATTCAGTTTGGACATAATGTTTCCAATGAACAGCATAGGCCCGGGAATTATCTGGCTATCTATTATCCTATTATCTGTGTTTAGGCTCTACAGGCATCTTGTGGGGGTGGCAGAAGCAGGGAACTGGTCCCTGGATGTGTTGTTGAGTGGCAAAAGTAGTTCTCTGCCACCTCTATCCCTTCATTCTAGGAAACCAGACATCTTTCCCTAGACCATCTCCACACACTTTCTTTTTTATAAGTATATTTGCTGCTGTTTCTTGCTTTCTTCATAACCCAATAATCCCCCTTATAAGACAGTTTTCTGAAAAGGACGGACAGATACAACGAATGAACCTATCAAAACCACTCTGGAATGATGCAGAAAAGGTAGCTCGCCCTGGCAGGGGCACCAAACTTTGTCTGCAATATATATCTACCTTTTTAGTAGTCTTCCTTTTTAGGAAGGGTCATTTTGGCAGGGTCTTCCAAGGGCCAAAATAGACATGTAGCTGCTTGCTAAACACACACTCACTGGTTGGCTATAAAATAGGAGGTGGGTGTCTACTTTTATCCCTAAAACAGAGTGCAGAGGGATGGGAATGAAATTAGCCACCAACCTCTACTGCTTGAAGAGTCCATGCTTAGCTCATTTTTGAGAGAAGAGCCAGGCTGAGGAGGGGAAAAAATTAAAGCAGTAGAGCTTTAGGCGGTGGTGGGGAGTAGAGAGAGAGTTGTTTTGGTCCCTTCCCCTATGCACTTCATTTAATGACAAAAGTAGACCAGACCACCCCAGTTGGCAGTGAGAAAGAAGCAGGCTGCTGGCAGAAGCCAAAGGGTGAGAGCCAGGCTTGATTTCTGTTTGATGCAAGACCTTCGGTGGTGTTAATGCTGTGAGCCGCTTGAGTTATATATATGTGTGTGTGTGAATAAACCATATATCATAAAGACACCACAGTCTCTGCTGTTCCTCATTGCAAGGAAACCAAACCCTGGACAAGTGTCTGGAACCGCTGGGATCTCATACCACTCAGAGATTGGGCTGGTGTGCAACAATATTAAATATTTCCTCTCTCACCCACTGCAAGAAATGTACCAAGTCCATGACAAGGCAGCATAAATTAAAGGACAAATTAAGTTGACAGAAGTTAAGCAGTCTAGAAAAACACTGCTATCATTTTAATTAGGGCTGTTCATTTTCTGCAGTATCATGCAAGCATATACTATCTGCCTCCTTGCTCAGCTTGAGGAGCTGGAGTCTGAGGAACTAGTTCTGTCTTCAGGCAACAGCATCCACTGCCTCCAAGGGGGGTGGTTGTTCTTCCTAGATAGTCTCCAGCCATGCTTCTCCATCTCACCTGAAGAGTATCCGGGTGAAGGAAAAGAGCTCCTGTGCCTTCAAACGAGGAGCAGAGGAAATTTCACCAGATTCACTTATCATGCAGTGCCTGAGATGAAGCGCTTTCCCCACGCTCCACCCCAGTGGTATTATGGGAATTACCGTATTTTTTGCACCATAACACTCACTTTTTTCCTCCTAAAAAATAAGGGGAAATGTCTGTGCGTGTTATGGAGGGAATGCCTACGGGTGGCATGCCTACGGATTTTCCTCCTCTAAAAACTATGTGCGTGTTATAGTCGGGTGCGTGTTATAGAGCGAAAAATACGGTACTCATTTGTGCTGAGAGCAAGCCAATACTATTTATTCATTTTTGTAACCTTACCTTCCACCAGGCAGCACACACAGTTCCTTCCCCTCTGCTTACTATTAACCTTACAACAGCCCTAAGATAGACATTAGACTGTTGGGCTCAGGAAGAGGGACTAGCCCAAGGTCATACAGTGAGCCTCATGGCCAGGGACGGCAGAGAAAGTCATTTCAGTTTGCATTTAAAGGCAAACCTGCCTAATTTGCACTTTCTGAAACAACAGGTGAACCAAAACACAGCCATCCTTCAGAATTTGCACTTCTCTGAATTTTGTGGTGGAGCTCTTCGGCAAAGTCATGTGTGCAAATATGCAAGTGCCTTTGGTAAAATGTGTGCATAAAAATGCATATTTGCATGAAAATAACATATAAAATGCATTATTTTAGGGCAGAGTGCTTTGTAAAAATGAGTATTAGGCAAAATGGTATACAAACATGTACCTTGGAAAAAAATTGCTTCAAAGTGCTAATGAATCTTTATGAGGATTTTTTAAAAATCACTTTCTGATATAGAAGATCTGAGTTTAAGATTGGAAAAGTGAGAAACTTGAGAGAAGCCAAAATCTTAGCCAGATTTATGGCTAAGTGGGAATTTGAACCTGGGTCTTTCTGGTTCCACCACACTAGTTCTCAGCCACTAGCAAAGGTCCTTGCAGGACGAGTGACAGTGTGCATTAGGTTTTAGCATGCCCCTTCAAGTGTCCCAAAGCATTGCAAACTATTGCCCCATATATAAGTGACTTCATTCACCTTAGCAGCAGCTCACCATCAGAGCAAGAAACTCCTCCTTGGTCCGGGAGGGTCATGAGAAGTGGAGCCAAGCATCTTTTGAAAGCAGCGTGAGACAACAATGGCTACTACTTTTTAATCTACTGGTTGTTTTGGAGACAGGAATGAGGTCAGTATAAGGATCTGGTGCTAATGTTTGTACAGAACTAAATTATCAAATAGATAAATTTAAGCAAATGTGCATAAACTATATTTTTTTTAAATCTACAGAATGTCAAAAGAATAAAAAAACCAGACCCATGGGTGACCTTTATGGCTGGATTCCTGCCTCTCCACCAATACAGGCACAGCCTGAGAGTTTAATTAGACTCACCTCTCCATGTAAGGACTCAAAGTTCAGAGAAATCCTTCTTCTTTCCCACTCACAGTGTGAAATGGCATGGGGTGGGGTGGGGGAGGCAGGGTCTGATAGAGAAACAAAATTAAACCTCTATTTGACTTTGTCCGTGCTTCCTTTAATATATTTTTTAGCCCGAAGCCTTTTTAAAAAAAAATCTCTGCCTTCCAAAGACTCAGCCTATTTTATACCTTCCTTTGAAGATATTTAGGCTATGCCTATTGAATGGCAAAGATCAATGGGTCGCGAGGCTGTGATAAACTCAACTATATCGCATGGGGAGAGGAAGACTTAGCACCCATCAAAATGCTCAAACAGCAACGTTTAAATGGGTGGAAATATTTTTAAAACCAAATTCCTGTTGCAGGCTTCCTACTCCCACTTTCTCTCTGGCAGGGGAGTCATTTCAACATGGTGTGCATTTGTGACTCTTCTTTCAAATTAGCTCTTAGGCTCGGCTATTATCCCTCTTCACTCCCCCCCCCCCCACTCCCCAAATGTGTTACTCACATTTAGTATATTCATTTATATTCATTCACAGCCTTTCATGCAGCTCGGCACTCACAGAACAAAACATGTGTGCCTGATGAGCTTCTGGATTTTCCATATGGGTGGGTAGCTGACAGGGTCTGGGGGAAGCATCCAATGTGTCGAGTCCAGAGCAGCAGATTTATGACAGTGACGCATTTGTAAATAACATCCTGTGGCTACTGTTGTTTTAGTAAGCCTTGAAGGGTAATTACATTGGAAGACCATTGGAGGTGAGTATGCTGGCGAAGATCACTGCTGTGTCCTTGCCTCACAACAAGCAGGCAGATGTTTGTGTATTTTATCGAATGAGCAAGGCAGGCTGGCAGCTTAGCAATGCTCAGAGGTGGCTTCCTGGGCTGCTGCTTTGCAAAGCTTTTTTTCCTCTTCTTTTTGCCAAGCCTTCCACTAAACATATGCTATGACACCTACACCTGGGCACAGGGTTAATGATACACACACATAGACACACCTTTAGCTCGTTTAATTAGGCCCCAGGCAAGTTGCTCTGAAGGATTTCTGCCTGCTTGTTTCCATCCTTCCGGAGTCACAGGCTGCCACTGAGCACGTGCAGAGTGTCTTTTCACCAACCAGAAAAAAATGTGTTTAAAGAAAACAAGGAAAATACCTCCAAGCACAGTCAGAAGAATATCATCATTTTTTAACACACAGAAAGCCACATTTTATAGAGAACAGGAAAACAACTGAAACAGTGAGCAAACAATTTTTTTCCTGGCTCCTCCTATTCTGAAAACTCACCAGGAAGGGGGGGATCCCAGTAGGACTGCAAAGTTCTGACTGCTTGACAGCTCTTTCCTTGGTCTACCTGAAGCCTTGTGCACTTGATACATTTGGATAACATTTCCATTAGGGCACCCTCTGCAGGTACTCAGTAGGGCTGTGGACTGGATTTGGCTAGGACACAAAACAAATCAGATGAAGAAAGAGTCACCCCAAGTCCCTGAATGGAGCAAGTGTAGACAAGGAAGCAGACCTCACAGGGAAGCAGACCTGAAGAAGAAGAAGAAGAAGAAGAAGAAGAAGAAGAAGAAGAAGAGGAGGAGGAGGAGGAGGAGGAGGAGGAGGAGTAGGAGGAGGAGGAGGAGAAGGAGGAGGGGGAGGAGGAGGAGGAGTTTGGATTTGATATCCCGCTTTATCACTACCCGAAGGAGTCTCAAAGCGGGTAACATTCTCCTTTCCCTTCCTCCCCCACAACAAACACTCTGTGGGACTGAGAGACCTCAGAGAAGTGTGACTAGCCCAAGGTCACCCAGCAGCTGCAGGTGGAGGAGCGGAGTCGCAAACCCGGTTCACCAGATTACGAGACTACCACTCTTCACCACACCACCACACTGGTTTGCTTGCCTAGGAATGTGGGATGGTCATGGAAGGAATTGCAAGAGGGCTTTCCTGCCCCAGAAAAAAAAATGTTTCGTCAGAGCTGCCAGGAAAGAAAATTCCTTGACTGAACAAGTAAAACATGGAGTGCACTTCCTCTTTGCTGGAGAGCTTACCAGTGGACTGGTGTATTTAGAGTGTGCTGTAACACCTAATGCCTTATAAAAGCCATTGAGCCAAGCATTTTCTGTCACTAGGACCATTTATATAAGGAAGAGGGTGGCAATGGGAAAGAAGCAGGTCCTTTTGACATCACCATAAGACTTGCTTCCCGGTCTACTTTTATCTCCCCTCCCTTCCTTCAGAGCTGCTTTTATAGAAGGCTCTGAGCCATTTTCAAAGTCATTCTCTGCAGCTGCATCCAACTCCCTCTGTTTTCTATCATAATCCTTGCCAGCAGCCCCTGTGGAATGGGAGCCCGATCCTACATCCCTGGAGGTAGGAAACCTAGGCTGCAGCAGGTTGGTCCCTAGGGTTCCTTCACCTACAAACACCACACTGTTTGGCACAAATAGTTTCTGGCTTCTGCATATGGTTGGTGGACTGAGCTACATCCTCTGTTGGCAGTGCTAATTCCCTCCCCACTTTTCCAAACCTTCCTAGAGGTGAACTAATAGTGCGGTACACCCCCACACCCCCACACACCTCCTTGAGATGAAAATTGCATGATGAAAAGCATTTCATCAAGGAGATCATTAACATGCGATCAAAAACTTCGGTGTTTTGATATCTCAAATTTATAATTGCATTTAGCACCTTGGAGCCACCTCCCTATGTAGCCTTCTGGCTGAGCTACTGAAATACAGCCTGCTAAGAAGCATGAAAAAGAAGAAACTCTGGTGACTTCCATGTGCAATACATTGCTCAGCCAAGCCATTCCAGCTTACAAACAGCATATTAAGCAGGGCTTTCCTGACACACCCACACCCCGAACTGCCCATCACAGATTAGATCCATTTCATGTATCTGGTCTCCTGAGGTTGATACCAGGGGAAGTTCAAGACATGGGAAGAAGCAGCAGTAACACTGTAATTTATATTCAGCCTCAAGAGTGAACCACAGAAGTGGGTGGTAGATGTGCGTAAGTAAAAAGCTTTGATCCCACAGGGGTCAGGCTGGGGTCAAACTAACAGCTCTGCACTTGAATCACCCATGCTCACCTCTGCCTTCCAAATATTTGATAGGCAGCAATGTATAAATTGCTCATCTTATGAGCAAGGTTGATCAGGACTGACCCTAGCATTAGGTAGAGTGAGACAGAACTCACCATGAACACCTCCATTGTTCTCTTATAATGGCAATGAGAGGTGCAGGAACTGACTTCCGGTGAGTTCTGGCTAGAAAAAAGCCCTGCCCAAAGCTAAAATAAAAGCATTAATAGCTGGCATTAATTCTAGCTGCAAGTACATTCTAGCACATCTGTCAGGAAAACAGAATAAAGAGCAGAGATAGCCAGCACAAATGGGAAACAAAGTGCCAGGCAAGGAGGAATGTTAGCACACAGGGGTGTGCATAAGAAATTATGGTCAGTTGTACCTATTGGAGGGGGGGAAACAGGAAATGAATTAATTTATCAGGAAGGGAGCGATGATAAACAGTTCTAAGGACCTCTGCAAAAATTAAACAATAGGTTTCTCCCCCAAGGAGGGGAGACAATGGAGTTTAATGCCATTGGGACTCAGCTAGATTGGTAAAGAAAAAGCATTGTATATGCGATATAACACTATGACACCAGATGGCGCTGTGGAGCCCCTTCTTTCCCTACCGGATCTCCCTGTATGAGTTTACAACACGTTTAACTGAATCGCTTCTTTGACATGTCTAGATCCAGCCTAGGTCAAAGTCTAGGATTGGGGAGAGAAGAGAACCAGGAGCAGAACCCAAGACTTGTCTTCAATTTCACAGCTACCTGCTATGAGTTTACCTTCATACCTACCTAGGGGTGTCTTGCTGAATCATTGTTTTAATACTTTACTGGCTGCAGGTATGTGTCAGCTTTGCTCTGTTGACTCTAACGTTTAAGCATTCTATTTCTAATAAACTCTTTAGATAATCTATTTCTGTTGTCTTCTGGTCTTGCCTGAATAAGCTGGCTCAACCCAGCAAACTTAGAACTGTGTGGTAGCTGAAGGACTACCTGCAGTCAGGTGTTATAATTAAATTAAATTAAATTCACCTTCAGAGAAATTAGACATAGGTAGGTTTAATCTCCTTCACTGTTTTGGGGTGTCGTGAGCAGGAGCTAATTGTTAGGCATTTCATTATTGCTGTATTTTAAATGCCAGGGAAGGGGAGAGGTGTTTGTGGGATTTTTTTTCTGCCTCAGGTGCCAAAAGAACTTGGCCAGCCTTCTGAATGAAGCATCTTGGCTTTGATAGAGGCACAAGATCATTTGCTGCTTTGCCACCTCAGGGAGCAAATTGTCTGGGTCCAGCCCTGCTCCAGATTCCGTGCTTTCTGCCAGTGCTTTTGCATAGGTTTTACAAGAGGATTAAAACCATCTACTGGCAGGTTCTCAAACACCTCGTTATATATATGCTACAGCAATTTCAGCAACGCACAGATATGGAGGCAGGCAGGGAACTGTTGCCACCCCTGGAATCTGTTGCTCAGAATTTGATCTGATAAGTTTAGCATGGTTGAAAGAGGTTAAATAATTTGCCCTCCTTTCCCCCAGTCTTTAGGCAACCTTGTTTTGAGTGTGAAAGATAATTAAAATGCACTGAGGCCAGAGTTAATTTGCACTGGAATAACAGAATCGCAGAATCATAGAATTGTAGGGTTGGAAAGGACCCCAAGGGTCGTCTAGTCCTGCAATGCAGGAATCTCAACTAAAACATCCACCACAGATGGCCATCCAACCTCTGCTTAAAAACCTCCAAGGAAGGAGAGTCCACAACCTCCCAAGGGAGACCGTTCCACTGTCAAAAAGCTCTTATTGTCAAAAGGTTCTTCCTGGTGTTTAGTCAGAATCTCCTTTCTTATAACTTGAAAGCATTGGTTCAAGTCCTACTCTCCAGAGCAGGAGAAAACAGGTTTGCTCCATCTTCCATTTGACAGCCCTTCAGATATTTGAAGAGGGCCATCATATCTTCTCTCAGTCTCCTCTTTCCCAGGCTTAACATACCCAGCTCCTACAACCTTTCCTCATAAGGCTTGGTTTCCATTATGGTATATTGTTGGAGTAGAGGCCTTAATGGAGTAGAGGAAGGTATTTCCTTCCTTCCCTGATTGCTGGTGATGATGGTGGAAGAAGAGGTCCCACTACAAGGGTGAGAAACTCCGCAGGCCACGTGTCTGTAGTGGGTAGGGGCGGAGGAGTAATGGTTGTGGAATGTGCTACATTCCAGCCAAGCAAAAAGACACTTCTGCAAACATACCTCTCCATCCACCAAGCATTCTCACAAGTCAAGGACCATTCCAGGCAGGCAAAATATCTCACAAGGAGCACATAGAGAAGGGCTCCTGGAGGGTATGTCCTGAGGAGAAGGTGTAACGTAGGGGCTAGAGAGAAGAGCCTGAGGCTCCCCACCTCTTGCCATACTACTTTGTATTTGCCTGCTGGATTAATGGTTGATTCTGACATTCAGGATTGAACATTTGTAGCTTCCAAGTGGTCCCATCCTATGCTCCTCTGACACAATATAAGACTGCGGAGACCCTGTGGGACCAGCAGGATCACATGGGAAAAGTCCAGCCCCGACCATGAGGAAAAACAACAACAAAGAGTCTTGGGGCATCTGTAGGAATGGATTTATTATTGCATAAAGCCTAGGATATAGCATAAAGCCTAGAGCCCCCTTCATCAGATACAATCTTGATATACACTGAAATAAAACCAAACAAGAATTCTCAACAACCTTGACCCACAAATCCCTTTTCTTTGCTTGCAGGCAAATCGGCCTCTTCAGATAACTCCTCGCCTCTTGTCATCAGCAGTGAATTCTGTGGAATGCAGATGAGTAAAGATATCTCCCACATTTCAAAAGCATGCTTCAGACCACTGGCCTTCAAATGGCGGGCCAGGACCCACTCGTGGATTGTGGCCTGATCCAAGGTGGGTCACTACCACCATGCAGATATATGGTAGGAGATTGAGAAATGGGTCCCTTAATGCATGTTTTGGTTAAAAGTGGGTCCTGGGTCTGAAAAGGCTCAAGACAACTTAGAAGCAGGAAACTGACATTTCTTTCATATCTTGCCTCCCTCCCTCTCTCCTTCCCTCTCACTCTGTGTGGAGAATCTGACCCAGAATTCCAAGTTCAAATATTGAGGGCAAATCCCTAAGAGCATTGGACGACTCATTCTTGGGTGGGGGGCAGTAGAGAGGGAAAGATTAGAATAACCTGAATTTCTTAAGCCTTTTTAATATCATAGCTGTTTGGCTAGATGAAGGCCTTCAGATCATCTGAAGCTGAAAGGGAATTTCAGGAAACTGCAAGATCAGATCTTTGGGGTTTTTAAAGCCAATTTGCAACTCTTATGGAATTAAAAAGATGCTGATGAGCTCAGTTCGACAAGGTCTATGTTGGGAACAGGGAAAGCCTAAGTGGAAGTGACAGGGCTGGGAATAAAGTGTGATGTCTTCACCACCACGCATTAAGCTTTCAGCTCACGCTCTTAAATCTTTTGCCTATAAATATTAAATAATTTATTGGTGTCTGGATTTTCTGCTCTTTTTTTAAGGACATGCTTCTATATCGGAGATAAGGTCCATGCGTGAGCCCACACCTTCCTACACACACACACACACACACACACACACACACACACACACAAACCCAATCTTCTTTCAATGAGCAAGGAAAATGGCTTCATCCCAGATAGTGTCAGCACTATAAGACCTTTGCACATGCTCAGTTCCTTGGTGACTTGAAATGGATCTTTCATAATGCCATACTTGTCAGGTGACATGAAAAGCATTGCCTGTGGCATTTCACACGTCATAGTAATGGCTCAGTGCAGGAGCTACGATTTTTGACACAGTGGGCAAATGTTTGCATTGCTGCCTTACTACCTCTCTTTCTCTCTTGGGTGTGTGTGTCCTCTTTCGTGGCAGCAGTGGCACTTATTGGCTGCCTGTGATGTGTAACATCATTTTTTAAAAAAAGTGCTGCATGTTGCATTTACATTGGGAAGAAGTGGTTCCTAAACTATAAGTTGCCACTTAGCAGGTGAATGCCAGCGGCAGGGGAACAAGAGCAGAAGAGTGGTGGGCTGTTGCACTCATGCTCCACTTGCATGCTTCTCATAGACATCCAGTTAACCACTGTGGGATATGGGATGCTGGACTAGATGGACCTTGGGTCTGACCCAACAGGGTGGTTCTTCTGTCCCTAAGAGCAGCCACTTTAGCCCAATGTAGCAAAAACATCCATCATCGGATTAAATAGAGGAGGCATAGTCAGTGTGGTGGTGCTTTGCAGAAGACATTGAACTCCAACTCCCATCAACCCTAGAGCAGCGTGGTTCATGGTCAGGAATGGTGGGAGCTGCGGCCTAACGAATATCTGGAAGGCATCATATTGGTTACACCTGAAATAGGTTCTTCACCATAGAAGCACCTCATGCATTAATGTTTCAGGTGCCACGGGAGTCCCTGAGGTGTGTCCATAGCCAGTTGTCTACTTTCTCCCTCTGACTTGGCGTGAAAAGAGCAACAGCTGATCTGCATGCTTCACCTGACAGAGAGATGCATTTGAACTGTATGCCTGCGAGGTCACTGTGCTGAGCTTGAGGCACTGGAGGAAGTGAGTCGAGAAACATCCAGTGCCCTGCCTTTGGTATAATGAGCCCCAGAATCATTACTCCGTGCCTGAAGCAGCCTCTTGTTTGCTAAAACACCCTCTTCTGAATGTTAAATACCAGCCTCGGTGCTCTGAGACTTGAAGACACAAAAACAAATCTTGATTTCTTAACCAACACATGCAACACAGCAGCACTTTTAAAAAAGTTTTCTTTTTCTTTTTGCACTCATCGGAATAATCACCGACTGGTTCATAGTCAACAGCATTTAATAAGTCACCGAAATGCTTAAATTAGAAAATGATGCTGCTTCATCTCTCAACAGGAAGCTTATTAGAGCTTGTGTTGATTTGTAGCATACAAAAACACAAGAAGTGGAAAGGGACTGGAGGCTTATACTTTATTCATATTAACCAGCCCACTCCCAGGGTGCTCGGTAGATAATGCCCTAACTGCAAAAGTGCCACGCAAGATGACACGCTGGAATCGTCAAACGTGAGGAGAAATTGACCCTGTGCTACAGCCCACTTTTGGCTTAATAGGAACAGCTGGTCAGTGAAGCGTTTGCTCAAAATTTAACAAGGCTTCAACACCAAGAGGCATCTGCCAATAAATCAAAAGGGAGAGCCGAGCTCAATGAGATTTAATTTAAATTCATATCTGAGGCTGACAGACGAGAGCTTCATTGCTCTTCTACAGGCCTCAGAAAAGAGTGGCATTAGCTCTGGAAAGGCATTTTGTTTTCTGTAAAGCAGCGCAACCATCTAGAGGGTTCAGAGCGTGTATGATGAAGACTACTGAGAGAGTGGGAAAGAGAGAGATGGAAAGACCTAGTGCAAGAGGACTGGCCCTATCAAGACCATGGACACATTTGCCACGGCTGTGGTTGCATGAATAAACCACATCAAGTGGGACACAAAACAATATTTAGAGCTTTAACAGCAACCTGAGATACAGGTGGGTCTATCCAGTACTATGGTATCCTTCCCAGAAGGACAGGAAATAATAGTTACTCCAATGCTGGATTAAAGTAATGGGAAGAACTCAGTGCTGAAGTACAGCTCAGGGTCTTGCCTTATCATATATACCTATATACCCCATCCTGTCTTACCTATAGTCTCATGTTCCTATAGTCATGTAGGGAGGACTAGCTTGGTTTTCATCCACACCAGAGCATTTTAGCACTGCTGAGACACTGCCTTTCCATAATCAGCTGGAAACGGAGTTAAAAAGGAGCTATGGAGAGATTTAAGAAAGCTATCATAAGCAGCAAGTTCAGTTCCAAAATCCTGTACTAGGAAGATCTTGCACACATATGCACACATGCAATGCAACACAATGCAATGCAACACAACACATACACATACACAAATCTTTCTGCCTCAGGCCCGACATTCCCCATCCATGATTTCCTTCAAGCAGCCATGGATGAGAATTCAACAATGCACAAAAGAGGCTTCCACCACTCCACAGTGTTTTACAACCTATTAGTTGGGAAACCAGTGAAACAGAAACACAATTGTATAATTGCACTAGATCAGAACCCCTTGTCTGGAGCATACTGAACATAACAGTTAAGTCAGCCATACTTTTATAAACCGCATTATCTATTTATTTTGGTACCTTTATATTCCCCCCCCCCTTCTCTTATGGAAGATGGCATACAGGACGTTCCCACATGGTCTCCCATCCATGCATTGGACCAGACCCAGACCTGCTTAGCTTCAGCAGGCCAGCTGATGTCATGTGCCCGTGGACCATGCCCAAGATGAGACCGTGAGCATAGATCTGTGCGGTTAATAAAGCCCCACATCTGCTTATACAGTGGTACCTCGGGTTAAGTACTTAATTCTTTCTGGAGGTCTGTTCTTAACCTGAAACTGTTCTTAACCTGAAGCACCACTTTAGCTAATGGGGCCTCCTGCTGCCGCCGCACTGCCGCAGCACAATTTCTGTTCTCATCCTGAAGCAAAGTTCTTAACCTGAAGCACTATTTCTGGGTTAGCGGAGTCTGTAACCTGAAGCGTATGTAACCTGAAGCGTATGTAACCCGAGGTACCACTGAATACAGAATATGCTCCTGCCCTACCCAGAATATGCTCCGGCCATCATTCAGAATCAGTTACAGAGCTAGATGAAGCAGAAAAGCACAGAGTGTTTTGTGTCTTGGTGCAATGTTATGAAGGGAATAGCTGCACAAAGTTTTCCCTCCCATGCCTTCCTGGGCGGCGTAGGGTCCAAGATTTCAACAGGGTGAGCGACGGTGGCCTCAACATTAAATTAATCCATATTCACTGTTTCAGAGACTTCATTTTCAGCATGACCGCCTTTGTTTGACTTCCTTGCCAAGATGCTCTCAGGCAAATCAAGTGTATTTGATAGTCCAAAGAACGGGGAAGCTCTCAATCTCCCGAGCCACTGAGCAGCAGAGAGGGAGGGAGGGCTCACATGGCACATTTCAAGGGATGCAGGTGTGATAAAAAGGAAGTGGGCTAAATTATTCTGCTCGACCAAGAGACAAAAACAGTTTAGCACTGGTTTCATGCTTTGTGGAAATCTCTATGTATGGACAGGGGTTTTGAAAACGAAAAGGAAAGGAAGTCGTTTCTCAACTGCACTTCTGCTCTGACAGACTCTAGCTCAGCTTCTGCCATCAACAAGTTTCGGTGGCATACTTGACAGTAGGTGAAGTTTGATGACTCATTGGACTGGCATTCAGCTCTGTGCTACATGGCAGGAGGGAAAAATTTAATTTGCTACTCGTGCGAACAAAAGCAGGCGACCCTTTGCCGGAAGGCCTCAGTTACCATCCGATGGGAAACAAGCACGTTGGGGGCCATTGTGCAATAAGGCAACCTGCCAGTCAAAAAGCAAACAAGGAAAAATGACAATAAAGTTTATTCCGCAAGAAACCTGTGAAGGAAGGCTGCTCACAAGTCATACAAGATGGGTCTGTGGTGTCGGGGAACAAATTTGTTAAGAGCATGATGAATTTTGGCTGAAATCCTACAACCTGCTATTCTCACTACCTCTGCTATTTCAGTGAGTTCTTTTTATGTCTGTGTAACTGGCAGGTCTAGGTAACCAATTGTCTCACTGTGGAAATTGCTAGTAGTAACACAGGGAGTTGCCTCATGCAAAGCCAGACCATTGGTTTGTTTAGCTCAGCATTGTCTACCTACACCAATGATTCTCAACTGGGGCAATATGCTCCACCCTGGTGGCAATTTAACAAATTTCAGAGGGCATTCAGAACTTGAAGGGGAGCAAATGGGGAACATTTGGGATTTTGGGGATCTTGCTTCTCTCTGGAACATAGGCAACTTCCTTGCACTGAGCCAGGCCATTGGTCATCCAGCTCAAAAGCAAAGCAATGTGTACAAAAACGCATATGCTAGCTTGAAGTATGCATAAAAATACATATGTAGAATGTGTATAATAGGAGACATTCACTCTAAATGCTGGTGAATTTTCATGAGGAGCTCTGTATTTAGGTATTTATTTTTTAAATGAATACTGATGTGGAAATGCAGAGGGCCTGAGACTGGCAAAACCAGACACTGAGAGAAACTGAATTTGACAGACTTGTCTATCCCTATTCACAGGTCACCTGAGGCCAGTATGAGGATTTCTTACGATTGATCTTTTCCTTGTTGAATGGTCGTGAATTGGAGACAGTCCTCCCCCCCACCCCCAACAGAAAAAAACAACAGCTGCCATATGACTGGATTTGAGAGCAGCAACCAAAATAACACAGGGCTGATGGTGACACTTGATAGTGCAGTTTATTCTTAAGATGGAGGCATTTTTAGTTGTTTTTCCTCTGCATTTATTTTTGCATATGGAATGAGTCGTTTGATGCACTTGATAAAATCAAGGACAATTAAACTAAATTGAGCTTTAATTTCAGACTGAGCACATACTTTTGCGACTGAGCGTTCCCTACTGCAAGATCAGATATCGCTGATGAGCTGCACACACCAAAATGTGGATGCCAGAAGAACAACACCAGGCAGGGGCGGGGAGAGAGAGAGAGAGAGAGAGAGAACATGAAGAAGGGCCTGAATTGTCCTGCCTTCCAAGGTGGACTTATATAATAATGCACCAATGAAGAAAAGAAAAAAAAAACCCAAGTGGGTTTTTGTTTGGTTTTTATGATACAGAAGGTCAAATAGTCGTTACGGCAACCACTTGGATTCTGATTAAAGTGCTAAGTGATCCAGCTGTCACCGAGTGCTATAAGGGCTGCGTTCTCTCAGCAACAGCTCATGGAGGAGCCATTCAACTTCAGGCTGCGTCAAAGCCTTCCAAATAAACAAAGCAAGTGAACACATTGCAGGCAGGGAAATACACGGAGCTCACCTGCACCATGCTTTTAAAGCACGGTCCTATCACTTTAACTATCTTGGCTCCACACAAAGAATCCTGGGAGCTGTAGATGTTAGGAGACACACACACCCCCTCACAGAACTAACACTCAGGCCCTCTTCCCAGGGAACTCTGGGAATTGCAGCTCTATGAGTGAAATAGGGGTCTCCTAGCAACTCTCGGAGCCCTTGACACCATGATACTTTGAGGGAAGCTATGAATGTAATCGTGCTTTAAGTGAATAGTGCCGATGAGGACACAGACATACTTACCTGGCTAATTTTTCAGTGGACCTTAATCCACCTTCAATCCCTTCCCTCACCCTTTCTTCCTCTCCACCCCACCCCACCCTAGAGCTTTTATTCCCTCTCCAAGAGGGGTAAGCAAGCATTTCTCTGTGAAGTTGATGGACAAAACATTCTTCCATACAAAAGCGCTGCAGTTTATATCAGATGTTCTGCCTCCATATTAACTCCAGCTGGCTGCCAGTTCTGAAGGCTCTGCAGCTCTGGTGGCTTTTCACCCAAGCCCTGATCCAATTGGCAGCACCATACCTGGGACTATCTGTATTTAGGTGTGTTTTGATCCTGTGATTACTTTTAAATCATTCTCTCCCCCTGCCCATGCTCTCTCTTTCTCTGCCTTTCTCTCTCTGCCTCTCTCTCTCTCTCTCTCTCTCTCTCTCTCTCTCACACACACACACACACACACACACATCCATACACACACAAAAAAGTCTGGTTGGAAGAACAAAGCCTTTTTGGAGTGAACAGCTGAGAGAATTGCTTGCAAAATGTGCTATTTGAGAAAGGACAGTTTTGAGCTAATGGCTCTCTCCCTCTCAAAAAAAGAGGCTTTCAAGAACCAAATCATGGTAAAAATGGGCTGAACAATGGAACCTCTTTACCCTGGCATTAGCAGACATGAATCAGTCAAAGATCCATTACAGCGCATAGACACAATATCAAACTTTTTTTTCCCCCAGAGGTTCTGGATCTATTAAAATAAAAAATCTGGAAGAGCTAAAAAGGCATCTGAGCCTATTGAGCCCTAGTGTATCATTTAATTAGAGACCACACCGAGCCAGGGAAAAAAAGGATTTCACATCCATCAAAACCGCCTGTTATCACAGGAAACCACAATGTCAGATGTTATACAGCTTAGAAAAATTAATAAATCAAACTCTTTTATTAAGTTGCTCTGCTCAGTTTATGAGCCATATATCTAACATTCCCTCTTACAGCACACAATAGCTAGACGTTCGGAAGGTAATTATTCACATCATTTTTATCTACTCAAGAATAATTTAAGAGAAAAGGGGCGCAAGAGCAACTCACTAGTTTTGTAGAACAATTTGCCCACTATTAATGTCACAAAGGATTGGGACTCATTTTTTCCCTTTCTTTTTTTTTTAATCCACAATTATTATTTATTATTACTATTTATTGAATTTCTATCCCACCATTTTTCTCCAAGCAGCTGAAGGTGACATACACTGTTCTCCTCCTCATTTAATTCCTACATCAACCCTATCATGTAGGTTAGGCTTAGAGGCAATGACTGGACCAGGTCATCCCGTGAGCTTCACAGCTGAGTGGGAATTTGAACCTTGGTCTCCCAGGTCTTAGTCCAATACCAACCACTAAACCACATAGGCACTCAGGCACAGAGCAAGAACGTCTTTGGTTTTCAGAGGCATATCTTTATATATATATAAAATAGGGTCCAATCCTATATCTGAGGGGCTTCAGAATTTGGCAAATGCCCTGAGACACCCATGGAACACCACATTACCATCACAAGCCTTCATTTTTCTGAACTATGGAGAGATTTAAGAAAGATATAGTGGAGGAGAAGTCAATGGGTGCCTTCCAGAGCTTGATGGTCTCCAACTTCCATTAGCCCTAGCCAGCGTGATCAATGATCAAAGAAGATTGGAGATATAGTCCACTTAACTTTGCACTGTGTGAATAGGTAGTTTCTTTTGTCTGAACTGAATCTCCCAAAGATTCAGCTTCACTGGAGTGTTAGTATTATGAGAGAGGGAGAAAATATTCTCTCTGCCTTCTTTCTCCTTACCATGCCTAATTTTATACACCTCTATCATGTCCTGTATTAGTCACCTTTTCTATAAACGATAAGACTAAAAAGCCCCAAAGCCTTTCTTCATAGGGGAAATGTTGGTTGTATGTGTTTTCCTATCATCATCATCATCATCATTATTATTATTATACCCCACACATCTGGCTGGGTTTCCCCAGCCACTCTGGGCAGCTTACAGTACATATAAAAACATAATAAAATGTCAGATATTAAAAAAAACTTCCCAATACAGGGCTGCCTTCAGAATACCCCGCCTTCCCTTCCACCCTGAACATGTATTCTATAGGGCAGCCATTCTACATATATAGCAGCAGCACCTCTCTACCCCAAGTATAACATTTCTATGTAAAAAGAAAATATGATGCAAGTCAGGCGGTTAAGGTCTTGCCAGTGCACAGCAAGTGAAATGCTAATGTCATCAGCCTTTGGAGCATGAAAATGCAAAAATGTAACAAAGAAAGGAGTCTTCCTTTCTTTCAACTTTCTCATATATATTCAGTCCAGGTACTACAGTGATCTCTGTATATATGTATATGTAAAAGGACAAGTTGTTATGATGAGTGTCAGAAGTGTGAATGAGCTCTAACACAGATGCCACTTACAATTTTCAGGCATGGTTTTGAATGAAAGAACAGGAGCCCAAGTGCCAATTCAATAAGGAGTTCCTCTCTGTCCATCCTGTTGTCCATCATAGGTAAAGACGCACAAGTGCAGGACAGGGGCTGAGTATATTTCTTAAATTTCTAAGCCACGTACTCCATGACAGTTGCAATAGAAAATATACATGACCAGCACCATCCCCATAATATTCTCCTATCAATTCAAATAATCATTTCATATCAATTATCAGCACTCATTCACTTTATATTGCCACCCATCAATCATGATTCCCTGGTCAGCTTACAAAGATAATACTAAAAATATAATATAGAATTATTAAAATCAGAAAGAAAGTTATTTTTAGAATTATTAAAAGTCAGAAAGAAACAGCTAACATCTTCCCTTGCAGCAGAGGCAGTATAAACAGTTCACAGTCCAGATTTGAAACAAAATTAAAAATATATGAGCGAACAAATACATTTTCTCCTGGCACTGAAAAGACCAGAGAGACAGTGCTTGCTGAGCCTTTCTGGCGAGGCTGTTCCATAGCCTGAAAAGGTCTGCTCTTTAGCCATCACTTGCCTCACGTCACTTGCCAATATACAAGCTGTCCATCATTATGAAGGTAGGAAAGAGGCGGTGCTAGCTCACCCCCTTTGCTAGAGCTCTGTGATGGATCCCAGTAGTAAGGGGCCCTTAGGACAATGAACACAGGATCAACTGAGAGAGGATCGGGGAACCGCAGCGGCTAAAGAATGCAAATTCACCATGTTCTTAAGCCCCACCCCGAAGGAGCCCAGAGGTCACCCAGAAATGGGAGACTTCTCCTGGGATCAATTAAGATGCAGGACTTTGTGCCCTGTCAGCCTAGAACACAACTTGTCCTCGTTCTTCATCTCTCCCATACAATGAAGGGCATTCACCTGCATAGGAATATGATAAAGGAAAAACCAAACTGTACCCATTTAGAGCAGAGGTGGGAAAGATCAAGCTTAGGAGTCAAATGTAGCCCTCCAGGCTTTGGGATGCTCTTCAGGCCATCACCCTTCAGCCCCAAGCACATTGTTCACCAGTCCTGCTGGGGAGTGTCAAAAAATAAGCCTCATGGGCAGTGCTTTTTTCCTAGAAAAATAAGTGCCAGTACTCACCCTGAGGTTGTTACAGGAAGTGCCATACTTTTTAACAACAAAAAAAGAAGTGCCGGTACTGTGTACCCTTTAAAAAACACAGTTTATGGGTTTCATTAAGCAGCTTCTTTCTTTAAGCCCTCTCTTAAGATAAAGTTGACCTGGCAACATCTCCCATCTTCTTGAGGAGCATTGTGGCTTGAGTCAGAATTTTCTGCATCAGGTCCAATAAAAGAAAACACTACAAGCTTTAGGGCAGGAATGGGACTGTTCTGGGGACCTCCCCATGTCGTTGGACTCAAACTCCCATCAGCCCCAGCTGGCATGTCCAGTGGTCAGATATGATAGGAGTTGGAGCCCAGCATCTGGGGGGGCCACAGATTCCCCAAACCGTTAGGATTGCCATATGTCCTCTTTTTCCAGGACACATCCTTCTTTTCCATGGGTAGAATTGTCATAGCGATCCATAGTTAAAAGTAGAAGCCAGCGAACGTGTCCTCTTTTTTGCTCTTCAAAATATGGCAATCCTAAAGTGCCTCCCTTCGAAGGAAATAATCTCTTTCTGCTCCAAGCCCCACTGACATGAATGGGAATTGTACAAAAACACAGCTTGAGCAGTTTCCAAGCATTGCAATGGGGCTTGTGCAGGAGAAATGCCTGCAGGATGCTGCACAGCTTAAAGCATGAAAAGAATATTCCCTTTTGATCTTCACCCTACAATATTTTTGGATTCCCTCTTTCTGATCAAAAGAGCTGTAAGAAATCTGCCCTACCAAGAACTCAGTTTGCTCCATGGTCTCAGATGCTGTTGCTATCTCTCTATGCAAACACAAGCAAAATGTTTCCAGTCACCCAGAGACTGGCTTGATGGTCTCATCTGCAAACAGCAACTTACGAATACAGGCTGAATCAATGGCAAATGAAAATATTTTGCAAGGTAAAGTCTGAATCAACATCTGAATTAAGAGCTTTTCAAGTGTGTCAAAAGAAGAGAATATGAACACGAATAGAAATGGGTGGCAGAAAAGGAGACTTGGGAGCCATGGATAACTAGCAGCTCAGAGTACAGTGAAAGAGGGATTATTGCTTTGGGGTTTTCTTTTTCCTAAAGAACCAAGAGAGCAAAAATATAAGGCCAACTAGATATCACTGAAATTTGCAGCCATTGAGGCTGTCAAGATATTAAATTATACAGGACACACAGGCAAGGCTGGAATATAACCTTCTGCCAAAGATTTGTTTAAGAAACATCAAAGCAGCTAAATTTAATCACATTGAGCTTAGTCTGGTATTCTCTTTCATTTTCAGCAAGTTTAGAAAATTAATAATGTTATTGGCAAACATTTATTCATATCAGCCATGCTACAACGCTAGCCTGCTTACAGTTGGAGGCCTTTGCAAATGAATATTTTAGCCACTTTCTGCCCAATTTAGAATGAAGATGTGTGTGCTTCTGACAGATAAGAAACCAGCAGCAATGGGGGGGAAATTACACTTATGAAAGCACACACCAGGATCGCCACTGAAATCTCCCTTGAATCAAATCAATTTTTTATTTTTTTTTAAAGTCTTTTCAAACTGCCACTATGCCATGGAGACCAAGTCTCAAAGTTCTGAGTACCCATCCAAATAATCTGTTGTACTAAATGACTTCCTCCATGGATCTAAGTAAATAAATTATAGAACTTCAATCACCCTTGACTACGACAGCAGTCTTTTCCCCAACATGTGAGGGTGGGGACCCAGCCCCTGGCAGGGGTGGACTTTGGTGATGTCCTAAGCAAGGACAAAAAATGCTTTTTAAATGAATCTCTCAGTAGGTACTTGTATAAATATAGGTGGTGATAAACATTTTGCACCCCCTTGGCTTGGTGCCCAGTGTAGTGGGAACCTACACTGAGATTAGCTGCCCCCGACCAGTCTCAGATGGGCTCTATCTTCCTCTGTCCTCCCTCTTTCGGTATCTGCACATCTCTCTCGCTCACTTTTCTTGTGCAGACCACTGCCTAAAAGAAGCCACCAGCTGCAGGAAAAAACACCAGCCCTATAACAAGGCAGATGCAGCACTCCAGGGTGAGGTGGGGCTTTCATCTGGACTTAGATTATAAAGCTCTGCCAATTGTTTCTCAGGCAACATGTTCTGCAGGACTATTAACCATGGTCCTGAACCAGTATTTTGGTCCCTGTCCAAGTTCCTCACCTTCTTTTATCTTCCTCTGTTACACAACCGCAGGCCTACTGGCCTACATCTTGCTTGGCCCACCACTTCCTTTGATGGTGGGCATCATACTGGATCAAAATACATTTCTCCTCTTCCTTTCATGATGTACCAAGTTTGCATAGTCTTGGCTGAAAGGAAAGGCAATGATACCGAAAGGAGCAAGAACATTTAAAAACTGTGATGGTGGTGCCCTAACCTTCTTTCAGTCACCAGCTAAACACCTTTGACTTAACACATGTTGTGCTGCATACTTATGGGGCTTGTTGAATTTCAAAATTATTCCAACGTTTTAAGCAATGGTATGGTACTAGTTTATTGGGTCAACTGTATGATTTCCCAAATAATTTACACCCTACTAATTATTACAGCACCTTGTGCACCCTAAACCTCCCAGGCAGCATCCCCAGGCTAAACTACCCAGGCAAAGAATGAAGGGAGTTCATTACCTACAGAGAGAGAGATACATCTGAGTGCTGTCCATTGTCTTGTGCTTGCAGAAAAGGGAGAGACCATACATTTCAATAAAGACATAAAAGAGGCATGAGCATCAATAGATGCTATTTTACGTACTTGCAAATTAAGCTCCAAAGTTTAATATTGTTCTGCCACTGATTATTTTTGCAGAACACCAGCAGAGGCACACTCATTCATGTGAATAAGTACTAACTGCCTACAAAATTACCATTGATTTGAAAGAATTGATTTCTCTACACCAGTAGCGCATTAAATCTTTTTTTAAGGAATACATTTTCTGTGGAGCAGAAAGCAAAGTGTAAGTTGACTTAAAAAAAATAAAAAAGATTCAATTCCTCAATTGTCTTCTGTTTGAATGGCCTCCCCCCTCCCCCCCCCCCACATTTATCTTATTTAATGGCTATTTTATTGTCATGTGTTTATTTTCTTGTGAGTGAAAATTTATTAGATTCACAGATTTGAAGACCAGAGGACCAACAAGGCAAAGACAATCCACATGCAGAAATAGGAGCTAGATTGCTCTTTTTGGATTCCTACCCCCTGAAGAATAGCAGAAAGTGGGGCAATGCATGTGCATAGCCTTTGGGCCGGAGGTGCACCAAGGAGCTCTGATAATCTGGCTGGGCATGGGAGACATTTAACCCAGGTAGGCCCAACTCCTCTGCATCAGCTGCCATCTGAATTGCCAGCATCAATCATTTAATTAATTAGCAGGCAAGAAATCCCTGTAAGCAACAATGTGTAAATTACGATGATGCTGTACATTAGGATCTCCACATTAGGGCCCATAAATCAAATACTGTTTATTTTTGTATTAACAGCCATTTATGTGCTGTCCCCAAACAGTGCTCTCTGGAAATAATAAAGCATACAATAAATAAAAAATGGAACAATAAAAGAAGTAAACAAATTATAGCTTAAACACTTGGCATTAAAAAACACACACCAAACATCAGCAGGGGGTAAAACAGCATCATGAATATTATACAGCGGACCTAAAATTGGATGGATTCAAAAAGTTCACCATTTAAAAGCCTGCATAAATAAAAAGGTATTCATCTGGTACCAAAAAGAACACAAAAAATCTGCCTCTCTGGTAGGGCATTCCATAATCTGAGTGCTGCCTCTGAAGCCCTTTCCCCAGTAGTCTTGGGTACAGTGATGGTTCAATTAATAAAAAAAGCTTTCTGCTTTGCATGCTGTGTTAAGGGCTTTCGATGTTCACAGACACTCCAAAATGTCAGGAAATTGCAGCTAAAGGCCACACCATTAGCAGATGCATTATTTAGACCATATGGAGATAGCATGATATGGAATGCTGCCGCTTCACCACTACATTGGAGGTGGATGGCTGTCAGTGGCAGAAGAGTGGACCAATATGTCATATTTGTCTGTACACTGAAACAGACACATGGAATCTATACAACTGAAGCCTTCCCCGCCCCGCCCCCCAATCGCTTAATATTTCCAAGAGGGCAAATTGAAAATCTGGAAAATTTACTCGGTTAAAACAAAAGCCGGTTAGAGCATTTCAAAGCAATGCCAAGTCCCTTGCGATTAAGTCTTCTTGTGAAGTTCTGCAATCCATAATTGATTAAGCACCTATCCTTCACAGCAGCTGACACACTTGTCCAACGCGTAGCATGAGGAATCATGCACGGGTAATTAAAGGAGCAGAAAGCTTCCGCTTGCTGTGAAGATGGCAAATTTCTACTGCGCAATCGTTTAAAATGAATGCTAAGCAAGGCATTAACATTAATACAATGCCAAATGATGTGAAGCAACTCACCCATGTTGGAATTAAACAGAAACTAAAAATATTGACTCTTCAGAATATGATCAAATTAGCCCAGTAGGGCATTGTGAGATGGTTATAACTTGCTCACGCAAGGCTGCAAAGGTGTGGTGGGAGAGAAAGATGGTGTCACATGTTGGAGGTAACAGTGATTTAGGGTCAGTGCAGACCCAACTTCCATTGCACTATAGCTCCTCTTCCATCACATCTAATGTGTGGACAGCAGGCAGGCACATCCGGTGTGGGAGGCAGTGCCACCTGCTCTCCCACCTGCTCTAAACAGTTGAATCCTCATGCGCATCACTGCCAATGATAGAAGCATCCCACTGTCTCACAGTAAATTGCATTTTATCACAGTGGCAGATCATTTTAGTGAGGGCTATTATGAATATACTCATCATTAGGAAAGATAGGGGTTGAGGTTTTAATTATGCACAATAGTCAAACTTAACCACTAGACTCTGTGACTAGAAAACTCAGTATAATTTCACTCCATAGGTTGAGACTGGAAATAGGGAGGAGTGATTGCCTCCCTATTCCAAAATGGGATAGTTATGTTGGGTTTTTGAGCCCCTTGAGCATCTGCTACAGCCTCCTCCTCCTACTACCCCCTAGATAAAAAAAGTTACCTTGGGGAAGACAGCAGGGTAGTTGTGGCAGGTGGTTCCATAGATGTAGTTGTACAGAGCATCTTTTTCTCACTGGGGATCTTAGGACTAGTCACATCCCACCTCAACGGGGGTGGGAATCTCCACACATCTGTGGGAACACCCACTGCTGTCTCCATTCCTTTCCCTATCACCTTTCCCAAGGTAGCTTCTTCACAATCTACTGGCATATAAATCTGTAGTAGATACATCACAAAGAACACTGCCAAAAATAAATATAAATATTACAACTGCAGAAGGCAGATTTGTCAAGAAACTATGTTTAAACCTTGTAGTGCATACTGTTGTTTACGCGCCAAGCTGAACAAATGTCCAATCACCTAGACCAGGGATGGGGAAAGTGTAGCCCTCTCTATGTTTTGGTCTTCAGCTCCCATCAGAAGGATATATTCATAAACCAGCCTGGTCAATGTTCAGGGATGATGGGAGTCCAACAACATCTGGACTCTGGAGGGTTACACTGGTTCCTTACCCATGAGTTAGGCTTTGCCCAGTAAATGCAATTCTCCAAGAAAGAAATCAAAGGCAGCATAGAAAAAATCAAGACATTCAAGGGTACAGGAAGCTGTCAAAAGGGCAAATCATTAAAGGATATTCTTAACATTGAACTTTGCATCTTGTACGAAATTAAAGAGAAGGTATTTTAAGTCCATGTGAGGGCTGATCTTATCTAACAGTCAGCTATGAATATCATTACCACATTTGGGTATTTGCAGACAGCCTCTGTGTCATGAAAGTACAACAGTTTATTAAATAAAAGACAGGCATCTCTCTATACAAAGCTCAGGCAAAGCTGGAATGAAGAGTCCTGAGTCATTATTCTTTTTTTTTTACATGGCTGTGGAGCTTAATGGCTTTGGAACTATGCACCTTGCCCTCCTCCCCATGAATTCAGATGCCAGAAATGTTTCTTCTTGTGTACATACAGGCATTTAACAGGTCAGTTATCAACCTAGAGTGACAACCAAGGCATAAGAAAAAGACAGATTCTGTATTCTTCCCATTAACTCCCTTTTCAAATTATCCTATGATCACAGTACCTTATGAGCATTCACAATGTTACCTGAAAGATGGGACTAGCTGAAACAGTAGGAAGAACATCCAAGAAGAATGAGGGAGAAAATCCATAATCCTATGGACAATTTCCTCGGAGCAAGCCCCATTCAACTTAAGTTTGGCTTCCTTCTGAGTAAACATGTATAGGTTTGTCCAGTTATTGACTTACTTTACTTGGACCTTAATCAAAACCTTACTGTGCTACTAATCTAGATGGAGCTAAAGGAATGTAAGAAGGAGTTGAATCCAAACATGTTGTTGGAATTCAATATACAAATGTGAGTACATTTAAGCTAATTCATTCCCCAAATTGAAAAAGACTCAAATTGTTAAGTATATTCTGCCCAACAAATCCTAATTTTTTTTAAAAAAAAACAACCAGCGCATATTAGTTAATGTCTATGGATTACACACTCTCTGTACTTAACATAGGAATAGGGCAGTTTTACCAATGTCATTTTTTGAAACCAGACTTTTGCTTTACCAGTAAGATATATCCATCTATTTACATAAAGTATAGGCAACTTTAGGCACATTTCTGAGTCATATTTGTGAATGGTTATGGCTCATTTATAAAAAGCAATTATGGGAGCACCAATCTGAAATGGGAACTGTGAAGTAAGGAATGGGGGATATTACAAATAGGTCATTGGCAACATGTTTTAGTTTTTTTATACAGAATGTATTGGATTATCTCCAGAAAGGTAAATTGAGATTAAACAGGAGGAAATTTAGGGTGGCATTTTTAGGCCAATGATGTTGTGTGGCTCCTGCAAAAAACTTCCATGTTTGAGAAGAGTAGCGATCCCAGAATAAAAGTAAGGGGAAATGTCTGTGTGTCTTATGGAGAGAATGTGTGGTCCCTGGAGCCGAATCGCCCAAGTGCAACGCCCGCCGTTGTCCCGCCCTCCCGGTTTGGCGGCGGCCTCCCCTTTCCCCTGAAAGGTTTGGGAGTGGTGGGCAGGCTGTGCGATGTTGCCTCACGCTCCCGAGCTGCTCTCTTTGAGAGAGGCTTTGCCAATGGCCTCCCCTTTCCCCTGATGGCTCTGGGGATGCTGGCTGGAGGATGGCGAGAAGAGGCAGCTGCCGAAAGAGGGGAGGAAGAGGACGGAGAGGAGGGGGACCGAGAAGTGGGGCGAGGGGAGAGGAGGTAGGTTGCCGCGAGTGGAGAGTCTTGGTAGAGGGCAAAGGAAAGGCAGCAGCGAAGGGGAGAAATTGCAGAAGTCCCCTGAGGAGTTTGGGTGAAGGGGACGGAGAGGAGGCGGCTGGAAAAGGGGCCTGTGCTGGAGGGGGAGAAAAAAGTGGGGAGAAGGAAAGCCTCATATGGCTGGCGGGTGCGCAGCTTCCCTCCCATGCCTCTGCGGGGATCGCTCTCCTCCTGAGGAGACTGTGATTCAGATTTTTTTTTTTCTTGTTTTCCTCCTCTAATAACTAGGTGCATCTTATGATCAGGTGTGTCTTATGGAGTGAAAAATATGGTACCCATCTGGAAGCACCCAGTAGCATGAGGTAACAATTAAGGTAGCAAATGCAGCTTATCCATCATGTGTATATGATCTATCCCAGGGACTATGTGGAATTTAATATTAGCATACCCTAAAGAACCCAGCAGCCATTTTGATTAAAGAAAATCTAAAGATCTATATACAAAACTACTGCTATAGTTCCTAGGTTTGCAGCGCACAGTAGAGACAAAGAAAAATGTTGTTTCCAAATCTCATTGGGAATGAAAGCATATGAATCTGAAGCAATGCTATTTCCCCAGGCTATCATTTTCCAAAAGATACTTGACTTCAGAGACCCAATACTTCAAAATTCCGCTCATATAGCCCACAGATATTCCAATCTTTTAGTAGTCCTCAACAGTTATCTAGACATCTCTTCATTTCATGCTTTTGCTTTCTATGCTGAAACATAATTTAACATTTTCTACTTATACACACACACACACAGAGAGAGAGAGAGAGAGAGAGAGAGAGAGAGAGAGAGAGAGAGAGATATTGTGTTATGACTGTCTAACATAATTGAAATTGCCATAGGGTTATCCACTTGAATAGGCATACAGGATAGATAAAATAAATAGGTATCTAGAGATATCTTGAATTCTCCTGAAGACAACATATGGATAATGCTCTCTTCACATTTCCTGTAACTGAACATGCAATTAGAAACACAGAACTTCCCTCCATGCTACAATTGTCATTTTTAATAGATCTGCCACATTTAAAAAGCAGATCTCATAGCATAGCCTCCCCTCACATAGGCACACCTGAAAAATGTGTCTGGGATAAATTAAATAATCTAAATATGCTAATTCCTGAATAGTTTCTATAAATATGAATTTCTTTTGTAACTATAGACATTTTAGAACAAGCCCGTTTTTATTTTTAAGCCTTCAACATTTCTGGCAATTCTTTTTAATTTTACCATCTACACACTCAGAATATATTACCAACTTCAAATACAATATCCCAAAATGAACTGTGTTTCTCATAATTTTAATGTAGGTTTATTTTTCTCTGTGTGTTTATATAATATTTATATATTTGGGAAAAAACTATATCCCACATTCATATAGAAAAATTCTGTATCCCATATTTTTAAGATTCCCTTTTCTACAGCACTTGACATATTTTCAGTGGATATAATTCTCCCTCTCTAGAATTCACTTTGCCACCCAAATGGGTGGTGGTGTCATCAGAGCTATTAGTTTCCTTCACTATTCTCTTGAAGGAAGGGATGGGCTCATGTCCATGGGTCCCTTGCTTCTTTTTAACACAAGCCAGTTTTTCACAGCCACTGCCTACAACTAAAGTTGAGTTAAAATAACGCTGCCCAGTAGGACAAAAAAAAAAAAAGAACTCCTGTTATAGGTGCCCAGGATGCCATCCTAAATCCCATTTCTGTGTATTATTGTTCTGAGTTGATCTCATGTCATGTTCCATTTGGGGAAATGTTAACTTTCATACCTGCCTCCAGAAGTGCTATTTTTCTAGAAAAAGAGGTGCAGGAACTCACCATGGCCTCCCTTGTTTCTCTTAGAATGGAAATGGTGCCCACCTGAGAGGTGCCAGAACTGTGTTCTGGAAAGTTCCAGCTGGGGGGAGGGGTTTGAAGCTTTGCCTTCATAAATGGCACTTCATCTACCTCATATGCAGTGGAGGCTGGTCTAATGGAATTACTGGGGAATGCCACCCCCTACTGAAAACGAAATATTCTCCTCAAACCTCACAGTCGCACCTCTCCTGCCCCCCCCCCCCATTGTATACTTACATGAACTTACAGAGGCATTTCTGTCCATCTTATTGTCCTCTGGCCATTCAGCTCTATCTACCACTCCTAAGCCAAAAAGTACAACTATAGCAAGAAAAACCAAGTGACTGATCAGGTAGCCCAAGTCCTATCCATAGTTTCTTCCATGCTTTCCAGGCACAGTCCACACTTTTAAAGCCCAGTGTCTGAGTTTTAAGCAAACAGCAATTGAGAGAGATGGCCTGTGTATGTGTTGCAACAAATTCTGTATCAGCCATTTCCCTATACAGTGGTACCTCAGGTAAAGAACTTAATTCGTTCCAGAGGTCTGTTCTTAACGTGAAACTGTTCTTAACCTGAAGCACCACTTTAGCTAATGGGGCCTCCTTCTGCCGTTGCGCCGCCAGAGAACGATTTCTGTTCTCATCCTGAAGCAAAGTTCTTAACCTGAGGTAATATTTCTGGATTAGCGGAGTCTGTAACCTGAAGCGTATGTAACCTGAGGTACCACTGTATTCACTTATTAAAAGCTGCTGTAGCTGCTGGGTGGAATAGAGCAGGTAAGGTAGATCCAAGCCACATGCAGTTCCACAGTATTTCCAGAAAGGGTTGTGTGGATCTGCTTCCAACAAGCCCCTCCCCTAGCAGGAAATTTATATTGAATGCATAGGAATCGAGAAAAATGCTGTTACACAATTATTTCTACCTAGGGTTGCCTTATTCCAAAGAGCAAAAAAGAGGACACACATTTGTAGGTGGGGCAGGAGGGGGGGGGAGGAAGAAAAATAGTAGTAATAGTGCATGTGCAGGTGTATTGAAATATTTAATAATGGTAACTAAAAATTAAAATGACATACCCTCCCAACATTTTGTGAGACCATGGGTTGCCCCCTCCATGCTGCTAACCCCTTCCTTGCTCCCTCCTTCCCTCCCTTCTCTTACCTTTGCTGTCTTCGGCCTCCTGCTCACAAGATGGTGTGTCTCCAAAAGATGTGAGGCTAAGTGGCCCCAGGAAGGTTGCACCAGCCCGGCAGCCGCCAGACACAACACAAAGCCTAGAGCGACCCCAGGAAGCCTGTGTGAGGCCTGGCTGCCACCGGAAACAACTCAAGGTCTAAGTGAGCCCCGGAAGGCCACACGAGGCCTCACCACAGTGAGTCCTAGGTGACCCTGGTACAAATAGTACAAAAAATAAAAATACAAACCCAGACGTTTTGCAAAATATAAAAAATTCACCTGGATGATTTTACCTTTGAAAAAGAGGACATGTGCAGGTGCATGGCAATCCTATTTCTACCTTGCTCTAAAACAGAGTGCTTCAGCTCTGTGCCTGTCTGGATATGACTACACATCCTTTTCCAAACCTGGAAGATATTCTCCCAAATATCAGACATAATAGAGGTTGATTGTGATTAGTCTGATGTGATGAAGTCTGCACATAAGCAGACATTATCACTTCACATTTTCAGGACTGAGCCATGCATTGTAAATATGTTCTGCTGTGCTCTGATGTGCCCTGGCTCAAATGAAACAATCGTTTTGGTCTGTTGTTTGGGACTGCATAATCTTTTCAATTTAGGGGGGAAATATTTTGGATAATGAAAAGCCGGATTGATTTGGGAGAGGGTGAGGAAAACTGCATGCAACTGGAAGCACATTTTCATCACATTTTAAACATTTTTGTTTAGCTTTTTAGCAACATATGTATAAACAATAAATGAATTCCAAAACGTACACATCATTTGGTACGACTTACCATAATTTCTAAATAAGAGGTATGGAGTCAATCTTGTCTGAAAATCATGATTGAGCCCTCTTACATGGAAGCTCTTTCCTGTCCTTAGATATGCAGAGAAGAATTTGATATTTGGTTTTTTTTAGTGATGTTGATGGTGTTTTAGAGGAGACAGTGGTACTCTGTGCATGTGTAATAGCCTGTGCTATTTTTCCAGAAAAAGAGATGCTGGAACTCACAATGAACACCTCCATTGTTCTCTTATAATGGCAATGGTGCCCACCTGAAAATTGCCGGAACTCAGTTCTGGCAATTTCTGGTTCAAAAAAGCCCTGGTAATGGCACACTTTCCTAAATAAATGCTATTGTGATGAAAACAGAAAGGATAAAAATTGCAGTCCTACCAAGTCAACATCTTACCGGACACCGCTGCTTGGTTGTGAAACAGGCAAATAAATCCAGAAGCCTCTTTGGGAACTATAGCTTATTTTCAGCTTATTTAGTTGTCTGTTCTGAGTGAAATCGCTCCCACTTCAGTATGGTTGGCTCGTGGCCGATTCAAACATGCATATTTGACGGGGTACAGCACTCACAATGGATTCACATGCCAGGCTTGCTTTTCAGCATAGGAGCCAAATCAGTATAAAAAATGTATAGACAGGGTGGCTGCTCTCATTACAAAATAAAATATCTCCTGGGGCACAAAATGAGGTGAAACCCTAACGAAGAAACTCTGCCTTTGAGTTTCTTCCCTTTCCAAGAGCCTTTACAGATGCATCTGGCTCCTCCTATCCTTCATAGGATTTCTCAATGTAACTACCATTCCTCTCTCCAGTAATCACAGAAAAGCTAACTGAAAAGTTTCATTGCCATCCTGCCAACCTCTATACATGACACTGATGACTGGTCATCACTAAGAATGGACCTGTTGGTTTTTTTGATCTTTTCCTTTAATCAGGCAACTTAATTTATTCCTCATTTTTGTCTAGCAGGAGGCAATTTTATCAGCTGGGATCTGTCAGCTCTCTTCAGCCTCTTTTCTGAAAATGAGCTCTGCCAATGTAAATTCCTTTTTGGAATATAGTCTGTGGCTACAGATTTGCTTGGTTCATTTTATCCATTTAAGAAGCTATTATTTCTACCATTATTCTTGCAGAGAATTGAATTATTTCATCTTACTGCTTGCTGTTCAGTTTTTCTAGATTATGTTGTACATGTACACAAATCAGCAGGCTTGAAAATGATTGGAATAAATTAAGTAATAACTTCATTTCAGAGAAAGCTCTGCCTTAAGATGGAACGTAGTATAAATCAGGGGTGGATAACCTGCAGCCCACCATGCCTTGGGCTCTGGCACCCCCTTCTTGACCCCACCCAGCCGTGAAGCTTAACAAAAAAAAGGGCCCCCATTTGTAAATGAGACCTATTTCCCCCCTTAAACTGAACTACCATTATTTTAGATAACTGACTTCCCTCAAATATTTAAAATATATTTTGCAGCAGAATGTAATGACATTTTCCTGGAATGTCATTGAATGCAAATGTTCTGCATTACTTTATTTTTAAAAAACCAGCCCACTTAAGCTTCCTTTTATGTGGTCCAGTCAACTTTTCTGCTGCTGATGACTTCGGTCTCAGACAAATGGAGGCCTTGCCCTGATTAAGGCAAGCTGGTCCAACTGAAATTGTGTTTAGGATTATTCTTTCATCTGTTTCTCATGGAAGCCTCTTGTTCTTTTATAGCTTCAGCTAAGTCAAGGCTTTCACCCTTTGGAAAGAAAATGTGAAGCATCTATTCAGCTCCCCCGACCCACAAATGCAAGGGTGAGAGCAAATTTAAAAGGCAAAATGCATTTGTACAAGTGAAATGGAAATCTCATTAATTCAATATAACCATTAATAATGTGAATGAGGACACAAGCAATGGGCATCATTTATGAAAATAATAAATACTGGTACGAAGCTATGGATCTAGAAGCATTTAAGTCATAACCAGCTGTTACAGCATGCTAGAATACTGAAAGACAGGATAAATATTAGTAATAGATATTTAAAATTTACACGTATTATTTGCAACATAGCTGAAAGGTTGCTATTACCATAAGAGCCCAAATGGCACTAGAAATCATGTTATGCTGTACCTGCACGACAGAGCTTTAAATCTAGGGCAAAACAATTTTATCCATTTAGAAACTTACATTTTATCCATGAGTGCAAAGTGATTGCATAGCTTTTCACATCTATTTATAAGGCTGGTGGGAAACTACTGCTTAAGTGGCAGCTATCTTCTATAGGTGAACAGGAATACATGTGAGTAAAATAATTTTTGGTCAAATTTCAACTTCTCAAGAAGAATAAACTTATTTTATCTGTTCAGTGCCCAGAAAGATAAATGTAACATTTTAATAGACAGGTTCCAAAATGGCTACTGAACAAAGCATAAAATGCATTTTCATGTATAAAAACAGGGGGGGAAATATTAAAACTTTTAAATATTTCCTAATATAAACACCATTTGGTTATCATTACATAACAAATAAAGTTTTCGCAGATCAGTAGCTAGCTGAATGCCTAAGTGACTTATACATATCAATAAGTATAAACAATCAAAATACTAAATGGCTTATTTTACAGTCAGCTTGTGAAATGCTATTACATTTGTTCCTAGATCTTAAACATGTAATAATTGCTCCAGGTCTAAATAATGTGGCTTCTCTGTAGTGATGGAATAACTAATAAATTTGCTATACATTAGCAAAAACCAGGAAAACTGTTTAATTCATATTTTTAAACTACAATCACTGGATGAGAATACTCATAACCAGCATTTGCCAACATAGTGCCCCCCATATATGTGAGACTAGCTGAGGGCTGGCGGGGGGAGGGCTGAAGCCAAAACCACTGAAGGCCACTAGACTAGGGAAGAAGACTGCTCTTGTTTGGTACCTAACATGGCTCTTGCTTTAAAAATAGGAGGTGTAGGGGTTCCTAATGCTACTTTCAGCAACAAAACTTTACCTTTTTCTATTAAAGTTTCTAAGAGGCCATTGCCCTGGAAGGGAAACCACACTTCACTTCTATTCATCTCCTCAAGTATCTCCTGGAATTTCCCCCAACATTTTCGCCACAGAATTATTGCAGTGTCATTAACATGGTTAGCGTACACATCAACATGATGAACATCTTTTGACATAATCCATTTACAGCTGCTGTACAGAAATTAAGCTTTGCTTTTTCATATGGAGGATTGATTGTGCCTACCAAAGCATAAACCTAAAATGTGATATTAAAAAGAGCGTTAACAGATGAATGTGGTTCTTCAGACTAAACAAAAAACAAAACCCAATACCTATCCAAAAGGATTTACACAACTTGTGTTACTTCTTTAATATAAAAATGGGGGTTTTTTTCTAAAAAAAATTAATAAAACCTGATAAACTTTTATTTTAAAGAGTACACTGCATGAACATTTGCTGCCGTTTGTCTTTAAACATGAGCCTAAGAAACATAAGAGAACTATGCTAAATAAAACAAAGCAACAAATCTTAACTGGTTAGAGGCAACATCACACTCTTTGCAACACCACTTGGAAAAAGAAAAGGGCCGCTTTGTCATGGCTTCACAGTTCCAGTTTACTAGTATAAAACGTTAGATTTGAAAGGTACCTATCAAACAAGGTGGCTTTCCATTGATTCTACACTTTTTTTTTTCATCTAACCCTTTGGATTAAATCTGTTCTCAGTTTCCACAAAGCAATATTCAACTTGTCAAGTACAAAACAAATCTGAGTCCATGATGTGGCATTCCAAAAAAAATGCACATAAGTATTTACAGGGTGTTTACAATAACTTTTTGCAAATGTCCCACACACATCATTTTGTAGAACTGTAAACAACACGGTATTCTCTCAGTCTTTAAATCACGGCCGTGGTCTTTTAGGAGGTGGCGGTGGCATGAGTTCAGTGTCAGGATCCAGGTGATGCTTGCGGGTCTGTCCTGGAGCTGCTGCTGTACATTTTTCAATGAAGTCAAAAAGGATTTCCTTTGTCACTGGATGTCGTATGCTATTACACACAGCTGTCGGAGGTGCGGGGAGAGAAACACAGTCAAATAACTATGTGATAATAACACATTTGAATAGTCATGGGATAAAGCCAACTTTTCCTAAGTTGAATATAGCTAGTCAATTTAGGGCATCCCTCCTAAGCAGTAGGCGATTGGCATGGTCCACACATAATATTAAGCCAGGATATCATGTGATTTAAACAAGCCTCAGGGAGTCCAGAAGTAGCACTCCTGTTCCGCTCTCAGCCAAGAGACTGTACAAACCAAAATTTGGTTTCCTGTTTTCTGATTCTGGTCATTATACACAAACCAGGAACTATCGTTTAAAAGAAACAGGTCAGCTTTATAACCCATATTTTAAAGCTGGCTTGTTTTGCAAATGACCTCTGTAGTAAGTTATAAACATTACATGTACAGTATGGAAGTACCCTAAAAGCAGTGTTGATCCAAATATTTCATGATGAACAGAAATGTCACAAAGTTGTCCTATTATGGAGTGAATCACACTCCCTCAATTACACAGGGTTGTATCCAATGAAGTCATCTCACTTACACAACATAACTCCAGCCCATGAGTCTCCCAAATCTGTTCTGGAGGGTTGAAAGACCCCCAGAACAAATCTGGAGGCTGCACAAAGGAAGGGAAGATGCAGACGTTCCATTGCATAAAGTGAAGTCCTTGCATGAACAGGACAACTTTGTTGGATATGATCCATAAGACTGATTACTACATACATCACAGTATCTGTAATTCAAATTCCAGGCTGGCAAAAAGAACAGAACTTTGAGAAATGGGCAAATAATGCAATGCTGATCTCCTGAGAAAGACCAAATTCTTCATTCCAGTAGCAGCGGGCAATGCCCTCCCTGAGCCCTCTTTTTGCTCCCCCACCATGTTGTTCTGTCAGGTGACACAGGTAGAGAGGAGCCCCACTGGTTCCAACATGGCAGCCAGTAAACTACCACCAGTGGTTCTGCCACAATCAATCGCCAGTAGAAAACATTTTGGTGCATTGGAGGCTTTTCAATCTGCTGATCCACCTCTGCCTGGAGCAATAACAGCAAAAAAGGCACAAAAGGCTACCCCCCCCCATTTCTACCCTGGATGGCAGGGCCTCAGACGTGGAAGAGGCTCTTCCACTCTGCTCCACACCTCCCTATCATCAGTCAGGTATGATCTGCCCATCATTCTAGTTTCCTGGCCCTGCACTATGATTTGCTATGGTAAACCACAAAAAGGCGAGATGAGGACTTACGGCTGAACTCTGTATCTGCTTTATGAAAATGTAAACACAAAGGATATCATTCACCTAACAAACAAGGGCTTCTGCTTGTGCAACAGGGCTTTCCCCTTTCCCCCTTGTGCCTCCTGAAATTGCCTCAAGAGTAGGGGTCACAAGAACTCCCAAATCAGTGACCTGAATCAAAATTTTAGGTCAGAATTAATTAATTGAAAGTATCTTTCTCATTAAAGAAATAGCATCTCTTCAGGTGTGAAATTGGCATAGCAAGAAAAAGAGTGCAACTGCTGTTATGAATGAGTTGTGCCATTCTTATGGCTTTTGGCCCCAGAAATTACCAACTCTCTCACCTGTTAGTACAGTCATACCTCGTGTTGCTTCAGGTTCAGGTTGCGTCTTTTTAGCTTGCGAACGCAGCAAATCTGGAAGTGTATACTTCCGGGTTTCGCCGCGTGTGCATGTGCAGAAGCGTTCTGTGTGCTTCTATCTTCTATCGCACTGCGCGCATGCACAGAAGCGGCGCTCTAGTTACGGACTTTTCAGGATGCGAACGGCACCCCAGAACGGATTGAGTCCAAAACTAGAGGTATCACTGTATATGTGACACTGTATATGTGATTAAATATCAGTGGGCTCTAGCCTGCAAAGGCTTATGTCACAATGGAATTGTTAGCCTTTTTTGATGCCAGAAGATACTTGCTGTTTTGGCTACAACAGACTAACATGGCTACCCCACAGGAATTTTTCAACAGTATCTGAAATGTGCAGAGCTGAAATCCATTACTGAGGAGTTAATAAATTTGTGTCTAGTAGTTTATTTGACACAAAGAATAATAGTTAAAATACCTATATCACACAAACTTGCATTAATTTTAAAATTCTTATATTTGCCTTGTGAATGAAAGCTGCTGCCTTGCACTTTACATAATGTCCTTTTATTATCTGAAGGAGAATTAGAGTATGTCACAGTCTCATAAAGGACATACTCCCCCCACCCCTGCAGCCTTCATTTGTTTTATTCCCTATTGTTTGCATACTATTTTGGGATCTGAAAATTACAATTTCGCTTCCTAATTTAGTCTTCTTCCATCTGGTGAACAATGATTGCGCCATTTTGAATAGAACTGAAATTATCAAGGATTTTTGTTCCACAAGTTCAGCTTATATAGTACATTCATGTGCCAAGCTACCTTTTCTCTGTGTATCAGTGGAACACAACACAACATTGTGAATATGCTTTGTCAGTCCACGCTAGACAAAAATTGTTATTTTAAAGCAGTCGCAATTCAGACTCAAGTTGTGAACAAGTTGTGGTTAAAATTTACCAGTGTCATTAAAACACTGATGCTATTAAAGCAATTTAGCTGAGTATAAAGTCCTTGAAAAGATTTCCTTACTGAAGCAGGGCAGACATAAAATGCCGAGATATTGGACCAATTATTGCACTCACCCATTGCAGTGTTGTAGGCATTTGGAAAGCTTTTGTCTATCCGTTGTCTCATGAAGACCCAGCTATTGTTTTCAAACTTGCATTCTATAATCTTATTGTCATATTGTTTCAAGTCTTTTGTTACCTGTTTAAATAAATAAATAAATAAATAAATAAATAAATAAATAAATAAACAAACGTTTTGCCTTTGTCAAAGATGGGGGAAGTCAAACATTTCTTTCTTAAGTGAGGATACTCAAAACTACCAATGCACATTTCACATAGTTATGAAACTTTTTTCCAACTTGTACAACATACTATGGACATTGCCCCGTCCCACTGCCAGCAAAAGATGAAGGAGTTTTAGACAAGACCACGAAGTAGCTATTTTTGGTTCCTGCTAGCAAATACACATAAGGGTAGAAACAGTAGTACTATCCAGATAACAAGGAAAAGACTGGACATCAACTCCCCACCACATCTCATAGAATTGCAAAGTTGGAAGGGTCCCCATCGACCATCTATTCCACCCCCTGCAATGCTGTTGAAATCGTTAAGAACTGCGCCAGATTATGTGGTAGGGACATATAAGAGTTCATCTGCTGCAAAGTGAGCTCTGCCCTGAGAAAATGGAAAACTCCTGGATTCCTGAGTGGGCACATGCGTCTCTGCATCAACCACAGGCCCTCCAAAAGTCTTATGAACATTCAGAGCACAGGGAAGAGACTGGCCATTATTTGCCACACAAATCCCCAAATTTCTGTTGTTGCACCAGAAGATGAGACAGTAGGGCATATGAGAGATCATCTCCTGAGTAGATTTAATAGAAAAGTAGAGCTCAGCATCATCAGCATACTGATGCCTTGTGCCCTGATGGTTGCTTCCAACAGCTTTATATGGATGTTAAATAGCACTGGGGACAGAATTGGGCCCTGTGGTACCCTGCAGCTTATGCTGCCAAGATGTAGACATGCAGCCTTCCCAAGGCTATTCTCTGGTAACCATCATGCAGGTAGGAGTGGAGCCACCATAAAAGAGTACCTCCAACTTCCAAACCCATGAAGACAGTCCAGGAGGATGCCATGGTCCATGGTATCAAAAGATATCCAGCAGCAGCAGCAGCAGCAGCAGCAGCAGGGTTGCACTCCCCCATCTCTCCCTCAAAGGAGTTCATTTGCCAGGGTGGTCAGGACTGATTTCATGCCAAACTCGGTCTACTGTGATAAATTCACTAGGCATCAATTGTTAAGATTCCTGCTCCGTGGTTGCAGTCATGGGATTGTTGTCTATCACACGACGGTGTATGTTTTGACTCCACAGAGTGGGAAGTGACGGAGACAGGATGTTTATATTACTGTGTTCCTTGAAGTGGGACTATTGTCCTTTGTTCTTTCTCTTTGCTATCTGATGAGAAAGAGGAAGGAGCTAAGTCAGAATGCTCCGAGTGTATCGTACGTAAATAAACGTAGGTTAGCCAAATGCTGAGATACTGGGTTCTGTTATGCAAACTGCGCAAACTCTGCGGATCCCTGAGTGTGCCAATGTCTGTTGGCATCGGTCGCTGTGATGTTCGGGCTGAAGAAAGCTTTTGAAGCTCCCAAACAAACGACCAAGAGGGAGAGAACATGGCAGTTGGGCATGTGTCTCTACCAGGGCCCTACACGAGTGTAGGACGAGCTCCTGAAATCAATATCACTATGATGGTGAACAATTTTGCCCTCGATGCCTAGTGAACTTATCACAGTACGCTGGTTCCAGTGCCCCACTGACTGGGGCAGGTAGTACCAACTTTTAAACCACTCAAAAGAGCTCTGCTGGGTGGCTACTTGAGTATGTATGTGGACCTTTTTCTGCTTCCATCATCGCTATGTGATAGTTGTGGTTTTACATTCTAATCACTGTTTGATTGGCTCTGAAGTTTTAAAGTTGTAGTTGCAGTGGTCATGAATTGTGCCAACAATAACTCTAAGGGGTTATAATGAAGGTACACAGGGGGCTACAGGCAGCAGGAGCGGGAGAGGAAGGGGAAGTTCTGTTGCACACATGGAACTCTGTGGTGTGAACTGAACTTCAGTGCTGGATACAACGCTAACTGTTTTAAGCTATAAATACTGCAGACTAGCAATGAGATAAGTGGATCAACCTGGCACTGAACCTTAGCAGTGTCAGCATGCCCCTGGTTTCAAAGCCTCAATGCATTATACTTCCTACCTTGCACCATTCTACCATTCCCCCCCCCCTACTTTCTTTCTGCTCTGAAAATTCCGCTGGTATCTTTACATATCAAATGTCTGGAGTACTCCACAGGCTTTTTTTAAAAAAAATCATTCATTACTTGCCAACCAGAGACAGATATATTCCCAAAAAATATTTTACTATTAAATGATTCAGAGAATCGCTTAAGCTCACTAACTTCCTTTTTGTTTTGCGCACCATACCCTATGCATGTTATTAGCCACTGCAAAATTTCTGAGTAACTATGGCAACTCCACTTGTTGAGAACATTTCATTTTTCTTAACAAGAACTTTATTATGATTGGGTCCATCGCCACTTGATGAAATATTTGCTGTGCTGCAGTTTGAGAAAGGAAGAGTCTAGACTGAACAGTGTATTTCAGAAGTATTTTTCCTCACCAACAAACAACAATGAATATTTCACTAGCATTCGTTTTGATCTGTATTAGCTATCAACACACAAGTAAATAGAGGATTTTGCCGCTGAATAATGTGAGCATTATTTTGTTCTGAAAGTGTGTTACAAACTTCCACATCATTTTTTGTGGGGTATAGCTTATTATCGACTTCATTTCTGACCAAAATTGTACATGATGCACAATTGAGAGTCTGGTATAAAATGTTATTTTTCTTCCCTTAGTTCTGCTGGCCAAGTTTCCTCCACCCCAAAGAACCAAAACAGTAATTTACTCAGCAGGTATTAGGATGGCTAAATTGATTTCTGAAAAAGGAAACTGTGGAACTTTATTTTTCTAGGAAAGGTGATACCATGAGAAGCATTTGGCTTTTACACAGCCATGAAGTTACTACAAACCCAGTTTTGTAGAATCATTCTCATCTTGCTTGCTTGATTAACTCCCTGGTGTGTCTATCTTTCCTTCTCAGTAATCCTCCTTTGTACAGAACATTACACATTCCTCTATGTGTAAGGAAAGCATTTTTCAAACAGATGTTTCGCAACCATGGACTCAGCTAGCATAAAAGTCACACTCAGGAAAATACAACATCCTTTTCTAATCCACAGTGAATATGTTTAAACACAGGAAGAAACTTGAGGCTGTGTAATGACTTGGAAATGAATATTAACTGGCATTGGCTGCCAAATAAATTTGGTATTTATATACATTTTTTCCTGTTGGAGCAGGAAAAGGTTGTTAGTGAACCACCTGCTTGATGGAGAAAGAAGGGGGTGAGGGAAGATATTCTGCAGCAGCCAAAGACTTTCACAAACTAGAACTCTCTGTAAGGCTTCGTTGTTGATCATTCTTGCAGTGTTCACAGGATGAGAATAGCAGAAAATTATGTGGTTGCTCTATTTGACTGTGACAATTAAGCAGTATTAACTATCTTATGTACTAACTTGCTTGGCCATTCATTAGCAATCTGGAAGACAAATCTTTCCACAAAATGCTAACATCTGCCAGTGCAATGGCCTAAATCCATTTTCCCAACAGAAACTGCTGATCAGTTTAAAACAATAAAAAGTTCCCATAATTACTCTGAACATGGAAGGAGGGATGGGGAGGGCAAGAATAAACACTGGGCTAATTATACCCTGTATCATTTTAAGTGACTGCTATCTACCATATCACTCACTTATTTTGCAAGCAGTAAAAGCAAGCAAGGTGATAATAATAGGTTAACGGTATAATTCTATACATGCCAGTGTAAAGAAAGTCTCAGTTGAATTCAAATGGCTTACTAGTACCTAGTAGGCAGGTATAGGACTGAAGCGACTACTGCATGATAAACCTAGTGGGAAGACAAAGTGATGCATGGTCATTTGTACATGTTCAGAACCACTTCAACCTGCCCTTTTTAACAGGGAGGACAATTAGACCATTCCCACATGTCTAAGTTCTAGTGATTAAAATCTACCTGTATAGCAGGACACATTCAAAAAAACATGAAGCAGATTGGGTCTTCCATTTTGCTAAGGGTTCTTTCAGCTGCAGAAGAAATCTGAGCAATTCTGTGAATTTATTTTCAAAGAACTGGATTTCCATTTACTCCATCCTGCAGTTATCTATTCAATGAGAGCAGAACGATCACTGTATGAGCTACTGCTGGTCCTGCAGTGGTGATACACATCTAATGGAGCCAGAACTGATAAGGCTAGCAAACCTGCATTTCTGGGATAGCGTTACCATACTAAAACTGGGAGGATTTGCCTCACAAATCCTCCTTAGTAGCACTGAATTGACATGCTCTTGTCCACTGAAAAGTACCTCACACAATGTTGAGGAGGACTAGGTTCACACAACAATAATCTCAATAATGGCATAGCTCCTAGTAACTAATGAAACACATACTTGGCAGGAATAACTAAACAGACATACAACTCTTTAGCTTCTAACAGGCTTAAGGTAATAGCTAATGACAATCAATTAAAATGTAGTCCTAAAATTGTTCTTCAAATTGCCCCTGGCCTAAAAATTACAATTGTTCAATACTGACCATAAGACTACATAGCTACAAAAATTAAGAAGAGGATTTTCTTTGAAGCAAGGAGTACATAAGCAAAACTACCATCAATTTTAGTAAAAATTACCTCAGGTTCTGTGAAGAATCAGAGCCAGTGTGGTATAGTGGTTAGAGTGTTGGACTGAGCCCGGGAGACCAGGGTTCCTATCTCCACTCAACCATAAGGCTCACCGGCTGACCTTGCTCCAGTTACTGTTTCTCAACCTTATCTACCTCATAATGTTTTCATGAGGAGGATAAGATAGGGAGGGGAAGATGCTATATGCCACATTCTGCTCCATAGAGGAAATGTAAATGTAACAATAAATAAGTATGTGTTGTTATTAGAATGGCTGCAATTCACCCAAAGTTTAGCAGTTTTCTTCCTGTGTAGAGAACTGTCCACACTATTTCCTACAAGAGCAATGCATCTCTTACCATACCTTTTATACAAAAAGGGATCTAAAGTAGCTTATGCAATATATTTCAGTTTAGGGGAACAAAAATTAATATTATAAAAGCGAAATAATTCTACCATGGTTAGGCCATGGTTTAGCTTAGCCTGGTTTCCCAACCAGGACTCATGGTTATATGCTGTCTTCTAACTAATCATGAGCACTTGTAATTTTAAAAGTTATATAACTTAATTAGGAAAATTTGAAATAGGAAATCAAGATTATGGCTTTAGGATTGCAGCTTTAATGTATCAACCCAGTAGTAAACAGGATGGATTTCTATCCTTTTCAAGAAAAAATCATCCACAAACAGAAGGAATAAGCAGAAGAATTAGTGTGGATTTCTACTACACAACTTTCTATGAAATTATAGTTCAAAGACATATTTAAAAAAGAAATTAAATCTCTTGCACTAACACAGGAACAGGTAAACTACTATATGATATGTCTGCAATCTACCGGGTATAGGGCAGTAAATAAATTCAATAAATAATAATAATATTCACTAATGAATCTCTTCACCTGCAAAACATCTGCCCTTTACTCTTATACAAGATCATTTTAGTCAACTAAATTGCTGCTTCTACTCACTATCATCCGTCTTTGTGATTTACTGAGGTCTTAGCCTACAGGCAACTTCATTAATTATTTTTTAAGGGTAAACATGAACACATTACCAATGAACATGTCCAACTCATGCATTATATTCAGAATATGTCAAGGAAGAAGGACAGGTTTCCGTTTCCTCATGAGTATGCTTGATGTTTGCACTGTAGAATAGGTGAAATTCCCTTTGTAAAGTTTGTAGAATAACTATATATCTTTAAAAAGTCAGTCATCACACATCAGCAAATGATATGAATCATAGGCTGAAGCAGGGAATAATTAACACGAGTAGTTTGGCACTTATTCTTAACTTACTAACATACCATAAAACAGTGAAATGCTAGGTATCTGAAATAGTACTTTTCCACTCTGCCTAGCTTCTAAACAGCTAGCTTTATTCAAGTTTTTAAAAATTTAAATGAGAATTTAACACTGGGAACAATTATGCTAATACTGCCAGAAAATGTGTTTGCTTTGTTAAATTGAGCTTCAAAAGCATTTCAATTGAGCACACATTTGTGATTGCAAGTAAGGCCTATTCTTATATCCATTCAAAATGTTTACTTTATTACAGCTTATTACAAATATGCTGTCTAAAATGCAACAGCATGACTCTTCAATTTCTAGTCCATAATTTTATGATAATTGCGTGTAATAATATGCATGGGTCGACTTCTATGCCTAACAAAGCCCCAGATTTGTGTGATAGGAGCTCTGCTTTCCCCATAGCACAATATTCCCTATATAGGAACATTCTTCAATAAAAAGAGGAAGATTTAATCACATATTTTCAGTTTCCTTTATATTCTCTCATCTGGGTTGCGGCACACTAAAAGAACAAATGTGATCTCAAAAGGCTAATTATGGTATATTTCCAATAGCCAATGTTGGCAACTGAGAAATATGTACTTTATTAAATACCTAGTCACATAAACGTTACTAGGAAACAGATCAGGAACAACTGCAGGCTTATTATTTCAAAATGATACCATCTGAAGGCATATATTTCATTCAGCCAAGATGCAAATTATATTTTATGAGTTGAATTTCCATTTCATTCTTGTATTTTAAAATGTTTTGCCATTTTTGCCTTTGGCTTGCTCATGAAGCCATGGCATTTTCCCCCCATCATTCTGAGAACGTTTTCCCATATTATGCTCTTCAAACTAGAATATGGAAAGCAAAGCTGCTCATACATCAGAGGATCCACACAGGCTGGAGCTATATGAGTGTCTCGAGTGCCAGTAGTCATTCAGGCACAGGGAGGGCCTGATTTTTCCCAAGAGAAAAACCCTACGGGTACAACAACTGCAGGGCACAGTTCCACAGCAGTTCAAGCCTCATTCACCACAAGGAGACTCACCATAAGAAGCCCTTCGGGTTTACTAGCAAGCTAGCCACCTACATAGCTCCACACAGGCAATGGGGCAATGGGATAAAACAAGGAAGAGAAGAAACAACACTGCCTTGGGTGGTGAGGGAAAGCTTCTGCCACATATCACGACTTGCACCAGAGAAGCCACAAAGATGTCGGACACCATGAACTCCAAATTTCGGCTCACCTGATTCCTGCAGAAAAGACTTATTCTCTGTGGCTCCATGGCCAGAAGCACAAATGCTCTGCCTGCACCTGAGGACTAGCAGCTTGAAGCAGCAAATGCTTCACAGCAGGGTGGAAAACTTGTAGCCCTCCTGGTGTTGCTGGACTGCAGCTCCCATCATCCCTGACCATTGGCCACGCTGGCTGGGGTTGATGGGAGTTGGATTCCGACAGGGTCTGTGGGGCCACCTGTTCTCCATCCCTCCCTGCACACCCATGGACTTTAGCTACACGGTAGATGGGAAGAAAAACAATTGAGTGCATCTTACTGCATAGATTTAATTCTAATAGACTTCCCAATATTTTCCTCAAGAGGCAAAAAATGCACAAAATATGTGCAGTTATATTTTGGGGAGATGGGTGCTAGAAAATAGGGATTGCCTCTGAAGGGTGGGGCCAGAAGCCCAAAGTGGGTGGGGCAACATATGTGATTCTTTTTTTAAAAAAAAAAACCTTTTTATTTAAATCATTAAAACAGCAAAATCATAGATTCTAACAAATAAGGTACAGTAATGTAAATGAAGGCATCTATTTACAAATGCTAATGACATTACAACAACTGAAAGCGGCATAAGATTGAACATCATTAAACTTGGCTAAATGGCTAATTAAACAATCTATAGCCTTTTAAACTGGGGCTATTTTTTTGTTTGTTATTATGTTTTATGTTTTTGTGTTTTTATACTGTAAACTATCCTGTGATCCTCAGATGAAGGGTGGTATAGAAATTTTAATGATGTTGACAATAATAATATTATTATTATGGGTGTGTACTTTTAAGTCCTTAATTTACATGCTAATACATGCACCTGGGTGCTTTTAACTATTTGGTGACCTAATAAACCAAGGTTTAAACAATCATCTGCCAGAGATCTCAGCTTAAACAATGTTTAATGTTAACCATGGTTTAGAGTTATGTGCACAGACCAATATATATGTGGAGTTAGGATTTTTTGTTGCAATATGCTTCACTTTGCACTTTGCTATTTTGTTGCCTAGTCACCGAGTTTGGAGAAATTCATTTGGAACACTTCACAATATCTCCCTGCACACACACATTTTTGCTTTTTTAAAAAAATCTGCCTAAATGATTTGGTGTCATCTGCAAACTTGGTCACTACAATGGACCAAATGGATAATGGATTTTATATAGCATATGTAGTACATAATATTATATTTGACGGTGATTTTTATATAGCATTTTGAGACTGAGGCATAAACTAAAAAGCCTCCCACAGAAACCTGTATCAGCCCCCAAATGCAAGTTTGCAGCTCTGCAAATCAGCAAGAGCCGCAACATTCCAAGAAAGCAATAAAGCTCATGAATGTTTGCAAACATCCCCCTGCTGAAGTACTGAAGAATATATACATCCTAAAATGTTTTACAAATGTTACATTGCTAATATATTCCGTGGCTGAGAAAGTTTGGCAAATATTTTTTTCCAACTTTATTAGAAAGCAATCACAAGAGGAAGTGAAACAAAAACAAAAAATTAGTAGTAAATATTATGGCAACTAAGGCAACAACACAGTGTTCACTGCTTCGGAATATGTTAACGAAGGCAAAAGAATTGCACTGAAAGAGTTCTACCAACACACACAGAGAGACAGTTCAGTTCTCTTACCTTAATTTGTGCAAAAGGAGTGTCTAAACTTCCAACATAAAGCAGTCCAACATTCTGCGGAAGAAGCCTAGAAAAGAAAATGCATTTTAAGAAATGTCTATTCAGAGTTACATGCCTTGCTAAGAGCAGTAGAAATGACTAAATACGTGTAAGAAAATCTGGTTTCTTAATAATACAGTACTCCTGTTCCTGAAAGCAAGTAATGCAACAGTAAATCAATAAAATGTCTTAACAACAAGAACCTCAAAATAATGACGCATGCGCGCGCACACACACACACACACACACAATCAACACACTGGAAAAATGAATACATTTCCCCCCTTCTCCCCTGCCCAAACTGTTCTGGGGGGGGGTTGAGGAACCCCCTGGAATACAACTGAGGGGCCACAGGAGGAGAAGTCCTTGTGCACAAGGCAGGTGTTGTCCACTGTCATCAGCACATATGCTGATTCAGAATGCACAAGATGTTCTCTCTTATTTTGGTGAATATTCCTGCCTCATGAAGTCTCACAAGTTATCTAAAAATTAATACTACAGACCAGTGCAGCAAATGTTTGAAATTGTATAACTTTATCTGCATCATTAGTAACATTTGAGTTTCTTACCTGTATCTGTAAACATGCAGTACAATTACAATGCTAACAGTGACATAGATACAGTATTATAGGTTTATTACAACCCAATCAATATTAGCTACTCAGCCTGAAAGCATTAATTCTTTATCCAATTTCTAGCTACAAACAGAAATTTATTTGCCAAAGCAAAAAAACCATAAAAAGTCCATATCAACATTTTTCTTTTGTCTAGTTAGAATAAGCTTGCCTCTGGAGATTGCAGAAGTACCATTTTAGCACTAAGTCATCTCTAAAACTTTGGATGCTTTATTTGTTTAGTCACTCTCATAGTAATACAGTCATTAGGACAGTTTAGAATATTTTCCCAAACAGTAAGAAAGACTGTTTGGGAAAATAGTCTAAACTGTCCTAATGTAAGAAGTTGCATATTTTTGGCAAAACAAGCACCAGGCATCATTTAAGTGCCATTTAAAGATCTATTATTTCAAATTACTTCACAAATTGAATACTGTAAAGTGCATCAAGTCAGCAGTCGATGTTCTAATGATCAACATTTCAAGATAACTTAAGGTTTGATGGACTTCTGCAGAGGGCAGTATTTTCCTGAAAGGGCACATTTTTGCTGAGCATGTTTTGTATGAGTGTTTTATTCAGCAATGCAAAGCATAATATTAAATAGTTTTTTTATGAAAAGTAAACACCAGGTTTACTTCTCAGTTACAATGGTTGCCTCTTCAGTTTAGGGCAATGTTCACAGGAGATGAGCATGAACACTTGAGGTTGATAGCAGTTCAAGTTTAAGGGAAATTGCAATATCATTGTTTATTATTGATAAACATAGGACAGGTGTTCGTTGTTATTTATTTAGATGCGCCCTTGGGGAGTTGCAGGTTGTTAACAGGAAGCAAATGAGTATGTGTCATAATTAGGGTGGACGTTGCCCAGATGTTTTCTGCAGCACTTTTTAAAATGGTTTAGCATTGCCATTTGCAGTCATTTGAACATTTTCTATAAATATATGCCAGTTGGTTAAGCTTTTGGTCAAAGTTATTGTTTCATTTTTATTACAGTTTGTGAAATATGTGAAAACGGATGCCTAGATAATCCTGTAGCATGTCCTTACCCGCAATTGATAGATTTCCTATAGTGTGTTGAGCATTTTGTTCCGCCTATTTATAAATTATTCAAATAATTGATCTTCTCTTATTCCTTTGGGATATGATTGCGCAGTCTAATCGCCACTGCTGTTAGATTCCCCTCGCCCCCCCAGTGAACTCTCAATTCTCTCTCTCCATTTCATCTCTTTGTAAAGTTGTTTTTATCCAGTTGGGGATTGGGGATATGGAAACTATTCATGGGGTTTCCAGAGTATTTAAAAGTGACTTTGGACTGACACATTTCAATTCCTTTGCCTCCTCTCTAGTTTATGAATGAGATAATAAAAAATGCTTTTGAAAAACAGCATTTGAAATCTTCCGTATCCTTGTATATTTTAGAATTATATTCTAATATTATCCCTCTCTCCTGTCTCCCATGACTCAATACTTTATTCATCCTAATGGCTACGTCCTCATAGTTTATATTATTCTAATACAGACCTTTTCCCCGCCTCAGTGCAAATGTATCAAGATAAATGTGTTTGAGCATATGCAGTCCAAAAAAGCTGTAGGCTTTGGCTGCAGTATTGAAATAAGAAGTTTTGCTATCTGTAGCTCTGCCTTTGTGTAAGTAAAGTATTGTTACAACATAATCCTCTGCACAACTTCTTCAAATGCTACCTTACCAAATGCCAGTCTTGTATATATCCACTTGGCAGCACACTCAGTGCATGTAACAATTGCCATGTGAATCGTTTGTTTTTAAGGCCTTGTTTTAACTTGCTGTTGCTGTCCCTATTGGAAACATGCTATTTTTGTTATCCAAACTCTGGTCCGCTTTCTCCACTAGCCTGTGCTGCTCCAAATTTACAGAAAGTGTTATGATGTAGTATGTGTCATTTTGGAACAGATTCTTAGGTAAGAGGATGGTATTCCAGGGCAGGGATTGAGAAAAAGAAACACAAAATTTGAGAAGCTAGTGGAGGTGAAAATTCTATTAAAGCAAATAGAGTATTTATTTGAGGGTTGTCATGCCACTCATGCAAGGCCTTCCAGTTGTGCAACCAAACTCCCCCCCCCTCTCATCTTCCCATGCCCCCTCTCCCCAAATCTATTCCCAATGGATGAGGAAAACCCCATTGGGCTGTGTGAGGCTGCTGCTGGGCAAAACCTTGCTGGGCAAAATCTTGCCAAAATCGCACAAGAACTTGCGAAGTGCACAAATCCTGCCTGAAATGGGCACTGATGCTGGTGGTGAGATGGGCTATGCAGACGGGAGAATGGTATAGGATTGTGACACCCCCTTCCCATTTCCTGTCTTAATAAGGCTTACTTGAGTTTTCAAATCTAAGCAGCTTTTTATAAACTTATTTTGTTCCACATGCAATGACAAGGATGATCACTTTGAATTTAGGGGTGCTTAAAGCATCTAGGAAACCTATCTCTTTCAATTCAGTTGGAAAAATATGGAATAAACTGCTATATTAGCATTACAACAAATATACTTCTAAGTTTACTATGCTTAACCACTATGCTTTCAATTAGGTAAGGAACAAAAGAAAACAATTAAAACTGAAATCCTACATTCACTAACCAGGAAGAAAGGCTCACTGAACTCAATGGATCTATTTCCAAGTAGACACATACAGAATTACACTGTGAGATGCATGCAAAATAATTTCTCCAAATGTGTGTAAACAAATAAAATGCACCTATCAGATGGTGCCTGAAAACTGATTGTTCAGTTTGGTACCATAATGACCTCATTGCACTTGATTGAGGATTTCTACTTAATTTAAATTATTCGTGATCAAACCGTACTACAAAGAAATTGCCTTGTCTACCTCAGACATCACCCCAAAGATCTAACTCACACTGGATGATAATAAACATTTTCCATCTTTATTTTTTGCTTAAAAACTGGTCAATGAGATAATAATTCATATTTCACTTGGCCAATTAAGATTCCCTTCTCAATATGATCAGTGAGTATCATAAGTAATCAGCCTTTAGGGTATTCACAGTATTGTGCATTCCAATTTGTTTCACACCACTGGAGCAAAACAATTTACATTCCTCATTGCAGAAAGACTCCAAGATGGCATTAATTCTCCTCTCCAGCTAAATGCTGGTCCAACCGGGTCATTTGCTCTGCTCTGGGATGCTATAAAAGCAGTAATTTGTGGCCTGTGTGTTAATAATGTTGGCATGCCAAAACAAAAACAAAAACTTTGGGAAATGGAAACTCAATTCAATTAACGAAATAATGCATTTAGAAAATAAGCATTTAAATACACAGATAGTAAAAAGTCATACCCTAATCCATTGTGAAAATGTACATTTTTATCCTATTTTATCTATAATCTATCTATCACTGAATCATTAAATAGCATAAACAATACAGATAGAAACCCATTTAAATCCATGGCACAGCCCACACCCCTACATTAACAAAAAGCTGTTTTCTTTAAAAGGACAATGAAAAAGAAAAAAAGCGTTATTGAGTGGCTTGTCACTAAAAACATGCACTTTCAGAAATGTACAGGCTATAACTAAATCTGATACTTTGTAGGAACTTGTTTAAAACTATAAGATAAGAAAGAAAAATGTGTTTTTATAAGCCCAATTTGGCATCAGATGTTAAAATCCTAAATTGCTAAGTATAAAATAAACCTTTCCCCATCTGAGCTAGAACAAAAGGAAATGCACTTTAAAAAATGTTAAAGATACTTAAATGGTTGGCACCTCCATCTAAGAAGGTGAAGCATACCTTCCATACTGGGGTGGGGGATCATTCTCCCAAAACTATCCAACATTTGTCCAGTATGTCTGGAAATTTCACGTACTCAAGACTGATTTGGTTGCATTCTTCACTGTCTCTTCTGCTTGATTATACACTGTAGTAGTGAACAAAAATGCTAACAGGTTGTTTACTGATGCAAGTTCAGTAGTCATCTATGAGGTAGTACTTCTGCCCTTCTCTTGAGGGGAGAGAGTTCTCCCTTTATACATGCCTCAAGAGATAGATGACATGCACCTTTCTGCTCAGTTCCTACAGGATGTAAGACTGCACAGAATGACCACTCAAAGATCATCACTTGCAAGGAAGAAGTTGTTTTTCTTCTTTGAGTGAGAAGTCCACAATTGGAGCCTTAGATGCCAGATCCCGGGGTTGAGTTCCAAACACTACTATGTGTAGGCACAGAACCATATTATTATGCCTTTATCGTGGCAAAACTGGTTCCTGATAATTCTGTAATATTTTGCAAAATATAAAGGTTTGCAGTGCTTGAACAGAAGCAGAAATTCTGCAGCAATAAATTATTATTTATCAACAATTACTGTTTGATAGGTTTTGTAAAAGAAAATTATTTCAAATAATTAAAACTAGCTGGTTACAATGTTAAACATTCACATTAAAAAGTGAAGTTATTCCAGTTCCTATATTACATACACATATGTAGTTTAGCTCTAACAAAGACAAGCATATGATTTTTCACACTCATTAGAACCACTATGCAAGATCATTTGTATCGTCAATGACAAATCTGCAGTTATTAGGCTAGCTTATTCCTACCACTGCCATTATTTTAAAGAAACTGACAGTTTCTTTCTTCCTTTCCCTAATTTGAATGAAATATCTACCACATAACTCTGCTTTTTCATCACGTCAAGGTACACACCTGATTTTGGCAGACCAGAATATAACTTTTCTAATTTTAAGACAAGCAAAAAAAGCTACTCAGGATATTGCAATTTTAGCAAACTTAAGAATCTGTGATCCCTATACACGACCTCCCCCAAAAGTTTATTAAACAAGAGCATTTTTTGCATAGCTCTAGAACAGAATGAGCAGATTCTTTGCTGCTCTAGAATATCAAATGCTAAAATGATGAGCCCCTCCACTCACACTTTCAAAGCACCTTCCCATAATTATTACAGAATGCTTCTTTGTGTCCATCCATTGAAGCCGAGTGCATCTAGCCATCCTTTCCCAATCCTTGTGCCTTGGAAAGTCCAACTTAAAGCCACTGGCAGGGCTTGAAAAGAAATCCACAGAGCCTCATGCAATATCAGGACTAAATAAATAAATCACTATTCCATGATTGCCTTTCTACCCTCATCCTGAAGAAGTGAGGAGCCTTTTTCAACCTGGGGGGTCACACTCCCTTGTGGCTGACCTTGTGGCATGACAAAAGAGGGCAGGGCAAAGTTTGTGACTTTCTCCTTTTCTCTGGAAGCTTCCGTGTTTGCTGGGTGTGCCTCTACCTCCTCTTTAAGCTGTCTCTATCCTCCAGATGAGGGACGCGGGAGGCGCTGTGGGTTAAACCACAGAGCCTAGGACTTGCCGATCAGAAGGTCGGCGGTTCGAATCCCCACGACGGGGTGAGCTCCTGATGTACGGTTCCTGCTCCTGCCAACCTAGCACTTTGAAAGCACGAAGTACAAGTAGATAAATAGGTACGCTCCAGCGGGAAGGTAAACTGTGTTTCCCTGTGCTGCTCTGGTTCGCCAGAAGTGGCTTAGTCATGCTGGCCACATGACCTGAAAGCTGTACGCCGGCTCCCTCGACCAATAAAGCGAGATGAGCACCACAACCCCAGAGTCGGTCACGACAGGACCTAATGGTCAGGGGTCCCTTTACCTTTTCCTCCAGATAGGCTTGTTTTTTTTCCAGTGTAAGAGCTGTGGTAGCTTTCCCTTTGTGAGCCTTGCTGTATTTGCTGGCATTGATGATGCAGCTACTCAAAAGTGGCTTTCTAAATTTGGCTCTGTTAACCTGGCACAAGGGAAAGCTTTGTAAGAGAAAACTTGGGGATGGGGTGGGGGACTGCTACAGCAACACATAAAGTTCCATTGCTGCTTGGAATTAAGCATATGCTTCCTCAAGGCTAGAAATTATTTGGAACCTACAAAGAGTCTGAAGAATTGCTAAAGAGGAATCTTGAAATAACTCTGGTTTCACTCAGCTTCCTCATCCGCAGCCCACTTGCCTGCAACACACCTAATAGTACACAGTCCACTTATATATAAAAATGAGGCTAAAAATAAGATGAATGGGAAGAGCTTACATACCCTTCTCCACCAACTCTTGTTATTTTTAGACGAAAATCCACCGAATTCAGACTGGGTGGCTTCCATTTCAAAATGTCATCACATCGTCCCGGCTTGTATTTCTTAAAAAAAAAAAAAGAATAAAAATTAAAGGAACGTTGTTTTGTTTTTAAGCCAGCATTTGATAGCTTGTCAGATATTTCAGAATGGCCATGTCTGTACTGTAACATCCCAAAATTCATGACTGGTGCTTTAACATGAAGCAGGAAGTAATCAGACCTACTAGACAATGGCGCCATGCTATACGGGATTTTACAAGCCTCTTCTGTAAAATATATGTTGCCCCTATGATTCTTCTTAATCTGCTAAGGGGGATATTTGGGGATCAGTGCACACAGTTGTCATGTGGTCTAAACGGTCAGATGTACTAAATGAATTAATGAAATGGCTGAGTTGCCCTCGCCTTGCCAAAGCCATTAAGTTACTAAGCAAACCTGGTATGGCTAACGATGGATGTTTGTACCTTTATCCCAAAGCTGGTTTGTTATAAATGTAACACAATATGCAATTCAGAAAGGTAACAGGATAATAAAACACACAAATTATATCTTCTAAAGATAAGAATCAGCTTTCATAACACTGTGATTATTTCAAACTTCTGCATAAGTGTGTCAAAATAAGGATGGAAGTTTGAAAAAAACAAAAAACATTCATGTCATAAGGCAAGCTGAAATTGGGTGGGGAGAATCATTTTGCAAGCATTTTTGCCGTTTCAGGGAGGAGTCATGAAAGTGACTAGAATACTAAGCAGTGTATGCATAAAATTAAAACTCAATTACGATTTCATAGGACACAATGTGAATTATTGTAGGAAGCCACAAGTCAGTGTTCCAACAGCTCTGGCTCTAGCAACAGCATCCTCAGTAACAGTTTTGACAACAACCACCACCTTCCTGCATGGGAACATGAATACACCTCCAGTATAACCAAACACACCAAAATGTAGGTTAATGGAACAGAATACTCTTGGAGGAGCCACATGTGAACACAAAAAGAGCCCTGCTAAAGCAGACGAAAGGCCTACCTAGCCCAGAATCCTGTTCTCATAGTGGCAATCTGTATGCATATGGGAATCCTGAAAGCAGGAAATATGCACAACAATACTCTTCCTCATTTGTGCTCCCCAGCAACTGGTATTCAGTGACATATTGCCTCCAGTCCTGAAGTTGTCTACAGCTATCATGACTAGCAGCCACTGATAGCCATTCTCCATAAATTCAAACCCAATTCAAAGTGCTTAAATAGCTCAGGACTGCAATACCCCAAGGACCACCTCTTTCCATATGAACCTACCTGGACCTTCAGACCATCATCTGAGGCCCTTCTTTGTGTGTCCTAGAGGTCTAGAGGGCGGCAACACGAGAATGGGCCTTCTCTGAACTGTGGAATGCTCTCCCCAGGGAAGTTCACCTGGCGCCTTCATTATATACCTTTAGGTGCCAGGCAAAAGGGTTCCTTTGTAACTAGGTCTTTGGCTGATTTGATTGACACCCTATGCCCTTTTAAAATGTGGGTTTTTAGGGGGGTTATTAGGTTGTTTATATTTTGATTATGTATTTTGTGGTTTTATATTTTGATTTTGTTCTGTGAACTGCCCTGAGAGCAGTGGGTATAGGGTGGTATATATATTCAATAAATAATAATAACAATAATAAATTTGTCTAAAACCATTTTAAAGCCATCCAACTTGGTGGTCATTATGTCATCTTATAGAAGTAAGCTTCTTAGTTTAACTGTGAGCTAGTTATGTGAAGTTATGTGAAGAAGATTAATGAAGTGGTTTCAGTTACTCAATTTCTTTACTTTTTATGTATCAAGTTTTATTCCCCATCTAAAAAAGAGTATCTGGAAAAGGTATGACAAACAAGGAACTCAAATGAATGTCTACCTTAGAACGAAAAATTTATTTAGAAAAAAGATGGCTGGAATTGGGAGAGGGGAAATCATGATATATCATGATTGCATGATTATAGAAGTGGGAAACAGATAAAGAAACTTATCTTCCTCTCTCATCATATTCAGACTCATTTCTCCCACGCAACAGAAGAAACTAAGGAAATGAACCAGTGTTTTCATAAGCAAATCCCATTGGATGCAATCTCAAGGTCTGAATGGCTCTCAAAGTAAATGTTATGCAAGCTGCTACTTATACTTCATCTCTATACAAAATATGGAAATCTGTAGGTAGAATCTTGAAGCAGTATTTGGCAGAGCATGTTTATAGAGATTTGACTGCAGCTGTCATTCTGGGCATGTTCTTGGTGAGCGGCTGAAATAGCCACAGGTTTTTCTTGCATTGGGTAAAAGCCTATGAACCTCCCCGCCACTTTTGCATTAAAAAATAATAATCAGTTAACAGGTTAATATAGTATGCTATGCATGGAACATGCTCACGCCCCTAATTCTTTATAGCCCTCAGTACATCAGTGCTTTAGCCTGCTGCAACATGTCCCACCTCCATCCAAGATGTTCAACAATTATGCAGAGTTTACTGACATGCGTTATATCCAATTATGATCTTCCACGGATGGAAGGCTCTTCAATGCAGTGGAAGCTTCAATCAGCAGGACAGACAATGAGGCTACTTTGGCAATTCCACGCACCCCGGTCTGCACCAGAGTTGGGGGGTTCTTTGGAACAGCATACAAGGTGGTGCAGGGGTCTGCTGGATCTACAACAGTCACTTTCCTCCCCATCTAACTGACATAAGTCTCTCTTGAATCATAGTACCTTATGTTAGTGGAAGGTCACCACTAGCTACAGCCTAGTACGATCCAATGTATGACTTTATGGAAAAGCAGAGAGAATGTAATTTCCTTCCTACTGGTCTCTCTAGCCAACTAACAAAAAGTGCCTGGTGTTGTTTGGGAATTCTAGGAAACAAAAAACATAGTGCAGTTTTGAAATCAGAGGTTAAAGTCAGTGTTGTTGTGAAAGGTTCAGTCCATCATCTTGATTCAAAATGGTGCCATACATAACCAAACATAGACAAAACCTGCTCCTTGATCTCAGAACCACCATGTAAATTTGGTTGTGATATCTTACTAGGTATCCAAATGCATACAGAAGAGACAGAGAGACAACCAACTTTCCAAAATATGTATCGGATGCAGTCATTTGTTCCCCCAGCAAACTAACAGCCAACACATTGTGATGTTCTTCCCAGGACTCCAACAGACATTCTTCTTCCTGAATTTTACTTGTTTGAGCATAGTCCTTTATTTCCATCTACTAAATATTGCCACCAACAAATGTCTGTATATTTAAAGCTATGGTTTTTCCAGTAGTGATGTATGGAAGTGAGAGCTGGACCATAAAGAAGGCTTATCGCCAAAGAATTGATGCTTTTGAATTATGGTGCTGGAGGAGACTCTTGAGAGTCCCATGGACTGCAAGAAGATCAAACCTATCCATTCTTAAGGAAATCAGCCCTGAGTGCTCACTGGAAGGACAGATCCTGAAGCTGAGGCTCCAATACTTTGGCCACCTCATGAGAAGAGAAGACTCCCTGGAAAAGACCCTGATGTTGGTAAAGATTAAGGGCACAAGGAGAAGGGGAAGACAGAGGACGAGATGGTTGGACAGTGTTCTTGAAGCTACCAACATGCATTTCACCAAACTGTGGGAGGCACCATGGAGTCACGAAGAGTCGGACACGATTAAACAGCAACAACAACAAATATTGCCAGTCACAATATTCAAAGTCATTATGAAGAATGTATCCTAATAGGCACTACCCAATTTTCTGGCAAAAGCCTACCCAAACTCATTTACATGCAGTAGTTAAGTCTGCATTTTTGCCACCTGAACTACCATATTCCTCTGAGTCCTATTTAAACAGCTGTTAGGAGATTTTACATGCAACATGACATCAAGTAATTAAAACTGTTGCTTGAACATTATTACTGTAACATTACATTAGTTAACTTGTATGCCTGAGATTTCTAACCTTAAAAATTAAACACAGTTATTCAACTTATATAGTCCATGCAGAATTTCAGATAAAAAAAAGAAGTGTTCAACTTGACTGGGAGAGAGTGAAAGTTCTTATATTGGAGGTATGCTATCTCAGTGGAAGAATTCTGGGGAATTTTATAGGAGCTTATACAGAACTCTGGGTAAGGCTGCCAGGATATGCTATCACTATTCCTGAATGAAAATTCACTTATTGCTTCTTTGTGGTTCTGCATTACAAGTGATGGATAAACTGTCTTCCACTTTCTTGAGCTTTCTGCTGAGGAGCTCTTAATAAGTTTCCAAGAACCCCCAGGATTCCTCAAAGCAAAGTTTGAAAACCACTAATTTAACAGGCCCATTTGCTTTTAAAACAAACAAAACCACCCAAAGCTGATACCTGAGTGATAAAAGACATTATAGAATATGAAGATTCATTCTGACATTTTTAGATATAAGGCTCTTTAATGACACAATTTCTGCCAAGAACTGCAGTCTCTCCATTCCCCCTTCATAATTGCTAATAATTAAATGTTATGATTTAAATTCTAAAAACTGTACTATTGTAGACATAGCAGTAGCTGAAAACTGTTGTCCAGACAAAGCCAATCTTTAAAATGTTCACATTTTAAGTCAGAATAAGCACATCCGACCAGAAATAAACATGGCTAATGAAGACAAGACTTCACCTCTGCTATGAAAGGATGAGTGTTTGCAGCTCAATCTGTACCTGCCTATCTTAGGGCCAAACTAGACACAAGACCATTCACGTTGTTTTAAATTATTTTTAAATGGCCATTCATGCAAATTGTCAGAATGGAGGAATGGGCACTTTCCCCTAAGGTAATAGTAGGTGGGTAGCAGTTTTTAGATTGGGACCACAATAAGGCAAGGGTTAAAGCCCCTCTACTTATCCCAATCTGGGACCCTGAGACTATTTGCTAGGGGGCGGAATCACGCATTCCCTCCATACCTAAAATTTACTGTTAAAAAGCCATCCATGCAATTTCAGTTCCCCAATCCTCCTATATACTTTCCCCATGCTAGCAACTGCACTGCCAGACATAACTTCATGTCAGTCTCATAGCTACCTGCAGGTTCTCTTTTGGTTTATCCATGTCTATGATATCAATATCCTGCTTAAAAAAAAAAAATCTCACACACTACACATCAATGTGAATGTTACTGATATAAAAGTATCCCTGGTGAAGGTAAAATTGTGTTGGAAGCCCTACAATATGCTATGGCAGGGTCAGCCAGCATAGTGTCCTCCAGAGGTTCTTGGGACTACTGTGACCATAATCCCTGACCAATAACCATTCGGACAGGGGGTGATGGGCGTTGTCACCCAACCACACCCGGAGATCGCCACATTGACAGCTCCTAAATCACTACAGGCTTTATCAAGAGAGCACAAACAATGTCTGCTGCCAAAAGGCCCAGTGCCTATGAGATTGCTGGGGATCCTTCCCTAGAGATCCTCTTCTGTTTTAGTTTTACCTTAATATAAGCTTTTTGCCCCCCAAATTTTAGATCCTTTGTGGATCATTCCCTTGACCCATGGCTTCTAAAGAAAATTGCGTGTTTACTTTTCCTTATCACCAGCTTCCCTGGAACTTATCCTAAAATAGCCAAAGTTTTATTACATAAACAGAGTTATTATGATGGAAAAACGACATCTTAAAAGGTGTTTTCTTCAACTGAGAACTCTCCATTACACCAGCAATCAAGGCCAGCCTTGAAACTAGCTTTAGTTTGGGTTCTAGAAGTCTGGGCAAAAGAAACCAGCCAAATATGGGCCCCACACTTTCTTCTTTTTCTTCTTCCAAATAAAGGCCCAAAGAGGTATTGATTTGGTGGTAACCACTTACCTCCAATGATGTTAGAACCCTGCTGACTTCTGCAATGCGTTTCCATATATCTCCATCTAAGATAAAGCATATTAAAGCTTTATACCTCTGGAAATATTTTTTTAGATTGGAAGAAGAATTCCACAACTAGAATAGCACTCCCGGGATTTGGAAATCCAGGACATTAATCAAATCATTTAGGCTGAAAAATGTTTTGGACAAGCATTTTCTCTGCTTTATTATCTAAACAAAAATTTGCCCATACACCTACACTTATGACAGCTAGTCTTAATCAGTAGCAATCTGCCTTGGATTGCCATTGTCCTTACCCTTAACTGTCCATGAGAGGAGAGAGGGAAATCACACACAAGATAAATTACTTCCTCTCAAAGGCTGAGCCATTACCATGATTACCTAATTTGCCCAACCTTCCAGAAAGACAAAAGCCAAACCTTCCATTCATTAGTCTCACTTGGTCAAGTCCCTTTGGCAAACAGCTTCTGGAGGGTGAAGATCCCCAGTATTATCTCCATCTACATTAAATAGCATTCAGCTGCAGATACCACAAATGAAAGAAATTCTCACAATTTAACAATAGTGCTGTCTACTGCTATGCATTCCATCCATTCCCTAACTCCATGCTTCTAAACACAGCGTGAAGTAAGTCCCCACACTTATGCACTTGGATCATTACAACCTGCAAATTTAGCATAGGAGACTATGGTTTATTTCCCTTCCTTGATTGTTTTGATTGCAAGAAACATAGTTAAATGGTGGTGCAGGGTAATGTTACTTTGCAAGGGACTGCCATCTTCCACACACTTATGTAGTAATAAGTCCTATTGAACCCAGTAAGACTTGCTTCCAAATTGCACAGGATTGCACTGTAAATTATCTTTCAGCTCTGATGACCTTGGAGGTCAGCAGTTCAAATCCCCGTGATAGGTTGAGCTCCTGTTGCTCGGTCCCAGCTCCTGCCAACCTATCAGTTCAAAAGCATGCCCTAAAGTGCAAGTAGATTAATAGGTACCGCTCTGGCAGGAAGGTAAACGGTGTTTCTATGTGCTGCTCTGGTTCACCAGAAGCGGCTTAGTCAGGCTGGCCACATGACCCGGAAAAAATGTCTGCAGACAAACACCGGTTCCCTCGGCCTGTAAAGCGAGATGAGTACCGCAACCCCAGAGTCCTCTGCGACTGGACTTAACTTTCAGGGGTCCTTTACCTTTACCTTTTTAAAACATTCATTTAGACTATAATTGCAAGAACAACATGCTTATCTTAAAATGAAACGGTCAATTCAATAATTTCTATTGCCCTCCCATACCTTTCCCTCTGGCTTCTGGTAGGTAGCCATGTTGGTCTGACGCAGTCGAAATAAAAAAATAATAATAATAAATGTCTAGTAGCACCTTATAGAGCAACTAAGTTTGTTCTGGTATAAGCTTCCGTGTGCATGCACACTTCTCTGGCCTCACAGACACACCAGCACATTACAGGTTAGGGAGGTTAATCTGGAGGCCATTTTTGGGATCTCTCCGCAAGCCTGTGATTATATCTGTGAGATGGGATTCTGTAGAAAAAGATAATGCTAAAGCTGTTGAAACAGTCTCTTTGTTAAGCAGTGCTTTCTTTTCTGGGGGGACGCAGGGGTACGTATACCCCTAAACATTTTGTGAATCTAAGTTTGGCCTCACTGAGGGGCAGTATTTCAATATGAGTAGGAAAATGAGAGTACTCCTAAACATTTTTTAGGGAAAAAAGACTGTTGTTAAGTTAATGGCTCTAGTCATGTCTGTTAAGTATCTTTTTGCATAGCTAAAGAACTGAACTCGTGTGACCATAGAAACTAAAGAGCTGGAGCTCTTTCAAGAAAGTGGGTTGAGGGAGGGAGGCCTTTCCCTGGCTGGAGGTTATATCATTCAGAGTGTTGAAGCTGTACAAAGCAGCAAGAAATTCTGAACTGGGCAGGGAAGAGACAGTAGAGGCTTGACATGCTTTCTGAGCTGAATCCAAAGCTATGGGCTTGGGGGTGAGGTCCTATAAAATTAATGGGGAGTGAGATCTGTTAGAATGTTAAAGCCAAAGACCTTCCATCCTATGCTAAGCCTTTATATGTGTATAAATAAAATCATATAGCATGAAGATACAAGGATCTGAAGTGATCTTCAGTGTAAAAAAATGAAAAATTATGTATGTAGTGGCACCCCCTGAAATCTCTTACACTGCTCAGAGATTAGGGTGCACACAATTTTATATATATATATATATATATATATATATATATATATATATACACACACACACACACACACACACACACACACACATTTACATTTCAGAGATACAAGGTCTAAAAAATTTCAATTTAGTTTTGTAGTTCTTAATGAAAGGGATCACAAATATATGAATGTGCATTTTGCATCTCTCTTCCTCATATAAAGGAAGGAGGTACGCATTATTTACTGGGATCTTTTAGGAAGTTTACTATGTGTCACAGAGAGTGAAGTGATATATTTTAATGTTTCTCTCTGTGAAAAAATGCTTCTGCTTGTGGCATATAGGGAAGCTAGTGGGTCTAGAGCAGGCGTGGCCAAACTCGGCCCTCCAGCTGTGTTTGGACTACAACTTCCATCATCCCTAGCTAGCAGGACCATTGGTCAGGGATGATGGGAACTGTAGTTCAAAAACAGCTGGAGAGCCCAGTTTGGCAATGCCTGGTCTAGAGACTTATGCATTGTAATCCTCATGGTAGATCGAGTCTGTACCGTTTAGAATGTCAGACAGAGAAAAATGAACACATCTGATTTTAAAATAATGTCTATTGTTCCAGTAATTGCACAAAGCATGATTGAATTTCATCAGTTAGAGAGGATTATGCACCTTTATGTAAAAGGTTTTATTGGGTTTGCAGGGACTCCAAACAACAATGGCAAGGAAATAATATTTAGAAAATTACAGTAGGTATTACAGCTTGGACTTGCAACGAAATGTTGTCGTCGACAGTGCTTCTGTTCAGACTTCCAACCACTCCATTACAGTGCCTGCAATGGTCAGTCAGCATTCCATGCCCCTTGAGCCCACCTAGTCCTCCATAAGCTTTTTTGGGCTCCCCACCACTACCTTCAAGGTTATGTGTCTAAATATCTTCTGTACTTCTGCGAAGCCTAGAGGTCCCCTCCCCAACCTGCTGATATCAGCCTCCTCTGTGTTGATGGCGCTGACAGGCTACATAAGAAGTGATACACAGAGAACTGAGTGCACTATTCACGTATATACTAGACTTGTCAATACTTTGAGATATTTCAATTGTTCCTTAGTCTTCAGGCAAAAAGCATGTGATCAACACATTTTTATTGTACATTATATTTGTAATTACAGCAGTTAAATGTCTGCTTCTTACTTGCCATAATTTAAACTCAGAGCTCAGGCCTCATTAAACATCTCATTTCAAAAGCCTACTAATAGCTTTTCTTGATATTCCACTGAGCATGACAAAAACATGACAAATTTTTCTCCATAGCTACCTTCATTTAAATATTATAATTAATCCCATTATTTATTTGATATGATAGGAGAGGGGTTTTTTTGGTTTTTGTTTAATTGTCGCAGTCTAAACTTTGTTGTAGCATTCCAATAACACCTGTACTAGTTGGTAGTAAGAATCGAGACCACAGATAATTAAATATTTATTTATACTTTTGGCTTTGATAACAATCTGACAAGTTTTGGCAATAAGTTAATAATGAATATGTGAAATATGGAGTGGATGGGAAATTGTATGTAAAGTAAGAAGATATTCTTTATTCTATTGTGTTAGATAAAAAAAATTCTTTCTTTTGGTTGATTTGTTTTATATCTTTGTATTAATGGATGATGAAGAATGTTTCTTTTGTTTATTTCATTTAATCAAATAAAATTATATATATATATAAAGGAGAGTTCACAGCTGAAAACCTTCAGACTTAAAGCAGCTACAAAAATTATCAGTGTTCATTTTCTTAAGCTTCATGGTTTAGCAAGTGGTCCTCTATCCCAGTGTTCCCCAACCTTGGGCCTCCAGCTGTTTTTGGACTACAACTCCCATCATCCCTCGCTAGCAAGACCAGTGGTCAAGGATGATGGGAATTGTAGTCCAAAAACAGCTGGAGGCCCAAGGTTGGGGAACACTGCAGTCTATCCCATATGATCATTAAGACAAATGGCAGTAGGAACCGGAAGAAACTGTTCAGTAAGAGAAAGGCTAGAAAACAAGATGAGTGCCACCTTAATTCCAATGGCTAGTATGATAGTCCTGCTGCTTTGAGACAAATGAAATAACCAGCAGGTAGGGTAAATGTGTTAGTATCATTAAAAACTGAGTAATTAAACTCCATTCTAATTTGATTTGCCAGTTTGCCAAGCACTCTTTCCCTGAGTTATGAATAAGGTTAAGACCCAACAATCCTGTGGAATGCTTCCCAATTTGGTCATTAATTGCATTAGTTAATCCCCAAAGATGAGGTGGGGAGATAAAGTTAAGAAGTTATGTTTGGGTTATAGAGTTGGTTAAAGTACATAACACGCTGAACCCTAGTAGCTAAAACCACTAGTGGAAAATGGCTGCATGATCTACTGCCACCACAGAGTGCAAAATCAGTCATCGACATAGTCTTCATCTTTCTGAAATATCAGCCTTCACACATATGCAGGGCTCTGTAGACTATCCTGCACGGCTGCCTGTGTGCTCAGTTGTACAGCTACAGCTATGAATGCTGTCACTTTATCTCATTGTAAAAATGAGTAATAAGTATTTTCAAGTTCACCACCTTCAGCATTAAGAAAGCCTTAAGAAAATGGCTCTGTGCATTAGTTTCCCACTTTGCCTTAAAAGTGACTTTTTCAAGCCAGTATCATTTGACTGATATTTTACTTCTTTACTGTACTAAAACTCTAACCATGTATGTGTTTCAATAGCAGCATCTGAGTACAGTCGTGAAATACACATTAGTCATTCCAGCCCTATTAAACACAAAACTGCTCTAGGACCATCTCAAGTGATCTGAAAGCATACAAAATACAAAACAACGACTCAACTGACAATTGCTTTGATGCAGAGATCAGAGCCACAGCCCACCAATTAGAAACCACTGTATTTCCAGCATGTGTCCCTGGTTCAGAAAAGGGCAAGCTATTAAATCTGTATACTTTGTCCTTTTGGTTGCACTATTCTCACCCAAACCACAGGAGGTGTTATTATATCTACCATTCCTTCTGCACCTCCACTTTGAACAACAATTTATGGAAAGGAGAATAAGTGATGGATTGGTTGCAGGTCCTCCAAAATACTCATTTGAATCATCTGGCTTTCCTCCTCAATGTATGTCATCCTTGTGCCAACCTTTAGTTAGTCAGTAGTCTAACACTGTATAGTACTGGCAGAGTGATGCCACAGACAAAAATGGCAAGACATCACCTTCAGGTAAAGAATAAAAGGCTCCCCACCTTTAATTACTTTTACTCAAGTAATAAGGAGATTGTCTTTTAGTCACTGCAGTCCATTCCTAATTTGAATACAAAAGCATCAGACTGATTACTAGACTACCTTATTTATATATTATAAATATATTAATAAAAACAAGACCTACGTAAACAATGATAATTAAGCACTGTGTGCTGCTCTGTTACGAAGAGCCCAAATTACGGTTAGATTTGCAGAAAACAAGGGACAAGCTGTTTTAATCACTAGAAGACCTTGTCCCCTGATGGCTTCATATTCTTTAAGCACTGTACAACTTAAATTCAAATAATCTCACAGCGGAAACAAAATCATCCTTTCAAAAAGCATATTCTGGTGTATAATTATGCAATGATGAGTTTTAATTACATTAAATTCATATGCTGAGTTCTAGATTAAAATTGCAAAGGATAAATTTAACCTTGGTTAATTCCACAGGAATAAATTGGTCTTCAACAGGCAAAGAGTTAATATAGAGGGGAACACATGTAATGTCCCACTTACACTGCTAAATCATTACATTCAGGAAGATATGGCAGCAATATTTCTTTATAAACCGGGGGAATCTATCTACTATCTACTATAGTTCAGTGATTGGAGCCCAAGATCAAAAAAAGCTCATCTTCGTTTAGTGCCATTCACACACTTTTAGGGTAATACAAGCAACAACAAAAATCTCACTATTTAAGGGTTTGCAGTCTAAATTTTAAAGTGAAGTGAAGACAGAAAAAGGTGTGAGGGGAAGGGTAATAAGGGAAGGATGAGAGGAAATGCAATTCAATGTAATTACGTTTCATTTCAATGGGGGGATGTGGGACACAAAGTTAGCGGCCAACGGCTTTGCAGTAAAGGCTTGTTTTTATTAAAAAAAGGAATGGGGGACGTAATACACAGGAGGAAGCTTTGGGGTAAAGGACCCCAAAAAAGAGAATTGGTAGAATTGTTTAAGAAATAAGATATGGAGCAGCTGAGGGCAGGAGAGCTGCCTGACCAAAGGCCTCAAATACAGCTTTATATTCAGCATACCAGATTAAATTGTCCAGCAGCATCTGACAAAGAGCACTGAAGTTCAAACCAGCTGTTTCATGATTCCATCTCAAGGTCTACCTCTATGACAACAAAAATCTAACAAAGCAGTTCTCAAGCTTCCCTCTTCCCACACACCACGGATCATTTGAGACTGGCTGGGGGTCTTTGTAGATCACTTAATGATTTTTGTTTTAGGAATCAAAGCACATGCCTTACTAATACAGTAGAATCATTTATTATGTGTGGGTTTCAGATACGAAAATCATGTACAGTGGTACCTCTGGATGCAAACGGGATCCGTTCCAGGGCCCCGTCCGCATCCTGAAGCCAACGCAACCAGCGTGCGCATGTCACGATTCGTCGCTTCTGCACATGCACCCGACGTCATTTTGAGTGTCTGCGCATGCGTGAGCGGCGAAACCCAGAAGTAACGCGCAACCCGAAAATGCTTAACCCAAAGCTACTTCAACCCAAGGTATGACTGTATAAACTAACCCTTGGAGCCACCCCGCGGCTAGAGAGTAAAAGGGAGAGAGAAGTCCTAGTACTCCAAGCAAGCAAGACAGAGAGGTTAAAACAGGCATAGGCAAACTTGGCCCTCCAGATGTTTGGGGACTACAATTCCCACCATCCCTGACCACTGTTCCTGTTAGCTAGGGATCTGGAGGGCCAAGTTTGCCTATGCCTGGGTTAAAAGCTCTTTCTTGCCTTGGGTAAACCAAGTGGACCTGACGCAAAAAAGAGATTTTAAGCTCCTGCTTTGCTTGCTAGGCAAGGCTCTCTCAGCGCATCAGCTTTGGAACCCTAAGGCTGATTTGTATGCCCAGAGCTGGCATACTGAGCAGGCCTTGCCCTGCAAGCAAGGTGTATCCCGATCATACCTGGTGCAAAAAGGGCTTTTGAGCTCTCCTCATTGTTTGGATTTAACTTGTGCAATTTTAACCCGACTGTTTTCAACCTTGTATGGTTGAAATTGTACAAGTTAAATGTAAGATGGGATCATACTATATTTCACAACTGTAGTCTTGCCTTTCTAGAGCACCAGACGTGCCTGCTTCTGTGATCAAAGTGTTCTATAACCTTTTCATGGACTGCCTGAATGGAGTTCACAGACCACAGTTTGAGAACCTCTCTAAGACATTCTATAGATGCTTTTCTTCTGTTTCTTTCCTTTTAATGTGTGTTCCTCTGAGGGCTGCTTTAAATGTAACTTTTACCAAGTAGCAGAATAATCAGCACCTGCCATGCTATAAAAAGATCAATTGCTGTGTGTGAAGTTGAATTAAAACTGCTGTGTAAGGTGGATGGCTGGGTCAAAATGGGCCTATTCTGTGAATTAAAATGTTGGCTATTGTCTGTATTCCAAATTATTCTGCCCTCTCTCTTTGATATATACTAAATGATTTTCAAGTTTAATTTCCTTTTGCCTTCCCCTTGCTCTGAGCAACCCTGTCAGACTCCAGTGAGTGTGCAATATGGGATAATTATGCTAACAAGATCTGTAAAATGTAATTACTTTTTCCCAGGACAACCTCTGTACTGACGTTCTAATAATGTACACTTACATAAAACTTAAAATGCAGCTGGAAGCTTTTAAACATAAGGGGCTGAGAAGTAATTCCAAATCAAGAAAAAAGGCATCTCCATCGTGACTCATGGCAGTAAAAGTTTACATTTTTGTTAATGCTCAAATGACCACTTGACAGAAACCCTGCTAACAATCACTGTGAGCAAACTGTGAGCCAAACAGCTATTTGAAAATGATCTACATGCCTATATAAGATAGGACCCCCCCCCTTTGTTATCTGTTTTCATACACAGAAGAAATTGGTTTAGTTAAAAAGTCTTACTTTTCTTTTGCTACACCTGAATCTAGGTTAATAGTAATAATAATTTATTATTTGTACCCCAGCCACTCTGGGCAGCTTCCAGCATATATAAAAACATAATGGTTATATTTCCACCAATTAATCTAATTTTTTTCTGGGTTATTAAAATGTCTGGCCAAACAAAACCCTAATAGGTATTCAAACTGAATTATATTAATATAATGCAAAGGGAAAGTTATGGAAATCTACCTGAAGAGCTACAATAATTGCTAAATGTTCATGTCAAAAAACTGATTGTGGATCTTCATGAACATCAACAGGTTTGGAAGGAATGAAGGGATTGGAAGGCAGCAGCTACTTGAGCTGTTTACCAGTCACGCCACAATAGTTCTACAAGTGTACAGGGTCAGGACAATGTCTGGCTTGTGATGCTGACATTTTGGGTGTTCACAAGCAAAATTTGGATGTAAGAGTTTTCATGATCTCTCTAGGACAATACTGTGTTTTAGCGAAAAGCTTACCATCAGGACCTTCAGAAAAGTCATTATGGGACAAACTGTAGGACCCACTGAACATTTCAAATAATTGGACCAAATAACCTAATAAAGGATAATGAACACTGTGGGATGGCTGAAATTAAATTAAATTAATCCTAAGGGTAGTGGTGAAGGAAAAGGGGGTAATATTGCATTCACATTTTTAAAAAAAAGCAACCAGTAATTTAATGTCCCTGATCCCTAATCTGAAATGTTATCATCTTGTTCTTTTCCTCTCTATTCCTTCTACAATACAGAAATGCTGAAAAGAAGCAACATAATTGCAAGTTTGTGACTTTTTTTCTAGAGAGGAAAGAAAACTGTTAATAGGAAGGAGGAAAGAAAATCTTTACGTGCCAGCATCAATAACCAATATGAAAGTATCATTAACAATATAGAGGATGCACTTATGACAGCAATTAGAATAATTTCAACATATAAGAATTACAAGAGCTGCCAGCAGATTCCTATCACATTTGTCATAATTACCTTTCTAGGAAAACTGTTACCATATAAAGTGGCACCCATATAAATGTACCTAACTACTTCACCTCAAGGTGTCGTTTTAAAAAAAGACAGAGAAAATTAAGATTTTATAGTCTTTTACATCAATTTATTGATTACTTCACAAAACATTGTCTGGCAACTCAGTTTAAAGGCTTTCTTTTCTCTAACTCACAACTTTGCAATAAAGCAAAGATTTCAGTTGCATGTCTAGCTACCTGTTGTTTTTTTCTTAAGTTAATACTGAAAAAGCAAAAAGTACAATTTAATTTTAAAGGAAAAACAAAAGTACAATGCCTGGGTGTCAGAAGTATTCTGTAATATTCCACTGTATTAATTTTGCAGCGCAAAACACACAAAAAGGTTTGAGAAGAAATATTCCACCACCCACTATGCATGTCAGAGGACAAAACCCTTTGCAGGTTGAAGGCCTATCAACATTTGCAAGCAAATGTCATGGAAACGAAAGCTCTCTCCATGGTAACATCATCCCTGGAACAGCACCTAGCCACAACAACATCGAACATACTGTGACCTTGTCCCGGAGCATAACATGTTTTTTTTATTCTTCAAACTACTCACAATATTCAACGTGCCTGACAACTGTACAAATTTAATCCATTAAATTTCAAATATGCAAGTTTCAGTCTGAAGCTGAATATACACAAGAGGAAGCTGATGAGCTGTTATAAAAGACAAGTGTGAAGAAAACAAGGTGTTGACAAAAGTTATTTATCCTTGGTCCTTAAAGTATCAAAGCTTCGGTACATGTTTCAGCTCGACTCATAAAGTATACCACCTCTTACACAAGCAAAGTTCAGGGCTCTCTCTGTGGTGCAATACTATAGAGGGGTATGGAATATGGCAATGGGCACAAAATTCACTCCTGGGACTCTCAGCCCCAAACCCTCCCCCACTGTTTTAAAGCCAGTTTCTAGCTGCCATAGCTTTTAAAGGTATGCTTGAAAGTATATGAACAAGGTTGGCTAAAATCTCAAAAATCAGAGAGATGATTCAATAAGATGTTCAGAGGTTGGCTTGAGGTGGGGGGGGGGGGAGATCTCCAGCATTCTTGTCCTTGCTACCACGGCCAGAAAAGCCAGTGTTCTGCAAAATTATTATTATTTTGCAACCACAACTTCCTTCCAGGTTAAAAAAAAAACCCTAATCTTTATTTGCAGCATTAAACCATTAGTTTACATAATGTCTACATGTGACAGAATTCACATTTTGAGACTTTGGGTTGCTGCGGGACATCATTTCAATTTCTTTATACACATGGATCTAGCAAAGCGATTGTTCCAAAGTTATAAATATCACGAGGATGATGACTTGCTAGAAACTTGCATGTTGTCATCCACAACTTAATAAACTCTTACCTTTCAGGGCTTTTGAAACTACAGAGAACATTTGTTCAATATGTTTATTATCCTTCCTTCTTCGATAATAATAAAAATAACAATAATAAAACCTCAAGGCAGCTTGCACAAGAAATCCATATAGATGAACTAGCTCAATACGAAGATTAGAGCTCAGCTAATGATTTACTATAAATAATTTATGACAAGTTTAGCTCCCTTTCATTTGCAGAATATTCACAACCTGATCAGTCTGCCCAAACATGTTCTGAAATGTCTATGAATATTTTAGTTCAGGTTTTAAAAAGCCAAGTCTCTTGTGATTTACATGACAAATCATCCAAACTGCACTGTATCGATCCTGGTCTGTAACTAGGTGCTCATGCACACACATGTACTCTAGGTGTACTCTAACCATGTTCAGTAAACACATGACGGGGAGCTGTGGGAATAAACAAGCTAGCTCTGTCCCCTGCTTCCATTCTGTGCATAATGCCCACAAGTTGCAGGGCAATCTTCTCAAGTGGGGTTCTTCCTGCCCTTGTAGAGGCTTCCTGCACATTTTAGAAACCCACCATCAATCAAAGCCTTAACCAGTCCACACATGAGGATCACTTTCTGCATAATAATGTGCTGCTACAGAATAGACAAGTACGAACCAACTTAGATAGGGAACCTATTGACCCATGTTTACCTGCTTCTTCTAGCTTCCATCCAGAAAGACAAAACTGTTGTCTACAGCCAAGTCCTACAATATAATCACATCTGTTCAGATCCTGCTCTGGAGGCTAGGACTCAAACCGATGGCTTGAATTTACAAGAAAGGAGATTCCAACTAAACATCAGGAGGAACTTTCTAACAGTAAGAGCTGTTTGACAGTGAAACTTGCTTCCTTGAAAGGTGATGGACTCTCCTTCCTTGGAGGTTTTTAAGCAGAGGCTGGATGATCATCTGTCATGCATGCTTTAGTTGAGATTCTTGCATTGCAGGGGGTTGGACTAGATGACCCTTGGGTCCCTTCCAATTCTACAATTCTGTAATTCTCTGATAAACTCCCCAGCACCCCAATTCCACTTGACCTATTTCCTTTACTGTGGGATGTTCTTATCACTAGAAGCACTATAGCACAGAAAACTCAAAAAGTATTATCAGTGGCAGCAATAAAACATAAAATAGCATGTTTCTGGGAAACTAATGCCATCTGTAGACATGCTGCTTCCTGAACAATGTTAAAAATGCTAATGATGTTCAAGTTTTCAGTACCACTGAGAACCTTATTATAACAGCAGAAAATATCTACTAAAGTTGTATGTCTAAAATGTCTCAAGTTATGGTACAAATATGTACCATGGGTGCTAATATTCAGTATATGGTGAGAAATATAAGCTTGAATGTTTTCTCTTTATTTTTAAAATACATTTTTAGAAAAGAGTTATTGGCAGGACTTCAATTTAGGTTTGATACAAAAACCACTGTGTGACCCTAGATTCTAGGGGAGTCCCTGCTCCACAGGAACTGAGTATAAGATTGACTGGTAGCACATTTGTATGTGTATTGGGAACATTTATAACATCCCAGTGCAATGTATAAGGTACCCTTACTCCCAATAATAAAATTTCGTTGTCCCCGAGAGGGGGCAATGACAATAAAGATATTATTATTATTATTATTATTATTATTATTATTATTATTAAAAATTCTCCCATTTATATTGTGTTTGCCTGTCTTCATTTTTTCTTTAAACAGCTCTTCATATAAAGGAGTCATACATATCTGCATAGGACATTAATCAATTGACACTGATTGCAGGCAGTGGGTATTACAGTGATATCAATATTAAATAATAATAATGCAAGGACATCTACTTCTAATAATGGTAAGTAAAGCCAAATCTTAGCTTTGCATGCACAGTTTCTAATTAACATTATTGAAAAATCTCTTGCCAGCTCACATAATAGTTTTCTTTAAAATCATAAAGAACTAAGAAACATAGAGCACCAATTATACCCTAGGAGGTGGTTTAGGGGAAATTGCTTCTGTGGTGTAGCACAAAACATAACCTTTTGGAGCCATATAATAGATTATTAACCGGTACAATCTGAAGTGCACTTTTACAATGCGGCACACTGATGAATTTGCCCTGCTTCATTTGGTATGATGTAAATAACTAATAGGTCATTATGGATTCCAGCTAGCTGAGACTGTTAAAGAGTATTATAACATATTTGTGGCTTAAAACTAACTTTATTCCTATGCTCCTTTAAATGTATTTAAAAGTGCTGTGAAAGATTTTCTACTCAAAAGTACAAAGAATTTGAAGGCATATTGAAATTTATTCGCTTATTTCTGGATAATACAGCTAGTTTAATTTAATGAGATGTTGGTTAAAAAGAAAAATTAGGAAAATGCACCATTTTAAAGTTTGTGCTGATTAAATGTATTTAAAAGAAATCCTAGATACTGAAACCCTAAAATAACCAAAGGTCAAAAAATGTATTTTGAAACTCGTTCCCGATTAACAACAACAACGAAAAAAACTTTCGTTACAGAATGCACATTTCTAATTCATCTTTCTCTATATGGAGTCAGAAATCACTTTAGGAAAGCTTTATAAATGAAAATAAGCTGTCTTCCCTTTTCAGAGGAAGTCAATAATGCTTCTATGCAGTAGGTAAATCAATTTTGCAGAGACTGCTTACTTAAATATCAAGTGGCCTCAAAAGCCCAAAAAGACATCCCACAGAAGGCTGTAATTTCCAAAGCAGCTAGCTTAAATAATTTTCCTTAAGAGTAAGCATTTTGAGTTTCTCTGACCGGTACCATTTAAAAAGAAGCAAAGATTCTGAAGTATCGGTTTGAACAAAAAAGGATAACACTTGCAAAAGGGGCATGTGAATGTGAATTTATAAATCTGCAGTATTGCTTAGATTGAAAAATGCTCCAATAGTAAAAACTACCACGAAATTGGTACAATTTTCCCTATAAGAAAGATTGTAGATTTATAAATAAGTTTGCATTCTCATTGCAGACATAGCTATTTTAAATGTCTACACTCTCCAAACAAGTGGCAGAGCAGAGAAAAGTGATGAGCAGAATAAAAGCAAAGGGTCTTGAAAAAAAAAGAGAAGAAGAAATAGAAAGGAAGTAGCATCTCATTTTCTGTCCCCACAGTGCATATTAATGTCAACTATGTGCACATTGCAGGCAGGATAGCTTTAAGCACTTCCCTTTGCTATAATCAAGGCACTTGGCGTATTTTAAATGCTATCAGAAATATCTCTGTACAGTGGTACCTCGGGTTAAGTACTTAATTCGTTCTGGAGGTCTGTTCTTAACCTGAAACTGTTCTTAACCTGAAGCACCACTTTAGCTAATGGGGCCTCCCGCTGCCACCGCACCACCGAATCACGATTTCTGTTCTCATCCTGAAGCAAAGTTCTTAACCTGAAGCACTATTTCTGGGTTAGGGGAGTCCGTAACCTGAAGCGTACGTAACCTGAAGCGTATGTAACCTGAGGTACCACTGTACTCTGATAAGGCTATACAGTGGTACCTCTGGTTACGAACTTAATTCGTTCCGGAGGTCCGTTCTTAACCCGAAACCGTTCTTAACCTGAGGCGCGCTTTCACTAATGGGGCCTCCTGCTGTCGCCGTCGCACGATTTTCGTTCTCATCCTGGGGTAAAGTTCGCAACCCGAGGTAACTACTTCCGGGTTAGCGGAGTTTGTAACCCGAGGTACCACTGTAAATAAAATAACAGTACTGGGATGGTCAAACTAGTTCAGGGGTCACATATGGTTCTTTGAGCAATCTAACTGTAGCTCTTGAGCCAACAAGGTTGTCTGTGCATTTTGGAGTTCCTGGCATCCTCCCTGGCACATAAGGCATCCCCTGCCCTCTGCAACCACTTGGGCTGTGGGTGCCATTGGGGGTACAGGGGAAGTCTCAGGAATTCAGCAGACAGAAAAGGTAATTTAAGAGGCAGGCAGTGGGGGGAGGGACGAGAATGCTGAAGTAGCATGGGGTGGGGGAGAGAAGCAGCTGCCTAAAGATGTGGAAAGGAGCAGAATGTCACTGGCTGCTAAAGACTGCCGGGGTAGTATGAACACCATAGAAAGGGAAGAAATGAAAACAAGCCCAGGGAAGAGAAAAAAAGAGGAGTCTATCAAGGCCTGGAAAGGGGTAAGCAGTAAATCAGTGTTGCTCATGGTCACCGTGCAGGAGGGAGGCCCAGTTTATGGGGCCTTCCCCAATTCATCCACCACCCATGATCTGCAGGCCACACCTAGAAAGGGAGATTATTACTCTGCTCTCTACAAGGGCTTTTCAAAGGGCATTAAAACATACAGGAGAGAATTAATCTGCACCTACCCTAGAACTTTCCCTTCCACACATGGCATTAAGGAGGCGTTTGTCTCCCTCCTTCCAAGTTAAAAAAAAACAACCCTTAATCTTTATTTGTAGCATTCAAAAAGGATCTTGTGTAACTATTTCTGCAGGAAATGAGCTGGACCCACCTCACCACCCTGCAGTAACATTTTCTAATTTGATGATGGAGTTTGCAGTGGCATCTAATCCTAATTCATGCAAGTCTTGGGAAATGCCATTTATATACGTAAAGTAGCTTTAAGCATAATATTATCAAGATGTAAAAAAAAAGCAAGTATGAGGAAGAAAATCAAAATTTAAGCCAGAATGGAAGATATTGTATTCAATGTTAAAGGAGGCACAGCCCTGTGAAATGTATCATCACAATAAAGGAAGCAACTTAAAATCCCACTATGATCAAATAACAAAAAAAAAGTTTTATCTGAATGCCTTCCTGGATCACAGTTAAGGAGAAATAATCTAACCACATTAAAATTAAGCAGTCAACAAACCTGACTTTCTGCATTCATTAGAGTAGCTGGCCAAACTGAAATCAGCTGATAATATTGTATATCAATCTAAAAATGAATTAATGTTTAACTACTGTGTAAAGGTTGTGCACATCTTGTGGCTCTCAAACTTTTGATGGTTGGCATCTGTGGCTCAAAAGGTCTGAAACTTTGGCCACAGTGGTAATCTATAGTTCACAAGATCATGTTGGCAATGTGGGCTCTTGTGTTTAGATGGACATGGGAAAGGATATAGACTTGAGTATAATACAACAGCACAAAATTACCCAATTTTCTATGGTGGATTTCCAAAGTTTTAAAGATTTGTACACTTGAAAAGCAACATTTATACCTACAAGAATATCCAGAAACAGGATGAAAAAGATACACTAAGAGCCTTGTGTCTTCTAAAGTTTTAAACATCACATGATTAGCATTTGCAATCACTAATACATATTGATATAAAAAGATGGACAAGATGTTTCAAAACTGTCACTGAAAATCAAAGACAGATGCAGCATCTTGAAATATATATGTGGGATTGGGGGTTTCCAAAAGACTAATTTTTCATTGGTTATTTAAACACAGTGACCTAATATGGGTTCACTATGTGTTACAACTTATGGAAAATAATATGAGAGATCTGGCTTCTATCTTTGGGCTACATAGGTCAGACTGAATGCCAACGGTGCTCCAACACTACAAAAGGCTGTACAGTTATCATAAATCCAGACTAAGCTAACTCAAGGTGTCATATAGTTAAAATACTCTCTATTATTATTCTAGCTATAGCTAACACATTAAAAGCAGAAGGACAGCTCCATGCTACTGTCTACTGTACAGTGTCTACTACAACAGAGAATTAACATTTTTCTCTTACAAATGTTTTTTGCAGCAAAGTCCATAAGATAAAAGAAAGAAACTACTTACTATTAACTTGTATGGAAACTGGGGTTTAACACCAAAGCTAATGACATAAATGTCAATTTTTTTATTCATGTTCTACACAGGTTTATGGGTGATAAACATGCCCTGTATTTAGCCTATTCAAGTCACCACAATTTGAGGAAAGGAAAGTAGTATTACTACTGCTTCCTTTTCACATTTGTTCCATATAATTACCCTTTCTGTTGCTTTTCTGTATATTTAACTGCCAAGTCAATACGGATGCCATTCTTTATCCCATTAACAAGAATGTCTTTTTGCAGGAAAATTTCCACAATTCAGAAATAAAATAGTAAGCAAGATTTGTACATTTTCATTCAGTGCCAGCTTTTATTTTATCCTTTAAGATAATTTACTCAAACACATTCAATCAAATATTGATAAAGATAGAAAAGTACAAGCAATGTGCTCAAATATTCATGGTCTTTGTATTAAGAAGTGCTTGCAGAAAACTAGTAATTTGATAAATTTTTGTGAAGATTTCAAGATAGACACAGGATACTGCATATCTAAGCCAATGGATTCTTCAGAAAGCCAAAAAGAATGGATTTTAGGGTCAAATAAATAAATATTTGCTTAAATATTTTTCTGGCAGTGAATGATGAAATTCTCAACAGCACAAGTTGATGAAACCCCCCGCCCCATAACGAAACCATTATACAGTGATTTAAAAAGTCAAAATCATGGCAACTTACTCCTACAGGCTGAAAAATTAGTCCGTCCACTTCATGACTGACTTCTCTAGCAAAATTTCCCTCAAGAAGCTGTAAAAAACATCAAAGAGTTATTTGGTTTTACAATAACAAGAATAGTAGCCATGCCAAAAAATAAGACATAGACATCTACATCAATGCAATAAAGCATTTACTGGAAAACACTGGTTTCCAGCATCTACTACTCGCTTCTCATTAAATAAACAAACAGGCACATTTAGAAGATAAGCAGAACAATGAAAGCCATGAACTACTGTAATTACTTTTTTCCTAAAGTTCGCATGCTGACGATTGCACTGCAAGAAGACATACGGCCAATTCAGACTCAACAATCCTCCATAGATAAAGCACATCTTATTAGACATTGAAGAAGCCTTGCAACCAAGTGCCCTGATCTCGCCTCCATGAGAGGCAGCCGCCAATAGTCCTGGATGATTCCAAGGAAAATGCATAGGAACCATTTTACAGATTAACTGTCCCTATATGGGTTGCATTATTTCCCCCCGATTTCACGTGAATGATTGCTGTGTCCAGACGTAATAGTAAACAATGATGATTTACTATTAATAACTTCTCCCAGCCATGCCACTCATAGCACACTAACGTGGCCAATGTGTTCTCCTTTTTATAAGTCATCTTGCTTTTGAATATCCTTCCCAACACCACATATTTTTTTATTCCTGTTAGCTTGTGGAACTTAGAAGCTTTTATTTGTGAAGATTTTATTATGAAACCCACAAATATTTGGAGATAGAAGTCTGTTGAGGTGAACATTTTGTTATTAGCGGTTTTATATGATGCCCTCAAAACAAGTCCCTGGAGACAAAAATTGCTTCTCAGCAATCTGTGGGATGAACCGAACTCTTAAAACCTAGCCCTCATCTGAACTGAAGAATATTTCCATTTTTAAAAAAAATACACCATAGACTACTGATCTTATTCAGCAAAAGATGAAAGGTGAACACCCATGGCAATGCTAAAAAAATACACTAAAAACTAACTTACTTTCCTCAAAGATTTTGAAAAAATACTAAAATGGCCTCACAAAGCATAATTGATTCAGTAGCTTGCTGATTTAAAGCATACATATACTACAAATACTTGCTGAATGAAATATAATTCACACTAAGGAATATGTCAGTTTGAACCACTGAGCTCAAATGAGCAGGGCTTAAATATACACTCTTGTCTCCACCTATCTGAATTCTGAAAGCTTTATCGGGGATATACACATTTTCTAAAACTTTAAGGATGGTAGACTGAAGAGGATGAGGATGCTTTTCAGTGCATTTGAAGATGGGAGGCAAAACTAACCTGGCATCTGGCAATAGATTATAAAATAATCCTTGCAAAGATACATAAATGCGATACAATTTTTTGTTCCAGTGATTATGATATGGTATTTTGAATTAAATAAAGAAATATAAGACAAAGATAAACCAGGCAATGATTATTGGGACATCTGAGGTGAGCCATAGGATTTGGTCAGCTTCCCCACCCCAACAGACCATTTTGACAGGTGGCCGGGTCCACCCACATGTACATCTCCTGACATCACCATGATGTCAGGTGGACCAACTTCAGCTATCCCAGCCAAGTTTCCAATTTTGTTACAGGTAACTCTTTGGTATTCAGAGATGGCCTGAGCATTAGACACCATTTTCCTTATGTGTGTTGCCTCTCTCTCATATTCAGTTCCTTAATTTACCAGTGAGTTCTGAGCAGCAGAGATAAAACGGCTGGAATACAGGTAGATGAAGACACCAAGCACAACCAAATACAAGTAAGAGTTTTTCATACCTTAAAAGCAGGATAAAAATCTAACTTCAAACAAAATAAACAAAGAACAGCAGCAGGAATTTTAAAACATAAAACCCTGTTGTATTTCTCCAGTTAAGACAGACATAGAACGAAGCAACTGCAGCATTGCCAGCCTTTGTAACAAATCAGAGTGAAAAACGGCTGCGTTCTCCGCTACTTTTTGTCTTTTTTCTTGAGAGGAGGAAAAGCGAGATAGTACTCCTATTTCGATGACAAGACTGAAGCCCCTACCCCACGCTGCCCCCAGAGAGCCCCTTGCTGAGGTAAAATTTCAACTAGTGACTTGCCGGTCCACAGCCCCAACTTGCAATGTAATTACTGTCTCTGGCCAGTTTTTTCAACATACTAGGTCAGGCTGGCTGTTGGAGAGAAGGAAAGTTCACTGTACAAAACTCTAAAGATAGCACAATGTTATTATCACTAACTATAAATTGCAACATAATTGTGTGGTTTTTTCCTGAAAAAAAGGAAAACAGTATGAAACTGCTGCTCACTAATAGCATCAGCTCACTAATTACTATCCATGATTCATTAGAAGCATTCCAAACCTGATTAATGTCAGGTCAAGTTTAACATATGACGGGGTTTATTAGTAATGCTTTGCTATCCCACAGCTTGTCAGTCTTTCACAGCGAGCACCATCTGTTACATGTAGAAATAAGTCAGAACACCGGTAACTCTGACTTACTGCTAGTCACTAATGTATGCTTTCAAAGTTGTCCAGGACACTTAAACTAATAACATTTGACAGCATTAGAAAGCATGTCTGACATATGTTTGCTTGCTTTAAAGGCTATTCCTACTACTGCATCTTCTTTCATATAAATTGCATGATTTCATATAACAATCATGAGAAATGAAACATGCCTGATCTTACAAGCCTATGTTATTATTATTATTATTACTAACTATATATGAATCACACTCAGCATGTTCCAAGCAATTATAAAACATTGTATCAGAGCAGTGTTCAATATACAGATCTGGTTTTCATAATCAACAAATAATCCTAAACTGTAGACCTGGATTTGCAGAATGATGAAACTGCAAATCTAGGAGCATTCCCCACCGTCTCTTTAGTCAGTGCCCTGAGGCAAAATGGTCTCTGCCCAAATGCACCCCTCCCAGATGGACCCTGCAGCCTCTATATTTACATCTCAAAAAAGGTTCTTTCTCGTCCTTGATCTTATAAAAGGGGAGTTATCAACTGCTCAACTGTTCTTCAGAAACTTTCAAAATAATTATCTAACAGAGCAATCCTAAATTTATCTACTCATGAGGAAGTCTCACCAATTTTTAGGGTGTCCTCTCAGTTGGGTATATACAGAATTGTAGCCTAAACAATTGCAGCCTAAAGAGAATGGACACCTTTTTATCACCTATTTTTTAAATGGCACATCAGTTGAAATCCAGGCAACAGAAGTCACATGTTACATTAAACCTGAGAGCAAAAGGGATTAAGAATATGGGTACCTTGTTATATTTAACGCCTTCAATAAATTATCCCCCATACATGTAGTGAGAATATATTAAAGTTTAAACTGAGTGCGCAATTACATTATTAAATTCAGAGCGATAATTCAGTGCCTTGGTGTGTTATTCTTTTAAAAGGTAAAATTCTTCCATTAATTTCCCCAAGATGGTTTCAAGTGCTACTCAAATAAGAAAACCAAACATGTTTTGAGATGATTTTGCTGTAAGATGTTGGAGAACACTTCAAAAGGAAGTGAGATACTTAGGGCATAAAGCACCATTTCAAAGAAAATCTTTTTCGGAATTTCATTACTGTGTATTCCAAACGTATCAATCAGAATCAGACAATGCCTGCTTTTGCCCATTCACATTACAAGGACAAACAAGAGTGAACCTCAGGCTCTTGCACTCTTCCTTCCTACTCTAGCACATCTGCAAGGAAGAGGCTAGAAACTTCACTTCTGCTTCATATTAAATGCACCTTAACCCAGACAAACTGTGGTTAAATTATGGCTTGGCTGGAACCAGCAAAGATGTCCCAGTTTATGCTGGGCCTTACAGACCTTACTGTATTGCTGGAGGAATTCTCCTGTGGGTTTACTCATGTTTGGTTGTTGCTTGCATCAGTAGCTGGCAGGATAAGTTAGGAGTGAGACATGGGAGACTCCTCTGCTGCAGTAGGGACAAAACTGGTAAGCTGCCAAATACTTGCGGTGTGGTTCGTATAGCCTGGTTTCTTTGTGCCATTATGACTCTACCAGTAATGCCAAAATTCAAAGCAAATTTTGAAAATAACCCACAATTTCATATACTGTTTAAAAGCAACAAGAAAAAGGTGCATCTTGGCAGTCTGGAGGTGGTAAACATGCTGGTTTGGAGTAAGAATACAATAATAATAATAATAATAATAATAATAATAATAATAATAATAATAGCAGCTCTGTTCATCGCCTATCCTGTACTATTCCTGGGTACAAGTCCAGCTTTGTTGATCTGCTTTTTCACTTCTTTAGTTGAGTATTGTAGTCTGAGGAATACATGATGTGAATTCTCAAGTTTGCGTTTCTGTCCAATGTCTCTGAGGAAATACAAATGCCGTTGTAAGGACTGGATGCAAACAATGGCTTTTGTGATATGTGCTGGGTAGAAGCTGGAAGCATGTAGGCATGTGTAGTGCTCAGCAAGGTTTCCATTTTCAGGTGGTGCTTGTCTGTCCATTATGTAGTTGCACAATAATGTCCACTAAATGAAATAGTTCAGAGATTGGGAAACCTTTTCAGCCTGAGCTTCTAGGCAACCTTCCAGAGGTGGCAGGCCAGTGGGGGGCAAGGCCAGAAGCAAATGTGAGCAAGAAATGCTAATTTACTTGCATAGTCCTCTCTTCCTCCATCCAAGGAAACAAGAAACATTATCAAAGTTCAAGGACACATTTTAGCCAGGCAAAAGCACTCGAGGAGAGTGCAAAGCAGGGCCAGTGAGGGATGTGGTATGGGGAGAAGCCAGACAGAGATGCCTAGAGGGCTGCATTCTGCCCTGAAGTCTGAGACTTCTGGTCTAGCTGGCGGTGGTGGAGTGAAACTTATCAAAATCCTGGTGGAACTTCTCAAATATCTGCTGTCCATATGCACAGATGATAAAGAAGTCATCAATACAGTGGTACCTCGGGTTACATACGTTTCCGGTTACATACGCTTCAGGTTACAGACTCTGCTAACCCAGAAATAGTGCTTCAGGCTAAGAACTTTGCTTCAGGATGAGAACAGAAATTGTGCTCCGGCGGCGCAGCAGAAGCAGGAGGCCCCATTAGCTAAAGTGGTGCTTCAGGTTAAGAACAGTTTCAGGTTAAGTACGGACCTCCGGAACGAATTAAGTACTTAACCCAAGGTACCACTGTATATCTTTAGCAGAGGAAACACTTTTAGAGGCTGGAGGTGAGAAGCATTGATCTAAGTCAGCCCCATGGCATTGGCATGCTGTGGAGCCATACAAATACCAGGGTCAGTGGATACATTTTCTCTCCAAAGAAAATGTGCAAAATGCAAAGTGGCAGAGTTTGGCAATTAGATGTGCTAATCACCAAATGGAATGATATTCCTGATTGCTGTAGTTGTCATGTTTTGGTCCATTGCTGGATACTAAGGAGGAGACAAGGCTGCTGACAATGTAAGGCTGATCAGAAATTTCAGGACCATAGATAGCTCCCAAGTTAGCAACTTGCTCCAATGAAGATTGAGTGCAGACTGATGCCTTTTAAGTTTCTGTTTCTAGACTACTTTCTTCAGGCTCCATGCCCTTGTGGAGAACTTCAGCACCTTCAAGGGACAATCCTCTAGCAGCCCTCCTTTGTTCCACAGACTCCCTCATCGTATGCTCCGCTATTCTGCTGGACTAGTGAACTGCAATGGGAGGCATCTGGTTCCTCACGCACCCATGGAGTCCAGAATCTGGCCCTGCAGGCTCTAGTGGTCCAGGAGCTTCTTCTGGGTATTCCTGTCTAACAGACTCAGGTACTTAGTAACCAAGTAAAAGAAATATGACCAATAAAAGCCTTTAAAAAGTCTATTCAGATAAAATACAGGTCTTACAGATTCCAGCCCATTAAAAGATACCCAAAACACTTCAAATTAAAGGCCAGAAGTCTGGATATAGAGGGAAGTCCATGTTCCAAGTTTATTACACAAGAGAGATAACTAAATCCTTATTTGATACCAAGCAGATAATTAGTTACTTTGCATAATAACTGATAATTTGACTCAATACATAAAAGAATAAAAAGTATGTTGGCTTGACAATATTGGGTTGGTGAAGTCATATACTTCTCTGAGCATGCTTAGCATTCCCTCCCCTTATGGTTTTGTTCTATAGGCTACTTTTAAAATGAGGCTGCATTTTAAATTGTATTTTAACCTGTAATTTAAATTGGTTGGGGTTTTTTTGTTTTTGTTTTTTGCCATATTATGTTTTTACTGTAACTTTACTGGTGTTAGCCACCCTGAGCCCAGCTCTGGCCGGGGAGGGCGGGGTATAAATAAAAATCATTATTATTATTACTACATTATCCTAAAGACAACCCTGCTTCCCTTTCCTTTTATCAGGTAACTACGATGTGTGTCGGTTTTGCTTATATTACTCATTAAGGAACCTTAAATAAAAATATAGGAATCTATTTCCAGCCTAGGTTAGCATCAATGGAACTTAGAAAGAGAAAGAACTCTAGGTCACAGCAACCCTATCCACTGCTGCAGAAGACAGAAAGGCCAGAGGACAGTTGGCCAGGCTGCCGGGGGAAGCAGCAGAGGATGGAAGATGCATAGTGTGCACTGTTCAAAGGAAGAATGGACCAGGAGTGTGGACAGCTGTTAGGACAGGAAACAGAAGAGTAAACGGGGGTGGGGGGGGAGAGCAGCCATTAGAAGACAACTAGGAAGAAACAACAGAAGTGGGGGCAGTTCACTGTGATACAAGACAACCATGTGTGGCTTGCCAACTTGGAAACATCCCTGCTCTAGCGTAGTTTATTTAGGCTTGGAAAGATTGCTGTTGGTGATGTTAATCATGATCCAATCAAAGCCATTTTTTCAACAGAAACTTGAAATCAAAACATTATTTTCGATGAAGCAGGAACTATGCAAAAGGAAAGGGTAGTGAAAGAATGCATTAAAGGATAGAGCAATGGAAAGACTTAAAAGCATAGCAGAACAGTATTGATTTTAATCCTAGGTGCATATCTTCTAGTTTTCTTGAGAGCAACTGGACAAAATAAAGGAGTAAGAAAAGCAGAAATATTGAAAAAGGGAAGGCAGAGAGAGGAGAGAAAACAGGAGAAGATGACAAATAGGGCAAAAAACAAGAAGGAACAGATGGAGCTGGAAGAAGGGCAGGGAGAATAATAATGCCAATTCTGGCAGGAAACAGAGGGCTGATAGGTGAGGTGATTCAGTCCTTCCTGAAGGCATGGAAAATGAAAACAAAACTGAAAATCAAACAAAGAAAAGGGGTCACAGTTTTGGCAAAAAAAATATATCACCAGATGGTGTCAATTGTTTCTCCACCTAAATATGGAGCTTGGAAGCATCCAGCAAATACACACATTTCTCCACATCTCTTCTCATGTAATTTTACTTCTATTCCCTATATGCTGCATTTTTCACTTTACACTGATGGATTGGAGTCCCCCAAAGTAGCCTTCCAACTTATATTAATTACAGTTAATTCAAAATGTATGAGACTGGAATTTCATCATTTAAAACCTCTCCCTACACTGTTAAGAGCTAGAGGACAGAACATTATTAAATATGGTACTATCTAAAGACAACAAAGACTTCAGAAAATGACAACTGTGCAAACATTAAACAAAGCAGGAAAAAAACAGGAGGTGTACAGTTTCAGAATGTATACTTGCCTCAGGGTTTGAAGAAAGTACCATGCTGTTTTATGGTTTACTCTTAGAGACAGAGTTTACACTTCAATTTGTCTCGTGCTAGGACCAGCTGTCATGTTTTAAACACAAAATATTCTTAGAAACAACACATCATTGCTATACTGTATTGTGGAATTTGAAAAAAGTTGCATAGGTTGACTTAAATGTCATTATTTAACTTTCTGCACTACTCTTTTGCTCACTGTGATCTACAGTAATCCTCCATGGGATCATACCCCTGTAGGGTGCACAAGGAGACAAACCATCATGTGCCTATACTAGAAAGTCTTAATAAGTCTTTACAGTTTTTCATATTAGGTACTTGGTACCCTTTACCTTTAAGCCAGTATTATCCTTGAGAAAGAGTATTATTGACATTTCCCCTCTGTCATGATGGTAAAGAGTAAAGGGAGCTCTGACCATTAGGTCCAGTTGTGACCGACTCTGGGGTTGCGGCGCTCATCTAGCTTTACAGGCCATGGGAGCCGGAGTACAGCTTCCGGGTCATGTGGCCAGCATGACTAAGCCGCTTCTGGCAAACCAGAGCAGCGCACGGAAACACTGTTTACCTTCCCGCCAGAGCAGTACCTATTTATCTACTTGCACTTTGATGTGCTTTTGAACTGCCAGGTTGGCAGGAGCAGGGACCAAGCAATGGGAGCTCACCCCGTCACGGGGGTTCGAACCGCCGACCTTCTGATCAGCAAGTCCTAGGCTCTGTGGTTTAACCCACAGCGCCACCCGTGTCCCATAATAGTGGCTTAATATTGCTATAAAAATGTATACAAAGAAATGTGAACCTTAAGTCTACTCATGCACGTCAACGATGGCTCACACATGTATGAACATCACATGATTTGACAGCTGAATATGTGAACAGATTCCTACGGAAAACATCAAATTTAAGGATATATTAAGTTCCATCTGCCGTGCCTTGCTATGTGAAAGTTCACTCACATATGCAAGTTACCAAATCATGTCATAAAGGTGCACTTGTGAACTAGTTTTCAGTTATCTCGCTTACAATATATAAGAACAGCAACCTACATCCAGGGTAGGCATGTTTTAAGCTTGCAGGATTTACTTTGTATTATTTTGCTAAACCTGGCAATATCATCATAATTAAAGAATTCTGAGCCCAGTAAATTGATTTTGAATACCAGAACTGAGCAGAGCCAGATCATCTAATGACAGCTCCCAATGCTTCATACAAATGTTAAGTAGCATTGGAGACAAAATGGTGCCCTGAAGCACCCAATAGCAAAAGTGTGGTGCACCTCCCCACCCTATCCTCTGGATTCAACCATCTGGACCCATGGCAAAACAACACTGAAAGATCATGAAAGAGCAAGGCCATACGCCATCTGTGCTTGGCAACTCTTAAGCTTTCTGAAAATTTCAAGGTTTCAAGCAAGCCTTTACCTACAAAGATAGAATCTAAAGAACTCCCTCCCAACTGAGATCAATGCTTGACAAAGACCTTTATATTTCCATAGGCATTGTTTTTGTTTTCCTTATTAATTTTATCCAGGGCATGCATTTTTTAATCTCACTGTACACTGCTTGGAAACTTCATTGTTAAGTTGTATATAAACTCTTGAAGTAATTAAATAAAGATTGAGCTTCATTTCATATAATGGAAGTAGCCAAGCAACAAGTTTTCTCCCCCTTTCAGGGCTGCTAAAATGCTTATATTATGCATACACGTGTCCAGGAAGCCCAGATTTTCTAGCTAGATAAGATTACACCCTGGAAAATGTACAAGAGAAGTGTACGACTAGGGGAGTAAGAATGGGAGGGTACAGGAATGTCATCTAATGAGGGACTTGGGGTGCAAAAAATGGAAGTGTTAGAGAAGATGTGATGAGGCAGGGTTTTTGAAGATCTGGCCCTGACAAGTCTAAAACTTTTGCAATTTAATGCAATTTAAATGATATTTGTGACCCCCAATGTTTGCATGCAACTCAACTTAGCAATAGTGGCTACCGCTGGCATTTCTTAGGAGTACTTTATCCATAAATGTATCAATTTTCAAGTATTAATATTTTAGACTTTTAGAGAAAGCTTCACAAATTAGTTACCATAGTCAAAAAGAAGCACCTGTCTTTCTCACCCAACCCCAGTCACCCATTGCTAAAGTAACTCCTGACCACCAGAGAGGTATGTAATATTTTGGATAAACTGAAAGGCAAATGGCAAATTGCTTTTCTATGAGAATCACATAGGTGAGCTTTATGCAAAGTTTTCATTTGAAGAAATTAATTACATTGTAGCTTAAATTATTCCAGTAGTAATATCAGAAGCAATAAATAATTACACATTATTAAATTACTTTATTATTGTTAAGCACACGTTCCCCCTTTGTTCATAAAATGATCTCATATCTCAAGTGCCCCCTGAATTTATTTCATATATTAAGGACAAATATAATCCTCAGAATGAAATGGACTAATTATTCGATCCAAAATGAGTAGGTGGGTGCTTTCCACAGCCCTTTTGTTCTTATACAAAAACCAGTTGTGACGTGCCCAAACTTGCATCATCTTTCGGCCACTGTATGAAGAAATATTTGATTTTGAAAGAAAGAAACTTTTGGGTGGCAGGAGTTGCAAACATTCCTCCCTTCTTCCTTTATCTATGTCACTTGACTGGCCTCTCTGGTCACTGTTATCAGGAAAAATACAAGTAGGAATTCAATCCAACTCTTTTCCTTTCATTCTGGAAGGACAGGTCATTCTCCCCTCTTTGAGTTCTAACATGTCACAAACACCTCCCTCCCTCCTCTTCTAATTTTTAAAAATACAGGCTAGGCAGAACTGAATTTCAGATCAATTCCAGCTCTCCCCATCCTGGGTCTATGAGAACTTGTTGACGACAGACACATAACATAATGTAGTTTTTCTTTATTTAAAGAAAAGAAAATATTTTGCTGACTTCCCTATGAGTTAAATGGTTTCTTTAAAGCAAATTCACTCATGGTAACCCATTCACTGATGAACACTTTATAAATCCTCTTAAAGGGAGTACATAGTAAGCATATAGTAATAGCACAGTAATCTGAAGTTGTAATAATAAATAGTAAGCAAGCTGACTCATACTGAGTCAGAACATTGGTCCAGCTAGCTCAGTATTGTCTACACTGATTAGAAGTGGCTCTCTAGGATTTCAGTATTGTCTACACTGATTGCAAGTACCTCTCTAGGATTATAGTATTGTCTACACTGATTGGAAGTGGCTCTCTAGGATTTCAGGCAGGAGTCTCTCCCAACCCTACATAAAGATGCTGTGGATTGAACCGGAGCCTTTTTGGTTGCAAGGCCACTACTGAGCGATGGCCTTTCCCCAAGAAACTTATACTCATTAAACAAAAACATGATATGAAGCAGCATTCCTTTAAGCCGAGGGGGGAAATTCAAGATGTTTACACTTTATGGCTGGTGATCAAGTATCATTTTGGTGGAAAGGCAAAAGATCTGTTGGTACAATGTACCCTGATTAAGCAAGATTAAAATGCCTATTAGAATTACAGTTACGCTATGGGTTAAACCACAGAGCCGATCAGAAGGTTGGCAGTTCGAATCCCCGCGATGGGGTGAGCTCCCATTGCTCGGTCCCTGCTTCTGCCAACTTAGCAGTTCAAAAGCACGTCAAAAGTGCAAGTAGATAAATAAGTACCGCTCCGGCGGGAAGGTAAACGGCGTTTCCGTGTGCTGCTCTGGTTCGCCAGAAGCGGCTTAGTCATGCTGGCCACATGACCTGGAAGCTGTACGCCGGCTCCCTCGGCCAATAAAGCGAGATGAGTGCCGCAACCCCAGAGTTGGCCACGACTGAACCTAATGGTCAGGGGTCCCTTTACCTTTACCTTTACTTACTCTGTTGTTCTTATAATCATAATCTATACTTGGGATTCAATTCTCTGACTGCAGTCCCCCAAATGGCTCCAGGCCACAAGGGAGAGGTATCCTTGAGGAAACCCTCAAGATTGCAGAGCAGCCCACAGAAATCTATGGAGAAATCCATGAATTTAAAGTAACTGGATGGGGCATCAAGTATGTCCTTCCACACTCTAAAACCCAATGAGAGCTGAGCACAAACCCAACTGACTGTTGGGGAAGTTGAATGGAATGACTGGAATGTTGAGAAGAAGCATTCTACACTGCAACATGTTGTTGTAGATATTCACTTGTCCCTTGTCCTTTCCAATGCTCAAAGGTGAGTGATGGTCCTTATGTATACGAAATGGTACCGTCTACATGCAAGAGGGAGGCATCAGCCAGCTTGGGGATCTCCAAGGTTTGCAGGAGTACAATAAACCTTTATAGGCGGGAAACCAAGAGGGGAACTGAAAGACAACCCAGTAAGTTCTGAGTATGCTCAGTGTCTATGGAATACTTACTGTTGCAGCGGGGGCAGGAAATCAGGAGGAGGAGAAATGGGAGTATCATTTAAAAGGGGAGCATGACTAGTTGGAACAATGATCAATAACACTCCATACTTTTAACTTTTTCTGGGGTCTCATTTGAATGTATTTAATGGAAGAAAATCATTTGTTACTATAGTCACTGATATGACCGACTACAAAAAGAGCCCAGATTGATAATATGATCTAATATAGTCCATTATGAGAACAGGGTTACACTTCAAGTGTATTTGAAAGTCTAATGGCCACTGAGAAGCAATTTCCATATTGACATCTTGAGGTAGATGTAAACAATATTCACCACTGTTACTTAGCAGGGAGGAAAAACAAAAGACTAAAAAAGTAAGAATGGAAGAATATCTGATTATTTCAGTTAAAAGTACATGTAGCATTCAAATGCAGCAAGAGTTCATGCTTCCATAAATGTGAAGATTTATTCCTTGTCTGATGACCTTTGTGGCATGCTGCAAAGCTCTTCTGTTCACTCAGGCATTTACCAATTGGAATGGTAGAGAAGAATCGTATGCCGGGGTTGATGAGCTTTGCCGAGTGACATTTTAGTTGAGGACATAATAGTATGTTATGTTTTATACATGAACTTACAAGTGTCAACAGAAAAGACATTTAAATAAAAAAAAAGTATACTACCGCAATGGAAAACGTAAATGAGGACAGAAACAAATCACCAAGTATTCCAAAAGCTTTCTGTGTTGCTTTTTAGGTTAAGAGTGGACATTACAGTACATCCACATAGTCTACATCCCCATCAGTTCACCAGTTTACCAACAACATGTCACATTCCCAAAATGCAGTAACTAGAGCCCCAGCTTGCTCCACTCGACAACCCCCAACACTCCCTCAGCTTAGCCCCCTAGGAACTTTCCCTTCCCCTGCAATGAATGACTAAGCTCCATTTTCCACCTTCCCAACTCTATTTCTGAAGCCGCCTTCACAGTCCATAGTATCCATATTTACCTGCACACATCCCATTATTACCACCACCCCCTTTCCCTACTCCTTTTTTCAAGTCTCACTTGACACAGACTACCTGCCATTTCCATGTCTCCTCCTCTTTCCTATTTTACAGCCCACTCTGCACACATGCCCCATGATGATGTATGTTGTTTTATCTTTGAGATGAACAGAATCTGAAGAACAAGCCTGTCAGTCAGATTGTTCAGTTGATGGATGTACATGTATGGGTGCTTGCTTGTTAATAAGATACCTGTTCTAAATTGATACATTGAATCTGGAACTTCATGTTGAAGACAACAGACAGTGTCAAGATTGAAATACATGATGTGAAGGATGAATAAGATAGAATCATTTGTATATTCTATTCCAACACTAAGGTCCAAGCTCCAAGGGCCTTCTGGTGGTTCCCTCACTATGAGAAGTGAGGTTACAGGGAACCAGGCAGAGGGCTTTCTTGGTAGTGGCGCCTGCCCTATGGAATGTCCTCCCATCAGATGCCAAGGAAATAAACAACTATCTTTTAAAAAACATCTGAATGCAGCCCTGTTTAGGGAAGTTTTTAATGTTTGATGCTGTATTATGTTTTTAATATTCTGTTGGGAGCTGCCCAGAGTGGCTGGGGAAACCCAGTCAGCTGGGCGGGGAATAAAGACATGTATTATTACTATTACTATTATTATTATTATTATTATTATTATTATTATTATTATTATTACTACTACTACTACTACTACTACTATTACTATTACTACTACTACTACTATTACTATACCTCAGAGTTAAATGTAAAACTGGTAGCCTTCTCTACAACCTGAAAAGCAGCTCCTGAGGTTCAGGGGATCTGATTCAGAGGCCTTCTGAATCAGTAAAAATAGCGAAAAGCCTCCAAAATTTCTGCTGTTGAGGCCCAGCGCATCCAACCCAGTGGCACGGCATATCTGTATTACAGTGCCTCCTACATATTTTCTTTACCCGACTATTTCCATATTTTAAAAAGGTCATTAAAAAGACAATCTTGGGAATATGCCAGTCTAATGGATGGCAGGCCACATAAATGGGCACATGTAGCTGACCCTTGATTCAGTTAAATTCAAAACTACAGATAAATAAAAATATTTATTCCAGAAAGGCATTTATTCTGACCTTAAAAACTGAAAGCCTGTTGACAGCAGTGAAATGGTTGCTGGATATCTAGACTTTCGGTGCATTAGCATATCACCCCAAAATACTAAACTAATGTCCTTCAGAAACTAAAATTAATGTCACTGCCCTTTGGTTTGTTTTTGTTTTATTATGTATTTTGTGTTCTCTTTTGTATTTTTATGTTGTGAACCACCCTGAAATCTTCAGATGAAGGGAAGTATACAAATTTGATTAATAATAATGTCACTGTCCATTTAAACAGTTGTAAAAATATAAAAGAACAAATTGGATTTTGGAGGAGAAATTGGTTGACTAATTGTATGGACAAGCTTGTTCTATTTTTTTGAAAATTATTGTTGGTATTTGTACATTAGAAATCACACAGCCCTCAGCCAACTTTGGTGTGATCCGCAGGCTCTCACTGCCCAGCTGATTAGCGTTGAAGAGAGCTCAGATTGGAGCATTCTTCAGCTGTTCCATGCACTAATCAGCTTGGCTGAGACAAGGGATACAACTGGATCTCAGCATTTCAGCACAGAGTGATGGGAGACAGGCCACGTAGGAAAGGTGGGTGGGTATTTGTGTGGTGAATGGGGAGGTTGTGTCTGTGAGGAAGGAAGTCAATACCCACCCATGCAGTAAATGCTATCTGAAATGGTCAGCTACAAATCTAATTAAATTATGTTCATCACTGGCTTAACTTGATGTGCTGAAATGTATGGCAAATCAAACACAGATTACTACAATCACTGGCAAACACTGTTTTAACCACTTATTGGTTTTACCTACAGTAGACAAGCTATTCATCCCCTTTGAACTCATTAAAGTCAGTAATAGCATCAAACATATTCTTCATACAAGTCTGTTTTTCAGAACTAGGTCCTCCCTTGTCCCCTAATATGCAACTTAATTTACAAAGCAGAGCCAACATGCTGCTTCTCAGCTTTGTTTCTCCTTATGTTTTATGATTTGGTTATTATCTTGGGCATTGCTTTTTCAATGGAAAACTAGGAAGGAAAAGGTTTCATAAATGAAATTATCCGCTAAACTTAACTCATTTTCCAGCCAGAAATAGCCAAAACATACACCTTACTCCCCTCCCCTGGCAAAGCATAGTTTTCTCTATGGTTTCTACTTGGACACAGTGTAAAACCAGAAGCAGCCCCACATGTGTCTGTCACTTCTGATTAACAGGTTCTCAAGCAGGCCTAACTGGTGAATTCTTATTATCTGCTTCTCACAAGCAGCTCAGGACCCAAGAGGAAATGCTCTCTAATGAAAGCACAATTTAAGCAACCATTACAAATGGCAGGCCACAATCTACCAAGACTTTGGCTTGCCCTTTAATTGATTGATTTGATTTACACTGCACACCTTCAATTTCCAAGAGTTCCCAGGGTGAGAAAATCACTCTTGCTTCTCCTTTAAAAACAAAAACAAAAATCATCCACTTGAACGGTACTTTCTAAATGCAAAAGTTGATTGCCATGGCCCCTGACCCTGGAGTCTCACAGTGCTCTGAGGAAGACTTAGATAAGATGGTGGTTCAGTCTACTATACCTGGACAGCCTTTACTATCTCCATCTGTTCCCTCCATCAACTTTGAACTCAAAGGATAGGTCCCCAGAAGTCCATATCAGATCCATTCAAGAGCCAAAGGATACAGAATCAGGCAAGGCCCTTTAAGAAACACAGCCATCTCTTTCAAGAGAGTATGCCCTTTTGGGAAGCAGGTTTTCCCTTCCATGGTGGTTTCAGTTCCCTGTTATCTTTGCAACAGGGCTCACTGGAGCTGTCCAGGGTTCTGTTTTATCCCTTGATTTTACCTGAATGACTTAACAGGTCTGGACCTTCCATGACTTTCCCTTACTGTGGAGCCGGGGGGGGGGGGACCTTTTTTGCTCCAATGGCCAGGTCTCTATCTGATCCTGCCCACAGGCCAACTTCAACAGGTGAGATGGGCAACCCACCAGCCAATAACATTATGTCATTCTGATGACACACGATTGACAGGTATGTTCTCCCACCCACCTATCAAAATCCCTTGCATAAGGTTCCCAAGCTTGGGAACCACAGTTCAAAATGCATTGCCAGACCTATGCTTTGCAAACTGCTTCTCACTTATCTTTTCAACTTCCTCTTTCAGCGGTTGAAAGAAGTAGCATGAGGTGGCTTCAAAGAGCAGTGCTGAACTGGAGAAGCAGTTTCCACTTAATGAAAACACTCCCTCCTCCTTGAGCAAGGCATGTTCCTACAACCCATCAGCTGGTTAGCAGTTGTTGTTGTTGATGATGTTGATGATGATGATGATGATGATGATAATTTATTTATACCCCGCCCATCTGGCTGAGTTTCCCCAGCCACTCTGGGCTGCTTCCAATCAAGTGTTAAAAACAATACAGCATTAAATATTAAAAACTTCCCTAAACAGGGCTGCCTTCAGAAGTATTTTAAAGAGAAGATAGCTGCTTATTTCCTTCACATCTGAAGGGAGGGCGTTTCACAGGGCAGGCGCCACTACTGAGAAGGCCCTTTGTCTGGATCCCTGTAACCTCACTTCTCGCAATGAGGGAACTGCCAGAAGGCCCTCGGTGCTGGATCTCAGTGTCCGGGCTGAACGATGGGGGTGGAGACGCTCCTTCAGGTATACTGGACTGAGGCCGTTTAGGGTTTTAAAGGTCAGCACCAACACTTTGAATTGTGCTCAGAAACGTACTGGGAGCCAATGCAGATCTCTCAGGACCGGTGTTATGTGGTCCCAGCAGCCACTCCCAGTCACCAGTCTAGCTGCTGCATTCTGGATTAATTGCAGTTTCCGGGTCACCTTCAAAGGTAGCCCCACGTAGAGCACATTGCAGTAGTCCAAGCGGGAGATAACTAGAGCATGCACCACTCTGGCAAGACAGTCCGCAGGCAGGTAGGGTCTCAGCCTGCGTACCAGATGGAGCTGGTAGACAGCCGCCCTGGATACAGAATTAACCTGCGCCTCTATGGACAGCTGTGAGTCCAAAATGACTCCCAGGCTGCGCATTTCTTGCTCCAGCAAAGGAATAATCGGAAGCCCACTTTAAGCTCCCAATTATTCCTTTGAAGAACTGCCCTGATCCACCCCACAGATCTATGACATCAGGAGTAGGGCGCATGCATGTGCCTTTCCCAATAAAGCTTCATATGCTAGATGAGGATGCATTGCAGACCAGATTTAGCCCATGGCCAAAGGTTCCCCAGCCCTGAAATTCACACTGACTGACTTCACCTGCCCAGAAGAAACTCAGCTGAACTGTGACTACTTCTATGCAAACCTCAAGTCCCTGCAAAACAGGATGCTTGCACTGTAAAATAATGTAGTAGACTCTGCCAAAGATTCTCTACCATATTCTCTACCAGGTAAATATTCTCTACCAGGTAAACATATATAAGGACATTCCCCATAGGATAAATTATGCTCATTTTTAGCTTTGGATAAATCTCCATATGTCTGGACAGAGTCCAGAGCTAACCATTCGCCAAAATATCACTGCCTGTCTTTACTTCTAGCTTTAGAATTGGGGAAATTTTAGTGAGAATGTATCTCTCACATTCACTGAAAGCCAGAGAGAAAGGGAGGGAGGGAGGAGCAGTCCTCTAAATCACCTTCAAGCATATAGCCAGAGCCCATTCTCTGCAGGAATGTGATATTGCTACCATTCTTTGCTACCTGGGAGTCGCAGACCATCTGGTTAGAAAAGGGGGAAATAATCATGACCATATGAATTGGATATAGAAGAGGAAAAGGTAGGAATCTCACAGCCACTATCTGTTGTTCTGTCAAAAGCCAACATGAGTCTCATCTGCCTCTACAATGAAAGACTACTTGGCAAACAATATATGCTACATGCTATTTACATCCTGCCTTCAGTTTACTGATGCTATTTCAAAATATTTTACAAATTCTTGACACACTTGAGGCCTCCTATTTATCAATATCTCAAAAGTACACCCCTGACACAGAGTAGCACTAGGGCTAAAACTAGCACCTGCATTCAATAAATACCCTTCTAGTTATTCCTCCCTTTCAGTGGATGAGAATCTATGGAGTATAGAATCCACAGCAATAGGACTTTATAGGAATAGGAAGAGAGAGTTGTCTCTCCTTTAAATGCAAGGAGAGCGGCCAGTCCACATTCATCTTAAACCTTCAGTTTGAAATCCAGTTTCACATTACAAGCATGCAGTTCCTACGGAAGAACTCCCTTTCCCTGGTAGGCCAAATGCTTCTCTTCAGTTTGCCAGGAACCGATCAGGTGAAGGACATTCCTACCTAACCAGTCATGTTTTGCTTCCCCAAACTCATGGCAAACGGGGGGGGGGGGGAGCAATTTAAGAATTTTTGAAGTGACTTTTCTTGAAGTGGCAGAGAAAGATTACAGAATTGTTCTGCTAATTTTTAAAATAAATTTTGTTTTCATACAGTGTGTGGTTATAGATGCTATATCGAGACATTAAACCTATATTAAAAGATGAGGGGGAAGCAATAGACAATTATGAGAGACTGATTTTCAAAAAGAATAGGTAATCACAAAATCTTATTATTTATTTTTATATCCCTCTAATACTTCAGAGAACTTAAAGTACCATACACTAGATTCCCAAGCGGTTTTTCATTCAGAGACTTAACAGACTGTGACATAATTACCTTCAGATCCCATCTCTGTCTCTCAGTTACTTTGGCAGTCAAGCAGAAGGGGAGGGAATGCAGTTAAGAGTGGTCTACTTCTAAGGCCTCTCCAGAATCACTGCCATTAAGGACTGTCACTTGTTTTAAGGGAAATCCTGACACCAACATGCCCCCAAAGCAGTACAGAATTCCCATGCAGCTAATAATTTCAAGTAGAATAATATTCTACATAGTTTCAACACCAAGGCTGACACTTCAATGAGGCGAGGTGAAGCAATTTGCCGTAGGCTGGAGATCTGACCTTAACACAGCACCCTCGCCCTCACTTCTAATATTGTACCCATGTCGCTGTTATTGCATCGTGGTGGGAGTGCAGGTGCAGCTGCAGGTGAGAGTGCAGCTGCGGTAGCAAGGCAGGCAGCAACACAGGCACAGCATCGGGCACAGGGAGGAGGCACAGATCAGAGTGGGGGCGGTATTTTGTCTACAGCGGAAAAACGTAACAGGCTGCTCCATTCAAACACCCAAGGCCAGCAGAAGAAACAAACCACAAAATGTTTTAATGAAAAATTCACTCCAATAATTAACTAGAATGAAGAAGACAATATATTCTCCTCCTATGAATGATTCTCATTTCAAACACACATATAGATGGCTCTAGACTTCCCAATAAAGCAACGATAGTACCCGCACCACTACATTGTAAGCACAGAGACAACCCTTTTTCTTGTTCATCACTTTTCTCTAAGTAATTTTTTTAAAACCTCCCCTAAAATGCACATTCTACTGTATCAATAAAATAAAATAAAATAAAGGATATAAAACAAAAATAACTTATGTTTGAAGGTATATTTTAAAATGCAAGGATATCTTGAAAGAGATTAAAAACCATATGCAAAGAGAATGACTACTCAAAGGGCATAGAGTTAAATAATCAAAAACATGTTTACCTTTTTTGAAACGTGGATGTCAAAAAACGGTTTGTTACGAACACTAAAAGGTTCTTGTGCTTTGTCGATTTGTCCAGTCTTCATTTTTTCATGTCGTGGGAATATAATCTCTTTTTCAATACATGCCAGACGAATGTTAAAATCACACTCTCCAACTGGTTGTGCCTGCCAAAAGAAAATACACAATTTGTTAAATGTTTGCATGTTTATAAAAATCTAAGTGGCATGCACTAAAATATCACCCAACAATTATCTACAACTAAACAGTATTTAAGTAATAAAATGATAAGCAAAGAAATAAAAGGGAGGTATGCCATGCCACAACCCTTTTACTCAAATCAGCAGAGTGACTTTACAATCTTATCAATTCAAGAGGGCTATATCACACAGTCAGCTGCAGAAAAATATCCCAAAAAAACCCACTAAGCTAAACCATTACCCAATCTCTGCAAATCCTGCTTTTTATTTCTGTACCATACAGCACCATCTCTTGGTTATCCCCTCTTTTTCTGCTTCCTCATCTACAGGACTCACTAGACTCCCATCTTTCTGCTATCCCTCCACAGGTATCTATGAGCAATATCCAACTAACTTGTTCCATCAGTGCAAGAATTTCCACTTGCACAAGAGGCCTTTCCCCCCTCTCCCCCCCCATGCCCCCTTGAATCTGTTCTGGGGGTCCTCCCAACCTACCTGAGACTTGGGGAGGGTACAGGGCAAGGGGTTCCATTGCATGAGAGGAAATCCTTGTGCTGACAGAATGAGTCAGTTTGATCCACCCTATGCATTCCATATTGCTCATTTTTTTTCTCTCTCTCTCTCTCTCTCCATCCCATAGCACTCTCCTCTTTGCGCCACTGCAGATTTTTATGCAATATTACCCACCTTTATATCTTTTCCTCCTACACAGGTTTACACCCACCCACCCCACCAGTTACCTCCCTTTTTCTTCTTTAAGTCTTTTTGGTTTTGGCCGATTCTGATCCCTATCAATGCTTTGTGTGACAGCAATAGCTGACAAGGCTTTCACTCTCCCAGGAATTTCGAAACTGCAAGAGTATGACACACAGGTGGGTGGGCAGCATAGCTGGGTGGCTACAACAGACTGAAGAAATTAAGCCAACTCCACCACACACTTCTGAATCAGAACAGGTGCAGTTGTACTGATAAAAACAGTGTTCATTCCTTCCCTCCATTTCTGTGGGCCTTAGATGGTTCTTATGGTTGGTCAGCAGTCTCGAGAGACAGAGGTAGAAAAAGCACAATGGCTACCATGGAGAAAGCAGTTTCTACTCACACTGTTGATTGTCTAAATGTGTAAAAGGGATCCCGTTTATTCCCACTCACACACTTCTACCTATACCTACCAAGTATGTTTTAAACCTTTTTGCCCACGGCCACCATATATCTAAATGACCTGCTAATGACAACATCTTGTTTTTACACACAAACAGCTGTGAGAGTTAGACATGACACAAGGCAGGTCAGACTCAATAGCAGTTAACCAACAGTTATACTTCATTATAAAATAACTATAAGAAGAAAAATGTGCATTTTCAAAAGGTTACTAAAATTCATTAAGTGTTTACATTAACCAGGGTTCTGTTCCTCTAAATGACAGTTCCACTGTAACTGCTTCAGCTGAACTGAATTATCCTGAGCCACTCCTCCCAGCGGATTTGAGTACTGAGGATTTCCTGGATGTCACTTGCCTCCTGGAAACACAAGGAGTTTCTATGGAGCTTATCTTGCAGTCTTCACCCTGGCTGAGCTCCCTGCAGCCTTACCATAGATGCCCCCCACTCTTTGCTGACTATTGTCACTGCTTACAGCTCCTTCTGAGGCTTCACTGAAAGAAATGTCATGATTAACTCAGCCCCTTCTTGAGCCTAAGACAGTGATATCAGCTCTTTAAGGCAGACGATTGCCAGTCTCTTTGATTGCCTCATTTATGGGAGTGAATCTGCTTGGAACAGGGTACCCCAAAGTGTTTTGTATTATGTTCAAGTACCAACTAAGTATTTCAGATCTAGAATCCCTGTCTCTGTTTTGTAAGTCCTGTTAATATCCAAGTATGAAAAGCAATTTCACAATTTTTCATGTTGAGACATTTTTGTGATTCAAGTGAAAGCAGTCTAAATTCTACATACTCAGCATTTTCATTGAAAGGGTGTTGACATTTCAAACAGTAATAACATTCGCAACTTCCTGAAAAACATTCATCACCTTTCTAGCACTTTTCATCAAGGTATTGTAGCAGCAATCATAGTATTGGGATTGCTACCTTGCCTGGAATAGGTTTGGTTTAATGGTTTCCTAGCTTTTTGAAATAAGATTTAACAGAAATTAGGATACAAGTATATGTGCTATAACTATATAGAAAAAGCAAGTGCTATATTTGGTCCCTATAACTTTATGTATTTTGAAGGTACTGAATTATTCAATCCATCACACATATTTATGTGTTGCTAGTATGGTGGTTTTCAAAAGATCAAGTTTATTTATTCGAAATTGAATTGACACAAAAATTAAGACTGTCTCATACTCGCTTCTAGTCCTTCCTTCCCCAGCAATTTTGTGCTAAAGAGGCACCTTTAGGCATGGTAGCATCAAAAACCACTCTTGACCCCTTGTATATTTGCCACATTGCAAAAGTCTACTTCACATATCAAAATTTTACACTGTGTGGAATGGGAAGGAATAGAGTTAACACATTCATATTTGAGATATAGTATAGCTGCCGGAGAAAGGAGTGTGTACATGTATATTCACACATAGGATTAAGTGACAAAACCAACTTGTAAGTAAAGTAATAATACCTTCTTTACAGACTTCCTGGAACAGCACAGCTGTTACCTTCTCCACTGTTGCTCCCATACCACACTACTGATACTGTCTACATAATCCACATGGTATCATGCAACAACACCTAATCACATGGGCAGAAAATGTCAAAGTTTTGCTGGTAGCAGTAGGAGAGTAAATGCAGAAAGATCGGTGGACCTTTTTCAAAATTCACCCTTAGTATTCTTCTCATCCCTCCTTGCAACATAACCAAACACACCACTCTTTCAACACGTGATATCAGTCATTCAACCCAAAAGCTACATAGTGTGTCTAATGGTGGCTTTATACTAATAGAATGTAAGGTACTGCACATGAATCCCTCCAACCGACTGCAGTCCATGTTTCTCCCCACACACAGAGAGCTTCTGAGGGTTGAGGAACCCCTGGAACAATATGAGAGGCTGATTACTCTTGGATGGTAAAAGATTGTACAACACTTAGATCAGATGTAAGCCTCTGCCTCCTGGTTCCACAGCTCTAAGATCAGAGATAAGTCTGTGCTGGCTCCTTGCTTGACATTTCAATCAACCATATGATTTGTCAGGTGAATGGCCTAACCCACCTATCAAAAATGGCCCGCAGAAGGTGGGCCAATTGTGGATCCAGCTCTCCATCTAAGGAAGGTTTCCCACCCTGGGGATATGCCAAAATCAGATGCATCACCTTGCGTGGAAGCACTTTCAGCTAGTATGAAGGAGGCGTTTTGGATTTGATATCCCGCTTTATCACTACCCGAAGGAGTCTCAAAGCGGGTAACATTCTCCTTTCCCTTCCTCCCCCACAACAAACACTCTGTGAGGTGAGTGGGGCTGAGAGACTTCAAAGAAGTGAGACTAGCCCAAGGTCACCCAGCAGCTGCATGTGGAGGAGCGGAGACGCAAACCCAGTTCACCAGATTACGAGTCTACCACTTTTAACCACTACACCACACTGAAGCTTCCATGTTTGCAAGAAGACCCATTACACTGCATTGGATTGTTACTACACAGCTAAATATGTTCCTGTGTTTGCAATGAGAAATTTCAAAATGGGCAAGCTGCTTCCTAAACAGAGTCACTTTTTGCCCCTCAAGTGTTATACCTTGAATAACGTGTATAATTTACTAGGCAGAGTATACACCCACACAAGTTAGGCACATAAGGCATGTCCTTGCCTTAATTTACTTAGCTTAAGCAGAGCATATGCCACAACTTTCTTAACAAGTTTTATTATTCTGAAACCAAAATGTAACACAACAGGCTAAAATATCAGCTTTTGGCAGCATTACTAATGATAATTCAAAGCATGCATGACTAACATCTGCATTTTCAAGTGTCATAATAATAAATCTAAACATCCTTAAAGAAGATGAAATATAATGTCTTGGAATGGAAATAGCATGGTAACGCCTTTGGAAGTATCCATCTTTTCTCTTAAATGGTGTCTAGCTCACAGTCCAGCATAACCAACAGATGACCAAAGTTCTACAATGCCAAAGGCTTGTTTAAGATAGCTGCTGACTACAGAATGCTGCTGCCAGACTAGCAACAAGGGCAGCTTTCTTTGAGGTTGTTGTTAAGACTGAATGTTGCCCTTCAGTCTTACCAGAAGTTGGACTTGAAGCTTTATGACACTTCTGTAAAATCGCTATTACAGAATCCCAAAAACGTCCTTAAGCATTCAAAGACCTTAGGAGGTAATTCTCTACTAAATCTCAAAAACATATATTTTTAATATTTTAAGCATCATTTGCAAGAGAAAAATATGCTCAAAACCATTGAGTAGCTTTTATATTTTTAAAAGCTAGTTTAACAAAAAAAAGTTGCAATGGAAAATCTATTTAGTATGTAAGGAGAGAACAAATAATTATCATGAATTATAGTTTTTTTCCATTTTAAAAGGATATATTTCAAAAACTAATATAAAAGGGAAAGTCCATGTACACGAAGTCTGCAAGCTGACCGAATTAGAGAACCAGTAAGAAGACAAACCTTATACTATGAATTGATTTAAAATCAATACATAAAGCCTCTAATATTATAGACTACATCTGATTAATTCCTATAAAGACTAATTTGTGAAATTCATAAATATTGTAAAGAAATAAAATGTGTTTCTTTAAACACAAATTTTAAAAGATTTTAAAAATACAAAACCAAGTACTCAATCCAAATAACAATTGTGCACATGACTACAAAGCTAAAACCCATTTCCTATTTAAGCTCAATTTAACCTACTTTAAAAATTATTAGAATCCTATTAAGAGCATCTTTAAACTTGACACAAAGCCACAGTCACTTCATAAATAATGCATGATACAGCAAAATAACTATTTGCTCTTAGTCAACTTGCTACATTAAATAGCAACTTTCAGGGAAATGAGAAACAAAATTGCATTATAACCCTACGTCTTTGAAGTGGAAGATTCTATGTACTCCACAATGGATATCGCAACCTCTTAAAAAACATCAAGAACCTGGATAGCACAGTGTCATCTGCCATGGAGTACTCATATGACAAAGTTATAGGAAGGCCACTTCCAAAATGCTTTGGACTTCAGAACAGAATGCCTTATAGATTGTTGCTTTCTCTTTATAATACATGCAAGCAACAAATAGGAAAGGCTCGAGTCCTTGCTAACATGCTGGAGTGTGTGTTTGCTAGTCCTAAATTTTATTACTGTTCCATTACAAATGCAAATTGCCTCCTCAATGTGTAGATTCTTGTGAGGAGTCTATGCATTCTAATATCAGCTGGGCTTTGGTGTATTTACCATATTGATTCCAATCATTGCAAGCTATGACCAATCATTGCAAGCTAGGATCATCTTGGCAACACAAGCATCTCCCACAAGGAAATTTGGAAGAGCAAGTAAAAGGCTCTGTTCCTCTCTATAAAAACTCAGGTGATCTCAAGCTACCCTTTTAACTGGCATTTTTATATACTGCTTTTCCTTCCTCGGGGAGATAGGGAAAGCAGGTGTCTGGCTCAGTTGCTCCCTCTCCTGCCCCATTCCAAAGGAAGGCATAAAACAATCATTTTAGCTTGCCTACTCACAAAGTGCTTGGAAAAACTCTTTCAGTCAAAGATCTTTAATTTATTATTCCCACAAGCAGAGTGCAGTTTGAAGACAGACAATAGTAGATGAATGACATATATGTATAATGGGAATCTGGGGACAATTTAACCAACGCCAAGAACATTTAAAAAAAAAAAAAAATTCTGCCAATTAAGCCATTCAGGGCAGCAGAGATTTCCACAGAACAATGTCAATATTCACAGAGGAATAAAAACAGAATGCATGCAGTTCATTCTGTAACAGCCATGTGCTCACTGTGATTTGGTAATAACTGACAGCATCTATCCAAGATCGCATCCTTTTACTCTGTATAAATGAATGCAGACTACTTAATGTTCTCATGACTCTGGTGCTCCACTGCAGCTTGGGCAGGTTAGAATGAGCCTTCCCACTAGCTTGGACTCAGAGTGTTCTGTCTTTTTTTTTAAAAAAAATAATAATCTTTATTACTTTTAAGACTTACAAGAAAAGAAAAAAGAAGAAAAAAGGCAAGAGAAAAAGACAAAATAGAGCAGAAGATTAAAAAAAGAAAAAAAGAAGAAACAATACAATACAATATATAAACAATACAAAACACAACCTTAACACACTAAACTAAACAAAACAACAACAATTTAAAAACATATACCATTCCATTTCATTACTCTACCTTTCATTCCCTTATTTCATCAACCTCCTCTCACCTCCCTTTTTGTATTCCACTTCTGTTACTTGTTTCAGCAATTCCTTTCCATCTTTCTCTATTTTTATCATTATGAATATCTTAACATATTTTTAACCTTATTTTCCATTAATACTAAAGTACTTATTTATACTTAACTTCTTATAACATTTCTGCTAAAGCCATAAAGTTTCATTCCAACAATTAATTTTACAATATTTCTATATATAAACTTTAAACTTTCCCAATCTTCTTCCACCATCTCTTCTCCCTGGTCTCGGATTCTGCCGGTCATTTCCGTTCATTCCATATAGTTCATCAACCTGGAGATCTTCTGTCCGAGGCTCTTAGATCTTTTCCAAGTCCCTTCTGCAGTTTTTCTTCATATTCTTTGATGCTGAAGATGCTGAAGAGCAGGTCTCAGGGGGGCCCCGACCCAACCATGCCCCCATTCCCTCTCGACAGGCCAGCCAACTCTCCACAGCTAGAACCAAGGTCCATACAATATCTCAAATCATGTTTCAAAGCTCCTCCAAATCCAAAGGCTCCACAACTCCAATCACCTCCTGACCCAGATTCAGGACCCAAAGGTCAGCAAATCCCTGCATGAAAGAGTCTATCCAACCTTCCTTCTCCAGTCCAAGCAGGGCTCCAATCTTCAAATTCTGACTTTTTCTATATTCATTCATAAAAGGCCTCCACTTATAGTCCTCAATTTGCCTCTGTAAGGCTGGGGCTCCCACTTGTATTACTTTAGGTTCAACAACAACAACTTTCTCCTTCGTCTTCTCCCCAGTTTGTCCTGTCAAAGTAGGTTCCTGTGTCAAATCCTGAACAATTTCTGTATTGATGATCACTTTTTGTCCCAAATTATTCACTTTTTGTCCCAAGTTCTCAAGTTTAGTAGTCATAACATCCATCTTCTTGTGGAGCTGTTCCAACGAATAGCTTATCTTACATAAGACAGTCACTAAGGCTCCTTCTGTCGACATTCTTAAAATCCAAGGTCAATCTCTGATTCTCACAGTTCTTATCTTGCAGCTGGAAAAACCCCAGCTCCACTCTTGTAACAGATTCAAAAGCTCCCTCTAGAGGGAAACAGTCTCCACTTGTATCAATCCTTTCAAACACAATTTAAACTATAAAGTTAGTTTCAATTTTCAGTTACTTTTTCTCCTTTTTAAACGCAGAAGGGGACAATGGAAAGAATATATTTCTCTTATTTAGCCATCTGTCAACATACTTTCTGTTCACAGTCAATGAACTCTCCCAAGACGTCAATCTTACTGGCAGCCCGTTTCCAGGTTCAGAGCAGTGATAATTTGATTTTTCACTCTCTCCTGCAGGCTCGCTAGGTCCAAAATTTCCCCTCTCTTCTCCTGCTTCCAAGGGGGGTTTAATAGTTTTAACCGATGGAGATTTAATCCTTTACAAAAGACTTTCCAAGGCTTTAACTTGCGACGTCTTTGCTTCAATCTATTTACAAAACAGGAAGGCGGACTTCCTGTTTAAAACCTTCCCATTTCGATGCCAAATTAATAAATTTAAAGATCCAATTTTCCGTTCTACTCACGGGTAGTTGTTTAAAGTCAAATTGTCCACAGGAAAAAGTCAGCGCTCTCCGGCAACAGCGATGCGGCTTCACTCCGTGAAAGAAGCAGTCAATTCGAAGCACTGCGCCGCTCACCCCACTTCGCTCCGGATCCCCAAATCAGGGTTTCCCCGCGAGTAGGGGAGGCGCAGAAGGTGCCAGCTGAATCCCAGGTTCACAAGCTTCTCCCGCCTGTGATTTCAGTGGGTCTCCGCCTTCGCCGTGGTGGTCAGACCCTGATTTCCACGGAGCAAATTCCTCCTGATCGGAGGAACTCCGCCATTGCCTGGAGGCGCCAACCCGGAAGTCCCTCAGAGTGTTATATCACTTGGAATCCAAGGAGCCTGCAACTAGTCTGATGCATCCAAAAAGGTCTCAGGGTGTCTTTGCCCCCCAATAATTATTGGGAGGAGACAGGGTCCCCTCAATGTTGAAGGGGTGGAGGAGGCCATGCGCAGAGCAGTTTTGGTAGCTGGCTCCCCCTGACAACGAGAGAGAAGGAGCAGCTGGCCATTGAAGCCTGTTTGCTTGGGTTTCCTTTATTTAATTGTTTTGAGGTTTATCTGTCTTATTTTGATGGTATAATATTGCCTGTTAAAACAATCAAAATGTTTTAATAAAAAAAATGTTTTAAAAAAAAGAACTTCTTGTCCTTAAGTGCTAGCTTACCACCAGTTTCTGATGTGGAAGTGCATTCAGATACGTTGTCCCTCAGCTGCAAATACCTTCTACCAAATGTGTGGATGAATCATAAGGCCGGGAAGTTATTTGCTCATAAAAAGCTGCCTCAAGTTACAGAGGCAATTTACTAAGGAAGGCTGTAATTTTATTTGAAATTACAATGATTCCAGTGATGTTTTGATTATCGAGTGTTTTCTTATCTACTAATTCAACCCAGCAGATAAGTAGCCCCTGCACTTGCTCCCTCAACCCTGCACACCATGTGCAATGCGAAAAAACTGATATGTCCACAAAAACACCACTGAAGAGGAACAGCACCTGAGCAGGCTATTCACCTGAAGCAAGTTTTCATTCACTATCAGTAAGGCAGCAAGTGAAAAAGTGTCATTCTGGACACATTAACGCTAGAACCTGACCTTGTATACGCCCTGAAAAAAATCCCACATAGTGGAAGCGAAACTGCTGGACATTTTAAAAGGAAGGATTCAAAGTAAAAGATAAGTTTTGAATGGGTCAGAATGTATCTAAGGTACAACAGGACTCTTATTATGTCCTAAACTACTTATCAATTCCATCAATGTTTAACTCAATTATTAAGTCAATCCTTAATGCTATTTCACACAATATTCTTTTTTAAACCACATTTCTATCAAGGTGCTTGGATTTCAGATTCTGAAGGTCTTTTTGAGACTGAAGCAATATTTTAAAAAGCTTATTGTAGAAATGATTATGGATGGGAACTTGGTAAATTAATTCCCCACATATGGACTACATTATCAAGTCAGACTTTGATTTTTAAAGCCAGAATACACCAGATTAACTTGTCTGACCTCTTGTAAAGCACAAGGAATTACATTTCTTCCCTTTATTTAATATGTAGCCCATCCAATTTGCATTTGACCAGAAGTTGTCTGAGAAAAATATATGTGATCAATCTGACCATTGCACTTTACTTTCTCTCTTGATGCATTTACAAACTCACACAAAGTAGTAGTAGCAGCAGTTGCTGTTCTTTTTTCCTCCCCTAAGCTTTTACATGTTCCCTCCATTCTTTACCTAGAACAAAATAACACACTGATAGGAAAGACTCTCCCATAGAAGGATATTTAAAACTTTTAATTGCATTATCCGTGCAGTAGCAAACAGAAGGTCACATTGGGCAGAGAACCAAGTGTCACTGGGAAGGTGTAGCTCTTACCTCCCAAGAACACTATTTGTGGCAAGTGGAAGATTAGCTTGACCCCATTGGGGGACATCAAAGTGAGCATCTCTAGTGAGTTTACTTCCCCCTTCCCTCTCAGAGACATTCTAGCCCAAGATCAACTACAAGATTAAAGACCTATGGAACACCTCAAGTACAGCACAGCAGTAACTGACCTGAATTGGAAACTACTGCCTATTAAAACTTTACCTCTTCGTTCTGGCTTTGCAAAGTCCCTTGTGAGTTTTCCCTTCCACACACACCCTGCCTTCAGTGTCTCATTGCTTCATTAGTAAACACTGTCCGGTGTCTTATATTCATTTACGTACAGTTCCCATCAGCAGCAATGGTCCATTTCACACATAACTAGGTACATAGGAAAGCTGCCTTATCTGAAAGCTGATAATTGATCCGTCCAGTTCACTGTTGTCTACACTGATGGGCAGTGGCTCTCTCCAGGGTTTCTCCGATTTCTAAATCAACGATTATGGCTTGTTTGAACAAATTATAGATTACACAAACCAGATTTTTCCCAAGTTTCAGACATTAAGGTATATAAATTAGATTAAAAACAGAAGCAGACTCTTCCGACTTTTCTCTCATGCCCACAACTGGATACAAGACTCATGCACATAAGACTCACCACTGCTTGTGCATATAGTGCTAAATTAAGATTTAGTTTGTGCACGAAACAGGATATTGTGCGCTTTTTTGTATGAGCCAGTTTGAAAGACTATTTTTTAAAATGGCATGAATACATAATGTATAAATAAAACAAAACTTTTAAAGCAACTGTTATAAACTCTACTTTTATAAGGATCTGGAAGCGGTACATTTCTCTTACTATTGACTGCACATAATTCAATGCAGCACAAATTAGTGCTAATGTTTATATTCTGATTTTGTATTTGGGTCTAAATTGAGAGTGGCAATCTGTTTTTATACCATTTTCGTAATGACCCATTGGGCCTCTTTCAAACATTTGGTGGAGCAGAATTTTAAAAAATAAATAAATAAGCAACAACTAGCACTTTTCCTCTGCAACAAGTCATCGCATCCCATTGATTGTCATTGTTCAGTACCAAATAACTCTGAAAAAACTATGCTTCTTCTTGCCAAGTCAAACATTCCAGCTAAACTATATTTGTAATTAGGCTTCTATAATTAGCATAAAGACAGTTTGTTAGCTTTTTTCATCTTTACAGCTTGGCTACTGTTAATGGCCTTTTGAAGATAAAGCCTTACTTCTGCTCCTGCTGATAACACATTGTCTGGAACTGTCCTTGAACTGGAAGCACAATGCTGCTTAGTAAATTCCCTTTTCAGATTCCCACTATATTCTAAGCAACCTAAAGTATTTTGACTTTCAAGCATTACTAATCTCAACCAGGGTTAATATAGTTCCTGGTGGCTGAAATCTACCCTATCAGCATAGGTGTTCCTTTCCTCCTAAAATAAGCACACAAACTTTTAGAATAGTCTACTTTGTTTGATGTATGTGTGCTGCTAAAGAAACTGCCTTTCAGTAAAGAAATAAACAACTCATTAATTTAAAAATTAATTTGTTGACCCAGAACAGTCATGTTAACTAAATCAGAGGAACAGAATGCAGGGCAATACATTGGGTCCAGTTCAGTTTCTTAAGCTATGATATGCCCACAAATGCTTGTGCCCACACACTCCATTTTTGAATCACATCTTCCCTCCTGCCTTCTTGGCAGACCCCAATTAAATGTTTCCCAATTTAATTAACCATCACTTCTCTTTGCATCCAAACTGGAAACCCATAGTTACAGCTATGGAGGTAAAAACAGGAACTGAAAACCTGAGTCATTGGAGTTTGGCTCCCCACATTTATTGTTTTGTTTTGATTGGTTGGTTGGTTTTTGTTTGTTTCAACCTACCCTTCACCCAAAGGTCCCAGGGCAGGTTACAACCATTAAAATTTAATACAGAGTGTTAAAAACCATTGTAAACATCTTAAAATAACAGAGATAAGCGACTTCTCCTTCCTCTCCTTCCCCCATGCAGCCTTCCACCCAACTCCAAATCTGCTTGATGGTTCCCCAACTGTCTGGAGCATATTTGGGGGGTACATGGAAGAGGAGGGGGAAAGGAAATCCTTTTGCAGAAGCAATATCAAATCCACCGGCAAACAAACACAACTGTTTCATATGAAGTTGGTTTCAGATCCTGTTGGTTTCAAACCTAGTAATTCTTATTCCCAAGAACAAACTATGGTTAATTAACCATGGGGCACATAAGATACCCTACCATGTGACAGTGTGGACTGCAGAGAAAGCTCATTTCACAGCTTGCATTGCATCCTCTAGGATCAAGCCGATGGAGTTATTTCTAGATGTTAATTGATTCCCACTGTGGGGGAAGGACATCTGGAGTATTTGAGGATCTGCTGTGATTAACTGGATTCATGCTTTGAGGATTAGGTTCCTCAGCTTCGGAGTAACCCTGACTCTGCAGTTATTGCAATTCCAGATGAAGCATCCAATGCCATAGCCAATGATGTGTTGTGTTTCAACTGATGCAGTCAGCTGATGAGGACAAGATGTTGCTGCCTAATGCCCAACCACAAGTCCTCTTGACTCCTGTCCCTCCCTGGCTTATTAAATCTAGCAAAAGGGGTTTGACTGGTTGGATCCAGAATGTGCAATGTATGAGGGGGTAGTGCCACTGCAAAATAAAACCTTGGACCCTTGGACTGGAAAAGCTTCCAAACAGTCACAAATATATCCTTATTGAGTAAGGTGGTGCAGAGAGTTGTAGTGGGGTAGCTGTCTTGGCTGAGTTGACCTTGGTCACCCTGGCGAATGAGATTTACAGAGATCAAAGGGAGTATGACTTTATTCCTATTTCTGTCTCTCTGTGGTTCTCAACACCATTGATCATGGTATCCTCCTAGACTACTCCTATGAAATGGGAAGGGGGGATGTATTCCAGTGGTTGCCACTGCTGCTGCAAACCTTCCTTGTTGTTCTCCTTTCTGCTCCCTGAGAAGGGGAGATTTTACTAAAAGATCCCCCCCCCCGAGAATCCTGTAAGAAAAGCTCAGAAAAACTAAGTGAAGAAGACTCCAGGGAGCACACTCTTACCAAGTCACACACGAAAAATCCACAAATGTATTCAGCATAGTCTCCATGCTGAACAATACAGCTGCCCATTACACATTTCGGTTTCACTTGACAGGTGTGATAGTAATTGACTTTAAGTATTCATTGCTGTCTAAAAATACTACTGTTCTTCACCATATAGAGGTTTTTATTTGGTTTAAAGAAGTAGTTTATACATTTATACAAATGGTTATTAGAACTGGCTCTTCTTTACCCTAACTAAATGTTTCACAGCATGATATACTTACACTGAATTTAATTATGTCATATATCAAGTACCGAGGAACAACCTGGCCGTTTACCTTGTCAATAATCATTTCCTGAAAAAAAGAAGAAAATAACATCTTAATATTTTTGCAAAACTTGCAATCAGTCCTTTAACTTGCTTTGCTTTACCATTAGGATCCCTCCCTCAGTTTTCCAGCATGGATTCATTTTTCATGAAATTTTCTTACTGGGAGTGGGGTTGACACTGCATAAAAGCCAAAAGCCATGTGGCAGCTGATGGGTGGAGCTGAGCAGGACAAACAGGTAAATTAAATGCATGCTGTATGCATGGTAGTGCATCAGCAAAACCTGGATAATGCATGACACCACCAGTGTCTTACAATAATATGAACACCAGATTGCTGGTTTTATATGGTTCACTTTTGTTTGCAGCGCCAACGTAATGATAAAGCTCTTACTACTATGAAATCCAGAATATTCCTATTAGCATATAGATAACAAACTCATGCAAACAAAACAGATGTTTAGGGTTTGGGACTGATCGTTCAAAGAGGAGATATGTACATCCAATCAAAGTCTGAATACACTTCAGGGCTGCTCCATATTGTTCCAGAAATTAGTAGATGACATGTTCCAAGTTGCAGAAATATTTTCTGTGAATGAAGAAATGGAACTTTTGCTTTTTTTAAAAAAATCTGACGGTAGACACTGTTTGGTCATCAACGAAACCACCCTAGAAAAATGGTAAATCTCTTGTAGAGCATGTACTGGAGTGTAGCAGTGCATAAACTCTCTTTTTTCAGCATTGAGTTCTAGTGCTAGGGTCTTCACTATACAATTTAAGGGATATTAGCAACATCACTTCTGGTCTTTGTTCTGAAATTCTGATGTCCTTTCCTTGAGCTATTGGTGTAGGCTAGCCCTTCAAGGAGAGCTTGTGGCAGAAAGAGAGATAGCTCTGGCTGAGAGCTTGCAAAGATTGTAACAGGACATTGCCATCTTGAAGGAAAGTTGTTGCTGGAAATTCATCTTCTTCTCCCTCAGCATTCAAGTCTGAGTAGTACTTTTCTCCTTGCAGCTTTCACACTAACATGAAATCAATAAGCAAGCACAACACCAGGAGCATTATTGAGCTCTGGGGTAACATTTGAGACCAGAAATGCATCTTTGGGGGTTTCTGTTATACAGTTGTGTTGCCATGGAAACTAAAAATGAGTATATTCACAATGGATGCTAGAGTTGCTGTGAGGAGTTTGATTATCTGGTGTAATGTTCACAACAAGTAATAGCTTTCATTGTAAAGTGAAGACAGCATCTAATAAAGTGTGTGTTTTGTACCAAATTTACTTTGAAGACATTTGTTTTACATTTAATACGGTCAAAAATCATTGCGCAGGTCAATATTAAAAGAGTAAAAACAACCACGAGAAGAAAGGACACCAAGTCCAAGGGTGCTGTTGAGTATTTCACATCACTGCTACAATATTAATTATAGATTTCAATTGCTATTCACATGGCTATTAATTTTATGTTTTTATTTTATGTCACATTCTAAATCCTTTGCTCCCTAGCCTTGCAAGATGGAAAGAAAACACTTGACTGTTGAAAGAAATCCACCTCACATTGTATTTAAATGGTTCCTGGAAAGACTGAGCAGTTCACCTGATGGAAGATATATCCAGGATCTACTGGAATGACAGCTATAGCACAAAGGGCACAAACTGGGTTAAAAATCCAAAAAGGCATTCCTCATCATTTTTCCATCACCCTAAATATGTAACTGCTCTAAGTGATGGAGGTTATTATGGATATAAAACAGTATATAGATACTCATTTAACTAAACTGAACAGCAGCCTCAGATTTAAATCAACGGAACCAAAGGACCAGAGCCAATGACAGTGGTACCTCTGGTTATGAACGGGATCTGTTCTGGAGGCCCACTTGCAACATGAAAAGAACGCAACCCACAGTGGCGCATCTGCGCGCATGCGGGTTGCGATTCGCTGCGTCTGCGCACACGAATGATGTCATTTTGCGCTTCTGCGCATGCGGCGAAACCCAGAAGTAACCCTTTCTGGTACTTCCAGGTCGCCATGGGACGTAACCTGAAAGAACGTAACATGAAGCGGAAATAACATGAGGTATGACTGTATAATATTTCCAAAGGGAAAGTACATGCTAGAAGCACAGCTACACTGGAAATCACTTACCACAAATTTTAAGCTTTCCACAAAATTATTTTTGTGACATTAAAACAACCAGGGCCACTAAGTAGGTTTGATCCTGTTAAGTTCAGGGAAATTCCAGCTTCAAATAAAGTCTGGACTTTCCCAGTACAGAAGTCACGTTCTACATTCAGTGAAGAGTTTGAAGAATAGTGATGGAAAGTGCATACAAGGCTCACGTCTCACTTCTGCGGCTGAGTTTGCCTTGCTTTTTGCAGGCATTGTCTGTATGAACAAGTTCCCTACAGGGAACTTTCTCTCACAGCCAATCCAGCAGTCTTTGGAGCTCCCACCCATCGGGTGCTTTTCTTGCCCACTGCATAATCAGGAGCTCATTCTATGGCTCCCACTCTACCTGTGAGGCAGGCAGGCAGGCAGGCATGGTTTATGAGGGGCGGGGTTCTTGTGGACCAAACTTGAACCCATGGTGGGCCAAGTTTGGCCTGGAGGCCAAAGGTTCCCCAACCCTGAGCTAAAAAGAACCTGTCTTCCTTTAGCTCCTCACAGATAATTTTATTTACACTGTGACCATTTTGGAGACAGTGATAAATCTCTCTTTTGGGGTGAAACTGTTATATGCAGCAGGATCACCAATGGCAGCACAGAAAGCTATTATGTGTGGTTGTCACTGACCCCTCCCCTCCTACATGTCGTCTACACATGCAGTGAGAAAGAAAAAGCGGTGAGGAAGATTGCAGTGCTGCTTCCCCCAAAGTCTTGTTGCAGAAATAACAGATCCTGCCCTCCTTATTCTTCTCCAAATGCCAAAGTACTCAGCGGAAGAGTGGAGTATCATTTTACTCTGTGCAGAGCTGCTCAGAGAGTTTCTGCCTTCTGCAGAGTCAGCCCAAAGTGACTTGAACAATATGGACTGTCACTACTGGCAATCTGGTGGGTACCTTCACAGAGCCCCAGCTGTAATTTTCTTCTGAAACCATAGAATGGGCAAATTCTAGAAATAATTGGACACTAGGCTTCCCTCGCTGTTGCCACACTAGCTTAAACTACTGAAATGAAAACAGCATGCATATGGTACAGAAAGACGGAGCCTCTTACCCCATCCATCAGAGTATTTTCTAAGTGTACACGTGGATCTTTACGAAATGGAAACTCCAGATTTGATACCTGAAACACCGAGTTATCTCTGTCAATCATATACACTTCATTCTTGCCATCAATCAACATCATATACCTGTGAAGAAAAATTAAAGACAATCAAAGCACTACTTACCCCAAAGCCAGCAACGGCTTTTATTAACTTTACATCCTTTAAATCTAAAACAGTACAATTACTACAGACAAGCTGCACCTTGTGACATGTTTGTTTGAAGTCATAAAAGCAGCATTATTTCAGAAAAAAGAAGCCAGGATCCAAATAATAACTCATGCTGGTTAAAGCCCCAAAAGGCTTTAAATTAGTTGTTCTAGGTCGGCAAGGAACAAAGTCCTCATCCTGCATTTGACACAACTGTACAGAAATATACCACTGTAGCAAAACAGGTCTCAAAGTGTATGATGCCACTATCTCTTTATGAAAGCCAATATGCACTGAGAACTACATCATAAATCTTTATGCTACTAACTGAACTGCCTATGAGGTGCTGCAAAATTCCATCTGTCCATATTAGATGAATAACTGGAATTCCATACAGCTGTTTTTCATATTTCATACACAACATTCTAGGAAGGAAGAAAATGTTTGTGTAACACAGCAAACAAAAAAATATTCTATATATTTCAAAGCAGATTTGTCCAATTACTCGTGTACATTTCAGTTACTTTGAGTCCAATGAATAGTATAATTCTCATGCAATTAGTAACTATTGTAAAATGCCATCTTAAAAAGCAAATAAGTATAGGGCAAAATACAAATCAGCAGAAATGAGGCATTTAATTTTTATGGAAGGAAGGAAAAAATACAGGGGTGATACCAACACGTGTGGTAAAATTCTGAAGTTAACAACCCACATCCACATGTGCATGCAGCTTTTATATATTTTTTCCCTGACAGAACAAGTCTTTCATAAAGTGAAGTCCTTTGTTATAATGTTCTTTTGAAGATAAACTTTTATTTTGGTTCAAAGAGCTAGGACATCTGGAAACAAAGATAAAAGATGAATATGGCTATTTTAGTGACCAGGCTCCAAAAATCTGGATGATGTACAATTGATCCCTCTATGTCAGTGAATCCATATCTAGCTTGTAGCTTTCTAAAAAGAAAATATTTTAAAATCAAACTGTTTAATTTCCACTGTCTCTTCCTTTTACTTCTTTTATGGGCACTATAGAATAGCATAAGCTGAAATGCAGGAAAGGTAAAATATTCAGGCATCTTGATGCATTTGTTTAGCAGACAGAGCTTGTTTAGAGTTCCAAGATACAAGACATATCAAAAAAAAAAATCACATCCTCATGTTGAACAAATCTTCTTGATGCATACAAATTCAGCCCTGCTGTTTGAAAGGCGCTCCTATGTGTCCAATATCTAAATAGAAGTTGCAAAGTTTATCATCCCATTCAGCTATGTTGGTCAATAACACTGATTACACAAAAAGTTGACTTATTTTGCCAGTCCATTGACCCTAATAATGTCCACTTTGACTGGCGGCAGCAATGCAAGGTCTCAGACCCAAGTGTTTTCAATCCTGTTACTTGAGATCTTTTTAACAGAAAGTATTAGGAATTGAACCTGGGACATTATGTGCATAGCTGTCCTCTAGTCACTGGGTAACACAATAAAGCTCAGGTAAACTTTCTCTGGATTACTAGCAGAGAAGGCAAGCTACTGAAACTGTGCTCCTGGAAACTCCTTATCCCCGCCCAACAGTTTTGTTGCAGGCCTGTTCCTCGAACAATCTAGAACAGAGTATTTTCATCACCAGGATGGCCACATATCTCAGTACCAATTACCTCAGCAGAGCCCACTCTGGATGGCTCAGTCAAAGCTACGTCATGTGCCCACTTATGGTGCTACAGCGCTTGACAGGAGGTCCCTTTTAAGTCTCAGCAGAAGAAAGTATGGTGCCACCACACATGCATCACTGCAACCCAGAAGTGGCCGGGAAAGGTAGTGGAGCGGGGTGGAGAGGGGATGGGGTCAGAAGGGATCAGAAGAGGTTTATGCGTGCTCCGCCAATGCATGAGGATCAGGAACATAACCTCCAGACTAAACGGTCGCTGCCTGTACTAGGGGTCCTACTCAATATGTACAATAGACACCCCCAATTCTGTCTCCAGGAAGTAGGGTTGTCCTTAGGGAGTAAAACCTCTGCTCCAAATACAGTGGTACCTCCAGTTGCGAACAGGATCCGTTCCAGAGGTCTGGCCACATCCCGAGGAATTTGCAACCAGAGGTGCCGCTTCTGCGCATGCGCACAGTATGGTTTAGCACTTCTGCACATGCGCGTGACACGGTTTAGCGCTTCTGTGCATGTGGTGAAACCTGGAAAAATACTTCCGGGTTTGCAGCGTTCGCATCCTGAAAGATACGCAACTAGAGGTGTGCGTATCTAGAGGTACCACTGTACTGTCCTAATTTGGAGCCTTTACAGCTCTCTGGTGGAACTACAAATTTAGCAGCAACAACAACAAAGTCATTTTTGCCATCACATATTTGATCACCTCCTATTTCAGCCTTCACTAATGTAGTGAAGTTGCAGTCCAAACATCTGGAGAGATCAGATTGGCAAATGCTGCCGTATTTGCTTTCCTAGATGTCGTATTTAGTTCTTAGCTAATTGCTAATTTTACCTGGTATGCTTCCTAAATACAGTTTAAGCCAAAAGCACTGACGTCTCCCAGTCGTCTCCCATGCCTACCATTATGGCATTCACTAAGTTAACACAAACATTTAACAGCTCCATTTAAGGATGAAGGTACTTTGTTTTCTTATTAGACACACCTTTGCCACATAACCAAAAAGTAAAAATATAGAAAAAATAAAGACCAGCTCACCAATGCAGTCAGGAGAAATCTAATGAACCAGCCATATGCACCCTTTGTGCAAAACCTCACTGGGTATGCCCAACCTTTCCTCTATTCCTCACATTGCTTGAAGCCAACCTTTGCAAAGTTCAAAATCTTAAGAAAAATATTTAATTCCTGGTCAGTCCAATAAAACATGGCACCCACCCTATATGGGATCAACACTGCTCATACCTTGAGTCCATACAGTTATGCTCAATAAACTACAAGTATTTGGTGCTTCTTAAACTTAAATTTTCAAAGCTAATGTGTCTCCTCCCCCGTCTCTCCCCAGGGAGAGTACAGCTACATATACTATCTAAATCTTACATTCCTAACATGTCAAGAAAGAAACTTACTGGCTGTTCAGCACTTATGATTAGGATTCTACCAGGGGTAATGAAGTACTAGCCAGAAGCTTATTTGACTCTAGAAAAAAATATTGCGCATATATTCATATTCCCAAATCCCTTTGTGCAACCAAGTCAAATACTATTGTTACTGAGGGTAAAATATATTCAAACCACTTTATGCATGAAATGAACACTTGCCTATTTCATTTTATGCTATGCTCCCGTGTATGCCGTTATTCTTCAGTGTAACACTCAAATGCAGGCAAAATTTTACATATGCTGTTCGGTGTATGTCATATTTTGTTTGGATTATTAACAAAGCAGATCTACATAACAGCCAAATAAAACCAAAAATTGTCCAGACAGGTGCAATCTGAGAGCTCTGCATCTGCAGCAGAATTTATGAAGGAAACACACAAAAACATTTCCCGAAATAAGTCCCAACAATCTGCTCCCAGTATTTTGGGAGCTAAGGAGCATAAGCAGAATTCAAGAATGGGGGAAAACATGGTAACTACAGTAAATATACAATATCCCATGTAGTTCTTTCAATGATAGCACAGGTCTATACAGTACAGAAACATTTGTCTATGTCACTTGAAAGAAAACTCCAGTGACAGTCAGGACACACAATTTCTCTCCGTTTTTTGGCTTCTTCAGCAAAACTTATCTGTAATGGTTCTAGGGGTTGCTCGTGCGTAAGCCGGTGCAAACACCTGGCTGGGTTGCCTGAGTGAACCTTTTCTGTCCGGACAGCCTCTCACCCGTGGCTGTCTAAATCGCTGGCAGAATCCGTCAGTGGGCGTTTCTTAAACTTCTTCCAGCAAAGAAGCTCTTTGACGCCTAGTCTCCTCCTACTCTCTCTGCGCGAAAGCCTTCTGCGCAAGGAGGGCATAGGCAGCGGAGGACCCCTACTCTCCCCGCTGGTCCCCAGCAAGGAGTCATGGGACCGCCTCACCGCTTCCCCCATCTGCCCCCCTTCTCCACTGGTGCTACGCTGATTCTCTTCCCCAGAAGATGGGCTGCCTATCCCCATCCCGGGACGCTCTCTGGAATCCCTCTGGATTTTGCTCTCTCCCTCCAGCACTGATGGCAGTTCCCTGACACTATCATTGCACACTACATCTTCAAATACTACAGTAATGCTCTGTTCAAGAGAAAGCATTAGTTATATCTGATGCCAGTCAAAATATTATCAGCTTTTCTAACTCCTCTAAGAGGAAAGCGGAGTTTCTTACTCATTTGGGAAAAGCCCAACATACTGAGAGATCCCAAGATAAGCTGTACTATGAAAAATATGTTATAAACTATTGTAATTACAGCTTTAAATGTGTTTTCTGCATTGTGCTCTGCCCTAAAAATATTTAATTATAAGCCATTGATAGGGTATAATCCCATTGCTGCCTTGACTGACTGCTAAGGACATTCCCATTCTGTGCAGGCGTCCCCCCACTAACACACTGGTTATGCTCCAGGGCCTTGTATGCAAAAGTGAAATTGCAGAAGCCCCAATAAAAGGAAGGCCAATCTGTTTATTTATTTCACGGCAACCCACGTAAACGTGATCACACGTGAGTAAGATGTGTGTAAGGGGGGGTGCCTGTAATGTCATCATAAAGGGTCCAGCGATTTTAAATGTGATGTCTGCAGAGGAACTCCTTGCCAACCTTTTCCTGTATGTGTTTCTCTCTTTTACATACCAATTCCATTTATGGAAGAGACCATGCCTTAGTACTGGCACAATAGCACCTTTTTTTTTAATATGCAGACGGTCCTAAATTCAATCCCAGTATCTGCTGTCAGAAAGATCAAGTAGGATGTGATGGGAAAGACCTCTGCTTGACATCCTGGAGAGCTGCTTCCAGTCATATTAGACCATACTAGGCTAGATGGACAAATAGCAGAGCTAATTATCAGTTCACATGTAAGTGCTACTAATGGAATGTGTGGGGAAATGGTTGTAAAATTGCTGCACTGGTGGGTGCACTGTCACTTGTTTACCGCCTTCTGATAGATGTGAATGTAGAAAGTTGGTGATACCTCTGCCAAATTCCCACAGCTAGATCAGTATTCCATCATTCTACACTAGTCTTTCAAACACAAGGCAATTATGTGATGATCCATCCTGCTTATTCCCAGGCACATGCCTGAGATTGAACGTTCTTCCGTCTGAGTACAGAGACACTTTGAAAGGTCAGGTAACAAGCTTCTTTAGGAGTTAAAATTTCATCTGCCACTTGTCTCCAAATATATCCGATATTAACAATGAGACCTTTACTTACAGATTTCATCTTAAGATGTAAGTAATTGCACTTCCAACTGTTGAAATTGGTGGTGGTGGTGGTTATGCACCTATTAGTTTATAAGCCTGCGGGAAGGGAATGTACTGTTTCGCCTCTGTACAGCACTTAGAAAACTTTGTGTACTTTAAAATATGGAGGATGTGGAGGAGACAGCAGGAACTTGGAAGGGAAAGCAAAATTAGGACTTGCCAACAAAGTTAAATGTAGGTCATTGTTATGGCCACATATCCACACATGCCGCCCACAACTTGGTAGGTAAAGCAACATAGCCTTGGCTCTATGACAATGACTGTTCTGAAGGCCCTTAAGCAGCTGAAATACTCAGAACGCCATTCACCTCTGAAATACTTTCCCCAGGATACTTTATTTTAAAAAATATCATGTTGCTGGTTTATTGATCCTGTGTCTCTCCTGCAGTTTAAGCCAAATGAACAATGCAACTATGATTTAGTCTATAAGATCACATAGCTTAAGTCGCAAATGCAATTAGATTTCAGCTGTGATCTGAAGCAACTTTTGGGAAGGAATTCAATTACACAGTTAGAGACTCAAGTATTTCAGTGCATCCCAGGTGTTTAAACAACTTTAATACACTTTAACAATACTGCCATATTAATATTTAAAACTGCAGGTCCCCTAGCCTTCCAGAGCAGATTCCCAGCACATCGAGGGAACTGAGGGGAAGAAGAGGAGAAGGAAGACTGCATTCCACTTGTGCACCACTGGATGTCTCCCTACTCCAAACCCAAATCTAATCACTTTGGCATCCCCAATGGCACCAGTAGTACAAAATTACAAAAGGCACATGACTCTAGAAACCATTTTTAAAATATATAAAATTCATCCAGCTTCCAATAAAGTTTTACTTCCTAAATGATGTCACCAGCATCTGTCCCTGTGCATTACAGGTATCCTATGTGCTTGGTCCATTTACTGCATCTCTACTTTCTGGTTACTGTAAACATGAGGATTTAGGAAATGGTAACTTCAATTTGCCCTAGGTCAGACACAGGATGACCTCCAAACCATCCTAAATATCTTCACAGAAGCTTACAAAAACCTTGGCCTATCACTCAACATCCAAAAAACCAAAGTGCTGCACCAACGAGTACAAAATAACCCCTCTGCAGCACCACAAATCCAACTCAATGGTGTAACATTGGAAAATGTCAACCACTTCTACTACCTGGGCAGTTATCTTTCCACAAGGGTCGACATGGATGCCGAAATTAAGCATTGCCTGAGCTCCGCGAGTGCGGCTTTCTCCCGATTGAAGTGCAGAGTGTTTGAGGACCAGGACATTCGCAGGGAAACCAAAATTTCTGTTTACAAAGCATTTGTACTACCAACCTTACTGTATGCTTGTGAAACATGGACCACTTATAAACGCCATCTCCAACTCCTCGAAAGATTCCATCAACGGTGTCTCCGAAAAATTTTACACATCACTTGGGAAGACAGGTGAACTAATACCAGTGTGCTGGAAGAGGCAAAGATCACCAGTGTTGAAGCAATGATTCTTCAACATCAACTTTGTTGGACTAGTCATATTGTGCAGATGCCTGATTATCGTCTTCCAAAGCAACTACTCTATTCTGAACTTAAAAATGGAAAGCGTAATGCTGGTAGTCAACAAAAGAGGCTTAAAGACTGTCTCAAGGCAAAGCTTAAAAAATGTAGCATAAACACCAACAATTGGGAAACACTTGCCTGCGAGCGCTCCAGTTGGAGAACAGCCTTTACCAAAGGTGTCATGGGCTTTGAAGACACTTGAACTCAGGACGCAAGGGAGAAACATGCTAAGAGGAAGGCACATTTGGCAAATCCACACTGTGATCAACTCCCACCTAGAAACCAATGTCCCCACTGTGGAAGGACGTGTGGATCCAGAATTGGCCTCCACAGTCACTTACGGACTCATTGTTAAAACCGTGTTTATGGAAGACAATCTTACTTGGCTAAAAGTAATCGGGAAAAAAATAAGACTTTCTGGTTACTGTAAACATAAGGATTTAGGAAATGGTAACTTCACTTTGCCCTAGGTCAGGCACTGAACACACCTTCTTCAACCCACCCTCCAAGTCAGATGAATGTAAACAGAAAACAAGTGTACTGCTATTTTTAAATCCCCAGAAAGAGCAAGCCCGATCTCTTTCATCTTTGGGGAAAGAAATTATTTAATAAAGGACAGAATCCAAAAAAGTGTGTTACTTGTTTTGCATATCACAAAGAACATTGGGCTCATGTTCCTCAAACAGCAAACTCTCCATGCCTGCAATGAAGCCTTTCAAAAGCAGTTTGTGAAGTGGCACAACAAAAGAAAAGTCAAATATTCCCCTGGGTATATCCAAGCCCTTTGGCAAGCCCAAAATAGTTCTTTGGTTTCTAATAAACAGTCAAGTTAGCTGAATTTGTCATTAGGTGGTAGGATCCCTGGAAATAAATCTGTCATCTTGGAAGGATAAAAATCAGTCATGATTTACTGCCATCTACTGATGCTATTAAAATAAAGCTCAACATTCAGATGATGTATACCTACCGCCAAAAAAGTTCCAAAAAAATGCAGGTTTTTAAAAAAAAGATAATGAAATATAGCAAATGACTACTTACAACTATAAGTTCTATTTGTCAACAGAATGTCCTTTTCTGGGGTTGGGGAGGATTCTATTCCCTCTGTTCTCCCTCAAACTGGGTAGTCAGTGCAGCATCAGGGCTGGTTCACCCTCAGAGGCTGATGGATCCAATGGGCTTTCAAATGGGCTTTCCGGCTGGTATGACTGTCAAAGACCTAGCTGACCTCTGGAACGTCCAAATGGCATGGGCCATTGAAACAAACATCCCAGAGCACCCTTCTCCCACTTTGTGGAGCCTGCTGGGCTCCCTAGTATACTTCAGATCTTATGGCAAAGAAACAAGCTGGGAGACAGCTCAAATGAGAGTGGTGGAAAACTCTGGTCAAATGCTTTCAAACACTTGTGAAGGCTCATAATCAAGCCTACCTAGTGGCGGTGAAGGCAGCAGAGGGCATACTTTGCTGCCTCTATTGCATCCTCACTGTGTTGTCCAGCAGAGCTTTTCTGGATAGTATGGGGCCTCTTACATCATGGCCTGAAGGAGGTGGCAGAACTGACAATAGCTCACTGTGACTTATTTGCAGAGCATTTGGAAGATAAAATTGCTTGCTTCCACTGGGATCTTGACTCCACTGTTACAGCAGATGAATCTCAATGGGTGTCCAGAGGACAGTCGAGTCCTGTTGTGTTGGATGAGTTTCAGTTAGTAAGGATCCATCAGCTTCAGATGATGGCCCAGTTGCACCCCTATCAGGACAGGGTTAGCCTAACTTCTGTCATCACAGGGATAGCCTAACTTCTGTCATCTATGCTCTTGTAACCTTTAGGTTAGATTAATGCAATATGTAATACTTTGGGCAGCCTCTGAAGATCGTTTGGTGCAGAATTTGGCAACCAGGTTGCTCACCAGGGCAAGACAATTTGAGCATATTACACCGATTCTGGTCCAACTGCACTGGATGACAATTAGTTTCCAGGCCCAAATACAAGCACTATGTCCTTTTAAATATGTTTGTGGGAGCAGGTTTTGAGTTTTTTAAAATGTATTTTGTGTTCTAATTTTGCTTTTTTATGTTGTGAACCACCCTGTGATTTTCAGATGAAGGGCAATATATAAATTTGATGATGATGTACCTGATGGCCCCCAGGTAGTAAAGGGAGCTAATTCCCCCAAAATCACAAGCTATGGTACATAGAAGAGTTTGGATTTGATATCCCGCTTTATCACTACCCTAAGGAGTCTCAAAGCGGCTAACAATCTCCTTTCCCTTCCTCCCCCACAACAAACACTCTGTGAGGTGAAGGAGGCTGAGAGACTTCACAGAAGTGTGACTAGCCCAAGGTCACCCAGCAGCTGCATGTGGAGGAGCGGGGAATCAAACCCGGTTCCCCAGATTACGAGTCCACCGCTCTTAACCACTACACCACACTGGCTCTCCATAAACATACCCATAAACATTGCGGTACTTTTATGTTTCTTAGTTGAGGACATTGTTTCCCAAACTTGGGTCGCCAGCTGTTTTCAGAGTACAATTCCCATCTTCCCTGAGCACTTGTCTTGCTAGCTTAGGAATTATGGGAGCTGTAGTCCAAAAACAGCTGGAGACCCAAGTTTGCGAAGCACTGATCTAGGAGGATGGCTTTCACTTGGCTTCTCTTCCACTTAAGGGTTGGATGGTTCTTGAATACTAAGCTTAGTATCCCTTTCTCAATGTTCTACAATATGAAATTAAATAGTCGTCTACACTTATGCAACTTGAACATTGCGTACAAACAAGAATCCCATTTATCTTGATCTAATTAGAGTACTCTAAGACAAAAGGACTACAAGATTATTATTCACAACACAAACAAGATAATTAGCATTTTGATGTACTGTATCTTTGTAAATAATCGAATGAGCATGTACAGCACATTATTGTATTGGTTATTCCATTTTCAGACTGGCTGATTAACAGTGCTGCTCATAAGCCTCAAGGAACTCTTACAACAATCCATAAAAAGGTAATAATTCAATTCCATCCAATTCCAAAAAGTATGTACCACTTCATGTGGGACAAAATCAAGAATGATTATTTTTTAGTAAATGTTTGTTCTTTATAACTAAGCATTTACTCCACAGCAGGATACTCAAATGAACTTGGAATCAGCAGTAACCATCTGGGCAGCTTACATGAAATGCAGTACATAAAATAAAGGCTATGCATAAATGCAATCCAAACTTCAAACTTCCTTTCTCCTTCAGTTATGGGAATAAAGACCTCCAGGGAAAAAGAAAGTATTGGTTTGTTTTAAGTACTAAATGTAAAAAGCACTACATAATTATGAACAGACTTTAACAAAACTAACTTTTGCAACTGAAACATCTATTCAAGTGATCTAAAAGCTTGGTTCCTCCCCACCACCACCCCAAAGATCTCCAAAACCCATCAGATATGGACATTTAAGCCAGAGGCAAAGAATCTGGATCAAACCTATGAAACTTTTTGGACTGTCCCATCAGTCCTCAAGTTCTGGCCCTCCTCAGGGACCTCCACTGTCTTTTTTTGATGGTGTTCAAACAGGCCCGGGAATGTGTCTTCAAACAGCACTAAACATACATCAGAGATGCTTCTTGATTTCCTCCAATGCTTGTCCAATATTTGTTGGCCTGAAAGTAGGCAGGGCACTGAAAGCTCAATCAGTTTCAATATATTTTATGGGAAGCAATTCATAAACAGAATAATAAATAAACAAACTGGAAGAGATCAGGAAGCACTGGATATAACAAGAAACATCAGAGGAGATCCACAAGCTTTGGAAGTGTCCAATGTTTCCTGAGCATCGGTCAAGCACTCCAAGGCCAGATGATGGTGAGAGCTTTCAGTAGTGACAGAAGAAAAGAGAAACACAAAACAACCACTCATCAAGTGTTCTGTGCCACTTGGGTTTCCTGCCTTTTCTGGTCAACAACTTCCATTGCTCTTGGAAACCTTCACTAGAGATGAGAGTTGTTTTATGGAGGGTTTGGACACCATCAGAATCGGTACTCCGCTCACCTCTTGCTTCCAAAGTTCCTAGTCAGAACCTGAAAGCGACTTAATAAATTGGAGATAAATTTAAACAACTTCACCAATGTCACTTAAATAATAATAATCATTAAATCTTGGTGAGCTGCGGAGGATTTCTTATGACTGTCAGTCCCATCTAAAAGCGTGAGGGGGTTTGATTTATGATGTTTCGTACATTTAAAAAGTATCATTTAATCATGGTGAGCTGCATAGTCTTGCTAATGCCACAACTCAAGCAATTTAAAAACAACTTCTGAACGTATAAAACTAGTCACATCTAAATACTGGCAGTGGGAGGGGGGAGATTACCTTCCATACCACAAGTTTAGTATACTCATTATTAATTATCATTTCATTTTGATGAAAATCAAAATCTTGACCCTGTCCACTTTTGGCATGGGTCCCTGGAAGGTATGCCTGAGTAAACAGCACATTTAAACTAAATAGGGACAGTAAAGGTAAAGGTAAAGGTACCCCTGCCTGTACGGGCCAGTCTTGACAGACTCTAGGGTTGTGCGCCCATCTCACTTAAGAGGCCGGGGGCCAGCGCTGTCCGGAGACACTTCCGGGTCACGTGGCCAGTGTGACATCGCTGCTCTGGCGAGCCAGAGCTGCACACGGAAACGCCGTTTACCTTCCCGCCAGTAAGCGGTCCCTATTTATCTACTTGCACCCGGGGGTGCTTTCGAACTGCTAGGTTGGCAGGCGCTGGGACCGAGCAACGGGAGCGCACCCCGCCGCGGGGATTCGAACCGCCGACCTTTCGATCGGCAAGCCCTAGGCGCTGAGGCTTTTATCCACAGCGCCACCCGCGTCCCTTAATAGGGACAGTAGAATACATCAAAAACAATCTGAATAAGAAACTATTTCAAAGCCAAGAAAAGTCAGGATCATTTTAGCTCCAAAATGAACCTGCTTACTCTAATGTGAAAGCAAGGGAAATTAGAAGGCTCCCCAGTTGTCCTTGGGTGGTCTTAAGCCAACACATCCACTGGTTAACTATCTATTGCCAGTTATGTCAAAGAGTCCTGTAAGTGTACTTAAAAGCAGGGAGGCTCACTGGTTCAGATGAGATGATACCACTCGGATTGCATTATCTCAAAAAGTCTTGCTTAAATCTTCTTGCTTTCCTCTTTCCTCCCCATGCCTTTCCAAGTTTTGTATTGTGTCTGTAAGAATGTGAGCTTGCCTTATCTTTCCTTCTCTGTAAGGGACTTAAGATTTTTAAGGGGATTTTTAGGGGATTTATTACTAAACACACACACACACAGTCTAAGATGCACAGACAGTATTGTCAGGGATGCCAGAAATAGGAACTGCCTGGTATTTCTACAGTTCTGCCTAATCTGCCATACCCTATTACCAATCTGCTTTGTGCTACCTTGCAATCACCACCTTCGTTAAAATATTATAACCAGTTACCTTCCAAGCCACACAGAAGCACTGCACCCTCAGGGATGCAGTTACAATATGAATCTACAGAAACCAAATTTCATCAACAGCATGGATAAGAAAAGACTTCTCTTACCTAACGTGCTCCAGTATTCATTTTATTCCAAGAAACAAATACTACCTTATTCACTGAGTTTACTAATCTATGAAAATTCTATGTGTTTGGCAAAACTGTGCAAGCAATGTGATTTCCTATTTAACTGTTTGTATACAAAATGGATATGGATGTCTCGTACACCCCAGGTAGTGTGGTTGCTGACCTTGAGCCAGAAATCCTGGAAAGTGAAGTCAAATGGGCCTTAGAAAGCATTGCAAATAACAAGGCCAGTGGAAGTGACGGTATTCCAGCTGAACTATTTAAAATTTTAAAAGATGATGCTGTTAAGGTGCTACACTCAATACGCCAGCAAATTTGGAAAACTCAGCAGTGGCCAGAAGATTGGAGAAGATCAGTCTACATCCCAGTCCCAAAGAAGGGCAGTGCCAAAGAATGCTCCAACTACCGCACAATTGCACTCATTTCACACGCTAGCAAGGTTATGCTTAAAATTCTACAAGGAAGGCTCAAACAGTATGTGGATCGAGAACTCCCAGAAGTGCAAGCTGGATTTAGAAGAGGCAGAGGAACCAGAGACCAAATTGCAAACATGCGCTGGATTATGGAGAAAGCTAGAGAGTTCCAGAAAGACATCTACTTCTGCTTCATTGACTATGCAAAAGCCTTTGACTGTGTCGACCACAGCAAACTATGGCAAGTTCTTAAAGAAATGGGAGTGCCTGATCACCTCATCTGTCTCCTGAGAAATCTCTATGTGGGACAAGAAGCTACAGTTAGAACTGGATATGGAACAACTGATTGGTTCAAAATTGGGAAAGGAGTACGACAAGGCTGTATTTTATCTCCCTGCTTATTTAATTTATATGCAGAATACATCATGCGAAAGGCTGGGCTGGATGAATCCCAAGCTGGAATTAAGATTGCCGGAAGAAATATCAACAACCTCAGATATGCAGATGACACAACCTTGATGGCAGAAAGTGAGGAGGAATTAAAGAACCTTTTAATGAGGGTGAAAGAGGAGAGCGCAAAATATGGTCTGAGGCTCAACACCAAAAAAACGAAGATCATGGCCACTGGTCCCATCACCTCCTGGCAAATAGAAGGTGAAGAAATGGAGGCAGTGAGAGATTTTACTTTCTTGGGCTCCATGATCACTGCAGATGGTGACAGCAGCCACGAAATTAAAAGACGCCTGCTTCTTGGGAGAAGGGCAATGACAGGCCTAGACAGCATCTTGAGAAGTAGAGACGTCACCTTGCCAACAAAGGTCCGTATAGTTAAAGCCATGGTTTTCCCAGTAGTGATGTATGGAAGTGAGAGCTGGACCATAAAGAAGGCTGATCGCCGAAGAATTGATGCTTTTGAATTATGGTGCTGGAGAAGACTCTTGAGAGTCCCATGGACTGCAAGAAGATCAAACGCATCCATTCTTAAGGAAATCAGCCCTGAGTGCTCACTGGAAGAACAGATCGTGAAGCTGAGGCTCCAGTACTTTGGCCACCTCATGAGAAGAGAAGACTCCCTGGAGAAGACACTGATGCTGGGAAAGATGGAGGGCACAAGGAGAAGGGGGCGACAGAGGACGAGATGGTTGGACAGTGTTCTCGAAGCTACAAACATGAGTCTGTCCAAACTGCGGGAGGCAGTGAAAGACAGAGGTGCCTGGCGTGCTCTGGTCCATGGGGTCACGAAGAGTCGGACACGACTAAACGACTAAACAACAACAACATACAAAATGAATACACAAAAGTTGCAAAGATTTGATTTGAACAATTGGTTTCAAACTGTGGCTGTAAGGAAAGACAGACTGAGGTTGCCTAGTCACATTCAGAACAATTTTTGAATAATGCTGTTTTTTACATGGCAGCTAGCATGCACTGGTTATTAAAATATAATAGCCATTTCCCATAACAGTTTATGTTGAATGTTTTATTGAAAACAATTCCCTCAACCTAAAGAATACTCATCTGTCTATCTCTCAGAATCATTTCAAAAAATTACATGTGTTATCTCAAAAACAAAATTATCGAATTTGCCTAAAAAAACCCATCAGTTAACAGTTTTTGTTGGCTAACAAATTTCCTAATCATAAAATTTAGAACTGCATTTTTCACTATTGCTATCTATTTCATAAACAACCCAAACCCTTTTGTAATATTCTCAGTAGTTGTATGAGTCTCGCAAAGATGGGTGTCTCATTACCTCCCCACACTATTCCAGCCTGAGCATTCACCTCCACTCATTAGAACAAACATCTGCTACAAACATTATTAATGAGATACGTATCTAGGGATTGAAGCGAACCATTAACCACCTGGCCTAATTATACTTTTCATTACAAAAGCCAATCGCAGCAGCAAGTATAGAACCCGCCTCACCATATTGTGATAATTATCTTATTCATACAATTTCAATTTCAATAACCTCATCCTTCCAAATTGGGTACATTTGTAAAACCATACTTCCCTTAGCTACTCCTAACCTATAATATTATACCCCATATCAGGACCACAAGAATAATTTGTGTAATAGAAAAAAATTAGTTTGCCTTTTAGATCTCTTTCTCATGAATATATTAGCATAAAAACATTTCAGAGACAGCAGCAGCTTAATAAAAATCTATTTCAGTAAATTCATTATACAATTCATTTCATGGAACGTTTAGAGGCAAAGTTTTAAAACCTAAATTGTTCAGACATTGAAATTGTATCAGAGTAAGTTCTTTTCCCCTGAGCTCCGTGCCAGAAAACAAGAGGATATACGCAGATGAATTAAACATAAATATGTAAGCACAGTGTGATTAAAGCATGTTTGTATATTTTAGTTAAGTGCAGCATGTATTCTGCAAGAATGAATATATTCGTAGTTATAAAGGGATTGCCTTCTCCAACTCAAAGATTTCCAGTATGTGTGAAAGCACAAGTCCCACATCCCTGATATTTATTTATTAATTTAAAACATTTGTGTACCACCCTTAATCTTATTTGGATTTCAGGACGATGTTTCTAGATTAACGTTTGTGACTACTACTGCAAATCTTCAAACCCAGTAGGGAAGGAAGCAGACCTGTAAGTCAAAGTACTATCCTGTGTGTGCTTTGGTGTGCTGGGCTTTTTGTCGTCGTCATCATCATCATTATTATTAGAAATGTGTAAACAAAGCAGACACACAGTCTATAGAATTATTAAGAAGGGATTCCACAGTTTAGCATCTTTGCTCAAGGTGAAAAGTTGTGCATAGTGTGTTGAGACAGGTGTAGCAGAAATGAAAGCTGATCATCAAAGCCAGGTACATTTTTCCCAGTAACAGAGAAGACAATACCTAGTAACTCCAGGAGCTAGCCTGAGTAGATACTACATGTCCAAAATAATGCAGTATGTCAATGTGTGCTACTGCATTTCACTTTCCAGTTCTCCATATTACCATGAGGAATAATGGGGAGATGGATGGTGTGCACTGTTTTCTAGCGTAGTTGTGAATACAAAAGTATAGAATCTTTAAGTCCTGGTGTACTTGGTTCTTATCTGACTATGCTAGTAAGTGGCATTAACATGAGCTGGCCAGAAAAACTGGTCCTTTGTTTTCTCTGCACAATGATGTGGTCTTTAAGACTACCAAAAATATTGTGTGCCAATAACCATATTCAGTGGTAAACAGGAAATCTGCATGGCAGCAATCAATTCACCTTGTCAGAAAATGCAGTCTCAGTTTTCCCCCATCACCCAGCATATGCAAAGCTTCCAGTTTTTAGGAACATGAATGAAAGTCTTGGTAGGAGAACACAGTAACCAAAGGTGACTTAACTATCGCCCAATAACCAACAACTCCAGCCAACAAGATCTAGTTAAAAATCATTATTTACTACGAACAAATTCAGAGAAAGCTCACATGACTACCAGGTGGTCCAGCAAGTCTATTTGTGGCTTAAGAGTGGCAAAAAGAGAGAGCACACTTGTTCTGATGTTGCATGTCTATGTATTTTCATACTCTAGAAACTCTCAAACTAGAGTACGTACATACATTTCTTAACCTCTCTAATAGAAAAATTGCGCGTTAGATTGCACCCAAAGCCAAAGGAAACCATGCCTAGGAGGCAATGCTAACTGTCTGAAAGAGCAAACTTTGGGTATACAGTGGTACCTCAGGTTACATACGCTTCAGGTTACATACTCCGCTAATCCAGAAATAGTGCTTCAGGTTAAGAACTTTGCTCCAGGATGAGAACAGAAATCGTGCTCTGGCGGCGCAGCAGCAGCAGGAGGCCCCATTAGCTAAAGTGGTGCTTCAGGTTAAGAACAGTTTCAGGTTAAGAACGGACCTCCAGAACGAATTAAGTACTTGACCCGAGGTACCACTGTACAGAGTAGGCAATAACAAATGACAGGGACATATGGCAAATGCAGCAGGTAAAAACAAGGCAACAGAGTCTTGAAGAAGACCACATCTTCCTCAGCGTAACACAGCAGGAGAGCGGAGGAAACACATAATTCATTACAGTATTGTAAAGATTTAAATAGTTTACACCCAAGGTTAGCACAAGAATAGAATTGACAGCCGGGGGGGGGTATGCACAAATCTTTTTAATGCACAGGGTGAGTCCTTTAAAAGAGGCCCTGTGGATACAGAGTACACATGTTCCATGGAGCCTCTTTTAAAAGACTCACCCTGTATAAGTAAGTCTAAGCAAACAGTATACTGTCTCCTTGCATAAACTATAAGTACCATTAAAGAATCCCAACAAAAGCCAAAGCATATAAATTAAAATAGCTTTTTTAATTACAAGTTTGCTAATATTTCTTTCTGCTTCTCATTTGGTAGGCATTTGTTCAATCAGTTATAAATGCTTTTGTACTATGAGTAGTATTACATAATATGTCTGACGAATATATATACTGCAAAGCATTGCAAAATCAGTTAAAACAATAAATTAAAACTATGGGAAGACCGGTTGGGTTGGGCCTCCTGCAGAATGAGCAAGCTGAAAGTCATCCTAATGAAGTTTTAGCAGCAGTATTGTTAACAATTTCTAATTCACTAAGATGTAAGGCTGTGCAGCAAAAAAAGCACACCCCATTAAAAAAAAAACCACACACAAGGACATGCATCACACATATCAAAAAGGTGGCATGTCAGAACAATTCATAATTTGTGTTTGGAACACTAATTTATAAAGAAATTTCAACTTACCGTGTTCCATCTGCTTTCCAGCTTACTTTGTATGGCTTTTGCTCTAAGAGTTTAATATTTTGCTCATCCATAGAAACAGGTTGTGCCCCGGGGAATCCAGTTCTAAAGTTTGGGGAAAGAATCCTTATTAATATCTTGCAGCATCACTCTACAATCAGCCTTTCTTGGCAATCAGCTTTCCTGCAATAGTGGCTTTCAAACAGGAATCACTTTTTTTGGAAGAAGGAAGTGCATGCAAAATGTTTCTGTCTTGTGGCCAAAATGGCTGCTTTAGGATTTTAGTATACGAGCTGTAGCTAATATCCACCCATTAAATCTTTCAGAGCAATTGGATACTGGGCTCCCCCATCTGGGACAACAGCTTTTGAAAGGGTCTTGTGAGTTTCTGAAGCAAATTCAAAAATATTAATGACGTAGTAAAATTGGTATATGCTCAGAAGGCGATACCCAACTAAGTCAAACTCAGTGTACACCACCGGTCCATTGATTTCAATGGTTCTACACTGAGTATGACTAACATCACCCTAAAACAGTGGTTCCCAATTGGTATCTGTGGTAGTTTTTTCCATGCAACTTCTGATACCATTTCAATATCTTGCAATCAGCATCTTTTAATTAGGCACTTCAAAAAGGAGGTAACAATTATCTAAAGATGCCATGTACTGAAATATTTCACTTTTATCTTTTTAAGAAACCTAGTATTGTTAGAGGTATAGCAGACATACTTATTTCTAGTTTACAGAATACAAACTTTTTTTTTCAAATATGTGTTTCCATACCCTTTCCAGCCACAAAACTGCTGGCATTTCCGTTGTATCTCTCCTAACTTTGGTTGAGTTGTTACTTGGGTTACATGCTTAACTGATATTCCTTCCAAGAACACAGCACCCTAAAAATAAACACACAGAACAAAACAGTTAGAATACAACAAACAACAGCCTGAAAATCCGATGATATGGTTATCCAGATTTCAGCATTAAGTGGGATCAAATTCACATTTGAAGTAAGATTTAAGAAATTAGATTACACTGCCATTTTTTGTCCAGCATCACATTTCTGCTGATGCAATTTTAAATTTTACATGGATGATGTAATCCAAAGTTAGTCACGTCCATTGATTTCAATGTGTCTGCTCTAAGTTTGTCTTAGATTCAACCTCTGATCTCTACCAAACATTCCCAAGTACCGTAGTTTTCCATGGATAAGACGATGGGGTTTCTTATGTTAAAATAATGTTTTAAAATTGAGGCCATCTTATACATGGATAGTGCTGAGTTGGGACTAGGGATTGGTTGCTGCCGTGAGCAGGAGACTTTCAGCAACGGTAGTGTGGGTGATTCATTGCTGTGGCAAGGGTTTTTGTCGACTGGCCGCTGCTGCGGCAATATGGAGGGGTGATTTGCAGCTGCCGTCTGCAAGCAGTGAGACAATTGGTAGCTTCTTTGTCGCGTGCAATAGGAAGTGTTGGTCAGGCGGGTGAGTTAATTTTGTCCCCAAAAATAGGGGGCGTATTATACCCGGGTGTGTGTTATACACGGAAAAATATGGTAACTTCAGGATGTAGATATTGCATAATTGATTTAAATGTGCCAACTGATTACCGTATTTTTTGCTCTATAAGACTCATTTTTTCCCTCCTAAAAAGTAAGGGGAAATGTTTGTGCGTCTTATGGAGCGAATGCAGGCTGCGCAGCTATCACAGAAGCCAGAACAGCAAGAGGGATTGCTGCTTTCCCTGCGCAGTGATCCCTCTTGCTGTTCTGGCTTCTGAGATTCAGAATTTTTTTTTTCTGTTTTCCTCCTCCAAAAACTAGGTGCGTCTTGTGGTCTGGTGCGTCTTATAGAGCAAAAAATACGGTAATAGCAAAATCAATATATCTTCATATATATTGTTTAACAAGGATAACAAACCAACCAGGTTCCCCTGATGCAGTGCCATGTGTGTGTATGTGTGTGTGTGTTTGTATCATTTTTACTGTGCCCTTCCTCAAGGCAGCTCAAGGTGTACCATAGGGCACACCTTGGTGTTTTTTTCACGAAACACCACCGCTGTAGCCCAACAGCAATTTACTCAAAGTCACCCACTGAGCTCCATGGCTGTGCAGATCATATGAACCCAGGTGTCCCTGATCCAAGCAGGGCATCACCAAGTGTACCATTGTGAGTGGGCTGGAGCACCTCACAAGCACCTATCTGCAAGGCTTTCACCCGCCCTGCATCTCCTAAAAAAAAAAAAAGCACAATAAATCCATACCAGGAAAGCAAGCACAGGACCCGGGCGATATCTAAAATTGATTTTCTTTCTGATGCTGCTCAGAAACCACATCATGCTTCATGTGACCTTTCTGAACAAATGTATACTATTTATTCTGCCATGCCTATCTTATAAAGCTGTTTGTACAAAGGAAGTTCAGAACAGGAAAAGACCTTTTCAACCAAAGATACCCATATTTTGCACACTCCAAAAGCCACACTATCTTCTATTATCTCTACATCTGCAAGCTCAGCTACGCTATGCACAGTTAAGCTTCAAAACACACAAGATTTCACATTAGACAAACATGCTTCTCAGTTTTTGCTTTCATAGGGATTGAACTGCAAAAAGTGTATTCTAAGCCTAATTTGTCTGTTATCAACTAGCACACAGAAGTGTGTTTTACAATCAGAATTCAACTATTTTGCCCTTACAGAATTCAAACATCAGCCAGTGAAGCTGCTACAGTTTTGTTATCATGTATTAACAACTCTTGAGAACTGACCAACCCAACAGTGCTGAAAGTCTAGGGAAGCAATGGAAAAGCTTCCCTGTAGCTGGCTGCTAGATACTGGAAATGATATGCAAGGTATTACATCCTGGAATGTTTCCACTAAATATTTTCTCTGTATATCTTGTGAAGTTCAAAATTTATCAGACTATTAATTTGTTCAGACAGCCCTTAATCTTTAGGCTATGTGTGGGGAACTGTTGAACCTCCTTCTTACTTTGGGTCAAACCTGACCCATTGCCAGTCTTAGAAACTCAGATATATGTTAGGCGCCAAATGCCTCCCTTAACCCAGGGTTACAGTCACCAAAACAGTTGACATTTGGGGGCTAGACGGCTTGAAAGTCATGTTTTTCAATATGACTTTTTGGTTCCTGAAATTCATTCTGATTGTGCAGGTAAAATATAACTGACATATTTCTACAGACTGTGTGGCTAGTGTGTGAAAACAGGCAAGGTCCAATGATCTCAAGGCATGCACCTCCAGGTAGCGGAGATATCAGGTGCTATCCTGGCACCCAGGCATCTTCACTTGGTCCTAAGTGGCCAGTAGCCAGGTGTAAAATGTGCCTGGCAAATTTTAAATGCGGCCCATAGCACATTTCCAACTGGCCAGCCGCCTTCTTCTCGGCTGTTTGTCATTTTCCGAGAGATGGCTCTATTGTTCTCCCAGTCACCTGCCTGCTTTCAATTAAGCGGGGGGTGGGTGTTTGGATTGGATAAGTGTCTGTGAATGGACATAAGGATAAACTCTCTCTCTCTCTCTCTCTCTCTCTGTGTGTGTGTGTGTCAAATGAGAGGTATATGTGTGTGAACAGACAAACAGATGGGGTGAGGCATGTATGTGCAAGAGGTATGAGTGATGAACAGTGATGAATGGCTCTGGCCTTGCCCACTGCCAACCGTGGCTCTGCCCACCACTAGCATGCAGTGCCAAAAACATTACACCTGAGGGAATGTGGCCCCTTAGCAAGAAAAAGGTTCCCCACTCTTACATTCGGCTAATGGTAGCTTTTTAGCGACCTCAACAACCAAAATGCTAAAGGATACCTGACAAGCTCTTCTCCTCATAGTTCTGCATTCCTATAGTTCAGTCAGATACAGTGCTGCCTCCTCCTCTATTCAGCTACTGGCAAAGCTAAAGCTTTCAATAGAATTCTTCTTCCCTACACTCCTTGACAAAGAGAGTGCATCCAAAGCTGTAAAACTGAATTATATGAATATGCATATTAAACTATTCTACTCCCTCGAATCGCTTCATCTTTGAATTCTGCTTCAATTATTAATATGCTTATTCGCACAATTTAGCTTTATGGTTTTTTTCAAATGACTAGGTGATAAAACGAGGGACAGTCATGGAGCTGCATCTCTTTCTCTACTGTGGTTTTGAATTAACAGATGAGAATTTAGTCTGAATAAAAGAGGATGCAGCCTAATGTGTTGATGGCAGGTCACACTTTTCTGAAGAAGGGATAATGGGGAAAACTACCATTGCCACCACCATTCTAGTTATGCTTGTGGAGGTTTGCCCTATGCCAGAGAAACTTTTAATTTAAAAAAAAATTAATGCACACATCTGTAGTATAGCATCACTTTCAAAATTCTGGGTGTTAAAAAACTCCTTCCGCTGAGTATGAACCACTACTAAACCCCACCTCTTAATAGCCATTCAGAACCGATGGCCCTGCAGCAAGGGAGGCAAGAGGCACATGGTCCTCAACAGCATCTGCACCTGCTGCTTCACCAGCTGGCCAAAAGTCAGGTGTTTAAGATTATAAACATCACTATTATTTTCCAATATGCCAAGAATGGCAAAACAAGCAGATAAAATATATAGAATGTGAAAGCCTATCCAATCAAATACCAAAACACAGTCCATTTGCTGCAATCACATCATGCAAAGAAAGTTTGTGTTTAGCTAAACCATTAGTCACAGAAATCTATTTTTAAAAGTTCGCATAACTGCTTGACATGTCAACTAAAATAGATAAGGTTACGTACAATCTGTTTACTAATTTAAGCATTCAGAATTTCAATTTCGCGGCTAGCTGAAAAGCATCACAGTTGTGAATTTCCATCCACTAATTAAAAGTCCCACGGCTCTACTCAATGAAAGAAAAACTATTCACAGAAAAGCCATTAAGTTACCAGTTATGAATTTACATGACTCTAACTCCCTAGAGAAACACAATTCTAAACTTTTATACCCCAAATTTAGAAAACAAAAAGGGTTTCCATCATCTTCTGTATCCAGGTTCCTTGTACTGGAACTATTCTTCCCTTACACCCCAGAGTTATCCAACACAAAAATAGAGTGCTAATTCTGTAGCAAAATTTTTAGATTCCAGAACATTTCAAAATTAAGCAACTACTTCTACCCTAAGGAAATTGCATAGGATAATAGATACAAATAGCTATCAATGTTTGTATTGGTTTATTATGGAATTCAGGGCCTTTTGAATGAAGTTCTGGTGGTTGGTGAAAAGGAAGTGAAAATAAAGCATTGAACAGTAGGATGGAAACACAGGACTACCAACCAAAGCAGAAAAGGAACCATTTCAAAGCCCTTTTGCCTGCTTTCCAGAATTTTATCACACTTGCTGCCTCCACTCCTCCCGACACGCTGGGACCTGAAAGTCTTGCATGCACCCAGAGGTACTTAACTTTCCTTCTGTCAACATTAGAACTCATCCTACCACCAGCTCCATGCATTTTAGAAGTTGCCTAAAAGAAGCAGTGTGGCTAAATCCAAAACATTGGTGTCTGCAACCCAAACATCTTGCTTGTCCATTTTCCCAGCCCATTCTGTTTTCACTCTATGCAGTGTCTTCTACTTTTTACATTTCATGAGCAACTCTGTTGTCCTAGTATAGCAAATAACACGAAAACAGGTTCCTAAATCTCTGCAATTCCAAGGGAGTGTATCAGACTCTGATCAACACAAGAGAGTAACTTTGTTTTAGCTAACTTCAAATACAGCTAAGCTCTCTTGGGACAACATTACCAGCTTTAAGTGTTCTTTTCTTCTTTTGCCTGGAAATGAAGTTGATGACCCAGCTTCTGATTCAGGGGTTCTTGGTTTGCAGTTATCATCCTCATCCTCTTCTTCATCTTCATCAAAGCACCACTCTGGCAAAGGGGGAGGGGTCGGCGCCTCCACTCCATCGCCATATCGACGGAAGAGTTCTTTCAAATAATCACCTTTATAAATACCAGGTGGTCTGGCTTGGGCAAAAATAGCCACAGCTGCTTCAATGCTGCAACAAAGCAGAAATTGTCAGGGAATTATTTCAGCACATTAAATGCTTCATTTCTGCAACCCCAATCATTATGATCCCCAACAAGGTATCACCATAGTTCACCATCAAATTTAATCAATATTCTGCTCAGGTTAAGTAAGCATATAATTAAGTATTCAGAAAGAGCCTCAAACACAAAAGTGCATTCCTTATGATGACAAAATGACAGCCCTGTTGCAAAATGAAGAAAGAATGCAAGGAATCTTCCCAACTAAGCCTGACTGAAATGCCATAGCAAGGCTCAGTGCTGGCCACCCATTTCTGCAGGGTAGATTCAGAAAGTCTCCAAACCTATGACAAGCCTCAGCCTACAGGACTGTAACTCAGAACACTCTATGGTCCACAGTCCATACAAGTTATTGTAATGATGAACAGGAGTTCTTGTGGCCAAACCCTGGGGTCTTGGCAATACCTTACTGAGCCTATGAGAGTCCACAGACATATATTCAACGAAGATCAAGGCAATTCAGAGGACATTCCCCATAGAAAAGTACCTGGCAAAAGTGCATATTTCAGTACGCCAAGTACTGATACGCCAAGAGAGCAAAAAAGTGGCAAGAGGAACAGTGGATGCTAGCTACTTTTAACGTCTGCATCTTAGGCGAAATACCCAGTTTTCCTCAATACTGCATTTCCCCCTGCAAATGCAGGAAATGACAAATAATAGGCATTTGGCAGCCCTATCATGTATTAAGAAACAGCCTGGTACTTTCATGGAGTAAAACTGCCTTGGGGGAGATCAAGCTGATTGCTAAAGGAGAGTCTGAAGTAGACTCCCACTGTTTAACTGGAGAGTTCTCTATCTGGACAACCTTTCCATAAACTAGCTCTAAAACTCATTTCAGAAGTCACTATGTATCTACAGCTTTTCTACTTCATATGCTAAAGGGATGATGTGGATGGACTATTCTACAAGGAACACATTTTTCCACCAGTAAATAATGTCTGCTAGCTTTAAAGAACAATGCAGCAAAGGGGACTTTTCTAATGGTAATGAACCCACTCTATATAATTGTCACATTAAGGAAATTCTCCTAATAGTTTCTCCCTGCTCCCCATTTTTAGTAAACTGTATTTTAAATCTGCTGCATTAGCCCACAATGTTTTGCCTTTGGCAAGATGAACAAGTGTAATTACTAGTTAACTATTTGCCAGAGGAAAGCTATCTAGCATGATGTGCTAAGACCTTTCCTCAAACACACACACACACACACACAAAAAAAAAAAGTATATTATGTGCGTCCATAATGAGTTGTATCCAGCAAAGACACAATGAGTAGACCCAATAAAATGAATGGATTTAACTTAGTATTGACTTATGTCTAGAGATTTCAAAGAGTATAACTTAGTTGGGAATACAACTCAATGTGCTGCTGATAATATCAACCTGCTGGTGGAATAATGCTGTTTGGGTTTTTGTCAGCACTTATTCCAGAAATATATGGCTCACATTTACTATTTAGAAAAGCTAAACTATTTTTCTGGTTATTGTTTCTCGAAGTACATTTAATACAGTATTGTGATTAAAAGTATATACCACATTTCATTTCAAGAAAAAATACCTAGGCAGTTCACAAAACAGTAATTAACTGGTTGTAATTATATTACTTACATTTCTATATATATTTATATCTGAGTAAACATATCTGTTTGTTCCAATTCATTTTAAGCAGCCATTTTAAATAATCAGACCTCCTGATTTAAATGCTTCCATTTTATTTGTCTTGTTAGCTATTTAAGGTACAGCACCACTGCATGCATCTATTACATCTAAAAAGAGTAGGTGCTTGAAGATGCTTTCAACACACAAAATCCCACAGCAAGGGTCAAGACAAACATCATCCTTTTAAACTTCAGAGCAAGCCATTTGGCAACAAAATCAATAATGAAAAAGGACAGAGGGCAAAAAGAAGTGGGTCACAACCACCTTCAGGATTCATGAAGTAACAGAAAGGAAGAAGAGGAGCCTGCTGGATCAGGCCAATGGCCCCTCTAATCCAGCATCCTGTTATCATAATGGCCGATCAGATGCCTATGGGAAACCAGCAAGCAGGATTTGTGCCCACTCCTGTGTTTCCAGCAACTGGTATTCAGAAGCATTGCTGCCTCCACAGCCATGATGGCTAGTAGCCTTTAATAGCCCTCTCCTCCATGAATTTGTCTAATCCTTTTTTAAAGCCATCCCACTTTGGGGCTATCACTGCCTCCTGTGGCAGAGAATTCCACAGTTTTAACTATGCACTGAGTAAAGAAGTGTCTTTTCTTTTATCTGCCCTGAATTTCCCAACACACAGCTCCAAGGATAGATACAAAAATGCAAAGTCTGTAACATACATTATCGCTAATCATTCAATAAGTGACACATTGTGGTATGTAGACTTGCCAAATCGATTTAGGAATAACAATTGCACAGTCAGATGGCGTATGAAGTTTGCTGTCACTGGATTTGTTGGCAAAGTTTGTAAACACCAACATTCTTTGTCAAACTTATGCCCTATTCAGAGACTTTGTAAACTGTAAAGTATCCTGTAAAAGCATGGAAAGGATACATACATGCTTTTTAGCAATTAAATGCATGAGAACATTTACGTGATTTTGGACGAGTGAAATTATTCCTGCTCTTAATATTCTAGTGAAAGACCTCTCTTTTCCGCAAGACCTTGGGCTAAAAGCTCCTGTGTTAAAATAAAGGTATTTGTATGCATGTTTTTAGGGGGGAAGGACTGGATGTTGTTGCCAAGTGCAAAAGACCTGGTATTGTTAAGCTTTTTTATGTTTCTGGTTTAAAGGCACTATTATTAATGTGACACCTTAAAAACCTGTCAGTGCACAAATAATACTAGGACAACTTATGAGGACAGCCACAGAAAAACAATTTTCTGATAAACAGAAGAATCTTTTCACAGCTGCAAAACAAACATACCCAAGGGCTAAAAGATAAAGCTAGAAAATTAAAACTAGAAACATGGTACACATAAAATCCACTGAAACTTTTCATCAAAGCAAATCAACAGCAGACTAGGTAACTTTAAGCCCATGGAAGCCCATAGAACAGAGTATCTTAAAAGAAGATACAATCCAGTTCAACAAGATGTGTATATGAAAGATCACGATTCAAAGAGGAGCTAAAGGATGCAATGGTGTTTAGAGGATCAAAATGTTTAAAAACTAAGGGTTGTATCCAGTACCATGTGAGCAGCATTCTGCACACACACACAGTGGCACTATTCCTTCCTCTCTTCTCCCCATGTGCCCCCTAAATTTGCTCCAAAGGGTCCCCAACCCCCAGTCTGCTGCATGAGCAAAAAAGAAGTGTTGGATGCAATCCTGAAACTGCCTGTAGCTTGCCTCAAGGGGCAATTGTATCAGTTTTCCACCTTCAGGCAAGGGGAAGAGATAGAGAATGAATTGTTTGTTTCAAATTTAATTAATATGGCTGGCAGTTTGTCAGTAGACACCAGACAGTTCTTCTTTCTGCTAGACCTACACCTTTGTGGGTGAGAAAAAACTTGTTTGTATGTGTTTTGATCCAGCTGGAAAGAGGGCCAAAGAGGAAGACAAAAGGAGCAGCAACCAGAGGTGCATAAAACCCAGCTGCCTGCATTATTGGAGGGGAGCACAGGGGAGCAGCTCTGAAAACTATCCACCTTGATTTGAGCATTTCATTGCAGAAAAAGGGGGTATCAATATAATTCTTAAACAATTAAATAAAAAAAGGAAAATATGTTTCTTGTTATGATGCAAAACGGCCTCAGAAGTCATAATACTAGATTGAAATGCACATAAGTTGTAGGTAATATTGCCATGTATCATTATCATGTACCCAAACCAGACCAAACTGGTTGTTAAAGTTACACACACTCAACTCACAAGGATTCCTCCAGGAGTCTTGCTAGGTGCCTACTGAATGTCAGTAGCAGCACTCTCGCATCTGCTGGTATCGCTTTATGACATAAAAGGGCCAAAATCTCACACTTACTTAGAAAACCTGTAACATCCAAGTTATTATCAGCGGGGACTTTGTAATCATATCAGCTCCTAATTTCAAGACACATTTTCCTGGAGGCAGAGGCAGGGGGAGGGTGGATAGGGTGGTAGTAGTAGTAGAAGTAATAATAATTATAATAATTTTATTATTTATACCATGCCCATCTGGCTGGGTTTCCCCAGACACTCTGGGCGGCTCCCAACAGAACACTAAAACAGAATAAAACTTCAAATATTAAAAACTTCCTTCTTCTTAAGTTGCAGTCAACTAACTCCTCCCTGGCAATACTACAATCTATCAACTACTATTCCACATTTGCCACAATAATGAAGGAGATATTGGAAAACATCATCTAATATTATCATCAGCATTCCTGAAACTTGTATACTAAAAAGATAAGGGTGCTATAATAGATTAAGCTACAAATTACAGCAACCAGCCCACCCATAAAACAATGCAATGTTTACAGACAATCCATTTTTAAATTTAAAAAAAGTATAAAGTTACCTCCAGTCCAACTTCTCAACCAGAAAGGCACAGATAAGAAAACCAGTACGATTGAAACCATGTGTACAATGAACACCTAAAAAACAAAAATTAATTGTAGTTACAGAGACTATTTTAAAGCACCAATATTTCTTTTCTGACACAGTCAGCCCTCAGATAGGTTCTCCCTTCAGAGTGGGGTCAGTTGACTGCTACAGTGCCCAATCCCAACCCATTAGGTCTTCCAAACTGTTTTACTCAAACTTCCTCAAATTACCCTGGCCACAGCAGCTATATCCAGCTACGTCTTTCTTTGTCCTTTGCCATTCTCCTCCCTGTTCCACTATAATGTGCAAAGAGAACAAGCACCCACAGCAGTGCTATGATCTGTAACTGGACACATTTTAAGCAGTATTTCTAACCACAGTTTTTCCAGAATCCAACATTATTCTTCTGTTTCAAAATATTAGGCAAATAAATGTGCCTGAGCTAAAAGGAAGACTGCTTTTGCATATTACAGAATGTCAGTTTTTTTGTCTTCCTTTGAATTACCTCCATCAAAAGATTCCCATTCTTGTAACATGAATTCTGATAAAATCTCATTACTAATACTCATCCATATCAGTAGCCTGCACAGAAGCCGCTTAACATCAATTACTGTACTGATTAACAGGTGCAAGTATTCCATTTCTCCAACACAAATATTTGTAGCAACCAAAGAAAGGACTATAAAGAATTTAGCGACCCAAAACCTGGCGGTGTGGGGAGGGGAAGGGAGATCACATCTCTTTACTTGCTATCAAACAAATAGACGAAAGATTCTTCACTTAGTGTTACTGACTAGAATATCAGGGCAGGCAAAGAAGTAACATATTCAATCAACACATGATTATCTTATGGGATTCACAAGATGTAATGTCAGTCACCGGCTTAGATGGCTTTAAGTGGGCATCTGGAAAAGTCATAGAGTACAGATGGGGTTGAAAGATACTAGCTATGAGAAGTTAAACAGAACCTCATGGTTCAGAGACAATACACCTCTGAATACCAGTGACTGGGAGAAAGGCTTCATGTCCCATTTGAAGGCTTCTCATAGGCACATCTCATACAATAGGTATGAGATGCTGAACGAGGGGAGCCCTTGGTCTGATACAACAGGGCTCACCCTATGTTTTAGGGAACCTTCAACAATAGCTTGCATTTTAAGACCACACTGCACTTTGTTATTAAAACAAAGGTCAACAATCAACAATCAGTTACAAGAAAATTCCTGAAGTATTAGATTTATTACTTAAGTTATTATATCTGCAGTATGTTTTTTTAAAAAACAAAACCGCTTAAGAATATTATTCCTGTGGCAATATCTCCATCTAGTGGCCAATTTAAAAATATATTAAAACTACAAAGTTATTGATTATAACCAGCTTGTTTTTTTTAATCTTGAGTCTAAATTAAAATACAACTCTCAGTTTTAGATGTCTTTGTTTGTATTGGTTTTGTTATTCAAGACAATAACTAATTAAAGCAAATAGTTCTGTCCTTTACAGTTCCTACTTAATTCTCAGTATTTCAGGAGTGAAAGATTTGCTGGCTTATTTCCGTTTTTTGCTTCATTTTACTCAGGACCCATATGGTCTGACATTTACTTATCCAATTGCATTTCCTTTAATGTAAATACATTAATCCAGCTCTTCAGTTTCCCCCACTTCCACTAAGTCTCTCTATAAAGGCAAGCAAAAACTCAACTAGTTTAGTAAATTCACCTCAGAAGGAAAGAACTAGAGTCTATGGTTTCAGCAAGTACTTTTTAACAATGTTCCTATTTCAATTAGACAGGCACCTACAGTGATGTTTGGTCATCTGCTGAAAACATTTTTAGAGACTTAATTATTTCACTGTTGGTCCTTTGGTTCATCAGGGGGAAAGGCGGGGTATAATAAAATAAGGTCCAGTGCACAGAACAAATGGAATAGTGTCATGATGTTACAGTGGTGCCTCGCAAGACAAAAAGAATCCGTTCCGCGATTCTCTTCATCTAGCGGTTTTTTCGTCTTGCGAAGCAACCCCATTAGCGGCTAAGCGGATTAGCGCTATTAGCGGCTTAGCGGCTATTAAAGGCTTAGCGGCTTAGCTGCTAAAAGGCTATTAGCAGCTTAGCGGCTTAGAAAAAGGGGGGGAAGCGGGGGGGAAATGGTGAGACTCGCAAGACATTTTCGTCTTGCAAAGCAAGCCCATAGGGAAATTCGTCTTGCGAAGCGCATCGCAAACAGAAAACCCTTTCGTCTAGCGGGTTTTCCGTCTTGTGAGGCATTCGTCTTGCAGGGCACCACTGTATTTACAATTCTCCAGCACGTCTCAATTATACTTGACTCTACCTGCAGAAGTATCACCTATTTTCCCTTAGCAATGTTTGCAGAAAACCTACCAGATGTTAAGTTTTTAATATGCTAATATTCAAGAAAAAGAGGTAAAAATATTAAGGCAAGATGAAACTTAATGTCAGCCTTGTGAACCATCTCAAATAATATGTCTTGATTTATGCAGCATAAAAGAAACAATGTGAAGCACTATATGTTCCCTGTATCCTAACATCAAAAGTTTACAGCCCATCACTGAAAATTACATTTAAAACAAGTATCTGTTATGAACTGTTTTAGAACCAGGTAACAATACCCAGTTTCACTGCAAATTGTTTATCCGGTAGCAAGGCCTTTCTGCACTATAACTGAATGTACAGTTTTAGCCACTGTGTGCTGCAGAAATAACAGTGCAATATCCCAACATGAACGCATAATAGATATGAGCCCAATAAAGTACTTTGCTCTATGGGTAATTTTAAAAACATGCTTGCTGTATATTTCTGAATTTGTTTTTTGTGGGTTTTGTTTTGTTATATACTAACAGAAACCTTTTTTAAAATGCTAAAGGTATTCACAACAGAAAAGTTGTGAACCATTCATCATAACATGATTCTATACCACAATTTACAATTGCTGTGAACATGTTATCCTAGGTCAAAAGATAAAGGCTCAAAGGACTCTCCTTCCTCTGGAAGTGAGGTAGCATATTTTGCTGATCTCCCCTTACCTCCTTCATCCCCTTGAAAATCTGATCCAAAGGGTGGAGGAAAGAGGCATGAGAGGTAGTAGGAGGGGGAAAGGATGATGGGTAAAAAAAATGCCCCTCCACTTCTGTACTCCAGACAAGCCTCTGCTCAATCCCAGTTCCCTCTGTAAAGAGCCCTTTACGATCCAAACAATACCGCTTTAACTGCTCATAAAAATCAAATATCCCTTTTTCAAAAACCTACCTTATTGCAAGACAAGCTGATTTGTTCTGTATAAATTTAACACATGTGCACTGTTCACACATAGACCAATCAATCAAACAAACAAACACAGCCTCTTGAACACACAGAAAGCTTCTAAGAAAACTGCTTTTCTTCCTCCAAGAAATGATGTTCCTATCAACTCCAACTTAATCTCTATAATAGAACTATGCAATGTATCACTTGTCTGCTCATCTGGGGAGAGTAACAACTACCTCGAACAGGCATTTGGGTAGCAAACTTCTCCTTCTAACAGAGGAAAATGTCACACACTATACCCAGTTCTGTGTTTAAAACAGAACCATGCCCTCTCCCCATTTTATATCATTAAGAAACCACTAATCATTTAAACACAAGAAGGCTGCCTTGTACCAGGTCAGATTATCTATCCACTTGCTCAGTACCAACTTATCTGACAATCAGCAGTTCTACAGTGCCTTAACACAAAGGTCCTTGGTACTAATATCATAATGCCATTATACAAATCTATGGTGCAACCACACTTGGAATACTGCGTAGAGTTGTAATCACCTCACCTACAAAAAGCATACTGTGGAGCTGGATAGGCAGCCAAAAAGATCAAGGGGGTGAGGAAAGATTACATCAGGTGGGGCTTTTTAGTTCAAGGAAAGGCAAGTAAAAGGAGACATGGCAGAGATGTAGAAAAGAATGCATGGGGTGGGGGAAAGTAGGCAGAGAAAATTGTTCTCCCTCTCGCATAAGATTAAGAACACAGGAACATTCAATGAAGCCAAATGCTTAATGTTTCAGGACAGACAAAAGAAAGTACTTCTTCAAACAAAGCATAGTTAAATTATGGAATTTACTCCCTCAAGGAACAGTGACAGCCACCAATTTGGATGCCTTTAAAAGGTGTTTAAGGATAAGGCTACTAGACACAAGTGTTGTGTTCTACCTCCACTGCCTGAGACTGCATTTTCAATAAGTCTACTCTGAGTAAAACTTAGCCGAATACCACCCACAGACGCCACAACAGAGAGCAGATAGGGACATTCTCTTTCCACTTCTGATCAATTCAGTGCTGCTGTCTCAAGTGGAAAGACTTAAAGAAGTGGATGGGCACTTGTAAGCTGTCTAATCCAACCTCCTGCTCAGTACAGAAAGCCAGAACTAGAGCATCTGCAACAGATGGCTGTTCAGCCTCCCCTTAAAGCTCCTACCTCTAGGAAATCGGTTCCACTGCTGGACTGATTTTGTTGTTGATATGTTTCTCCTAATGCTCAGTTGAAATGTGCCCTCCTACAGTTTGTGCCCCTACCCACTGAGACTGTATACACTTACATTTTCCTGTGAAGAACTTGGAATACTATGTAACAAATAATGTATTTCATTAATGTATTTCATTTCACGCCTCTGAAACTGGCAATTGGGGGGGGGGGGTTAAAAATGAGCCTATGCTTTATGCCAATGGTTCCCAATTAGCTAAGTACTGCGGACTTGGTGTTGAACCAAAGGTGGAGTGCTCCAAAAGCCCTGCTTATGCCATATTGGTAGTCAAGGTGACCCCATCCTTGATTGTTAGTAGCTGTAGCACTGAGCTCATACACAGCTCACTTTGATATCCACTAATTGGCCAGCCTGGATATAGTACAGTGGTACCTCAGGTTAAGAGCTTAATTTGTTCTGGAGGTCCGTTCTTAACCCAAGGTACCACTTTAGCTAATGGGGCCTCCCGCTGCCACAGCGCGATTTCTGTTCTCATCCTGAAGCAAAGTTCTTAACCCGAGGTACTATTTCTGGGTTAGTGGAGTCTGTAACCTGAAGTGTCTGTAACCTGAAGTGTCTGTAACCCAAGGTACCACTGTACTCTTATTTGTGGGCTTGGGAGGTTGGGCACAGAGCCCAGAAAGAGGAAACATCTGTAATGTTTGGGGTATCAGCCACCTATTTCCATGTGATGTTTGCTACTCTGTTGTATAAAGAATGTATGCACGTTTGCTTGAGTGTGGACAGTCCAACATCGGACGCGCCATCTCCTTGCTGTGGAGTCCCACAGAAGACTTTGAGATGGGGCAAGGGGAAGTGGCAGGTTGCTATTGCTAAGTCTATTCCTTTCTCTTTAATAAAATACTAGAACTGATCACTCTGGCGTTTTAGGCTTCTTCCTTGGTTCTTCTGCAAAATTCGAATGTCTGTGAGCCCTCCGGCTCTCCAGGTCACAACACCAAGCCATAGATCCCCTACTTTTGAAAATGTTGATATCACTATGGTCGTTTTTTATTATGTGAATGGTGCCATGAACCCCCTGGGTGGGTTCTACAGACAACCACAAGTTTGGAACCACTGCTTTATACAATGCCTATGCTTTATAGAGACTAGCAAGTAATGTAGCCAAGAGGGCTAATACTACACTGTAGAAATTAATTAGGTAAACTTCAAAACTAGATATACCCAACTAGACATTCAGGCCTGTACATACATTACCAGTAATAACAACTATATTTTTCTCAAAGTGTGGGATTCACCCAAGTTTTACTCAGAGCAGACCCACTGAAATTAATGAGCATGATTGTTAGGCCCATTAATTTCAATAGGTTTACTCTGAGTAAAACATAGTTGACTAACACCTATTTTATTCTGTCCCAGTTGTGTGATGCTGGCCAAATTAATTTACTGCCTTTAAAGGAAGGTGGGTCTTTTACCTGGAACATAACATAGGTGTACTAAATAACTCGCCCGCCCCATAAGTACTACTGACCACACTACTACCACGGGAAATGCTCACTCCCAAATAAAACTGGTATATGGTGGGGAAAGGATTGGAAGGGTGTTGTGTGAAAAGAGAGATAAACAAGGCAGAAGAATGGCAAAAACAGAAATATTAAACACGTACCTATAAGTTCTGTTGGGTTCTTATTACTAAAATGTTCACATATACGAATGAATGTTTCTGTGTTATCGGCTGTGGGGCATTCACCATGCCTGGCAAAACAAAACAGTCAAAGTTATAGAAACACTCCTCTTGTGTAAAAGCAAATACTCGTGAATTCAATCAACTTACCCTTTACACTGAAGTTTTATATATGTGATCCCATCCTTCTCTATATCACTCCTGTCATAGAATCTAGTGGTGTTTGTCAAGTCTATCAGCAGACCCATCTTAACCTGGAAATAATAAAACCAGTGTTTAAGGCACACACATTTCTTCCCAGGACTAACTGCCCCCCCGCCGCCGCCCCCGCCAAAAAAGAACTTATCAACCACTCCACACTGTCTCAACCCTTCTCCAACTCCTTAATGCTGCTGTTGATAAAAGTGCTTTTAGCAGTCTCCACCACCACAGCATATTGTGTGATAGAGAAGCTCATCCCAAAAACAGTCTCCTAAGTTTGTGCGCATATTGTTATTTTTTTTACTTTTGCCTAAAAAGTTAGTTTATTTACCTTCTGTTTGTTATCTTCAGCATGCATATCCTCTGCACATCTAACATACCTTGCCTCACTCCTCTCAAACTAGCAATTCTTTTGGTTAAAAAATGTAGACATCCACTTTGAGTGTAGACAGTAGTAAAGTGGATTTATAGCCCCAGGCTACCAAGCAACAATAAAAATAAAAAGGAGAGTACCAAGAAACAATTGCATAGCCAAATCTAAATGTGAATTTGAGGCTACATATATGCCTGGCGTGCTCTGGTCCATGGGATCACGAAGAGTCGGACATGACTAAACGACTAAACAACAACAACATATGCTATGGAAGCACGCTGGGCACTTTTCTTCTGATGTGCTGTTGCACATATGCTTACAGAGTTTATACAGTTAATGTATAATGTTTCACCAGTGCAAAAGGATTCTGTAGAGAAAGTGGCTTATTTCTATCTGTACATCTTCCCTCCGCAATTGTGATTTCCCACTACCACTGTCCCCAAATAGCCATTATGTACCACTGTCCCAAACAGCCATTATGTACAATCTTCTATTATTATACTTATCAAAGGGAAGGGGGAATCAAATGTTTATGCAGTGAAGGAAACACTTCTTTGGTTTTATTCTTTACCTTAAGACTTTTCAAGTAGTTTGATAACATACTGGGGTGGAAACGATACTCTTCAGCAACTTGATCATCATATTTTGGTCCCAACATTGTCTTCAGGGGCAAAAACTTCCCTGTGTGGCAACAAAATCAAAACATCTTACGTCTTACAGCACACCTATGGAGTCATATAAACATGTGCGACCGTCGGCCTGAATCTTTGTTAAAATGCTTTCATGAGAACTGTAGCGGAGTTTGCAAGATTTCGTTTCGGTTTAAAACTAACCAAAACAAACCAAATTGAAACCCTGGCAGCACCGCCATATCCAGAACGATGAGTAAATGCTTTCATACACCTGTGGGACTCCCAAGTCCTACGCGTGAACCTGATCTGTGTCTGGACGGGGAGCCCATGTAACCTGCGCGCCTGCGTCTGTCCAGGAGAGACTGTGACAATTATCTCTTTGGACTGGAGGAGCGTGAATAAACCCGAGGACCTGTCTCCGCGAAGGCCGAGTCTCTCATGGCAAGGATAACAAGGCACCAAGCGGGGCACAAGTCCTCCTCTACCCGCCTGCAACCCACCGATCGCACCGGCGCGCCGGGAGGACAGGCGCAAGTGTCCAGAGGCCGGGAGAGGCACGGCTGCTGCGCGCGAAAGCGACGCCTGCCCCGCCCTGCCGTCACCTCACCGGCCACCCCGATCTCCGCTCACCTGCCACGGGCTGCCCGCGCCTCGGGCAGCTCAGCCACCGCGGCGGGATCTTGTTGAAAGACATGGCAGCCCCGAGGCGGAAGACTCACGCAGCCGCCTCGCTTCTCCGGGAGGCAGGACTCCCTGACAGCTCCCCCTCCCGCGCCAGTAGCAGCGGCGGCGGCGGCGGCAGCAGTCCCAGCCACTTCGCACGGAAGCCGCCAGACCACAATGCACCGCGGCCGAGAGCGGCCGGTTCCGCTTCCGGGATCCATCGAGCTTGCGGCTTGCTCTGGCCACTCTAGGAAGAAAGGAGGGGGTGTCCCGTCCTCTCTGTGGCAGCGCGGTTGTCAAAGCGGAGACACCGCCCTTCTTCCCATAGAAGTACGAAACATTCAGAGGAATACCTCAGGCTTGAAGGAGCGGGGAGTCATTATTAACTCTATTACTGTAATGCGGTGGGTTTTCAAGCAAAATATGGTTTCTGCAAGCAAGGGGCTTTAATTTAATAAAGTTTATACTGTACTGTACTGTAAAATACATATAGAGTGGGATTTAACGTAGCTCACCCAAACCCCGCAGAGAGGATTGGGGAGGCGGCGGGAAAAGGGAGGTCCCGTTGCGCCATATGTTATTTTAATAACTAAGTTAAATTTGCACGCAACTACTGGATCCCGTCCAACTTTGCTGGAAGGCGATGCGTCTTAACATCGTCTCGCTCCTCGCACCAAAAATGGGCGCCCTATCCAATATTAGACTGCTTCTTGTGGCAATGCAATTGTGTTAACAGGACACGTTTAAGATGTAAGTTGCGTTTTTAAAAACAATAAATAAAGCCCACAAAGAAGACCTGAGTTTGAAAGTAAATCGTAGACTTTTCCGTTGTCTCCTGTGTGCAGCTTTCACTTTTACTGTTTTAGCAAGCCTGGAGGGCAGAGAGACAGTCTAGGCTTTTGCAAGAGACTCAAATTACTTTTGAGCCATCAAAAGCATTGAGGAAACCCCTTCTTAAGACCAAGAAACGGCCAGGCTAAAAAATAAAAATAAAAACAGGGTTACCATGTGTCCCCTTTTTCTAAGACACATCCTCGTTTTCAGACAATTTGAGAAAAATTGCATTTATGTGCTTAGCAAAGTGCTGTCGGTGGGATCTGCTCAGGAGCAGGTGCTGGGGCAGTGCCTCAAAGCCATCTTCCAAGCACTGGCATTTACTACCACTTGCCTGGGTGGTGCAGTGGCGAGACAAGGTGCTGGTGAGGTCAGGGATGCACCTGCAGAGCCCATCCAGCACTCTCACCCATGTGCTTATGCAGCCTTATGCACCATTCAGGTAAACAGTGACCACACCATGGTCAGGATGGTGACACTGTGATGCCACTCCTATGTGGGTTAGTCCTAACAGCAGGGGTGGGGGTGGCTTCTACCAGCTGAATGGCAGCCACCCAAACTCAATGTTATATTGCGGGAGAGAACAGGCATCGTAAGGTACATGGGCTGAAACTGATACCACTTTGAAAAAACTACCAATTATCCATTATGAATGCATAAAAAAACAAATACAACCCCATGGAAATTCAGACACAACGTCCCTATTCCACACTGATACTTCAACTTCAAATTAGCCATCATCCTCCAATCATAAGGAAGCTTTATAAAATCATGGAACCACTAAAAATTAAGCATAATCTCAGGACTGGGGACCAAAGCGGGTGTCTCCTGTGTCTTCATAACTGTTTAGTTTTAACTTTTTATGTTTGCTACCCTGGACTCCTTTGGGAGGAAGGGCAGGATAGGAATTTAAAACAATAAGTGTGTCTTTAATTTTAACTACTGCCAATATAGGATCCCCCCGGGCAAGGGCAGCGGCGGGGATCCATTAGCTGGATCAGGGTTCACATTGTTTTGGAGTCAAGTCTACGTGCACACAAAACAAAACAAAAATACCCTGATCCTTAATGTTTGATTTAAATGCAGCCTTCAGTCAGTAGGTGGCGCAAAGATTTCACATACTCACACAACATTAATTGCAAAGCTTCATCTCATTGGTGTATGAATAAAGCACAATCCATAAACACGTAATATATTAAAAACAGAAAGGAAAGAAACAATTGTCAAATGATTCATCAGCAGATTTCAAAATGCTGTATCAGGTTTCAGCCTCCAACACCAAATGCCTTTGTAAATAAATGTCTTTAGATAGCAACAAAAAGTCAGTACAGTAATGAGGGGGACAACTGTATCTCCATAATGTAAGAAGAAACATGATTTGAACTGAAGCCTTAAGGGAAAATTCCCTGAACATCAGACTTTATAAGGCAACAGGAAAAGTTAAAATAATTATTAGCATTCTGTGGGGGTTTAATAATAATTTTTAAAGGACTTTAACTATTAATATTAAGCTATACAAATAAAATGCTCTAGAGGAGGTTATTGAAAGAGCAAACATTGTGTTTGTACTATTTATGTTGACTCTAAACCTCAGCCTTCAAGAAGGTAAACAATGGAACTATTGCTTTCAGAAATGTGACCTACTTTCCAGACCTTGTTGACACTAGAAGATAGCTGCCTGACCTTGAAACAGTTGGCATTGGCAACGGGCCCAACCATTGCTTCCCTAAACACAGTTCAGCTGTCCAAGGAACTAAGTGTAAAGCATGCTCATGTCTATTCTAGAAATTACGGCTGAGGCCTATGATCCCAGTGGTTCTGTTTTGAACATAATGTGCTCAGCTGCATTAGCTGCCAGCCCAAAGTAAATGTGACTGCTATGTGGGAATAAAGAAGGCCTCACATACGAATACTGATGGAGGGCAGCACAATGTGACACATACATATACATACACACACACACACACACACACACCCCTACCTATATTTCAATCCACATGTCTCCATTCCTTAGGAATACATTCAGGACTGGCCCAAGCTATTTTGCTTCCAGATGCTGATGTTTCACCCTGCTAGCAACAGCTATTTAGCTCAGGTTCCTCAAAGAAGCCACCCCAAGTCTTCCAAAGCTTTGCCAAGCCTGTGGCAAAGACTTGGCCGGGTTATAATTGGGAGAGGCCTTTATAATCTATGGTTGGCTGCTGCTTTGTATGGTGCCCCAGTTGCTGTCCAATCTCTCTGGATTCTTGACAGATATGGAGTGCCTGCCAGGCATCTTGCACTTCTTGCTTTCTCTTTTGTTTGAAATACATGTTTCGCAGCCCAGCAGTGTGAGCCTGCTGTCATGGTACAGTCATTCTAGCAGGACAGGAGGAGCTCATTGCTCATTGCACTGTGCCTCCCAATCCCATTCCCTGAGACAATACGTTGTGCCCAGTGGTAGGGTAGGCAGAGATCTGATTTTAGAGCAAAGGAGTGTGTTATTACCAGATTTGCTAGTGCACCACTGCACACATGTATGCACGTCCTACAAGTGTTTGGTCCAAAAGTCTAATTTTGAGGAATTAGCAATACTGTTCTTGGGATCTTTACTGGAAACGGTTGTAGACAGACAAAATTTCAATGACTTTGATAACTTTGCTTAATTTAGGGGTTTGATGCAGACCAATCTTAGCTTCCTTGCGCCAGAGAGTAATAAGGTAAAGGACCCCTGGATGGTTAAGTCCAGTCAAACGCGACTATGGGGTTGCGGCACTCATCTCACAGGCCGAGGAAGCCGGTGTTTGTCCACAGACAGCCTTCCAGGTCATGTGTCCAGCATGACTAAGCTGCTTCTGGTGCAATGGAACACCGTGATGGAAGCCAGAGCGCATGGAAACACTGTTTACCTTCCCGCCGCAGCGATACCTATTTATCTACTTGCACAGGCATGCTTTCAAACTGCTAGGTTGGCAGGAGCTGGGACAGAGCAACAGGAGCGCACCCCGTCATGGGGATTCAAACTGCCGGCCTTCTGATCAGCAAGCCCAAGAGGCTCAGTCATTTAGACCACAGCGCCACCCACAACCCAGTGCCAGTAATGAACACAACTTAGCTGCAGTTATAATAATTATTCATAAATAAATGCTTAAAGTTGACAGTATGCAAATCTAAAATAATTCAATAGCAGCTGCAGAAAAACACAGAAAAGGATGGGTTTAATATTCCACAGGCAAGCTCACCCACGCCTTGCCTGGACCATTTACTTAATTGTTATTGCGGTGATAGAGAAGCGAGACTAAAAGTAGCAAATTGCCTAATAAGGAACCATGAGATAAAGTCTTCAAAGACCCAGATTTGCTGTGCAGAAAGTAAAAGAAACAGGAAGGCGAAAAGGTTATATGCAAAGTAGTAGTTCTCCTGTCTCTGGAGAGCCTGATTAGTGTGGAACTGGGGGAAATAGTCATACCTCTGGTTGCGAACATGATCCGTGCAGGAGGCATATTCACAACCCGCAGTGTTTGTAGCCTGAAGCGCCACGTCTGCACATGCACATGGTGTCATTTTGCGCTTCTGTGCATGTGTGAGTGCATGTGTGAGTATGAGTACTTCTGGGTTTGGCACAGTCCACAACCCAAAAATGCACAACTCGCAGCGTTTTTAACCCAAGGTAAGACTGTACAGAAGAGAGGCAATTAGAAGAGTTGGAACACCAATATTAGCGGCCCTGCAATAAGAGATAATAAGGGAATCAGCTTGGTTTCTTCACTTTTAAGGGATCCACAGAGACTGAATTAGAACTAAACCAATTGTGACTTCATTATGGGTCTGCAGTGGACTCAGTGTGCCTGTAAACAATTGAGGACAATGTCTGCCACTTCCCTTTACCGTGAGAACAGTTCTCCTGGATCTGACAGAGGCCCCTCTTGTCCAGAATTCTGTTTTCACACTGGCCAACTAGAGGCCTATGGGAAGCTCACAAGCAGGACATGAGCAGAACTGTATTCTGCTCCCTTGTATCCCAGAGAAACTTATATTCAGATGCCTATAATATTGGAGATAGTTCTTATACCACCACCATGACTAGTAGCTACCGATAGCCTTGTCCTCCATAAATTTATCTAACCCAGGAGTCACCAAGCTTTTCAAACTAGTGGAGAAGCATGGCAGACAACAAAATTAGAGAAACCATCATCCCACCCCCACAACCTTATGCTTACCATGGAAAGTCCGCTATGTCCTGCTGGTCCTGATAATGGAGATCACACACATGCAGACATACAGACAGATGCTGTTGCTGTCTAATAACAGGGGATACACACAAGGTATCCTCACCACTCTTACTTTGCAGAAATTGCTTAGAAAGCACAGGCAACTCGCAACTTATGAGAATTTAACTTATGCACATTCGGCTTTAATAATCTGCTGCTTGAAGAAGCGCTTGTTTTATCTGTTCTGCATCTTCCGAAGTTCAGTTTTATTAGATGGCCCCAGGTTCTAATACTATGAGAAAGGACCAATCCGCTTTCTCCTCACCATACACAATCTTCTATATTTGTCAATGCCCCTGTCCCTCACAATTTTTCTAGACTAAAAAGCACCCAAATGTTGTAACCTTGTTTTAATCACTCTGAACAATTCAGTGCCATTAGCAAATTGGCCCCCTCACTTCTCATCCTAACTCTACATCATTTAAGAACATGTTAAAAACTACAAGTCCCAGTACAGATATTTGGGGAAAACTACTTCTTTCATCTCTCCATTGTGAGAACTGTCAATTTAGCCTTACTCTCTGTTTCCTGTTCTTTAATCAGTAACTGATCCATAAGATGACCTGTCCCCTTATCCATGACCACTAAACTTACTCAGAAGTGTTTGGTAATATGACTGTATGAGAAGTTTTTTGGAAGTCCAAGTACACTGTGATTACCGCACCACCCTATTTACGTACTTATTGATACTCTTAAATATCTCTAAAGGGTTATCAGACTTACTGTTACAGAAACCATGCTGGTTCTTCTGGCTTTGTTCTTAAAGAACCATGCTTGATCATGTTATCTTTAATAACTCTTTCCATCAGTTTTCTCAAAACAGAAGCTAACCTGCCTGTCATTTCCCAGATCCTGCTCCAGATCCCTTTCCTTACAGATGTTACATTATCCGCTTTCCAGTCCTCAGGCACAAAAGCAGATCTTAGGGATAAGTTACATATTTTTGTCAGAAGATCAGCAATTTCACATTTCAGTTCTTTAAGAAATCTTGAGTGGATGCCATTTATACCAGGTGCTTTTGAGACATACAAAATAAAGGGGCAGATGTCTTCAGCAGTTTTTCCACTGTGCAAACAGAAGACAGGAATAAACGCTTCGAGGCAAGGTTAGGAAAATTAAGAGGCAGCTGTGAGAACAAGACTACAGGCGCCACACTAAAAGGAGAAATTTGAGGAGTATATACTCTGGCAAGAAAGGATCAAGTGAAAATCCCCAACTCCTCTCTAAATCCCTGGGCCCAGCTCAAGAAAGTGAGAGTGAAGTGTGCTGATGAACAATTTAAGTGGACAAATGGAGCTTCCCCAGTCTATCATGTATCACCTTACTAGTTTGAGGACTGTACAGACTATTGGAACTGAATTGTGGTCCCAATTGTCTCAAGGTGAGAAAAACATTCAAGATGTCTGCTTCAGCATTCTGTAATTAAGATGAAATTTTCTTTCAATGTACATTAAGCCTGCAACTTTACGCACGTTTAACTTGCACACATTCAGCTTTACGCACTTGGTTAAAAAATATATAAAAGGGGATGGGAGTTGAGGAAAAAAAGACTCTGGCAATTCCACCCGCCATTGCATCTGATGTGTTTTGGTTATACACAATTTTGGCTTTAGGTGCAAACCCCAGGATGTAATCCCTGTGTAAATTGTTGGCTTACTGTATTGTTTATTTCCCTTGCTTTTTTTCCTATTTGTCACAAGCCATGTAGAAGTACTAATGGGATTACACTGCTTTTGATAGCATAACATACAAACATTACAAGAAAATGAAAGAAAAACTCTGCTACAATATTGCATAAAAGAATAAGGAAGTAAATAGTTTCTGGCTGGGGGAGTATGTGAGGGAAATTGCCCATGAGAAGGGAGCAAGCTTACAACATGCCTTTCCATACTGCTTAATTTTGTTAAATTAGTTAAATGTCCTAACTATGTGCCACTGCCTCACTCATTCCCAAATCAGGAATTTCCAAAACAGAAGCAAATTAAGGCTCCTGGAGTGTTTGCATGATGTTGCTTCCATTCAAAACTGAAACTGGGTCAAAGATTTCCTTTCCCCCCCCCCCTTCCTGCTGCATATTTTCTAATGAAAAAAAAACTAAAAACAGCAGGATGTACCCCCCAGCAAAGCTGGTTTCCGGATAATCTATTTTCTGCTGCTCTATCGCATATATTCTGTGAGGCCAATAGAGCTTCTCTCTTCGAATGACGCATGAATGTTGCAATCGGGACTTTTCCCAGTACTACGTAAATGCCAGCAATAATCCACAAGCTTTGCAGTTTCACTTCTGTCTGAACACAAAGAGGAAAACCCAGCCCTTGAGCATACTTGAATGGATAGTCTGTCCCATCTTGCTCAGTTTAAGGTTCTGATACATATCTACACGGAAATACTTTTCCAATGAAATGCAATTTACTAAGGCAACCTCCCATAAAAATCTAAATTAGCTATGGTTAAGATTTCAGCTTGGCATTATTTAAAAAAAGAAATCCTAAATTGTTTTATTTCTGTCTTTGAGCTTCAAGAAGCAGATCCCGAAGATAATAAAATAATGTCCATACTTTCCTCTAGGGAGGGAATATCTGTATCACAATGTGGTGTTATAAGAAAAATACTGCTCCCTTTCCCTTATGAGGTATCTAAGAGCCCATATAGAGTCCTTAAGTAGGTTTTCTATCGGTAGGAGAAAATAACAGAGGCCAACCAGAGAATATTGAGAAGCTAAGCAGCTAGTAAGCATGATCTTTATTAAACTGTTGCAACAGGGTCCCCCACTCACCCCACACAGGGAGGAAGGAGAGGAACCTAGAAGAAATGTGTGCAAGCTCTTATATAGAAATTTGAAAATTATTAAAACAGCAGCAAGAAGCAAGAAGTTGATTGGATCCCCTTCGGAACTTGAAATATGGGTACCCCCAACAAAAATTTAAAATTCGGCTGTGTAATTTGGAATTTATGTAATTTGGTTTGATTTGATGTGATTGGTCGGTTAATAAAAAAATATTCTTAAAAAAAAAATTTGAAAATTGCCTCCCCTGTAGTTCACGACCCCCCCTCCCAAACATCATACATACATCACTGAAGGGGCAGTTTACAGCAGAAAACCTGTCTGACCTGATAATGGTCACTGATTGCTTTTACCTGGGCATCCTGGCCATTCTTTTGTGATGGTAAACATTTAGTTCCTGAATCCAGGTCACAGGCTCACACTATTCATACGCAGATACGCCCTTAAGACAGAATATGTGAACAAAGAGACAATGGGGAGGGTTTTCCCATTTCCTTCCTATGAACATATGATTTATACAGTATATATGAGACCTTAGAATTCCTGTAACAGTGGTAATAACAAGCAAGTTGACAATAATGTTTGAAAGCTTCCAAAGCAAAAAGTGTTTTTCTACTCCAGAATCTCTCATTTTGCTAATCTCTCATTTCAAACAAACACTTATAAATACAATTCCAAAACCAGCCTTGTTAAACCAAACAAAACGCTACAAAATAGCATGCAGGCTTTCCATTCTCCATCCACCTTCAGGCTGGGTGGTGTCATAAGATTTATTTCAGTGGATAGTAAATAAAACAGAGCAGGGGGAAAAACATTGGCTGTTGCTGCAGCCATGAATGAGGCCTGCAGCCTTAAGATGAAATGAGGGAAAGAGACAGCAGACATTTAAATGAGGCACTATTAATAAGGCAGTCTTGTCGGTTTCAGGTTGCACCAGGGGATGCTGCGAAAAATAAACAGGCTATGGTTGAATACCCGGTAATTCTTTTTTTTAACCCACCACGCCATCTAAAACGAATCTCCACCTTTGCTGATATACAAACTCTGTTTTTCCGCATTCATATATACTTAGAAGAATCAACTTTGTACTATCAACCTAATCCTTCCTTCCTTTGCTGTTACTTGGAAAAAAACAAGAGCCAAATTACCAGCACAGAAGAATAGAAGTAGCTTTAACCAGGCAGTTTTGCGGGGCGGGGGGGGGGGCGGCGTTTCCCCTAGGATGTCATGTGTATTTCATACCAATTACATCACCCCTTTCTCCATATCACCTGAGGCTGAGTCATTTAGTGTTCTTGCATATAATCCTCAAGAGCAAGCCTAGGCAGCAACTGCTTAATTTTCTTCTAACAGCCTTTAATTTATAGCAGACAACCCCCTTATCGGTATACTTTCAAAGTGCTCAACATTTGTAATTTAGGGTTGCAACATGTTTCTGATTGTCAAATATTTAAATTGCATCAGAGTCTCTTATTCCTTCATGTAACAGGGAAAAAATATATTCTGTTAAAGGATGCGGTCATATTTAGCACTTGGCAAAATTACAGCTGTATATATCAAGGACTTCAGCTTGTAAAATCTGTTCCCCAAATTAAAGGTTCAGAGAAACAGACAATTCTAGCGTCAAAGGCATTCCATGCAAACAGCAACAAGGAGGGGAAGGACAAGGGAGAGAATGTGAATGAGATAATTACTGGAACCGTTTTAAGGAAATACTGTAATGTAAAATCAGAGAGATTAAGATATTTTATAGTAGCAAAAAAACAAAAACAAAACCACTATGAAAAGCCAATGAAGTAATCTAAACAAGGAATAACACTTGAATTCTGTTTTTCCTCTGTGGAACTCCAAGTACACACAGGCTTACCGGTACCTTATTTTTTCCTTATAATCACCATGTGAAAGAGTGACTGCAAAATCATCACCCAGCAAATTTTGTAGTAAGAGTGAGGTGGGGGGATTTGAACCAAAGTCTAGTTGAAGTCCAGCGTTCTGTCTACTAACCCAAAGCAGTATAATTCTGAAAGCAATATGTCAAAGAGAAATGAGGCAAGAAATGCAACTGGGATGTAAATGCTTTTGATGTCTTTGGGGGGGGGCATACTGAAGGGGCTTCTGGAGCACCTTGGAGAGCTCCAAGAAAAGAAAGAAAGAGGATTAGGGTGCAATCCATTATTACTACTACTACTACTAATAATAATAATAATTTTTATTTATATCCTGCCCTCCCCAGCCGAAGCCGGGCTCAAGGCGGCTAACAACACTAAAATAGTGCAACATTATAAAAACATTGTAAAAATTAATTAAAATCAAAATTGATGGCAACCATAAACTAAAGTTTTGTAAAGATTGCCAAAGGAGGAAGTCAGGCTGCGCCCTGACCAAAGGCCTGGTGGAACAGCTCTGTCTTGCAGGCCCTGCGGAAAGATGTCAAGTCCTGCAGGGCCCTTGTCTCTTGTGACAGAGCATTCCACCAGGTTGGAGCCGCAGCCGAAAAAGCCCTGGCTCTAGTTGAGGCCAGCCTAACCTCTCTGTGGCCTGGGACCTTCAATATGTTTTTATTTGAAGACCGTAAGTTCCTCTGTGGGGCATACCAGGAGAGGCGGTCCCGTAGGTACGAGGGTCCTAGGCCGTATAGGGCTTTGAAGGTTAAAACCAGCACCTTAAACCTGATCCTGTACTCCACCGGGAGCCAGTGCAGCTGGTATAGCACCGGATGAATGTGATCTCGCAGCGAAGACCCTGTAAGGAGTCTCGCTGCGGCATTCTGCACCCGCTGGAGTTTCTGGGTCAGTCTCAAGGGCAGCCCCACGTAAACAAAACAAAGTGATCTTGGAGTCATACAATATGACATTCTCCTTTCAAATGAGAAAGTTTCAAAAGGAAGTTATTTTTTTCAAAATCAGAAAGCAAAAACAACAACAAAAACCCTGCAGGTACAGGAAAAAAGAATATATATTTATGCTATATCTGAAATGAAAATAAGCTGAGAGCTGATATGGATACACAAATCGTTGCCTCAAAAGTCACTGAGAGTTTCCTCACCTTTACAGTATTACATACTTCATTATCACAATTTTATCAGGATAATTTTAAAAAAGGTATGTACTAGAGGCAATAGATTGTACCCAATTACATCCTTCTGCTCAAATAATGGAATTTGCCCCTCGCTCTCCCCGATTACTTCCAAAATATACTCTGGCTTGGGGATCTTGAGCAGATTTGGAGGTATGCAGGGAAATGAGAGGATATTCTCACAGGGGCACTGGATACAACCCAGTCTTTAATATACCTTAAACCAGTGAGAATAATATTCATAAATCTAAGTACAAGAGGACTTTGAGTTCATAACTTACTGACTGGCAGCAAAGAGATGCAAATAAACCAAGAAAACGCACACTTTTTAATCTACTGGATTAGAGTAATTGCTACCAAGTTGTTGACTTAATTAAACACTCCTGAAAAGGCCTTAAGGGTAAATACTCTCTCACACATATGACACTTTAAATTTGTTTTAAAATCCACTTAATTATTTGCTGTGAGAATTAACTGAGAAAAAGCAACTTGTCCTAAAATTAAAAGCCTTTCCCTAAAATACACTATCCACCCTGTGTTCTTCGGATGAAGGGTGGTATACAAAGTAAATAAAGAAAACTATAAATATGCTATAGTATAAAAATGAATCCCTCATCACAGGAGGACATCAGTATTATTCACTACTGCCTCGTGTTGTGAACCTGGTCTGAATATACAATGAAATGAATAGGTCTCAATGGAGGATAAAGATTGCGTATTTCCAGCTTCTAGGATTGCAGTCCAAAGTGTTGTACTGTATTATATTATTATCATTGTTACTACAGTACTCCTCTCAGGCCTGGAAAAAAGATTCATGTCATTTTTGCTTATATGCACTAGAAATCTAATTTCAAATTAGATTTCTGCACTTTCAAATATGAAACATTTTCCTCTGCATAACTTCAAATTTAATTTAATTTCAAATTAGATTTCTGCACTTTCAAATATGAAACATTTTCCTCTGCATAACTTCAACCTGGAATTTCAAACATTTCCCCCCCAGTACTGGTGCTGAAAGAAAATGTTACTGTGCATCTTATTATACCAACTGACAAGGATTTTGATATTTAACTCTTCAGAATTGCAAAGTTATACAAAATCATTCTAATATTAAATAGGTCTTTTTAGTATTATAGGCAGAACTACTGCCTCAGTCTATGTTGCATTCAAGTTATTTTAATTTCAGCAACTCCAGTGGTGATTTAAACCAAATAGTATTTATTCTTGTAGTTGCATTCCATTGTAACATGTATTATTTCAAGCCTTTTAAAAACCCAAACCCAACAGAGTGGGATTAATGATACCAACAGTGCAGCCCAAATCTTACCTATTTGTGAGTAGCACCAGGGAGCTTTAACAAGTGTCAGTGATGAGCAACACAGAATTGTTATTTGCTCCATTGGTATTGTTTTGCAGGCAATAGTAAGTCATTGTTTCTCGCTTTAATGAGTTTACATTATAGCTTGTGTCATAAAAGTGAATAGGTTTATGTCCATAAAAACCATATCACTTTCTATAGTTGGCAATACAGTTGGTAAGGTTGTGCTACAGAAGTCAGAATTTACAGGTTTCAGTTACTAGAGCATTATTATGTTGTTTTAAAAATATGATCCAGAATAGGAAATTCTGAGTGTATGGCTTCAAATGTGCTTGATGTGGCGAGAGGCCAAAGCTCTGTAAGAGCATACGCCTTGTATGTAAGGTCCCAGTTTCTACCATTGACATTCCCATTGAAAAGCCTATCAAAAGGCTTGGGAAATACCCCTACTAGAGGGCAGATGCTAATCGGGGGAAACCACTGCCAGGGTTCATTAACCGGTGCCATTACTTGTGAATATTTGAAGTTGCCTTATAACTGCGTCAGGGTAATTACAAGTATGGTCAGGGACATTTTATGACGTTTACATCCTACTCTTCTTCCATGGAACTCTAAGTAGTACTGTATATATAATCTAAGCTCTGAGCAGATCCAGACTTGCTTTTCTTCAGCACATTTCCTGCATCATGTGCCCTTATTCCTTGCCCTGGGAATGTGGCCTTGCCAAATCATTTTTTATGGGCGAGGCCAGGTTGGAGCCTGGGAATTCCAAGTTCACTGCAGCACACTAGCTCTTGGTTTCACATTACCGTATTTCCCTCAGTAGCTTTAGATCTAAGAAACATAGCTTGGTTGGCTCAGAATTAAAACTTGAGCCAAAAAAAACTCTGATACAGATAAAATTACAGCAGGCCTACAACTTACGCAGGGGTTACATTCCAGGGATCGTCCCCAACACCAAAATCACACAGTCAATAGTGGGTGAGACTGACAATGTCATTTTCCCAGAGCCCCGCCCCCTTTTAATTTTTTTAAGTTTTGCCACATGCTTAAACCTGAATGCACACAAGTTAAAGGTACACAAGTTGTGGGCTTAATGTCTGCCAGAGTAAGTGGCTGGGAATTGCCACCTCAAGTTAGAAGCTGAATGTTAATCTCTAGTTTGTTATAAAAACCAATACTGCTAATAATACTTTGAGTATTTTATTAAATAGAAGCACAAGTTTGTGAATTATGCTCAAGTTAAGTGCAAGATAGTGAATATTTGTTGTAATAAAGGTCTGTGTCTTATGCAGCACAACAATGTCTCAGCCAGTGAATGTATTAGCCACCTTGTCCTTCCAGAACTACAACTACATTCCATTTAATTTAACTGTATCCGCATAAGCAATTGCAGCCATAAAATTTCAGATACAGCAGACAAAGAGTTTTGCATGTTTTATTTGGAAAATTCAAAATGGGACTTTCTACCCAGTAAGCATCTTCAGGATTGCAGTCTCAGGCAGAAAGCTTAGGAATCCCTTACTTAGGAAGGACTTACTTCTGAGTAATTATATAGAGGATCAATCGGTAAGAGTCCATTTTATGGCTTTTTTATAAGGGACACTAAGAAAATCTGTTCAACAAAGCCACATAAGCATGTATTGGAAAGGCGATTTGTGTCAGTTTGTTGCAAGAGGAGAAGAAAGTATTTATTACGTGGCACAACTGATTTTGCACAAAAGCTTGGTTAAGAGAAAGCTATGCAACTGTCCTGAGATCAACAGAGAAAAAGGCCAGAGCGGGTTTTGACGGGGAAGCCACCAGCGCCGAGGAGACAGCTGCTGTCCGGAAACCAGCTTACTTCGTTTCAGCGCCGGGCGCCAAGCGAGCCCGGCGAGGCCTATTTGCAGAGCCCCTCGAGTTTCTCCAGCGCCCCCTTCATGTCCCGGATGCGCCGGGCCAAGGCGGGCACCGGCTGCATGGCCTTGTCCAGCTCCTCGCAGCGCGCCATCAGGGTGTACATGGAGCGGATGCTGGTGTCCACCGCCTCGCCCAGGCTCTCCACGCCGTCGCGGTATGTCTGGATGCAGCCCACGCTGAGCGCCGTCAGCGCCTGCAGGGCGCCGTGCACGCTGCGCAGCAGCTCGTCCACCTGCGCCGCCGCCTGCACGGCCAGAGCCGCCAGGTCCTGCAGCGCCGCGGGGTCCACGGCGGGGATGAGGCAGCCGGAGCCCGGCGGGGCGCGGCGCCGCATCTGCTGCTCGAAGTCGCGGGCCACGAAGTGCGTGAGGCGCCCGTCCCAGCGCACGGGGCCCTCGCGCTCCAGGCCGCTCGGCGGCTCTTCCGACAGGCCACCCGCCCCGCCGCCCCGCGGGGAAACTCCCGCCGCCGCCGCCTCAGCCATTGCCCGGCGCGCTACTCGGAACTGCCGGAGGTATCAACCGCCCCCTCTCTCAGAAAGGAGGCGGGCCTTGGCCTCCATACGCGCTTCGGATTAGCCGGAGCGCAGGCGGGGGAGGCGTGGCTCACGCGCTTTGTCGCGCTTGATTGGCGGCTTCCGCCTCACAGCGCAACCCTGCGCTTGTTTACTCAGAAGTGAATCCCACTGACTTCAATGGGGCTTACTCTCCAATGAAGGGTAGGTGGTCTACGCTCCTAAGAGGGCTGGCAGTGGGGAGGTGAAGCACCCTCTCCTCATTTCGCTCATCGCTAAGCGAGAAGCCGAGGAAGCAACGGCTCGTTCTAGAAAGGGGGCGTGACCTCCTGCACAGTATTTGTGTCCGTCTTCATTGGGGAAAGTAGGGAGGCCCTCACAGGACATGCTCGGGGCTGATTGGGCGACGGCGACGGAAGGGCGGGCTCCCATACAAGCTTTCCGTTCTGATAGGCAGGCGGCGGGAAGGGGGTGTGGCCTTCTCGAGTAACAACAGTGGGGCGTTGTGGCGACTTCTCTTCACTCCCCCGCCATGTTCTCCTAGCAGCGGAGCTGATCGCCTAACCAGCGCAGCTACTTAAAATCGCGAGCGGACGCTCCGCACTCGCACCCCTTGCGCCCCAGCTCTTTTTTCCCCTTGCCCACCAACTCAACTTTTTTTTTTTAAACCACCTCCGCGCTGCTGCGCGAAATCCTACTCCTTTCGACCATGGTGACTACTACGGCGCCTCCACCGTTTCTAGCCCGGATCTCGGCCGGCACCGAGGACCCCCGGCGGTTCCCTGCATCCCTGTTCCAGCGCCTCATGCGGGCAGACTGCAGCGGGGAAAGCCACCAGCCCAACTGCTGCCCGGTGGGACCAGGAGGCAGCGCGCGGCCGGCGCTGAAGAGAGTGCGGCGGCGAAGAGCCAAGATACGGTCCGCTCCCTCCGGCCTCCTGCAGAGCCGCTACCAGCACTACCAGCAACATCGTGCCGGCTTGACGCGAAGGAACACCGCGCAGGGGACGTGTAACCCCTACGAAGTCCCTGTTCCCTCCTCAGAGCCAGGGCTAGAAACGGTTCCGAGCGCAGAACCGCCGGCACCTTCGCCGAGAACAGCCCCCGTCAGTATCAGTAAACCCCTCAGGAAAGAGGTAAATAATATTTAGCGCGGCTGGTGGGGGGCGGGGCGATGGGGGCTACTGCTGGTAGGCGAAAAAAAGAAGCCAGCCGCTTCTCTCAGCTCGAGAGGGACGCGCCTGCGCAGTTTGCGTTTGACTGTTGCGGGGAGGGGGGAGTGAGGAAGTTTCCCTTACGTCTGTTGTCTTTAGTGGGAGAGGGCGAAGTGAGATTCCTCCGGGGCTGATAGGTTGAAGGAATCCACCAATCGGCTTGGCGGCTGTGCCCCAGCAACAGCCCGATTTAGCCCCTTGTCCGTGGCTATTGACGGGGGAGGGAGAGAGAGACGTGACGCCGCCGCCGTGCCCAATGGACGAAGGGGAAGGGGCTGGGGCGGGGTTTGCATTCTCAGTGAACGGGGTTGGGGGAGGAGCAGGAGCCGCGTTCGCCTGGAAGGCCTACGCTGTGTGCGTAGCCGTACTGGGCGAGGAGCCAGTGTTGACGTCAAGTTGACTGGTAGTTCTTCCTGCATAACTAAGAGTGAGAGGGTTTAAAAAAAAAAATCGTCCCGTCTTATTTAGATTTATAGAACTTACCTAATCGGGATAGTTTTTCATTGTGTGGGAGAACTTTGAAGTATAGTTATGGGATCAAAGAGTTACTTTTTCGGGAGCAAACTCCCCCAAATTCCTTTGAATTTAAGCAGCATTGCTCCATATTAACTGAGCTCAAAACTTTTTTTAAAAAAATGCTGCTGATTGTCTGTTGCTTACTGTATTTTGTCTGTTGTTTACTGAAATTTTAATTATACAGCCCCATAGAAAATAGTACAATCCTGTGTACAATCCTGTGCATACTTAACTCCTGGTGCCTTCAATTGGAATCACTCCCTAGTTAGATTGCCTCCAGATTATCCATAGTTTGTGGAAGGGATTCGAGCACATACCAGAAATTTAGGTTTGCACAATTAAACCGGTTAATTGGATCTGTCACATTGGTGCAACACATCCACAAGCTGATTTTTGTGTTTGCGATATAGCAGTAGGGAAATGCACTGAAAAGTGTACATGATTAATGGGAAGATGTACAACCACTGCACAAGCAAGTCAATATGATTTCAGAACAGTGCTCATCATAATTTCTCAACAGACAGATCAGAATGAATGCTAAGTAAACGGGGCATCTGGAAGAATTGCATGTTCGTTGCATCTGCATGTTTCTACGTCTGGTATTTCGACATCACAGAATCATTTAACAAAATAAAGAGTGAATGTGAAGGACAACTAACTTTGAAACAATAACTGTGAATGTAGTTAAATATATTTATGAAATTATTTTTTATCTTTGCAGTTGTTCAGAAACAGGATGGGAAAGTCCGAGAAGGTTACCATTCCTTACAGTCAACCTATTCACAGTATACACCTTTGTGACCAAGCAAAGATTAACAGACCAAGGAACAAATGTAATATACCACTAAACAAGATTCCACCTTCAAAAAAAAGTGAAAATAACTTTTGGCAACAATCCGTGTCACCTGAACTCATTAAAAAGCAGGAGAAAAAGCCTCTGAAAAATGCAGAAAATGTGAAATCAAAGAAACCTGTTTTTCTGACTGAAGCTAACCAAAAAGAAAACTATGCTGGGGCAAAGTTTAGTGGCCCTCCTTCACCCAGTGTCCTTCCAAAGCCTCCCAGTCATTGGGTAGGAAGCCCTGTTGAATATTCTGACCAAAACAGGAAGATGATGGCAGTCCATCTAAAAACTCTCTTAAAAGTTCAAGCGTAGCTTATGGGTATTTACAGAGAGCATACCAGGAATTTGAAACCTGCCTTGTTGCAACATGAAGTGCGAAAGACTGTCAAATCTTAAATTCGCAAACTTTTACTCTATTTTTTATGGTTGTGTAAATAGTGTATATCATGTAATGTGTATATTCATATTTTGAAGTACATTTTAGTTTTGTTATGAAAGGATGAATTTTACACTGCCCACGTGGTAAGTGGTTTTTGTAAATAATAACGGACACCTTCTAATGTGTGCTTGACACATGGAAAGACCTGACAAGGTTTGCACAAGGTGCTGAGATTCTGAAAGAAGAAGAACTCATCTCAATGTTCAGATGGAAATGTGAAAACATTGCTAATGCACTACTGAAAAGTTTTACAATTTGGCACAATGCTTCATTGGATAAGAAGCGCTCATAAAATCATGAGCTTGAAACAGTATATGGAGTTCAATTTCTCATTGGAAATATAAATTTTTGATTAGATTAATTAGCCCAGAAACTTAGCTCTGTTGATTCTCTTGATAGAGAATAGCAGAGCAAACTGCCAGAAATAATTGGCTATTTTAAAAAAAGAACTTAAATAAAACAATTTGGCCTCCCCTTACTTGGTTGTCATTCTTTTGAGTTGCTCTGTCTAAACAGTCATGCTGCAGCACATACTAAATGTTGCTGTGCTTTGTCAGTGGTAGGACATACTTTTTTTTATTCTAGCTTAAGATCTTCCTTACACCCTGGTCTTGCAATTACTTAAGCACCAACACAAAGTTCTCCACAATCCTTCCCAGTGATACTTGCATTTGCCTTGGAAAATATAGGAAACATAAGCAGGCAACTCTAAAATTTCATAACCGTTTTAAGAAGTCTTCTGCAGACTACTATGAAGTATTCATTGCTGAGATTCCATATTGCTGGGTGTATACAAGTACATTAAAAAACTATAAAGAAGCAAAACACAAAATGCTACTCGCAACCCTGAAGCAAACAAATCTGCCCACTGATTTCAGTAGGAAGTGGACTGCAGTACCCAAGAATGGAGGTAGAACAGTGGCTTTTGTTAAATATGTGCAAAGAATGGGGCATTACTTATTGTGACTCAGGATTAGCCCATTTTGGGGGGGTATGACATAAGCCCTATTCCAGATGAAATACTATCACCAGAAAGGAAACATTTGAAATTAAGCCATCTTTGGTCCTTGTACAAAAGACAATTAGAATATTTTCAAAAGTTGATTCATTTAATTTATTAAATGCCCCAAATAAAGCTTTTGTGGCATATTTCAATCATAGAAAAGCATACTTCACTTTACCCTGTGGCATTCTGACCTTCAGCAATAATGTATCACAGTGCAAAGTTTCCCTTCACATTAAGAGCATAGCTATAATATATTAACACTAGAAACAGTGCCACCTTGTATTTACTTAGTTTGTACCTTGGTTCATCTGTAAAATCACTGTCTTCCAGGTCTTCAGGTGAGAACTGTGTTCTCACCTGTGGATACAGCAGTCAGGGTTTTTTATTACAGTTGGGTGATAGCCAATTTAGCCATGCTCAGTGTGGACCTATTTAAATCAATTGGCAAGTACGCTAATTTCAATGGGACTAATCTGAGTATGAGTAACACTGGACAGTGCCCATCAATTATATTTACTTTCTCATAAATATTACAGGTTGCATCCAACTGTGTTACTCAGGCAATGATAAGGCTTCCATCAGCAGAATGGGAAGAGAAGCAATTTTCAGCGATTCCCACTCCCTGCCAAAGCCTACTTTCTACCTTAAATCTCTGGAAGTCTCCCAGCCCTCTGGGATATAAGATGGTCGCAGAAGGGGAATACACCAAAAATTGCTTTCCTCGTTCTGCTGATGGAAGCCTTTATCAGCTGAGATAAAGCTGAGATCATATCACCATATGATACAGCCCTGTACATTTGTATTGGAGACCAAGATAGTATTTACATTTCCTTGATACTGTGTTATATTAGTTAATTATAGTTCCAAGGAATGCCTAAGCTAAGGAAACAAGTGAAATCACAGTAAAACGCCTGTTCAGAGAAAAACAGCTCACACATCTTCCAGTATCTTAAGTTGTCCAAAGTAGTATCCAGTACTGAAAAGGAACCCATGATAGACTGCAACATTAATACCATACTACACAACCAGCTGTCTGCTCAAAATCTGCTGTTCTGGGGAATGTTAATGTACACACCAAGAGGCTGGTTCTTTAGGCCTGTCTCTTCTATGACATCTAAGGGCTTATGAAAAACATGATGAATGCATGTAGCACATACTCTAAACAATGTTTTTCATCAAGTTCAGATACAGTTCTAATTGGGAATGTTGTAGGGACAGTGCTTTTTATGGTCAGATGGTTGTCTTCTCAAAGTACAAATCCCCAATCTCCTGGCTTTTAGGCTGGATTATCTTCAGAGTCTCCAACCAGATTCCAGAGCTCTCTAATGGTGGGGTTTTCCCCACTGATCTTCATACAAAAGAAGAAATTACAGTTTACCACAGCCCCTTCTACTAAACATTGGGTGCTTCCATGTTACAGTCCCTTAGCACTACTGAGGCACTGCTTTTCCACAATGGTATTCCCACAAGGCACTTAAATATATAGCTTCATTCCCCACATTAAAAACCTAACAATGCCTGTCCCTTAGGCGAGAGCTCATGTTTCTTTACAAAATATGTTTTCCTTCAGCCTTCAATTGTTCCTTATTTAGTAGCTTCCTTTTTGCCCAACCCCCCCACACCCCGTGCTTAAAAAAACAAAACAACACTAGTTCTTGTCAATCTACATTGGGCTAGTACTGTGGATACATAAGAAAAACACGCACACTAAACATGCATTGCCAGAAACGGTCTAAAAAAAGCGCACTGGAATGCTGCTGGCTGACGACTTTTGAATTCTTTGTAAAAACAACAAAAGATGTTGAATCCAGACATTCCAGTGTCGAAGGCAGCAGCTTGCAGCAGTGTGGAGACAAATCATTTTATAGAGCTGAATTTGCACGGGAAGAAAGATCTCCAAGAGGAGTTGCTGCCATTTCAGGAGCAGCTTATTGCCTCCTAGGCTTCTTGTCTACTGTATCCCATCTCCACATTATTCTTTTTGCAGTTGGCATACAGCAAATATTCTATTGCATTTCTAACTGTATGCCCTTCTCTGCTTGCTTGCCGTTCCTAGCGTGTCTTCAAAACAAAAAGGAATGTAATAAGAGGGAGACATGTTCACAGTAAGTCTCCTGCTGAGATGTACAAAAAGTTTGGAGCACCCTCTAGTGGATTTTTGTTGCCTTTGCCAGCTATATTGTACTACAATAAGCTTCAGATCAAAAGACTTTGTTTCTGCAGACATCTCTTAGCTTTAATAAATAGGGATCAGCAACAATCTCTTTTAAATTCAGCTTTATTCAAAACAATTATGCAGGCAAAATTCCAAGTCTCAGAACAATCTTTAAACAAGAACAACTGCAAAGGATAAGATTAGCATTCTGTTCTAGGTCCCAGTTAAACTGCATACCGTAACAATCAATTTCAATCCATGGACTTCCGGTCAGCGCCAGCAACTGTAATGGCGGATTTCCTCCGATCTCCGGAGGAAATCTGCTTCGTGGAGCCAGGGTTTTACCGCTACGGCGAAGCGGGGACCCGAAAAAAATCACAGGCGGGGAAGCCTGTGAACTGAAGGCTCGGCGGGCTCCATTTGCGTCCCCCCCCCCGCTGCAAAGGAGCCTTTTTAAAGGCTCCGGAACATACCGGGGGTGAGCGGCGCGGAGCTGAGAGCTGTCTACCCGTCTCCGCGAAGCGAAGCCGCATGCCATGGTTGGAGAGCGCTGACTTCTTCCTTTGAAATTTGGACTAAAAGTAACAACCCGTGAGTATTACGGAAATTGGATATTAAAAATCCCTTTTTTTTGATTCGGCACGAGCAGGGAAGGCGCAAAGAGGAAGTCCGTCTCCCCCTCTTGTAAACATTTTAAAGCAAGGACTAGATAACTAAGGTTGAAAAGAACATCTTCTTCGTGAGAAGTCAAAAGTAACTAATTTCACGTTTTGGCAGTTTAAGTGAATGTGCTGGAGGATAAGAGTTAATTTTGAAAGTGGATTGTTACCCCTCCCCCAGGACCCGGGAGCGATCCGCGAGGGAGCCTGTTGGAGAGATTTAAAAGACTTTGACAGCTGTCAAACTAGCTGTCAAAGCTGAGAGGGGAAAAAAAAGAGAAAGAACTTTGTTTCTATTGCCTCGGCTGGTCATATCTGTTACATTTAGGTAACAAATTGTCGAAAATCAAGGAAAATAAAGGACTTTTGGATTTACAACTGGAAGGAATACTAAGTAACCAGTACTCCCCTAGAGGGGGCTCTGGGACATTACAGAATGGCTGTAAGTGGAAAAATACAGACGGCACTTGAGAAGATCTTTCGTAGCCTGGGAAAACTTCATGAACAAAGCACTGTTTTGGCTAAAAATGTTACAATATTGAATGAAAAAGCAAACAAACCCGCGGAAATTGGAAGGGACTTGACTCAGGTCTTTGTACCAGAACAAAAAGACTGTGCCCTTGAACTAAAAACTCTTGCAGCTGAACAAGAAAAGGAATTTGAGAAATTTGAAGAAGCTACACATGACAATTTAGAGGGAAAGGAAGGAGGAGCTATAATGCAGCAGAGGATTAAAGAAAGAAGTAAAAAACAAGATTTGGATTACAATCATAACTATGGAGACCTGGCAGGCCAAAGGCCTGTAAAGATGGATTTAAAGGAAAAGACAAATCTAATCAAAGTGGAAGCAGGAGTTTCTGGGACATTTGGACTTAAAAGAAGTAAAAAACAAGATTTGGATTACAATTTTAAATATGGAGGCCTGGCAGGAAGAAGTATGGACCTTATGGGGACAGAGCTTCTCCGAGATTTGGCGTTTAACATAAAGGACTATCACAAAAACCGGCAGAGAGGAAAAGAGAGAGACTTAAGGGCCTCGGATGTGAGATCACCAGGCTGATACCAGATGGATTGATGGACATTGGTTGGAGATTGAAACCGGGAAAAGTGGGGAGTGGGGTTTTGGGTATCCAAAGGCGGTACAAATATATATATTTTTTTTCTTTCTTGTAAATAATCTGTTTTGCTATTCTAGATTAAAATGGGGAAATCGTGAAATGGAATTGGGGTCGACTTTAGAAAAAGGTATTAAGAATAAGATTTGATGTATCAAGATTGAGATTTATGTTAAAATTGGTTAAACAAAAAGGACTTAAATATAATAAGGTAAAATTTGGGGATAGGAACTTGTTGAATTAAAAATTGAATTGGAATACAAGAAGGGGAGATGTGGGGAAGTCAAGGAAAAATGTTATTGAAAGGTATATGTTTGTTTTTGGTTTTTTTCTTTTTGTGTGTGTGTTTTGTTTTTCTTTAAATTTTTTGAAAACTTCAATAAATATTTTATTAAAAAAAAAAATCAATTTCAATCCATGCTTCTGCGAAGTGATTTGACTTGCATGAATTAATCGCATAGGGCATGACAAGTTAAAAGAGCAGACACTGAACCATATGCTCCAGTACATAATTTTTAGGTTGTAATTTTTTTAAGGTTAAAAATTGTCTCTTCTTTGTCTTAACAGGGTATATACCATGTTTACTCAAAAGTGTGTTTTGTTCACCAAAGAAAAGGTAAGATAAAAGTTTGCTGCATATTATGCATGTTTTTACAGGGGTAAATTCTATTTTGTTCAGTGTATCTTAATCCTAAAAAAAAAGGTAAAGGATCCCTGACAGTTAAGGCCAGTCGCGAATGACTCTGGGGTTGCGGTGCTCATCTCACTTTACTGGCTGAGGGAGCTGGCGTTTGTCCACAGACAGTTTTTCTGGGTCATGTGGCCAGCATAACTAAGCTGCTTCTGGTGAACCAGAGCAGTGCACGGAAACACCGTTTACCTTCCCACGGGAGCAGTACCTATTTATCTACTTGCACTTTGACGTGCTTTCAAACTACTAGGTTGGCAGGAGCTGGGACAGAACAACGGGAGCTCACCCCGTCGCGGGGATTCGAACTGCCGACCTTTTGATCAGCAAGCCCTAGGCTCTGTGGTTTAGAGACCACAGCGCCACCCGCGTCCCTTAACACAAACATATACCAGAACCATTGTAATCAGGATTTTAGGACTGGCATAGAAAACTAGATCCAGAGGCGTCCTGACTTCTGCAAGCAGGATTTCTTTCTGACTTAGCTGAAGATCCTTATGCAAGGGAACTGAAATCTAGAATATTCTTTCATTTACACACAGTCTTGCACAATCTCCTGTAGAAAGTCAGTCTTCCACTAGCTCATTCACAACTGTTAATGGAATGGCATCAGTGCAATAATTTCTTCCACAAGTGTGTCTCTGGATCCAGTCCATAGAGAAGTAAATGATAGACCAGAGTGCCCCCTGGATCTGATGCCAGAATCCCTTTGGGGGAGGGTGTCTATATACTGTATATATAGATTGGGCCAGTGCATGGCTCAGAGCCATTCCCAGGAAATTAAAGTGGAAGTGGAAGATGCTTTGCCTGGCACTTTTCTTATCCTTGTTGGACTGTTGAATGCAAAGCTACATTAGCTCTCAACAGATTTTATAAGCAGCTTTGACATATATCTAAACTGAAAAACCATGATGGTAAATTATTTTTCTTTGAAAAACATATATCCCATATTTTTTATTTTAAAAATGTATTGCTCTTATTCAAAGTCCCAGAGATTAATGTAAATAAAAATGCTGGACAGAAAGTTCACTTACGAGCTGTTGGTAAATACCGGACCATTTTCCTGGTATCTTCTATGCAGAATTGGTAAATGGGGAAGAAAAAACACCTGAAGGTGGCCAGCATAAGAGAAAAAAACCGAGAAAAAGAATGGTACTTACAGTTCAAACTGGATACAAAAACAAGAAAGGTATGAAGTCATTTATGCTAGCACTGAAAGCTATGAAAATAAGTAGCATGTAAGATCCAATGGGCAAAACATCTTATGAAGAACATTCAGAACTATCAAAAATTTCCATTTTCTGCCATACAACATAAGATCTGAGAGGTGTTGGGATTACTAGCCTTCCATCTCATTAAGAACATTCAGAACATTTCCATTTTCTTCTTGTACAACATAAGTCATTTGAGAGAGTTTATAAGCCATCCATAGGCTCGTAAAACTAGCTGAGGTATTTCATTGGGCAGCCCTTGTGGTACGTAATGGGAAGGGATGGCAGAGGGCACTTATGGGCACACCTCCCATCAAGAAATGAGATGCAGCACGAGACTTCTACAAGGGACCACCCTTTTCCAAAAGCAACACACAGCTGTCCCTTGAAATTCACAAAAAGGTATGAAAGCAACAGGTATCTTCTCAGAGGAATACGTGCAAGATTCTGTTCAGTTGCCATAGGTATCGATAGCACAATCCTCCATTAATTGCTCTCTTTAAAGCTTTCTGAGCTAGTAGCCATCAGTAGGGGCATAGTGTTCATGGCTCAGTGGTAGAAAAAGTATTTTGCATGCAAAAGCTTCCAGGTTCCATCTCTAGGCTGAAGAATCTTGGGGAACAGACCTAGGAAGACTTCCTCCAGGACTTTGGAAACTTGGTGACATACGGACTGAACTAGATTGTCCAATGGGCACCCTAGCTTAAGGAAGCTTGACTTGTTCATTTGTAATACATCTTCTGTTATCTAATTCAGTAAGTTATAGACATTTACATGTCTTGCTTTGTTTCTTTTCCAGGTTTAGGATGATTCTTTTGAGTGAGGTAGGAAAGCCAGAATTTCATAATATTCCAAATGTCAGCATGTAATGGATGTATATAGTTGTACCTTGGATCCTGAATGCCTTGGTACTTGTCCATTTTGGCTCCCAAAAATGCCGCAAACCCGGAAGTGAGTGTTCCAGAGTGCGAACACTCTTTGGAACCCGAACAACTGACAGGGCTTCCGCAGTTTCTGATTGGCTGCAGGAGCTTCCTGCAGCCAATTGGAATTGTACCTTGGTTTCCAAACGTTTTGGAAGTTGAATGGACTTCTGGAACAGATTCCGTTCGACTTCTGAGGTACCACTGTAATGGCATTAAGATGATTATATACACCCTGGGGAGGTCATTTCGGTGCTGAACAGGTATTTGCTGTTCAATCTCTTTCAAAAAGTTCTTAACGCTGAACTTTCCATTTTGCTACTGTATACTTGTGAGCTTAACTTTCTACCAAGACTAGAAACTTTCTACAAAAACTAGTTTTTGCTCATTAATAACTTATCTACAAGCTTTACAGAACAAGCTGTACCTGCAACAGAAGGTTGCTGGGTAGAGTACTCCTGTTCAGGTTCTTGCCAGTTAGCAATGTACTCTTCCTTCCATCCCTTCTCTCCTAGTTTTCCATTCTTCCCCTTGTTGGATATTCTGTGTGTGAGAGAATAATTTGTTCCAGAAACAGAAAAGTTTTAAGCAGCAGCAGAAGGCTGAGATTGTTTTGTCTATGTAAGGACACGCACAGGAAGAACTGATAACAATGGTTCTGTGAAACTTCTTTTAACTTGTTCAGTCTCTTGCTTGCGACTTGTGGTGAGAGCAGCGAGTCTTGGACTCTTGTTGAACTCTAAGCATGCCTTGACCACAACAGTGGTAAACGTCTGTATATATTTGCTACCAGTATGCTTTTAGGCCTGTCAAGTAACCTCTGCACTTGACTGAATCTTTATGACGTCCATGAGCACTTATTGCCTACCGTGTGTACCTTCAAACCTGAAGATGCTTCCAAGGAAGGAGCTGCGTTGAGATGTAACGGCCAAGTATAGATACACACACAGCAAAAGTGATGCTGGACCCAATCCTTCTAAATCACCCATCAGAGGTTGATGGATTGATCCAACACCTCTCACACATTCTATGGTCACTAACTGTGCTCAGTCCTCACTGTGTGGTTTTTTGAGGGGTCCTCCCTTTGTCTCCCACCCAAATCTTATTTAATACACCCACAAATTTTAGCATTTCCCAGACTATGTTGCTATTTCCCTCTTGTTTCTTGCAATTCTTTTTTTTAATGCTCTGAACAATAAAAGATCTACATATGTAGTAAACTGAAAACAGAGAAGGCTACACTTAATCTTTCTTCTGTGTGTTCTGACCACTGCATGCAAGGATGAATGTGTGCATTTTTACAAAAAATGGGGGAAAGCAAATAAATAAATCCACTCTACAGTCTGAACTGCAACAGTAGCCCAGCATCTTACTCTCTTATTCCCTATGTGCAGATCTACAATAAAACTGGGATCTTATGTCTTCTCAGTGGTGTGACATGCCTGGGATCATACAGGAGGAGAAGTCCATGCTGCAACTCTTTCCCACAATAGCCTCAACCCTCAAACATTGTGCTAATGTCGCAGGGGGCATTATTGCCAGATGAGCCCTCCTGTATGGTTCTGAACTTCTCATCCAACCTGGCACTGTGAGGAACAGCAGTGTGGAAGCAGGTTCCTGCAGTGTGGAACAAAACTAAGAACCCAATCCTAGATAAATTGTGTTGCTTTGGGCAAGTCACTCTTCCCCAATGCGAAACACTCTGCTATGCTGGTGTACACAGTACTTATGAAGTGTGTGTGTGTATGTTTTTATTTGTTTGAAAAAGCGAATGACAAGGAACTTCATGTGTTTTATTGAAAATAATATCTTAAGTTATGAAATAACAATAATGCTATTTCCAACACAAAATTGTATAATTGCTCATGAAGTGAAACGTGGTTTTACTGCCACCACAGTTACTTAATACAATGTTTGTACCATGTAACAGACATCACAGCTAGTACTATACACTTAAACACAAATTATAGGTTCCCAAACATTACTACACAATGCAAATGTAACATATTATAAAATACAAAATATTTTCAGAATACCTTCTGTTACTTGGGTTAGACAAGCCAATAATTATTTTATACTCAATAGTTTCAGGGGCTCAGAACTTTAAAATGTTTGAAGAAGGTGTCTTCTACATTAATCTCATAATACAATGACAGTTTGAAAATATATAATGTAGCAAGATTCTTACACTACAAATATTACTGTTTTAAGGGTTTCACAAAAATGTTTTGACTACACATGAAAAGCATGTGCTTAACAACTTATATTACAGTATTACAAAATGACTTTATATAACCAATTATCACTTTTTAAATTTCCATTACGTATTATTAGACTGCTTTCTACTAAACATTGGTCACAATCCAGTGACTGACAATGTGATAATCATCCACTTTGCAAATGCTGAGAGACCACTGTACAGGATCAAAGGCTGTATCTTACACATACAGCAGAATGTTTTCATAGAGTGAACTGTACCAATTCCAGTTTGTAGATAAATCACATTTTGAATGTTCCCTTATGTTAAACACTCCCTACCAATAGAAGGTAAGTACAACAGGGGGTAGATTGTAGCCAAACTATTTGCCTGATATGATTTTCTATTTTCATTGCCTTTGGGAATTAAAAACACAGAGAGAGCATTCAAAAGTGGTATTGCCCATATGAAGCAGTACAGTCTAATCCAGCCCTTTACTTATACCTCATTCTGCTGCATATTCAGACCAGACTGAAATGCACCCCATCCCAACACACTGCCAAATCTGCATGCAAAGCCTGTACGTTAGTGAAGGAAAGAAAAGGATATCTGGATACTCCTTCTCCCTCTTGCTCATCATCTATTTGACAAGAAAATTGAGTTCCAAAAGCTTTAATGTGCTTGCAGATCTATAGATTGGGATTTCGATAGAAGTTAATTAAGATTGGTTAGCACTTCTCTTTCAAAATGGAGCCCCCAAATGGAAATAAATTGCTAGGCTTTTAAATATAAATTATATTTTAAAAAACATAAACTCGGAAGGATGTGAGATTCCAACTACCCTATGTTATACAAAATTTCCCATACTAGCCTGCTAATGTACTTCTCTAATCTGAAACAATTAGACCACCTGAATTTGAAATGGCATTTCAAACTCAACACACACATTATAATGCCTCCCTCAGCACCCCCACCCTCAACAAAAGACCCTAATTACCCAAAGAACATACAAGAACAGTAGACTCAGATTTGAACTGGTTATTCTTGGTATGACAATAAAGCAGGCAGAAAAATAATGCCAAAGAAAACAGCAAAATGAAGTAAAACAACCTGTAGCTTCATCTAATTCATGTCACGTTAAAACGAATAGCAAAAGGCTACTTGTTGAGCAGCTCTGCCCTTTTCCAGGTGTAGATATGCAGAACAAGCCTTGCTTGCACTACAATATCTACAAAAGCATTATGCGAGAGCTAAGGAGGGCATGGCTGAATGGCTCTGCCTCTATCCCCACATTAAACAGGAGGAAACCTCTCATACAGCTTCTATCCAGCACAATGTTAAACTGACATTAGGTTCTGCCAACTGAAAGAACATGGAGCAACAGGCAATTACAGTTCTGATAAGGAAAGCTGATTGGTCTTTCAGCAGCTGAAGTTACATCACTGCCAGGACTAACGACAGCTTGCATGGATGCAGGGAGCTTAACTTGGGCACAGGATTGCCTACTATTGGGTTCCAAGTCCAGGGAAATAGAATCTAGACTAGGTAAATGTTTCTTTAAAAATAAAAAATAAAATCTTAAAAGGAGTTCTGCACACTGAAGCAGGGACTGAAAGGGCACATAGCAAGACCTCTCATTTATCAGTTACCTTACATATCATATAAGCTTTGGACAATTTCTGTTCTCCTTATTTTGTGCTCATAAAAAACGGTGTTAAAGAAATAGAGGCATTAATCTTCTTCAGATACTGACTGGTTGCTGTTTCTCTGATAGAAGCTCCTAGAGTGTGAGCGAGAACTGGAATTAGTATGTTTCCGAGGGGATTTCGACAGGGATCTGGTAGCTGAGCCGGAACGTTTTGGATGTGATCGTGACTTTGTTCTCGAACCGGAACGTCTTCGATGGGAACTGGATGGTGACTTTTCAACGTATTTGGAACTTCTGTGGGGTGACTTGGATCGTGACCTTCCCCTAGAACTAGAATTTCTCTGCGGGGTGATGGATCGTCTGGGCGAGCTGGAATGCCTTGGAAGAGATTTTGAGCGAGACTTAGATTGGCTGTAAGAATGTCGTCTACGCCTTGACCTGAAAATCATCCAAAGCTCCATTAGAAGCGATATTTGATCTTCTCCTGCTTTTTAAGGAGCATTGTAACCCAAACAGTTTGCTTAATTTGTTTGAGGTACTGTTTGTTTGTTTTTGTAACGGTACTGTATGCCAAAAGTACCCCAAAACTTCAAAAGGAAAATTTAAAGAGTAGTTTTGAGGATTCCCATGGTTTATGCTTCTATTCTATTCTATTCTTTCAGATTGGAATAACAAGCTATTAAAAATTATCTATGCATTGTTACTATCTCAGACAAAATCTACTTTGTCTCAAAACTTTATTTTTTCAAACCTGGTGCAACAAGAATGAGCTCACTAGGAGTCAGCAAGATGATTTTAATACTTACATTTTAATCCAACATTTCAAATGCAGTGCCAGAATTTTGAAGCTATACTACCTCACTGCCTGCCTGCCTGCCTGAGAATAGCCAGCCACACAGCACAATTCTATGCATTTCTACTCAGCTGTAAGCCCCACTGCATTCAATGGGATTTATTACCAGATAAACAAGTACAGTATTACCTGTACAGTATTAGTGTTCAAATTATTTACAAAGGAGCCAGGATGACTGAACCTTTGCAGGACCAGCTCAAGTTTACCTTATTCTCACTGGTTACCATCACTGTTGTTCACAAATATTCTCCTGGAACATAATACACACAATCATTAGTATGCAATTGAATTTTTGTCTCATGATCCTCAGACTTACTCTTTAAAACTATCAGAATGTCTCCTGCTCCAGCCCCATGAAGAACTTCTGCTACGTGTCCTCCTTCGGCTACGGCTTCTTGACCTTCTATAGTCCATTGGAGAACACTGGCGGCGCTCCTTCGATTTCATCTGACCTGGTGCTAGAATTTAAAGCAGAACTGGAAGATCGCAAGAAAACTGCAGCTTCTTACATACTGAGCACGCATGCAATTTTAAAAACTAGAGTTTATAAGCTTGTGCCTGTTTTATTTTTCAATCTTAAGAGATATGAAAGGCAACTATCTTAAAGAAATGCTTTGCAGAATAAGTAAGTGACAAGGTGGTGTTCACTTACTTTTGCGATCACCTTGTGCAAACTGTATTTCAATTTGCCGGCCACATACCCACTTTCTATTGAGGTTATAAAGAGCATCTTCTGCATCACGAACATCTTCAAACATGACTGTCTGTTAAGGACGCTTTAAACATGCACAAAGCAAAAAATTGTATCATGTAACATAGACCAAATTACTCCAGATACTTTAAAAAGCAAGAGTTATTTTGATATGCCATTTAAGCTGAGAGCTGCTTCATACTTTATATTGCCACTCAAATACAGCAGAACTCCAGCAGTGTGTTTGGTTGTATATACATATATGTATGGAAGGAGGACACACAACCACAAGCACGCTGGGAAACTAGGATTGGCCACAACTCCCCGTCCAGGGTACAATGCATATTTCAAAACAGTGTTGACTCCAGAGAATGGCAAGCTCAGGCATCTGTCAGGGCCCACTGCCCTAGTCATGTTGTCATCCCTACTTTGTTTTGCAAGCCCCATCTTTCTCAAGCGAACCCAGTAAGTGTCAAGGCCCACAAAATTCTGCAAGATGTGCATCTTTCTTTCACACTTTGTATGTGTGTCACAGCAAGTACCAGTCAGTATACCTGGATTGCCACAAAAAGTATGAGGCAGCTCAATGACATGCAGAAACAAGGTAATAATAAATGCCTTTAAAGTATAAGTGCCCTTATTCAGAAACTCCTGTGTACACTGAAATGCACATGAAATTCCCACATACAGTGGTTCCCCCTCCATTTCAATGTCATGTCTGTGGGCACACAGAGTTGTTTCTCTACAGATCTGAATGGCAAAGGAATGAATGGTAGGAAGGGACTCGCTGTGTATTTTGGAGTCCCTACATCTTTAATGCATAACTAAACTAAAGCAAGAATATTTAAGGTGTGACCTTATTTGAAGGCCCTTAAACTTGACGCATTAATAGGAAATATTACCTAGATGTGGAAAATAATATTATCTAGATGTGTACTCCTAACCATATCACTGAGAAAGTCCTACTGAAGTCAATGTGGCTTACTCTCAGGTAAGCAGCCTCAGTTCATTACTTCTGTTCTGATTTACTGCAGACATTGTTCATATCTATAAACAGCTGACTTGTTTTTCCTCCTCCTTTACTCCCAATATTTAAAACAAATAGCTGTAAATGCCACAAAAATATGTCACCAGATCATCTAAATTACTGATATGTTTCAGTATTCCAATGAAATCTATTCTGTTAGGAAAATGACTCATGGAAAAGCGAACAAATATTTGCATACAGTTCTCTTGTACCAATTTAAGGAAGCAATATTTTAAACTAAAACAGTTATAAACAAACAAATTCTTGACTGCAACGTAAGAGCTTGAGCGATAAGATACAAAAGGAAACTTTGGCAGTTACCTCCACGTCACTTGATCTTGACCTTTACTCTTTAGGGCTTGCTAGATGGACTTGACAAGGGCCGGAGAACCAACCAAATCAGACTTGGCTTTGACTTTGGAACTTGAGCAAATGTCGGAAAGCCGAAGCCTTAACTTGGTGTTGTGGCTTTGTCTTTTCCTTGAAAAAGGACTTCCCCTCTTCCAGTTTTCTTTTTATCTTTTTCCACCCTCCCTCTTTATTCCTTGAAGCTTGAACTTTAAGGTGTCTTTTGGCTTGCCTGCTTGGACTCTATCTAACCAGGTTCATTCAAACTTTGGGGTGCTTGCCAGCCACTGTGGACTGCTTTACATTTTCTGAGACAAAGAAATAAATACATTAAGTTAGGACGCAATAACAACAATGCACCTCAATAAAAAATACAGTGACATAAAGGATATTGTATATAAGCAAATCCTCTTGGGCGTCTTGTGTAGAAGTCAAGCGGAATGTATACGTCTACTACAGGGCCATACCGACCAAATTCACGACGCAAATCCTCAGGCCTGAAGTGTTTTAGAAATAAGGCAAAAAGAATGAGTGTTTCTTTATCATTGTACCTGCTTTAGCAATACCTAGCTGCAGCAGACTCATCTTGTGTATTAAGACTATTAAAGACACACTTTCAATAATTCTATCAGTATTGGGAATCATAGCCATAAATTTTGAACATATATAATTATTGAAACTAAAACGAGCTAGGAACTTATTAGTATGTTTAGGGTTCACTTAAATGTATTTTTCCTGGTATTGGATCATTCGCATTGTGATTACTCTAATAGCGATTTGCAGAAATGGGGCAGACACAAAAATGAATGCCAACAATCCTGCAACTGAAAATTCTCCAAAGGCACAATTCTCTTTCTGGAACCCCTGCTTTTTTTGTCAGACTACAATATCGCTCAGGAGATCAAACACCAGTTGAAGCACACTGTACTGAAGCACACTGTACTGTACTGAGATAAACAGGTCAACAACTTGATTGAATATAATGCCACTATTTTTTCAGCATGGGACTGGGGCACCAGAAAATGAGTTTTCAGTTTAAAACAAATATACTAAAGATTAAGACATGGGGGGAAAATCATGAAAGAGCACACAGAATGGAGAGGATGAATTCAGATATATTTCCCCTCACATAAGACAAACTTCCTCACATAGGCAGAAGTATCAGGAGAAACAAAAGAAAGAACTTTACACAATGAATAACATTATGCTGAATTCATTGCCACTAGATGTGGTGAGGATTACACAAACCCACAGAGAAAAGCATGCACAAATTTGCTCCTTTCTGTGAAATGAATAACTGGGAAGTAGGGGTGTCACTCCATACATATCAAAAGACTCCACACAAGTCAGTAATCATTGGGCACTTGTTAGAATGGATAACATCAGGTTATACAATATAATACCTAGCTTTTTAATTATATGCCTTATTCATTGGCTGGTCTTTCAATCATAGGGGGAAAGGATAATTATTTGCAGTTCTTTGCATATTGGGTTCTCATGCGGGAAAGAGTCTTCCACGCCCTACAAAGGAACAAAAGAAACCCTACTATGCTTGGAGCACAGGGTAAAGATTTTTTGCTAGCAGACAGATATCAATTTTGCATATAAGAGAAACAGTAGTACAGTTTTTTTGGTTTTTAGATAATGCATTGCTGTGTGATGCTGGTCTGATATTAGAAGAGGCATTCCTAATGTGAGAAAAAATGAATACCTTTTTAATATGCTGCTTGCCATTTCTATTTATAAGTACATATATTAAAGATAATGTCATATTTTAATATTGCTGCCCAGTTAATTGGGGCACTTTTATTCAATTAAAAGTGATTCATCTAATTAATGGTTTAAACGCTGCAGTCCTAGCTGTATTCTGCTATCTGAATAAACTTTCCCTACAAAGTGCTCCCTACTGAAGAGAGGAATCTCATAGCTGAATATGGGGAGACTTTTTAGCAAATTCTTTTTTAAAAAAACCCACAAAGCTACTGAAGCCTGTCCAAGACAAAACAAAAATGTATAAGGCAAGCAAATGCAATGGAGGAGAGGGCTCCATAACTTTAATAGCTAGCTGCAACTATCAAAATTCACTGCCCTGCTTCATTCACATCTTGTCACCTTATGTGGCGTTCCATTTAATTTCATTACTGGGGTTGCAAAGTGGCAGGGAAGAATTGACTGAAAACATGTTTTTAAGTACTCAGATAAAAATAGCTAAGACAGGATACATACATACAGTTCAGTTGGTTAGAGCATGGTGCTGTTAATGCCAAGGTTTCAGGTTTGATCCCTGTATGGCAGTGGTTCCCAATTAGAGGTCTGGAGAACGCACCCAGGGGGTCCGTGGCCCCATCCCTTGCCTCCCCCTCAATTAATTTTTTTTTGTTATTTTTGCATTGTAATAACAAAAAAATTATGATCTGTTTGTTTTTTAGTATACCTAAAATCCTTTGCTTATTTGGGGCCACCCCACATTTTGTTCAAAAAATTGTTTTGCAGAGGTAACTACCATAGAGTTATCAAAATTTTCAAAAGTAGGGGGTCTGTGGCTTGGCTTTTGAAAAATAGGGTGTCCTGAGTAATTAGCTAATTGGGAACCACTGCTGTATGGGACAGCTGCATATTCCTACATTGCAGGGGCTTGGACTAGACACTAGAGGATCCTCAGGCTCCCTTACAACTATCTTTCTATGATCTATGATCATTTTATTTGTATGCCACCTTTCCATAGTTAAAAAACCATTCTTAAGGTGGCTTCCAACATGAATAAATTTACATAATTACTAATATAACAAAATATGACAAAGACCTGGATAATTGGGTAACGCTTATGATGCAAAAGTTCTGGGCTAAATGTCTAGTTGAACATATCTCAGGCAACAGTGGTAGCAAAGGTCTCATACTACTGTGGTCCCTGACAGATAGAATAGACGGTACAGTCATACCTCGGGTTACAGACGCTTCAGGTTGCGCTTTTTTGGGTTACGGACCCGCCGAAACCCAGAGGTACCGGAATGGGTTACTTCCAGGTTTCGGGGGTCACGCATGCGCAGGAGCGCTAAATTGCGTATAAGCACCGAATTGCAACCTACGCAGACGCGCCACTGCGGGTTGAGAACCTGCATCCCGCACGGATCACGTTCACGATCCGAGCGTCCACTGTACTGGCCTAGGTGGAACATAGTCTGTGGCAAACTTTCAAGCCACATAACTATAACCCACAGGGTGCCTGTAGGACCACATCGCTTGTTGGCACCTTTCTGTCTGACAATGGAGTGCCCTTCTGGGGGTGAAATCAAAGTGCCGCGTTAGCAGTACCCAAGTGACCTCTCTGGGGCACAACCCTGGGCAGTGTGTATGGAGGTCCATGTCATCTCCTAGCAAATGCCTAGGAACCAATTCCTCCTCCTCCACGCCCACAGATTAGCCAGAAAGCTACACCCTGTACCCAAGCGGTGGGCGGGGGGGGGGGGGAGAGAGGGAGAGATACTGCTATAAATATCATTGCACTGGTTTTCCCAGGACAGGTTGCCCTCTGGGAACGAGATCAATTTTCATTTTCTTCCATAACAAGGAGGGTGATTAACGTTTCAAAAAACAACCCGGGGCCTGCTTCCGTTTATACCCCGCCTTTCCGGCAAGTGGGACCGACGGCGGATAACAATGGAAACAATTTTAATTTTAAAAAAGAAAAAAGTCGATAGGAAAATGTAGCGGGTGGCTAGTTTTACTTGGCCCATAGAGCCACGCTGTGCACATCTTCGCCGCACACCTTTCTGAGGAGCAGCCGCCCCCGCCCCGAGAAGAAAGCGCCCCTTCTATCTTCCAGGGACCCACACCCAGCCCCTTATCTGCCTGTTTCTCCGCTGGGCCTCAGCCATTTTACACACAAAAAACCACGTTTCCCCCCAAAAAGGGGAAGCGGAAAGGCCTTGTTCTCCCCCCCCCCGCAGAGGCCCAGCATCCTCGCAGGAGGCCTCCGCCCCGGGCAGGTCCCCGTCGCCCGCCCCTCGGTGCGCGCAGGCCGCCTCCCTCGTCGCCGCCGCTTACCTGGTGGCGTCGGCCACGTTCCTGACGAAGAGCGAGGTGTTGGGAGGCCGCGTGTACCGGGACATGGCGCCGGGGGGCCCGGGGACTCTCCTCCCCACCGAGACGGGGGCTGGGCAGGGCGAGGCGCTCTCCGCGCTCAGCCGCCGGAGAGCCTGAGATGGAGGCGGCGGAAGGGGAAGGGGCCGGAGGTAGGAGCTGCAACGGCGGCAGCCGGCAGAGACCAGAAGGGGCGGGAACAATGGAGGAGGGGAGGAAGAAGAAGCAGAAGCAGCGAGCGCTCTCCCCGCGGGTTGCTCGACCAGGCTGGGCTCGCCGAGGGAAGGGCGCCGCCGCCGCGGGAAAGTTTGCCGCCTTCAGCAGGCCCCAAGTTCACTCCCTGCTTTCAAGGGGTGTCAGGTAGCGGGATCATGGACCGCTCCTCCTTTCTCGCTTTTTTTTTTTCCTTTTGGAGAAAGGCGAGGGCTGCTGAGGCGCTCCAGTTCCGCTGCCTGGAAATGTAGACCTGCACACAATCGACGCGCTTACGTTTCCAGGAAAGGCAGCTGAGCTGAGAGAAGTGACAGGTCTCACATTTCAATAACCCACGGAAGGAGCTAGTGCAATAATTCTATCGTTTGGAAAAATGGGCTCAGGAGCTGAAGAGTCTCTGCCTAAGCTTTATTTATGTCCACACTCAAGCTAGGGCTTTGTAGGGGAATCGAGATGCGGCTCAGGTGCCAAGATGGGAGCATCTGGAGCATCAGTAATGCATGGGAGATAAGTTACGGCTTTGCTTCTGGTTTTGAACCATGTATCAGAGCAGAGGCATGGGAAACTGTCAATAACACAAGTGTTAAAGACATATGCTTCTGAATTGCTGGGAACTGCGGGAGGGGAGGGTGCTCTGGCGCTTAGGTCCGGCTTGCAAGGCTTCCCACAGGCAGGACTATTCTTACGTCCTTAAATGCCACTGCATTGTAATATTAATGCCAAGCCATCTTTAATACCTTTCCATCATTTGGGGCTATCTGAGATATAGAACATTATATTCACCATAATAGCTTCCATTAATTCATATCTCATAAATAGGATGGAGCGGGTTAGCCAATGATGAAGTGGCAGCAGTAGAAGTTGTAGAAATAGCCTGCTTGCCCTTTAATGACACCCCTCATAAACCCAAGGTGGCCACTTCACTCTGATTCATAGTCTTATTTATTTATTGCCCACCCCTTCACCCTAAGGTCCCACGGCCATAGTAGAGATGGCCCAGATTGTGGAAGGACCTGATGTAAAGCACATATGAACATCATGTCAACTGTGCATTGTTGGCCTCAACTGCTTTAGCCTGTTTATTATTATTATTGCCAGCAGGAAAACCACAAGGCTTAATGGAAATTTATTTATCCGTTGCATTTTTATACCACATTCTGCCAAGGCACTCAAGGTGACTTCCAACCTTAACCTTCAAAAAAGGGTATAAAATATAGAATACTATCAGGCCAACTAGTCCCTTCAGGAGCTGATAGCATCAGCTGTCTGGTCTGGGTTTCTGCCTTCCCTCAGGGCATACAAGTCTTTAGGTAGCTCTAGGAAAGGCGTGCCTGGCGTGCTCTGGTCCATGGGGTCACGAAGAGTCGGACACAACTAAACGACTAAACAACAACAACAAGGAAAGGAGTGGCAGACAGGAGTGCCTGGCGTGCTCTGGTCCATGGGGTCACGAAGAGTCGGACACAACTAAACGACTAAACAACAACAACAAGGAAAGGAGTGGAAGACAGGAGTGCCTGGCGTGCTCTGGTCCATGGGGTCATGAAGAGTCGGACACGACTAAACAACCACAACAAGGAAAGGAGTGGAAGACAGGAGTGCCTGGCGTGCTCTGGTCCATGGGGTCACGAAGAGTCGGACACGACTAAACAACCACAACAAGGAAAGGAGTGGAAGGCAGGAGTGCCTGGCGTGCTCTGGTCCATGGGGTCACGAAGAGTCGGACACGACTAAACAACCACAACAAGGAAAGGAGTGGAAGACAGAAGTGCCTGGCGTGCTCTGGTCCATGGGGTCATGAAGAGTTGGACATAACTAAACGACTAAACAACAAGGAAAGGAGTGGAAGACAGGAGTGCCTGGCGTGCTCTGGTCCATGGGGTCATGAAGAGTCGGACACGACTAAACAACCACAACAAGGAAAGGAGTGGCAGACAGGAGTGCCTGGCGTGCTCTGGTCCATGGGGTCACAAAGAGTCGGACACGACTAAACGACTAAACAACAAGGAAAGGAGTGGCAGACAGGAGTGCCTGGCGTGCTCTGGTCCATGGGGTCATGAAGAGTCGGACACGACTAAACAACCACAACAAGGAAAGGAGTGGCAGACAGGAGTGCCTGGCGTGCTCTGGTCCATGGGGTCATGAAGAGTTGGACATAACTAAACGACTAAACAACAAAGAAAGGAGTGGCAGACAGGAGTGCCTGGCGTGCTCTGGTCCATGGGGTCACGAAGAGTCGGACACGACTAAACAACAACAAAGGAAAGGAGGGCCTGCTCCAACAGTGCCCTCAGCATTTTGCCCACTGATGGTTCCTTTAGGAGCCAATTATTACAGACTTCCTGGCCTGGGGTTCTCTTCTGCCTTCCCTTAGGCACATTAAGTAGTCCCAGAGAAGGGAAGAAAGGCTTAAATGCCTGCTAGCTTTGAATACAAACAGGAAGGAGAAGCCAGATTTAAATATAATTTTCATCAAATTTGGCAATGGGAGGGAGAAGCCAGAGAGACTGTGAACTGCACATCAACACATCCTTCAGTGTTGACCTCACTGAATAATGGAGGGGAAGCACGTTTTCATGTCTATTCTAGTTGTATATAATCATAGGGAGGACCTGGTTTTTCTTGTTGAGACATGGGATAGGGACACCCAGCCCACTCCCACATATGTTTATTCAGAAGTCAGTCCCACTGTGTTTAGTAGAACTTATTCTCAAGTAAATGTGGATATGATTGCAGCTTTAGTGAGTGAGGTTTTACTGCTTTAATAATTATCATAAAGATTGTATTTATAACATAAATGTTGCATAGTGGTTAGAATGTTAGGTGAGGACTGGGGAGATCCAGGCTCAAATCATTGCTCAGCCATGAACTGTAGCCTTATTCCTTCAGAACCTCACAGGGTGACCTTTTGCCAGTCATTCTGCTCTCTCAGCCTCACAGGGTGGTGGTGAAGTAAAATGGAGTTAGGGGGGAGAACTGTGTATGACATGTTGAGCTCCTTGGATGAAAGGAGGGGGATAATTTTAATAATTAATAGATGCAATTTAGGTATGCTAAATGTTTGTTTTCTTTTAAATTATTTTATATGTCTCGGCTCCGCCTTAATTAAATATATATATAATTTTTTAAATCATTGCTGAAACTTGCATGCATCCCTGTATTCTGCTGTTCTTTTCATCTTTCCATTAATCATAACTAGGCAGGTTATTCAGCTGTTAGTTCACAAAATTCAGGGTAAACAATGCAGTGCTTAACTTAATCCTTTCTCTCCTTTTCATACGGCTTTTATACCATAAATTTTGATTAATGTATAGTCACTGTTCAACCTCTGAAGCAAACAGCTCAGTTTTTATCACGTTTACTTGGATTTGAGACCCATTATAATTATTTCTCTAATGCACTTAAATTTATCAACATTTCAAACAGAACAACTATTCCAGCACTCTCTCTTATTAAAATAATGTGATACACGTGCTGCAGTTGTTAAAAATAGTAAGCCAGCTATCAGAAGATACAGCAGGAAACTGCTGAGATACTAAATGTATCTTAGCATAATCTCTTATTTATAGTCTGTGATGTCAATTAGAGCCTGAATATATATTAATTTGTGGTTTGGAGGATGTTTTATATTATTGGTATTTAAGCCAAAAGAAAGCTGAACTTCATGTACAGCTGCAATCCAAGCATGTTTAGAATTATTACTTACCATTATTGCCAGGATAGGCGCATTTTAGCAAATACGGTATATATTTCTTAAAGTGAGTCAATCAGCCCATTAAAATTCACTGTCATAAACACATGCTGCAATAAACTGAGCAATAAAGAAGTATCCTGCTAGAATGGGGATTTAGAAAGGATTGATTTCATTTGTTTGAATGATGAATGGCAATATATATTAAGCCTGTACGAACTTGACTGATTCCAGGTGGAAACAGTTTAGACTTAGTAGGTGATTTGCTACCAGAAGAGCTCTGCTAAATAAGATGTTTATAAATATGATACAACATTAGCAGTTAAAAAATATTTGTTGCCGTGTCAAAACATCCTACACTCTGCTCCCGCTGCCCCAGCGATACTTCCTCGGCCATTGTCCCCTTTGCTTGCTTGCCCTATCTCTTTTTATATTGAAGGTATATCTGTTCTGATGTCCAAGTAGGTCTGTGCTGGCAGAGGACTGATGTCCCCTCTGGCTGCCACTGCCTTTCTAACATTGCAGAAGCTCTGGAGGATCATTTTAGGCCTTAAAAACCTGAATTCTGCAACCCATCAACACCCTTCTGGAAATTCAACTTCTGCATGAATGTGCCAGTATGTTAATAGTCTTTCAAATTAGATGCAAAACATGCTGGGGGGGGGGGGAAGATAGTTGACACTTCTGGGATAACAGTGGTTTGGTCTGAGATAGCTTCTGTAGTTGGCTATTAACCAAACTTCTCTGATGATAGGGAATGTTCATAAACTGTCAAAACTTGTGAGGTTAAGTAGGCAGGAAGTTCTGGCAACTGAGAAACTAGGGGACCACAGCTCATACGGACTGTAAAGACAATAGGATGAATAGGGTGGTGGTCTCAACAAGGGAACATGTGACAAAAGTAGGCTAGGAAGAACTGGGAGGTGAGGGGGATATGAATATTAATTTGACACAATCAGTCAAATTCTTGGTATAAAACTCTTGCAAGTATTTACATGCGATCTAAACTGCTACTGGTTGGTTTCAATCAGCAATCAATTGTATTTCAGCCGCTCTTCGTTTGACTTCAGCAGGCTCAAGACATCCTTGGGGACAGAAGCAGCACTTCTATTTTAAACAGACACACACCAAAAGCTTTTTGCTATGAACAGATTAAGCCATGCACAGCTAAATACTTAATGAGACTTGTGAGGGCTGCATTAAACTTGATCTCCCGGCCCTTATGACCCTAACAGATGGTGGTTCTGGTAGACCAATGGAAAGTTGCAGAACTTCATACACCCACCAGCATAAACATACAGATGTTTATTTGATGCAGTACTCTTGATAAAAATACACTTGACTCCTGGAAGACAAACCTGATCAGACTTAAGTATACACTTGCCAGCTTTTCTTCAAAGTCCTGAAACAATACAGATTCTCACATCTTTCAATGTTGATTCTTTTCTGTGTTTGTGTTATGTTTAATGTTGTGGTACCTGAATACGAGAGATGTGAAAATTGTGTATAAACACAGCTATACATAAATTTTCACAAACCACTCTATCTGTCTCTTATCTATCTTCATTCGGGTACCACAACAGTAAACATAATATTGACCCGATAGCCTAGTCCAGAAATAACCTTTTTTTAACCTCTGTCCCTGGTGGTTGAACAATGCCCTGTATCGAGTTACTTCTAGGAAAAGAGGTAGGATTAGGTTTCGGTGTTGATCCTCGGCTCAGGTTAAACCCTATATATACACCTGAGCAACAACACTTTGGTAGCTTAAGCAGCACGCAGCGGCGGGAGCTGTTTTCGCTTTTAGAACTATTCGCGGAGTGTTAAAGAAAAGCGACTACTTTTCCCAGCAAGCTCTGCGGAAGAAAGTCCCGGCCAGGGCTGCTAACCGAGGCTATATAAGCCCTTCGGGCGGCGCGGGTTTCGGACATTTGCCGGTGGCTGTCGTGCTTGCGAAGCCGGTGGCGGCTCTTTTCCTTCTGACGCTGCAGCGCGCCGTTGTTGTTCCCGTTTATTCTCCCTTAGAACGAGCTCCTTTCCGATGAGGCCGAACGAGGCGTCCGAGGCGCCCGCTTTGGCGGCGCGCCTGGAGGAGCTGAAGCGCCGGGCGGCCGAGTGCATCGAGGCGTCGTCGGAGCGGCTGGCCGAGCTGAGCCGCGAGATCTGGAGCCGGCCGGAGCTGGCTTACGAGGAGCGCCAGGCGCACGACGCCCTCGCCCGCTTCTTCGCCGGCCTGGCCCCGGGGTCCTCGCCGGCCGGCGCTTGGCTGGTGCAGCGCAGCTACAAGCTGGAGACGGCCTTGCGGGCGGACTGGCAGTGGGGCGGCGAGGGAGACGCCGCGGGGGCTGCTCCTACCGCCGCCGCCGCCGAGGACGGGCAGAAGGCGCCCCTCCGGCTGGGCTTCTTGTGCGAGTATGACGCCCTGCCGGGCATCGGCCACGCCTGCGGCCACAACCTCATCGCCGAAGTGGGTGCCGCCGCCGCGCTGGGCCTGAAGGGCGCCCTGGAGAGCCTCCTCCCGAGCGGAGCCGCCGACGGACTGTCCCGCCACGTCCCCGCCGTCAAGGTGCAGGGTGGGTGGGAGAGGGGGAGAAGCTGCGCCCCGCATCTTTTGCTTTCAACCCACAACCTTTCCGAGCCCCCTCTTTTTCTTTCCTTTTTTTTGGGGGGGGGTGGGCTAGCTGGGACGCTGCTGCAGTTCTCACCATGCCCATTCTTTGCGTCTTGTTTTCGCAAAGTGCCCTAGAAAGATCTCTGGAGGTGTACAGTGGTACCTCAGGTTACATACGCTTCAGGTTACATACTCCGCTAACCCAGAAATAGTGCTTCAGGTTAAAAACTTTGCTTCAGGTTGAGAACAGAAATCGTGCTCCGGTGGCACGGCAGCAGAAGGAGGCCCCATTAGCTAAAGTGGTGCTTCAGGTTAAGAAAAGTTTCAGGTTAAGTACGGACCTCCGGAACGAATTAAGTACTTAACCCGAGGTACCACTGCATATGCAACTTTTAAACCTATGGGTAAATAAAGAAAGACCCTCCCGTAAAGAGAGTGCCACGTCCCGCCCCCCAGGATGCTTTGGTATTTTGCTGCTCTTCCTGACCCACATGTCACCTTTGCTTTCAGATCACTGTGTTGGGCACCCCTGCCGAAGAAGACGGAGGAGGCAAAATCGACTTGATCAAAGCCGGGGCTTTCGATGGTCTGGACGTTGTTTTCATGGCCCATCCATCCCAAGAAGATGCAGCATATTTGCCCGACGTAGCAGAACATGAGTGAGTAAACTGGAATGGGAGGCATTGTTTACTTGGCCATTGTAACAAGCCTTTCACTTTTGATCCACTTTTGAGTTACTCGTTTGGCTTTCCAAAGGGCACTTGGAACAATTTATGTAACGTTCTGCTGCTGTTTCTAATAAACCGCTAATGAGCACGTGGTGCTTGTGTGGAGCTGTCAAGCGAAACAAGTTTCTACTTCAATTAACTTGTATTACGTGAGGTTTGAGTTTTTATACCATAACCGTTAATTCATTATCCTAAAGGGCCCCAGTAAGAAAGGAAGGCTGGGTGGCATTATGAAACAGCTGCCAAGGCCTCTTGTGCCAAAGGTCCTGTTCTTTCTCACTATGCTGTCCAGAAGAAGCTCACCCACAATTCTCCTACGTACTTTTCCTCTTAGCTGTGCACTGGGGAAAGTTGGGGTGATGTGTGAGGAAGATATGAGGACCTCCAAAGCCAACCTGCTCCCAGTAACCAGTCCTTCAGTATGGGTGATGGAGTCCATGCACAGAACACAGGTCCATTGGTCTATCTAGCTCGCCTTGCACTACCTGGAGTTGCAGGGGATTGAACCTGCAATTTCCTGAATGCAAAGCAGATGCTGTGCCACTGAGTTACTTCCCATCCTCCTTAAGCTATATCCTACCCAGTGATCTGCCAGCAAGTTTTAGTTCCAGAACTGCTACTCTCTACATGTTTTTTACTCCCCTGGTTGTTGGGAGGAGGGGGCAGATAGAGCCTCCATCTAGAGTTGGTCCTAAGATCTTCAGTTATTGACCTTGTTCTATATATTTACAATTATATGCACATTCTGAGTAAAGTATTGCATGCAAAATTATGTCACTTATGTCACTTTGTAGTGAATTACAGCAGGGCTTCATTTTCAGGGACTTTTACGTATTTGAAACATATCTTTATTCAACATCATCTTACTCAAGTTGCCTAATGAGCTTCTGTTTTGTTTTGTTTTTAAATCAGTTGGACCAGTAGCTAGGTAACCCTAACAATGATTTTTTAATTTAGCTCAAGGTATACATTTCATTTCCTGATGTGTGATAGTGTTCATGAAACTGCCAACTTTATTGGAATAGGAGATGCTGCAGTTTAACAAACACCCTTCCACCCACAATTTGTTTTACTCTTTATACACATTTGTTAATATATTTGAACAGAACCATTATTGGGACTAGAGTTGGTGCTGGGTGTTTTTGAAGTCATTGTGTTTAGTTGGAAGCAATTCTGGTTATACAATATTTCTTCATGTGATTATTAAAGGAGTTTGTTTCAGCTGATCTCATTACCGAACATCTCCAGAAATTAGATCTGGTGTTTGCCTGCAATGTAGACCTAAATGTCTTGTGACTCAAAGCTGTACAGTGGAGTGTTAAAAACTTTTATATTTCCTTTCACATTTCTGCAAAGATGACCACACATAGGCATATTAAGAACAAGTAGAACTGATATTAGGCTGTATACAATTAAGATTGTATATAGAATTGAATACAGTGGTACCTCTGCTTACGAACTTAATTCTTTCTGGAGGTCCGCTCTTAACTCGAAACCGTTCTTAACCTGAGGCGCGCTTTCACTAATGGGGCCTCCTGTGCGCCTCTGGAGCGCAATTTCTGCTCACATCCTGGGGCAAAGTTTGCAACCAGGAGACCTGCTTCCAGGATAGCAGAGCTTGTAACCCGAAGTGTTTGCAAGGAGGACGGTTCGTAACCAGAGGTGTTACTGTGCATTGTGCTTTTCTTAAAAGTTTATGGCAGTTAACACACCAACCCAGAAATGCAGAGTGCCCCATTCCTCTTGGTATTCTGTTTTTTGACTGCCTTTCTGCCATAGTGAAGTTCACACCCAGGGTATGATGGCTATGTTGACATCTCAGTAGCCTTCCGTATTAGGAAAGCAGTGGTGTGTTGCAGATATTGCAATGACAAACAAGGTATATTTGTAAAAAAAAAAAATTCCTTTGCAAAAGTCGTCATTTTCACCCCAATTTGTTTTTTTGTTTTTTGTTTTTTTTAATAGAAAGGCTCATCTTAAGCCACTCAGGGCACCTTTTGTGACTGAAGAGCAGGATAAAAATGCTTTAAATAAATAAAAGGTGTGGCTTTATTTCACCACCTAGCTCTCATTGGATCACTAGTAAATATTACAAGCTTCAAGTGCCTTTCCTCATCATTGTTAGAGATGGCTTTCCATTTTTGAAGTGAGCTGACCAGCACAGATGATTTCTTGTGACTAGAGGTGGAAGAACACTTCCTCACTTCTTTTGAAAACCACACAACATCTTTATAGAGACTAAGATGAGATTCCTTCCCCCCTCGACCCCCAATATGTGTGGTAGGGATGTTACCCCTTCATAGAAATTTAGTACAGTTTTTTCAGTTTTGTCTTGACTTAATCTTCCTTTGTTCTTCATATTGAACAGAATGGGCACAAAATCTAATGCCAGAAGCTATGAGCTTTATAATTAATTGTGGTCTCATGTAACAGATTACTTTAGATCAGTACTAATTCTAATGTTTTCACGTCTTCTTCTGCAGGTGATTCATCAAGTAAAAACACAGCCCTTTGAATTGTCTCCATTTGCAGAACATAATCTTTTTTCCCCTCCCTGGATGCAGTACACCTGGTGCTTGATCCTCTACTCCTGCACAGTAATAGCAGGATTAGCGGCAAGGGAGGTGGTGGACATCAGTATATGAAGACCAACTGGAAACAGAGCTCTGTTGAAAGTGTTTACTTTCAGATGCTTTTTGTATTCTTAGCTTCCATATCCCTGCACATACCAAAACAACTAGTAGGAAAGTTCTACACATTTACTTCTCAAAATTGCCATTGTAGTAATAGGGATATGTTATTTTTGATACATGGGGCAGTATTGAACTTACAGTACAGTACTGAATTATTGCTTAGTTCAGAGCTCGTTTGAGATTTCCAAGAGAGAACTGTACAAAGCAAGTTTTTGAATGCTACTCATTTTAGGAATTTATACCCCACCTTTCGCATCCATCTCAAACTGGCTAACACAATTTTTAAAACGTAGCAGCAAATAAAATTGAGCCAGAAAATAACACTTAAAGCAGTGATCCAATTAAAAGGGTGGTGTGTATCATAACAGGCCACCAAATGCCATTAGCATTCCAAGCAGACAGAACAGATTTGCCCAAATTGTAATGATGAAGGAACAGTTGAACATATCTAAGAGGAGAGTTCCAGCACTGAAAAGGCACTTCTCCCACTAGTCACTCACGTAACTTCAGGACGCACAGAGAAAGGCCTTTGACAAATAATTGATGGATTCTATCCTAGTTCTTGGGCCAGGCTACCTTAAGTATTTTTACCCAGTTTTCTGTTGAAAAGGCTTCCAGAGCAGATGACATAAGATCAGTAGCAAGATGACCTGCTCACAGGCATGCAGTCTGAAAGACAGTGATATTCAGTGATAGTCAAAATATGCTGTAGACCCACTGACAGCAATGGATTTTAGCCCGTTTTAATGGGTCTGGTCTAAGTATGGCTTAGTTGGGTATCACTCACAGCACAGAAGGGAAAAGAGGAGGCATAGGGAGGGAAGAGGAAAACAAGCAAACTCGGCTACGAATTTTTGCCAATACATCATACCTCTGTGAGAGGAGCTGTAGGATTTCATGATTAGCATTTCTATGTTCAACAGCAGTGTTGAATCAACATTTCCAGTAGCTCTCAGTAGACTGATAGTATAGATCTTTTAACTATATATGCATAAGGGTTAGGGCATTCTGAGCTTAACAACAGTATTCCCTATGATTCAGTTGGGACAGAAGTATGATTCTCTTGTTTCTCTTATCTATAGCATTTATGCTGCTTCTCTATCCTACTTTATATAACTTATGCTACTGAACTCCATAGCCTGGCATGACCCTGAAAGGCTGGGCTATCTTCGGATATAGCTTTATATGTTGCACCTAGCATGTATTGCTGGGGTTATGTTTGGGTCATGTTGGAAGTGGATAGTGCTGATACACAGCATATCCACATTTATTTAACAATGTTTTTATAACACTTGATTCTAGGAAAACCTCAGCAACAAATATTCTGCACTCTGGAAAACTGTTTGCTGAATTCTTCATAGTTTTTGGTTGGGAAATGTGTCAAGTTTGTCTTCACACAGGACATTGCAAACTGCTGTCTTTACCTTTGGCTTTTGTGTTTGTCCTAACCTTTTCGTTATAATTTCTGTCAAGTTTTATTAAACACATATCAGTGTATTTTTGAACAAAGGCTGCACAGTCTCCAAATTTGGCTGCAGCCAAAGAAGAATAGGTTTGCAACAGAATAACTCACACACCCTAGATGATAAATCACGCTTTGAAAATGAAGCCATGTAAGCAAAAGCCTATGCAAGGGTCCCGTGTAATGTGGGACATTTGGGATTGTTTGCTCACAGTTCATAGTGTGCTTAATACCTGTTTCTAATTAATGATTTTTATTACTAAGCCTCAGGTAGTCAGTCATCTTACCTAAGTATAACTCAAGTTTCCCAAGGTCAGAATAAAGTCATCAGATGTACATATTTAGACTCTTGAGTAGTTGCAATTTGTTGCAGCTGGTTTCATATCTTTATAGATCTCTTAAGATCTTAGGAAGAATATGATATATGCCAGAATATGATAGATAACCAGTGTGGTATTGTGGTTAGAGTGCCAAATCTTCACTTGGCTGTGAAGCTCACCAACTCAGCATAAGCGATCACTTGGGGTGTTGTGAGGGTTGTCTGGAGAGAAACACCTACATCCCTTTCAGCTCATTGGAGGACAGGTGGGATATAAATGTAGTAAATACATACATAAATAAATACAAGAGGACATTTACTAATCTTTTGATCCCAGCAGGTTTTATAGGCCGACGTTATAACGGTGCTAGTTCCTTGAACTCTAAAATTTTCATGCTAATTTTTTAACATTGCTTTTCAAAATTCAGGTCTTACTTAGTTGTGATTAAATTTTAATTTAGGATTATGTTGGTTTGGACACAGTTCTTTTTCATGAAAATAAACAAGGCAAGGTTTTTAAATTTGTCAGGGATACTGCAATCTGTATAATTCAATTCAGTAGCAGTGCTGGCCATCATCTGATCTTTTTAAATTTAGAAAATGCAGTGGTTTTTTAGGTTTTTTTTAAAAAGGTAGAAAACACTGCAGCAGTTACTCAATATTATTGCTAATAGTAAAGCATCTGTTGTGTTCTGTAAATTCTATCATTCCTGACAAACCAAATGGTTCTGGCTAAGGCAGCTCAGAATGCATGGAGCTCCTCCATTGAGAATGGTTCCCCCCATTCAGTGGATGAACCATGTATAAATAAACATTTATGTGTACTTCCTTCTCATGAAATGCTTGAATTGTTCTCTATTTGGAAAGGATCTCTGGATGAGGACAACTGTGTTGGGTATTGTAATTGAGGGGAGGTGGTGAACTGAGTTGTCAGGAAATCTCACACCAGTTGATTGTAGTTTGTTATTTGCTTCACGCCTTTTGAAAATGTCTGTTTTCTTAGTTGATTTGTTAAGATATTTCTCTACCAGACACAATTTATTTCTGTCTAATATACTAATATTCTTTATTTCCACAGAAGTTAGTTCCTGTCTTGTATGTACCTATTTCAGTACAAGTGGTCCATATAAATGTCAGACTTGGTTTTGTGATGACAAAGATCAGCTTTGAGTATCAAAGCTCTGTATTGAATACCTCCTACTCTCAAAACATGTTGGTCTGTTTTTCCAGCAATTATCTTTATAGAGGATTGAGGTTAAAAAAAATCAAACCACTATATTATAGCATAGACCTTTATCTCATTAGAACTTAAGTTCGTTGAATGAATCCAAAGGGATATTTTTCCTTTCAAAAAGTGTTTAAAAACCAGTGATGGCTTTTATTTCCTAGTGTGACTGTGAAATACTATGGAAAAGCTTCTCATGCTGCTGCTTACCCTTGGGAAGGAGTAAATGCATTAGATGCTGCTGTTCTTGCATACAACAATCTGTCAGTTTTAAGACAGCAAATGAAACCAACATGGAGAGTTCATGGTGAGATGTTCATTAAATCTTATGTCCAGCAAGTAATACTTCAGGCACTGTTTTATAATGTATCTGGCATGTTAACATTAAAATGAAAATGGCTGTTCATGTGTTTAGTTTTCTGATAAATGTTCAATCTGTTGGTAAAGTTGAAAGTTCTTTAAGAGCTATACAACTTTGGTATGGATATGTTCACTTAATAGACTTTGGTCATGTTTTCCCAAAACAATATGTCAGGATTGTTTGCTTAAGAAACCATATTGTGTGAGCTGCATCCTGGTGTATGCAGCCCACAGGTAATTGAACCCATATAGCAAGATGTCTGAAGTTTGGATTGTGATTTGTTTCACCCTAACAAGCTATGTTTACTTAGTTTGTTGTTGGCAAATTCTCGCTTGTTCGGGAGAACAAACCATGAACCCAAGTTTGGATGTTGTTCTAAGCTGATTTTATCTGCTCATACCAGGGGTGGTGAGAGCAGTCAGGCTCCATGTATGGTTTAATTAGCCAAGGTTAATGAACGTTCATCAGATGGTGATTGGTGTTAAGGTTGAGTGTTATGATGGCAGACACCTGCAATAATGTGTATTGTAACAGCGAGTCTTCACACATTTGTTTTCCCCCAAATGTGGGTTATCATACCCTGGCAGTTGGTGCAGCTCTCTATTTCTCCTTCCATCTTTTTTATGCTTTGGGGATGCTTATAGGATCTGCTCCTCACCCTTAGTCAGAGGTTAGAATGCATGCTGTGCTAAGCTTGTGTCATCCAGATGTGTAAAGCATACGAGTTACATACTCATAAGTGTCTGTAACACAAGCTCTGCAGTTCATGCAACTGATACATTTATTAGTGGAGTCCTGGAAGAGGTGATGGTTATATAATTGAATTCTCAAATAGCGTTCTAGTTTAGCTTTTCTATTAAGTGCTAGTTAACTATATATAGGGATTATTGTGAGGACGAGGCACAGTTTTGTAAGCTGCAAGGCTGAAGTGCTATGGTCCACACTTGAGTTTTAGCATGTAGTCTACTGTTCGTCTATACCTGACCATAATAATATGGGTCTAACTGTAGAAGGATTTCTAGTTTATACAAGTTTAAAAATATGTGGCAACTAATCTAGACAGCTAACCAAAGGGATCAAATTAGCCATAAACACTTGCAATTCATTAACTTGACTGAAGTTAGTTAATAGTGAAAAGGTTTGGTTTCCATCTGCATGGTAAAGTAACTATTGTTCTAAAAGCCCAATAGGCCCATCAGGCAGTTTTGACCAATCCACAGCTACCTATCCTACACCTCTGGTCCTACCCATGAGGTCAGGTGTGAGGCAGGTAAAGTTGCACCTGGGCCACAGAGGAGATTGGAGGCACTGCTGATGTGTGTTGGGCTGACACTTTGAAACCCTGACTGTCAGCTGATTATCAGGCCTTCAAAGCATAGCCCCAACAATCAGCTTTGATCAGCTTCTCTCAGGAGTTCCCCATTGGATACCTCTTCACCCTATTGGATAAGCTCTCATCCAGAAGCACCCATATGATTTATGTTGCTGTTTGATTTCCAAAGCAATGGCGTTAATACCTTCCAGATAGAATTATGGGTCACTGTTGTAGTACTTCTGAATACTGCATAAAAAAATATTCTCAGTGGAAGATCCCCCCTCACCCCATATAAACTAAAATGTAAAAGGTTTTGAGCAACTTGCCATCCATAATACTTTCAATTTAAAGTAGCATGGTCTTTCTGACTTGTTACTTTTTCTCGTCTTTGTTTCCTCCCATCAAATTTCTGCCCTTGTTAATGTTTATCTGTACTAGAGCTATCAAATAAGAATAGCAAATTGAAAAGAGTGAGGCAAAGTTCATCTCTTAGTGATGATAAGAAAGGAATGGTATGTCTTCTTGCATTCCCGATTTGTTTTTGTTTTTTTGTGATGTGCCCTTCATAGCACGTAGTTGCTGCTTAAACTGGTTGGAGTAGCTCTGCTTTTTAACCTTTTTCCCCCATAGGCAAGGTTACCTTGCTGATCAGCATTTAGTTTATGTGGTCATGAAAGCTAATAGTAATTAGTTTTCTTTGCACAAAACCATTAAATTATTGAAAGCATTTGTGGCCCAGGCAGCACTGCAAGTGATTTGCTGCTTTTCAAGTGGTAATTTTCCATTAAAATACTCTTAGCATGTGCATGGTTTAAATCTTACACATTTTTGTATGATGGGCCTTCTTGCTCTTGTGAGCATTGGTACCTTATTGAGGCCAAATTGGATTATACAACCAGTATCAGAAAAACACTGTGCACTGCCCTGTCTGCATCTTCCCAGCTAGTTTGTGCAGAAACACGTGAGAATGGGATTATACCAGCAGTGTACCACTTGGTTTTTCTATAGCCTGTTTATCAACCATATATAGAGATAGCATCTCAAAAGTCTTCCTTGTACGTATTGAAGCTTAGTCAAAGTGTGCATATTGATGCCACAGCATGGTGCAAGCATGGGCTTGCTCTTTAGAATAATACTTAGAATAATACATTTTGGAATAACCTGTGCTTGTAGGAACTTTGTTGAATCTTAGCGGAAGCAAAGACAACAACTAGTTTTGCTACACATGGATGGCATTCTCAGGAGCTCTCTTGAGTATTGCCTCTCACCTGTGAGCCAGCCAGTTTTTGCTTAAAGTTAAACCTTTCTATTTCTGTACACTCACTTTGATTTGCTTCATACAACTGTTGCATAATGTAAAAGTGATTCTTGGAGCAGGGAAGCTTGCCAGTTTTATGTACATGGCCTAATAAAATTTAGATGGTTTATAAATATTAGATGCAGCTTTCAGTTTTGCTGCCAATGTTCAGTTACTGTAGTGTAGCAGATGGATTCTAGCAAGTGATTTGAATAGCCCAAGACAACTAAAGAACTATTCAGGTAAGCAACTATTCTAGGTATATTGAAGAAACCTAAAAATAATTTACTGCCTAAAAATTGCCATAGATTGCAAGCGCATTAGGTCTGGGCACCACCGAGTTAAAACAATATTGTAGCAATTCAAACTATCTTAAAACAAAGAGCCTGTTCTTGCTGGAGTCATTCAGAACTCAGTCAAACAAGATTCTATTCATGCAAGGCTTTTAAGATGGAAATGTATCATACCCCTTTATTCTTGTTTGAAATTCCCAATTGACAGTAGATTCATTTGCCTGGGCAAAATTTCATACATGCATATATAACAGATCAAGAGTTGCTTTATTCAAAGTGGTTTCAACTGGAACTTTACTTGAGCTGTTAAGTGATAATTATCATACTTGGAGTAGAATGATTGAAATCAATGGATTTCAATGGGTCTATTGAGTATGATGAATGTCAGCTATTACCTATTGTGCGTTAGATCTGGGCCAACAGGAAAGCAAACAAACAACACACTTCCTTTTGATACAGAACCTTCTCTTCTCTGATCTAAAACCTGTTTCTACCATTTGATGACGCTGCACCTTGATAGCACTCTAGTCTCTTTGTAACAAAATTTGAAGAAGGAAAGTGCATATATGGGCAGACAAAGGGTGACACTGTTTATATTATCCAGGGTGGAAAAGATGGTGTTCTGGAATTTTGTCCCCCTTACCTATTTCAAATGCTCACACAAAAAATGCTCCTTAAAATGGATACTGTTTAAGAGTTTGAAATATTTTCATTTCTTATCCCTTTCTCTTGGTCAGCTCATGGGCAGCTGGTGTTGTGTAACCCACTACTTTAGTATTCTTCCACCATGCACTACGTGGGGGGGGGGAGGCAGAAAAAAGATGTTAGGAGGTGTACTGTTCAAAACTGATGCCTAACTTGGTTAAGCAAAGTTGAATTATGCCACAAAAACATGTTAAATTGTTCAGCTTTAATTTACACTTTAGTCTTTTCCCCAGAGGTTAGAATATGAAAGGGATGTTTTTACGCCTTGACTTCTGGTCTAGTAAATATATTCAGCCTCTGTGTTACTGCTCCCTTAATCCCCCTTGTTCCAATGCCATCCAATTTTATTTCATCCTGAAAGACAACAGATGAATAACTGAGAAGAACATGAATGCAAATCTTTGTGGGTTTTTTATTGAATCAAATAAAATTTCAAGACACAAGGGTTTTTTTTCCTAAAAGAAAGCAAGAAAATCTGTTTTTGTTCCCACATCTGCTGGAGAGTTGGCTCAGGTGCAGAAATTAGTTTGGCTTTCCTGTTTTAGCCAGAAGCCTCAGAAATATACTATTCAAAGTTCTGATTTCAGTAACATAGTTCTTCCTTCTTTTAGGTATAATAAAGAATGGAGGTGTGAAACCTAATATCATCCCTTCGTATGCTGAATTAGAATTTTACTTGCGTGCTCCTTCATTAAAAGAACTCTCCATCCTGACAGAAAAAGCAGAGAACTGCTTTAAATCTGCAGCCCTGGCCACAGGGTGTGAAGTAAGGTTCATAAAGATTTATTTTGCTTTTAAGTGACAATGTGAGCTGACTAATAATGATGATAATATTATTTGTTCCCCACCTGTCTGACTGTTGCCCCAGCCACTCTCTGGATGACTTCTTGGCCAAACCACCTAGGACCTATTGAGTGATTTTAGTTGAAAGAAGCATAACATCTACATGTCAGCCTACCCTCTGACAGTTTCCCCCTATAGTTGTGGCTCCAAGCAGGCTAGATTGGGGTGATTAGGCCTGTCAAGATGTTTGAAATGGTCCAGTCACCTCTGTCTTTCTCTCATTGCAGTGCTGGGAGGAAAAGTTTCAGCTCAGTGCTGTAATGGGAATGAACGTGTTTCCATATGTATGTGTGTGTATGTAAGTGGCGGTCTGTGTGTGGTGAGAGCAGGGTGTGCTTGGCCATGACCACAACTGGCATGTGGCCCTCAGAGGATTGGCCTCAACCCTCAGGCTGAAAAGGTTTATCCATCTCTGAACTAAAACCCTGATCCCGTTGAACTAACATCTCAGCATAGCTGATATTTTGGACTTAACTGAGGGTATTGCCTCAACTTTGTCAAGTCTTGGTTCTCAAAAGTGCAAACATACCCGAGTAAGAGCAACCTTTCACATGCTTTTAAATACACAAGGACTCAGCATTGGACTGTTTTTCTTTTCTTTTTCTTTTTTTAAAAGAAGCTTCCTTTCTCACTGAACAGTTTCTAAGTACTTTTCCTTCTTTGGTATTTTCTTTAAATCATAAAAGTAGTGAGGAGCCTAAGGGGATTAACCCTGCTTCTAAAGCTTCTACTTCAAAGTAATTCCCAACCAGAGCTCACTTCCATATTCAGTTGGAACTCCCTTCCAAGAATTTACACAATCTTGGCTGTGTGTTTTTTTCCATTTGGCATCTTTGGAAGCTGACATTCCACATTTCTAATTTACCCTGTTTTGCAAGAAGCTTGCAGTTGTCTAAGGGCAGGAAGCAGAAAATTGCTTGCTTGTTCTAGGAGATAATGCCACATTCATGCTTTGTATAAATAGGATGTGAAATGCCAAAGAAAGCTAATTAGTTCCTAAAAGTGTAATCCTTTGCATGTTTACTTTGAAGTCAGCCACACTGTGAATTGCAGCTTGTTCTCAGGTAAGTATGTTTCAGATTTCAGCCAAACACTAAGTCCTATGCATTTTTGGGAGTAAGCCCCTTTGAGTTCAGTGGGACTCACCTCTGAGTAAGACAAATAGGATTGAGTTGGAGGCCCTTTGGTTTAGACTTCATCTGGTATTTTTGTGTCAAAGCAAATGAATATTTTTCTTCTCTAGATGGAATTAAAAGGTGGTGCAAATGATTACTACAACGTGCTTCCTAACAAGAGCCTGGAAAAAGCTTACATTGAGAATGGGAAGAAACTTGGCATGGAGTTCATCCCAGAAGATAACTTGACTGGGTTGTCAGGTAATAAATAATAAAACATCCAATAAAACATTTATCAGGTTGGCTTTTACTCCTTTTCTATCCATTTCTGGTTTGTTTGTCAGCCTGGAAAATACATTTATACATCTTTTAAGAATTTCCCAACAATTGGGAAGGGTGATCAGTTTTTATATTTTAGAGTATCAGAATGTGTATTGCTAGGTGAATGCAGAAACAAATTTGAAGGGGATTTGAATTTGGTAAGGGAAAATGTAATGGGGCTGTTCTGAAACTTCAATCACATACTTTATCATATACTTATTTTCTTGTAATACTCTTAGCATTTTGTTCAACTTGATCCATGAAGTAAGGACAGGTTGAGTTAAATGGGCAGTAAACAGTGCTGCCGTGGTTTTGCCATGCAAGGGATATGATTGGTAGTCTCTAAGTTAAACTACCATAGATTCCGGCGGATTAGGCGACTGGGCGTATTAGACGACCCCCCCCCCCCAAATTGGCAGCTGCAATTTGGGGATTTGTTTTATAAGCCCAGTTACCTAATACGTTGGGCAGCAACAGGGGGCAGGCTCAGCTCCACGCCAGGAGAAAGCCGCCCGCTTCCAAAGCAGCAGCAGGGGGCGGGCTCCGCGTCGGACAGCTTTCTCCCAGCGTGGAGCTGAGCCCGCCGCCCACTGCAGGTGTTTCGGAGCCACTGCAGCGGAGGGCGGGCTCTGCTCTGCGCCACCCATACCTGGCGTATAAGGCGACCCCCGACTTTGGAGAAGATTTTCCAGGGTTCAAAAGTCGCCTTATATGTCGGAATCTACGGTATTATTTCAGGACTGCTTGATATTGATACTGCAGAAAGGAAAAACTCAGTTTATGTGCATGCTACTTATGTATATCACTTTTTCTTCAGAACTGTCTCCCCCCCCCTTTAAGAGTGATGCCTTTTTCCATTTATGTGAGGAATTGTTGAACTGTTATTTAAGAAAACTAAATTCTCTCAACCAAAACCTCCATTCTGCTGTTGGAATCATTTCTGCATTCTGTTTATTTCAACTTGGCAAAGTGAAACATTTATGTTTGGGAGATACCTAATGTACTTGAAAAATTGAGAAATTGGCCTGATTCTGCATCTTATCATTTATCAACTTTCATTGCTAATCCCAAAATATTTATTTTACACCTAAAAAGCCCCCACAACCTGTTGCCTTCGTCTGTGTTATGTGCTCTTTTCTCTGTCATACTTTCTCATGCCGTGGGACAGGAGCTGCACAGATTTTTTTCATTTCACTTCGTTTCCAGTGCCTTTGGTTACCTCCATATCACTGTCTTTGTCCAATTCTACAGTTTTGCAGTCAATAAATAAATAACTTTGTGATCCTGACATTTGGAACAGTATAATAATGCAAGATGAACAAATGTGCCTAGTTGCACTGTTCCAATTGTAAGCTGCTTTCTTAGTTTGAGATCTGAATTATTATATTGCTGCAGAGCATGCATAGCTGAGCAGTACTTACATATATTCCTTTTGGTAGCCTGATCCGATACATTTAAAACTACCTTTTCCTAGGTTCTACTGATTTTGGGAATGTTACCTTTGTGGTTCCTGGGATTCATCCTTATTTTTATATTGGGTCTGATGCACTAAACCATACTGAGCAATACACAACAGCTGCAGGTTAGTGAGTTTTGTGTGTGTGTGTGTGTGTGTGTGTGTGTGTGTGTGTGTATACATGTATTCCTCCTGGCCCCCCCACCAAAAAATATACAAGAACACTAAGATGGAAATTACATTGAGTTAAAGGTTTTCCCCAGCTGGCCTATGCTTAGTGCAGCTGAATGGAACATTAAATTGTTCTGGACTGGAATTAATGTGTCTTACCTATGTTTCTGTGATTATTCTTACTAGGTCTTGGACATTTGTGTACTGTGTTCCTAGGAATAGTCAGTAATAAATATTTATTTGTTTATTTGCAAAAATTCTAAGTTGTCCTTTACCATATGGTCCCTGAGTGGGTTATAATATAATATACTGTACAATAATAAGATAAAATTGCAATGACAAATAAAACTGTTCTAGTCAGCACTTCAGTGGTTAAAATTTTCAGAGGGTGTTTGCTCACACTTCTCTTGAAGTCTGTGCTACACTATTCCAAAAGTCTTGGCTTTTTTTATTGCAGCTGAAGCAACTGGAAATCTTGATGCCTTGCTAGCTGACTAACACTAGCAAGAGCAAGCACAGGTCTCTCAATGTGCTGCTGACTTAAATCAATCTTTATAGGGTTTTTTGTTTTTTTAATAAGCTAACCTAACCTCCTGGTGGTCAGGTGTGGATAACTTGTTGAAATCTCTTATGCAGATATGCATCTTAAGATCCAGTGATACTCCTACTATGAGAAGTATGTTTGTGGCAGAAATTATGAGAGGGTAGTGAAGAAACTAGAAATGTCCACATGTGGGCATATTCACAAGAAGCAATAACTTCAGGCTTACAATGAGCCTGAATTTCTTGTATGAAACACATATTTATGCTAGATGCACTGAAATTGAAAGGTGTGCATTTTAATACAGGAAAAGAAAACATAAAGCTACTTAGGAGAAGACAATATCTTTTTATTCCCAGGGTAATTCAAATTGAATGGTTTTGGAAGGGGAAATGGCCTTTACAAATCCCTTCAGTTATGGTATAGCTATACAGTAAATCCCTTCAGTCTTGAATGTGCTGCCTAGCTCTTGGTAAGACCTGCTCCTGTGGCCATTTCTGAAGGCAGCAGACCAGCTTAAATTAATCCAGCAGGCGCTTCTGTTCAGAATGAGGAGGGAATTGGTTTTGCCAGTCCTTCCCTCCCAACGCAGCCCCCTAACACCACCTCTTTAATTATCCCTTCTGTTCTCATTTGTGGATTTAATTCTCCCTAGGGTCGGAAGAAGCTCAGTTCTATGCCTTGCGAACAGCGAAAGCTTTGGCAATGACTGCTTTGGATGTTGTTTTCAAGCCAGATCTGCTGGAAAAAGTCAGAGAAGACTTCAGACTGGTGAAACTCAAAGAGGAAGGTTACTTGAATATCCCTGAAAATGGAAAGGTGTCTGGTCTTGGTATCGGAGCAGCATGTGCATCACGTTGAAATAGTACAGGATATTACAAATCTAAACACGAAAGAACGTCAAATTTTTTTCCTTGGAATTCTAGGAAATGTTTAATAGCTGGAAAGATGCTTGATATTTTAAGTGGTGCAACTAAGCGACCTCAGAGTACTTTTAAAATATTGCTATTGTCTGATATCATGTAGTGGTCTTAATTTGGCAGACAAAATGAGTGATTTCTCTGCAGTGATTGAAAATGTGCTGAATATTGCAGCTTTGCATACTTTGGGAAAAACTTTTTAAATGCTATTTACTCTGGTTGGAAAGTTGGGTTGTCTTCATAGCAGCTGTTCTCTTGCCAAGGAATAGTGAGAAGTGTTGCATGTTTAGCTTATTGTATGCAGAACCAAATGCAATCCACCAGGACAGGCTTAATATGCTTCATAAATCTATATGTATTTGAACTGAAGATACCAAAGGTTAGGTGATGGTTGTTCAAGATGTGCCTAGACTTTCACATTAGAATGGTTTTTCACTCAGTATCTCACGGTCTTTGGTAGCTCAACACTTGAACATACCACACTTTCCTCTTTTGGCCATCTAAATTTTTCTAGAAGGACTATCCTTGTAATCACTTGATGTTTATAGGTGGGCTCCTGACCTCTTGTTCTGCACAATTTCCAAACGCTGTGTATCCTTTAGTAGTTTTGTGCATATTATAGAATTATACAGCATACAGATACACCAGAAGAAAATAACTTTATAAATGAGTGTCCAGGAATAGCTTTTAAAATGAAACCCCAAACTGAGTTTCTTGTGAAAATTCTTCCTATTTGACACAAATTAAGCAATCACATTGAAGGAGAAGTTAAAGCAGTAGGTAGGGGGTTTGTTTGTTTTTAAGGGTACTGTACAGAATCAAAGAAATACTTGTGCAAACCTGGTACATGAACCCAGCTTTACTGTCTTACTTATGCATAGCTGCATTTTGAAAATGAATGGCTCCAGTCCATTAATGTAGCTGCTGTACAAAGTAGATTGATAGAACTTATGTTTCAAATTCATTTTCCTTTCTGAAATAGAATTGTCTATAATTTTGTCAGTTTCGCCACCAGTTAATCCCCAGGACCCAAGATGTGTACATTGATGACAGAGATGAGTAGAGGAAAGGGGTGATGAATCCTATGGATGCTCAAGTTGATACCCAAGTATTTTGGGTGAGCCTCAAATGCATTTGTAAAGGCTAAATGTTGCCATTGTGAGTTGGGTCAGCAATAGTGGACTGTTTGGGGGCTCGTATGTTGTCTTTCAAGGCAGAGAAAATAGATGTGCTTTTTTCTTCTGCGGAACAAGCAAAAGATGGTGAGAATGTGAATTCTTGGGGCCTTTGGCAGGTAAAAGGTACTTCTCCTGTAGGGGAGGAATGTGATCCTGTATGGGTTGTCTCTGCCCCTCTCTCCACTGGTAGGAAGGAAAACTTTTTTTAGAGAATATACCTGGGGCAGGGACAATCTCCTATCTCCATTTCCTGCCAACTCCACTGCAGATCATCAGTCAGCTGCCCAAGGTATAGCAAAAGAAGTGGCAGGAACTCTTGGAAGGGATTTTCCTTTGTTCTTTGTTCTATTCCTACTGGAGTAGCTGGACCTGACATTTGGAGGCATTTTAGACAACTCACAAGTACTAACTTGTGTGGTGTAGTGGTTAAGAGCGGTATACTCGTAATCTGGTGAACCAGGTTTGCTTCCCCGCTCTTCCACATGCAGCTGCTGGGTGACCTTGGGCTAGTCACACTTCTTTGAAGTGTCTCAGCCTCACTCACCTCACAGAGTGTTTGTTTTGGGGGAGGAAGGGAAAGGAGAATGTTAGCCGCTTTGAGACTCCTTCGGGTAGTGATAAAGCGGGATATCAAATCCAAACTCCTCCTCCTCTTCTAACTAGGCTGTCTAGATTATTCTTTGCCTATGATAAGATCAGCTGTCTTCTAATCAAGCTGGTCTTTGTATTTGGCATATATTAATCTACACACCAAAATTGACTTGAAGTACAATCCTTTGCATGTCTATGCAGAAGTGACTCCCATTCAGTTCAATGGGGTTTACTCCCAGGAAAATGCTGCAGGATTGTAGCCATAATTATGTGACACACCACTGCCTAAGCTGCATTAGTGGTATCATAACGCACCACTGCCTGTTACTTAAACTAATAGTAGATAAACATATCTTATGCTGAAAGAAAACACTAATTTCCTGTCCTCTTAAGCATAATGTGAAATTTCCTTTGTAAGTGTTGTAGGGAGCAAACTCTGCGCAGAATTTTGTATTCTAGAACAATATAAATGCTGTCTTTATGCCCGCTTGTTTGCCTAAACAATATTCTCTTTGAGGGTCAAATACTTCCATTATTATGTTATTATTTATTTTTTTGTCTTGCCTTTCTTCTCAATTTTTACCTGTAAGCTGGTCCAGTAAAAAAGGCTATTCACATTTTGCTGAGTCGGTTACAAAAGCTCTACTGGTTTAAATGAATATATTACATTATTTTTATTCATAAACAGAAAGAATTGTAGCAAGTTTAGCAGAACTTAAGGTATATGCATTTCTGACTGAAGCGCACACATGCTCAAATGCACAAATCTATCTAGGGAGAAACAGAGATGTATATTTTGTACATCACCTGTAGAAACTGTTCTGAAGACAACATTTTGAGCTGCACATTTGAATGTTGGAATGTTTTGCAGCAAATTAACATCCATTAGCAAGCACTGGATGACCGTGTTAGGAAATTAACCACAGCACATATTTTTTCCCACCACCACCAGTGTTGTAAGAAGAGAAGCAGTTTTCTTTTTACCAATGTACAGCTGTTTCCCCAAATGTTGCACTGTCCTAACTTGCCAGGGAACAGAAATCATACACAGCTGAATCATGGGCTAGTTAGTAGGCATAGCAAATTTCAGTATGCATAACTGTATCAAACTTATGCTTCAATACTTTGATCCTGTTAACAGTTGGGTCAACTTCAAAAGAAAATATTAATCTTACCATGCTGTATTTAGTATTTCAACTTCTTTCATCCAATTAAACACAGTTTTTGCAATAACTCTTCACCTTTTCAGAAGAGGGGGAAAGGCTCTGGAAGGTTGTTTTTCCCTCTAGTAAGCAAGGGCAAGTTGTCCTCAGTGGGATTTGGAGCTGATCAGTACTTGCACTGAAAGGACCAGTGTCTCTTAAGGGTCTTGTTATGTCTCCTCATTCAACTGTGTAAGCTTTGCTTCTGAAAACATTAGTACCAAAGGTGAACTCGATATTTTATTGAGCTCAGGGTTATTTCTGCTCCAACCATATAGCTGTGCAAGTTGCTGCCTAAGCAGGATGTGAGCAAGATACATTGACTGGCTTCTATTTTCTTGGAGAATGCTGCATATTTCTGATAGTCTTTTAAAAACCTGGCAAAGACTCCTGTTATAGCTTCATAACTTGCTGAAATTGCAAACTCAAAAGGGTTGGATCCAGGCGTGCCACTTGACATGAACAGACTGGAACTAACCCAAAGGTTGCAAGACAGCATGGTTAATGTTGTTATGGACCCATTGGTCTTGGATTGTTGCTCTGAGTGTTCTGTAATGAAAACTTGCTTAGGTGGCAACCGCTGAACAGTGTCATGGGCATTATTTCAATATTTTGCTTACTATTCCAAACTTGATTCCTTAGCAGAGGCCTACTTTGCAAGGAGATTTTGGCTGAGACTTTTAGTGGTAGAAGCCATCCCAACCATACTGTATTCCTTATCTGAACATGAAAGAAAAGAGGGAAATTGATTTATTGTGAACTCCTGTGTTTCTTGCATGGTTTTTAATATCACAGTTTTAATTTTGTTTTTTTAAAATATATGCATAAATGTTATTTGACAGATCAAACAGCTGGAATCTTGCTACTGTCCTGGGAGAGTACAATTTACCTTTTTTCTGTTTACAAAGCACAATCCAGTGAGAAAAAACAATCAAGCTGTAAGCCACATGGATTGTGCAGCAGTTGCTTTAAAGCTCAAGTGTCAGGAAAAGATCTAGTCTAAGCATAAGGCTACCTGGGTTTCCGGCCAGGCCCATGATCATTGACGGTTATTCTTCATAGGCCTCCGGGGGCTGCGAGGAAGTTCAGGCAGGGGAAGGAGAGGATTTATGCAATTGTATTAAATTATAGTAATTTGGTTTGATTTGTAATAATTTGGAAAATAATAAGATAAACATAAGGCTACCTGGAACCATTTATGCAGCCGCACTCTCATATTAAAAGGGTCTTCTTGAATGTGAGGCTATCCATGTGCAGCATTAGCATGCCATGCCATGCCAGCAACCAATGATCAGAGAGGAAGTGCTTTGCATAGGCCTCTTGCACGGATCGTTGCTGCATGGAGCACCTGTAGGGATACACGATTTCCATGTGGCATGTTGAAATTGTGGGTTAGAGACTGTATCTGAGGTGGTTGAACTTTGTCTTTTCTTTGTAAGATCAGATGGGTTGGTGTTTGATTTGTGTGCGGGTGAGTTGCTAAGGCAGTAAGTCCCATTGGTTTATAATTTCAGAACGTCTTGTCCAGTAACGTTAGTTTTGTTAGTACGCCATTGCTTATTTCTGTTAATAATGCTGAGGCTTTCTTTACAGTTCTGATTCTTGTCTAGCAGTTATGCAGTGATTCTGTATGCCAGGTTGGACAGACTTTTTGCCAAGTAAGCCATAAGTAAAGTCTGAAGCGTGAGTGCCATTTTTGTATATTCCACAGGACGTATACGGCTCCCCCTTACTAGGAGGTGGCTTTTCGTCTAATGTACCAAACTAGATAGTGTGCGCTTCATCACTAGTGCCATTTGTGGCCTCTTACACAATGCACTGCTAAATCCTAGGGTTTTGCACTTTTGCTGTAACCTGAATTAACAAGCTTCCTTAAATAGAATGCAACTTTACAGTAGACAATGGTTTTTCTTGGATCTTAAGTGGGACAAGGACACCAGACAAACGTTTTAGTCAACATTACTTTTAGGCTGCAAAGCTGTTGTAAAGGCATATTTGCTTTTTAGTGTCTTGGCTATTGCTGCTGCACCAAATCTTGTATGCTGTTGAATCTATATATTCAGTTTTGAAGAATGAAGAGCCTGCAACAGCAGGTTGGTAAAAATGTATATGTAGCTGGGATGGTGAATTTACTTGAACAAATGTAACAGCAAACATGCACAAGTATATCTCAAGAGTTGGTGGTTTTCCTTTTTTTATACCTTCTAAGGGTTATCTTTGCAAGTGTAATGTTTTGCAGTGAATTCAGGTATTTGAGGAAAAGATACATTCAGGGGCTGAAGCAGCTTCCTGTGCCATCTGTACACAGAATGTTTTGTTTGAATAAAAACTTGAGCTACACTATAAACTATTGCTATAAAAGTACTTTTGCTAAACGTGTTTTATGATTTTCTAGTGAGCCACTGTTGATGCTATCACTTGGTTTTGTACATTCAGCTTTCTTGGTATGCTGTGTGTAAGTACATTCTGGATTGTAAGAATAAAATTGACTTGCACATTACATTGAGTTTCTCAGGTATATCCTAATAAACAAATACGCTACTTAAACATAGGAAGAGCCTGGTTAAAGTTAACGAAGACTGCTCATTGTGATAGTTTGGCTGAAGCTGAGGAATTGAGTCCTAGAGAATGCAAAATTACAGGAACTTTAAGGGACAAAACGGAAAAAGTAAGATAAAATAACACTCTTTGGGGATTATGCCTGTGATGTTGGTTTGAGAGCATCATTTAATCAGGCAGGGCAGCTTGCCAAAGAAAGGAATTTGCAATAATTTATTAAATACTCAGCAGCATTCCACATTGTCAAAGGTTACCTGCTGTCAGCTGAATAATGCATAAAGGCAAGAAGATTTATGCAGCTGTATCTTTTTTAAATGTTGAATATTTATCCCCTCTTAATAATTGCTAGAGGCCACTTACAAGGGAACTCATAAAGCAGACCATCAGAATAGAGATTGTCAACAAAACTAACAGTAAATGTCTGTCTACGAAGTAGCACCACGTGATGATTTAGATGTCACATCAGATAGTAATAAGGCTCCCAGCGGTTTACAGAAACTTGCAAAAAGAGGACTTCCAGAGCTTTCTAAATCTCTGTTGAGGAAGCACATTATTCCTTACATTAAGGTTATTTCATTTATTTGTCATTTAACTTCTCTGGGTGAAAGTTTAAAATAATTTAAAAGCATAAATGGTATGCTCCATTATGAAACAGGCTGGAAACTGCCAAATAACTGAGTATAAATCTCTAGAAATGCAGCAACACCCCCCTACTTGGCTGATCATCCTTCACTAAATCCTGTAAGGCCTACAGAATGAATTTTTCAACTTAGCAGCTCAACATACTCTGTGTTTTTTTTGTAGCCAGAGTGCGCAAGAGGGCACTTCTGACATCTCGCAGGTGGGTGCCATTGTGTGCTGGCATGTCCCTGCCTGCTTCTTGCCTTTACCCACTTCTGAGAAGTGCAAAACAAACATTTCAGGTTAAAATGGCCAGCATGTGCGAGTCTACACTTTTTTTAGATCTATGCACCTAGCTCAGCCGCAATTGGTCAAGCTACGGGACAGGGTCAATTCATATTTCTTCAATCCATCCTTTGTGTAGCTGCAGGAGTAGGCTTTAAGCTTTCCAGCCAGGCCTCTACCGTTGCACACACTGACGTTTGTGCAAGGGCCCTTCTGAGCTGCCCTAGCCACCCACCTGAATCTGAAAGATCGAGGGAGGTGGGAGCACATTTATTTGATGTGCACCAGAATCAGGTGACCCACAAACCAGGTAGGGAGACAGCTTGCCTGAAACCCTTCTAATTCCTGGATCCAGCACGGATTCAACCTTCTGAGTATGGGCCATCAAAGTAACAAAGGAAGTGGCTCTGTGCCAGATAACAAATGGGTAGTTAGAAAGACAAAAGACAGGGTTCAAAGTTGAGTGTGTACGAGCTAGAAGTTAGGATAAAGGGCCGCTGGCAAAGTTTGCTTCATACGCCCTCCCGGTTCCACCCTTGGCAAAGTGAGCCGACCGCAGAGGATAGTGGCATGCCTGAAGGAGCTGAGGCGGCAGCAGAGATGCTGCTGGTCCCACTGCTGTTGCTGCAACCACGACTGCTACCCCTCTTCTTGGGCTTTTTCTGCGACTACGATGCATTCATTTCCCAAGGGCAATGAGGTATGCGATGATGATGATGATGATTGCAATTATGTGTTTCCATTAATTTAGCTCTGTGAAGCTTTCTGGGTATGTTGCTAAACTAATAAATGCATGCTTCTTTTTCGACCTTTAAATGTCACAGAGAAATCCTGGTGCTTCTTAGTTGCCTAGATGAGCTTGAAGAAGCTTGTGTAGTGATGCATTCAAGCTTGTCTGCCTTAGCCATTTTTGACAGATGAAGTTTAAAGGTCAAATTGAAAATCTTACCTGCTCAGTCCTGAGTTCTGCAATGTATTGACCACTTGAGATGTGTTGCCAACCATTTTCAATCTTGCCTTGTGCTTTTACAGTGAGATGTTCATTCCAGCAAAAACCACCAAGAGCTTGTAATGTATTAAAATCATTTGAGTCTTGAACACACGACTCGGTTTGTTTATAACAGTGAACCTCTTGAGCACCTGAGATGTGCAGAAACACTGTACTGTGTTCTCTTAACATAGTTTTTATAAAAATTGTATAAAGGTGCCTAGATAATCCTTTCTTGGAGACACAGTAAAGTTTTCTAACATTTCTGAACTAAAATCTGTTAGACTATATACTTAAACTGGAAGAATTCCATAGGCCATGGAAATTTTAATAAGACCTCTGTGATCCTGCTTGTTAAGTTGTGATGCTGCATATGACCTCTTAGCAGACTTAATTTTGATTGCTTAATAATTAGAGTATTGTCAAATGTTACGTTTTAAACACAATAGTTTAAATTGCATTCCTGCTTTAGAAACTTTTCCATGTCAACATGCCTCAGTATGAGAGAGGCACAGGCAACATCCCTGGTAGCTCTCTGAAAATTCCTGTGGAACCTGTGGAAAATTCCTGTGGAAAATTCCTGTGATATCCAATGACAGTCATACCCTTAGTAGATCCATTGAAACCAACAGCTTTAATTTAGTTAATCCATTGATTTCACTGCATCCAATCTGATTAACATTGGGGATATTCAGTTTGGGTAAATGTTCAGTAAGTGAGTGAGTTTAATCAATGTTACTCCTAATATAGCCAACATTGGGCATCCTGATAAGGAAAAAGGTGTAAGAATCTTGTAAGTCCCTGACTTTCCTTAGAGGGTGACATCAACAAGTGACTGATTAGCAATAACACACACACATGCCTGTAAGCCAAAAAAGTAGATGTTTTTACTTGAGAGGAGTCTTGATGGTAAAAGTGTACAATACACTGTTTAGATTTGCAATTTACACTTAAATAGATAATTTTACAATATTGTATATATTTACAAACTGAAACAAAAATATTAACATGGTCCATCGTTTCTGTAATTGGAACACAGATGTGCTCTGAAATTCTTCTTGCCATCATAGCGACACTGTTAGAATATTCTGTACTTTAAAAATGCCTATCACATATTGCCTTTTGAAATAAAAGCATTTGTCACTTTGCAAATTTTCATTCCTCCCTCTCCCTACTTTTTATTGTTTTGATTTACCATGATGGCCATTTTGAGGCCTGGTGAAACTGGCAGTTCAGCAGAGATTTCCACTTAGGTCTCAGTATAATAAATTGGAGAGTGCATTGTGTGAATTTCATGTAACAGGAGTATTGAACAGTCTCTATTGTCACATTTTCTTGATGGACATTAATTTCATACAGTTAACACATGTCCCACCCACATGGAAACTGGCTAAAGAAATAACTATGAAAAAATGGACCAGTATATCAGGTTAAATAAAATGTAAGCACCTGGAAATATTATTCTGGAGTACTTGTCAATGGCATGTGTATCAATCCTCATGCTGCTGTATCTCTGGTTTTTCCTCCTGCTTGAATTCCTTTCTGAGCCAAGTGCCAGCTGAACCATCATTCGGTCTTGTTTATCTCCATTTTCAGACACATACTGTCCCAGTTCATTCACCTCCCCGTCACTATAGCTGCCATCCATCCCCATCAGTTGCCTTGACTGAGGTAGTGTACAAGTGCAAGGAAGCTGTAGAGGAAAGAAGGAAGATAGTTGTACTCAGGAATAATCTTAATGCCTGGCTGTATAGAGCAGAAGGTCTGAAGAAGGGGAAAAACTGGCAGTTGACATATTGGAGTGTAGCAGTAATGCAGCCTTAAGCTGTTGCTTCTGTCACAAATCCATAGGTGAGGACTCATCTCATCTAACCACAGCTTCTCTTATCTGGCTATGATTTCCTGCATTATTAGTAGCCAGGATAGCTAATATAAAGGTAAATTTGTGAAAATACACCATACTAGATTTTGAGTTGGCTCTTCCAAATGGTGAGCAGATATATGCTCGCAGAATGGGACCCATTATTATTATTATTATTATTATTATTATTATTATTCAAATTTATATACTGCCCTATACTCTAATGCAGCCAAGGAAAGGGTGGAAATTGGGGGCACCTCCCCACTTTTGCAAGTGCTTTTCTGTTAATAGAGGGCACCATGGAACCAAGCCACATTCAGGCTCATTCTGTCCGATATGAGATGGCCAGTGTGCTTGTGTAGGCTGTATAGCATGAGCATTAAAATTCATGTGAAGAAACCGATGGTTTTTCCAGACCATCCTTCCTATAGTGAGTGCAGTGTTCATCGCTGTGCCAAGACAGCTGTGAAAAATGTGATTTCCATGCTAGGAAATGAATTGAAAACTAGTGGGAGTCTAACAAATTGAATGAGTTTAAAAGGTTAGACAAATTCTATAAACAGCTACCAGCCACGATGGCTATGCTGTCAGAGGCAACATGCCTCTGAATGCCAGCTGCTGGTAATCACCAGTGGGGAGACTGCTGTTGCAGTCAGGTTCTGTTTTGGGGCTTTCCATAGGCCACTGTGATAACAGGATGCTGGCTATTAACCTGATCTAGCAGGCTGCTCTTAACATGGAAACGTTCAGAGGTGGCATATGAGCTGCACCATTTCTACCTTTTTTAAAAAAAGTTAGTATTCAGGCATCTCATATTGCATGTGTAGATCCAACCCATGTAAAAAACAAAAACTGGCTTGAACATACCCTTGGGTAGAACACAGTTTTACTGTTAGACCCCCATTGTGTGTGTGTGTGTGTCTGTCTGTCTGTCTGTCTGTCTGTCTGATTCATCTTTAGAATCTACACAGCCAGTGCTGGTTTTCCAGGGGGTACTCAAGTGTATGGAGGATCGACACCTCCTTTGTTGTTAAAAAGTATAGCACTTACTGTAATAACTTCATGGTGAGTACCAGCACCTATTTTCCTAGGGGGAAAAGCACCGTACACAGCCATTTTATCTGCACGGCACCAAATGACGTTACATTTACCTTGTCTCGCAGCTTCCGTTCCTTTCGCTCTTGCACTGTAGTCAAGTAATTTACTGCTGCGTACTCTAACACCGAAAGGAAGACGAACACAAAACTGACCCAGAGGTAAATGTCCACAGCTTTGATGTAGGAAACCCGAGGCATGGAGGCATTGACGCCAGTGATGATGGTAGACATGGTCAGCACCGTCGTGATCCCTGGAGACATACAATAATCCGTTTGGAGATGTCATTTTGGTGACAAGTTGGCTTTGTTTACCCTAAACAGAGGGCCAAGTGTTTCATTAGGAAATGAAATGCTAGCTTGAGGTGGGCTGCTCTACCTTCTTTGAACGGTGTGCTATCATCTTCCATGCTGTCACCTTTCTCTGGTTGTGGCCTGGTGCAAATTGTGTGCTGGATTGCATGAGCTGATGCATGGATGACCTGTGGGCTGATGGTACAGCCCTTGGACACAGATTTAGACCAAGGCTGCAGTCCTAAACATATTCACTAGGGAGTAAACTGCACTGAAAATGTTAAGTTGTGGGGGAACATATCAGACGACACAACGATTCTTCAAACAGCTCTTGTTTATTCACAAGCCAGAACAGAACTGAGCTGAAGGGTTCAGCCAGTCTGCTTATATAGAGCTCCACTACAATGCAACAGTAACCACTTTCTGTAACTATCCAATCAGTGAATGTCACTTTCAACCCCTTATTTGCATATGTGGACCTGAGTGAAAACTATCTAGAGTATCCCTCTGCTGGCCCATGGTGAGAACTTCAGTACATAACAGAAAGTGCTGAGGTTTACTTCTGGGTTGGATTGCAGTGCAGACCAGGAATCCAAAGCACAATTACCTAGAGGCCTCATTTAACTTAAAATCAGTTCTCTGCAGATTGTGCTGTAAACTATTCAGTCTCGCAAGGAAGGGTGGATAAATCTGACTTTCCAGTTTGTTTCACACATTTTAAATCTAAGCTATGATTGCATTCTGTGCCACTTCCGCATTCCATTTGAAAAGTATAAATAATTATCTAAAGGACAGGACATTCCTACATATTTAAGTTATGGATCGAAATAGCGGTGATGCACAACAAGAAGGTAAATAGGCAGATGACCACAAAATGTGACAATCTGAAGTCACAGTAGTGCATAATTACCCCTTAGCCAGGGGCCACAACCCTGTATTCGTTACCAATCAATTAATATTGGTCAGAACCAAATAGCTTTGCATATGCAGTTTAATCACTGCTGAAAGTGTGAGTGCAGTGACCACTTTATATCCTATCCCTTTGAGTGAAGACTTTTCTCTCATCATTTACATCAGCAAAGAAAGATTTCCCTGCTTGGGCTTTGACAGAATCCTGCTTTGTGAGAGAAAGAGCAAAAGGTCCAGGAGCTAATACCGTTTCCTTTGGAGTCTATGATGTCACATGCAGTGCTGCAAATATACACTACTCAAACTCTCTCAAGATACTACACCATAAACCCCTGCCTATTTCCTAATGGGCATGAATTCATTGGACTCTGTGTAGGCTAGAGAATACAACTGTAACATCAGAAGCAATGAATTGGGAAGGGAAGAGAGAACTAGGAGATCCAAATGCAAATTTAATAAATAATAATCAGAGAAGATAATCACAGCTATGCCTACTGATGGAGCCACTGAAATGTTAAAATATAATTTTCCACTCAATGCTTCATACTCTGCAAATATTACTGATATTATTTCTATCATTGCTTTTTGAGCATTTAGCTCAGAAAAGTAACTAATAAATAAGCAATTCTTAGCCTATTTCTACAGTGCCATCCATGAATGTGGATGCATCCAGGCCTCCACCTGCCATAGACCCCCATGGCCAGCTAATACTCCCCCAACAAATAGGAGAAGGGAGTGAGAAACAGTCTCAGACATTGCAACGTCACCTGCTGTTCAGAGAGACCCTCCTGGATCGGCATTGCTATAAAAAGAGCAGGTCAGACACAGCGAGGTTTGGTTTGTTTACCTAAGGGAACTCTTGCAGGCACAGCTCTGCGGTCTATCCAAAAAGACACCCAGGACAGCATGACCATCAGAGTGGCAGGGAAATAGGTCTGGAGTAAGAAGAAGAAGATATGCCGGCGTAAAGTGAAGTTGATGTAGAGGCGGTTGTACCAGCCTACAGGAGACAAAGAAGGTAGAAGTCAATCACAAAAGCTCACATCCACACCATACATTTAAAGTGGTCTTGTACCACTTTAACAGTCATTGCATTTCCCCCAAAAATCCTGGGAACTGTAGTTTATGAAGGGTGCTGACCTCATATAACTACAACTATTCAAACGTTTTGCACACCTTAGGTGTACTCCTCAATAACAGAGACTTCAAAACAGCAGTCCCTAAAGATGACTACCATGTTGTTTGCATGGTGGTGGTAATCATCACTTGGTAGCAATAGTACTTTGAAGCTTTTACTGTACAGCAACTCCTTTCTAAACAGCCTTTTCGAAAAGCAGTTGCTACAGGATGAGATTATCACCCTGTTAATAATAAGCTCTTTGAATGAACCCCGTACCAAAGATATTGGGTTACAGCATTGTGCACAAACCCAATTTTGGGGTTCAGCAGCACAATCTGGCATCGGCTGCCGAGCCCTTTGCAGGGAAGACAACGTGTGACATGATGCCACAGCCTCTCTGGCAAGTCCAAAGACAGTTTCTCCAAGTAGCGATCAAACCTATTTCCATAAAAATCGACAATAATTGAGCCTTGTCCAGCTTTATTGTCAAAATTCACTCACCTGTGCTGCTATAAAAGGCAAGTTTGGTGGTAGTGTGAAACTCTTGTATGAGGAACTGGGATAGCGATATCCTCTCATCTGTTTTCAGGGAGTCGTTGCCATTCTTCCAGTACAGCATGAGATCATCTTCAGTGTAAGCATCTAGAGAGGGAGGAAATATTAACTCATTTATTGTAATGAAGCCAGTTGGCACTGTGGCCTAAGTCGCGTACCGAATGCTATCTTACTGTCAACAGATATACACCATATAGTCCAGTGACAGGATTTTATTTTCTATTTAATATGAGCTCTTATTTACTTTTCTCTCATTTAAGTGAATAGCTGCTGTTGACATATATGAGAATAAGGAAAGGACCTGAGAGCAGACACTTTAACATCAATGTTGGGGGGTGGAGGACATGTATTGCCTCTGCTTCTCCGCAGTTCCCAGTTTCACCTCTGAAAATATCATCCACTTCTTTTTTAATCAAGTGAAAGCAAAAGGTGGGCAGCTGTTAATTTACAAATTTTTACATTGATAATTTTACTTACTACTTTTTTTGCACAATGCTTTACGAACCCAGTAATTAGCCACAACAAGAGATAAGAAAACAAGGGACACTGTACTGTCTGTAGATTGTTTGCTGGAGTATAAGCAACATTAAAAAAAAAACCAATATAATTATTATTTTAGGCCCTCATCATCCAATCTAGTCTATTTTAGGCCCTCGTCATCCAATCTAGTCACAGACCTGCAAGGGCCATGACTAGCAGGGGCAATAGAGGAGGGAGTTTGTACTCGGTCTCCTTTTGCAAGAGGGCTTTACTGAAATTAAAGTAGTCGCAGAGAAGAAGCAGGGTGTTTGTCCCTATATCTTTGTAAGCAAAAGAAAAAAAAAATTGTTGGACAATTCATTGTGAGCTGTGCTCACTCTTCTTAGGGCAGCAGTACCAATTATGTGCGCACAGCACTCATGCTGAGGTTGCATAATTTCTCCAGCACACAGCTATGGAAAGCACAGGAACACCCTTTCAGAATAAAAGCACACAACCCCTATTTTGAAACAAAATGTGAGGCATCAGCATTCGGCCTTCTTCAGAGATCCCGTTTACTTACAGCTTTCAATTTCCAGTGAACACGTTTGTGTGTCAAGGGGAAAGCGACTAAAATCCATGTTACACATAGCTGTTACAGTAACCCTAGAAACAGAATAAGCATATTTAAAATGTCTTCCTTTTACATGATTAAAAAGCCACATATTTTAAAAAGAAAACACAAAGCAGGAATAATGCGCGTTAGATGCATGCCTAGTTCGTAACACTTTCACGTTTTTCAAGTCCGTACAATTCTTTATATATGGAGAAGTAATTCCTTTGCATTCAACTAGGCTCACTCCCTAAGGCTATAGTCCACTGCACACATACCTAGGAGCAGGGGCGCCAGCTCCTGGGGACCAAGGCACTGTGGGGACCCCTATCTCTTTTTTGAGAGGGTGGGGCCCCCTCAATATTCAGAGGGCCCTATGCACGACGTCAGGACATTGTATAATGTGTGTGACATCAAGATGTTACTTCGGGCCCCCTCAATCATTTGGAGAAGCTGGCGCTTCTGCCTAGATGTCCCAGTGATTCAGTGGAAGTACGTCTCATTCAACATACACAAGGTAGGCTGTGTTGACTCATGGGGTCTTACTTCTGAATTAACAGGTCTGGCTTGCACTGAAAAAAAGTGAACCAGATTTGTGGTGGGAGGTACCCTGCTAACTTAGGAGCAAAAAAAGGGTTGTCTTACACAAACCAAACTTGGCACATGTGAATCCCCAAAGCAGGACAACACCCAGACAACACTGTCAGGAGACCTTTGCCATTCTTGACTTTTGTTAAAAGTTGTGAAATTGACTGATAACAAATATTATGCTTACTTATCTCGAGTGAATCTAACCCCTGACATTCCAGCATAAGGTCCACTGCTGAGCTCTGGAGCACCCTTGCCCTGCTTCTCCTCCTTGCTGTTGCTATTGCTAAATCTGCAAGCAGTGACAAATGCAAAAGAGAAGGAACAGCAGCATCTCATTCTGGGCGGTGTGAAGAGTGGGCCCAGAGGGAGACCCAAGGGAATGGGCAGTGATGGCCGTGGCAAAGGAGAGGGTCCCCTGAGAGCATCGTTCTCAAGGGCCCCTCTAAATCTGAAGCTGACAATCTCTCCGTCCACCAGATGACTCCACATACACAAAGTCATCTGTTATTCTGAACTTGGATAATGTTAGTGGCACAAACTTGTGATACGTCTTGATCTGGGTTACACCCACTGAGAATTCATGCACACAGCTGTATAAGAAATGAAGTCAGCATGCTTGCAGAAGCTCAACCAAGCATTTTTGTGGATTTCACCTTACCTCAAGCTGTAAAGCACCTTCCCATCTGGCTGGACCCGGAGCATGACGTTATCTGTGGTGGTGTCATGGATAAAGGATCGTTTGGAATGCACAAAGAACATATCCGGCACCCAGATCTTTTTCACTAGTCTGCCATCAAAGGTCATGCTTTGGTTGTTGGTACTTGGAAACGATAGCCTTTCATCTTTCCAGTAATGTCTAAGGTAAAGTGTCATGGTGAAGTCCTAGCATAAGCCAGAAATTGAGACAAGGAAAAATTAATTCACATTAAAAAGGTAAAGGAAAAGGACCCCTGACAGTGAAGTCCAGTCGCAAACGACTCTGGGGTTCCAGCGCTCATCTCGCTTTACTGACTGAGGGAGCTGACGTTTGTCCACAGACAGTTTTTCTGGGTCATGTGGCCAGCATGACTAAGCCGCTTCTGGCGAAATCAGAGCAATGCACGGAAACACCATTTACCTTCCCGCCGAAGCGGTACCTATTTATCTACTTGCACTTTGACGTGCTTTCAAACTGCTAGGTTGGCAGGATAAATCACATTACTATTTTTTAATCCATAAATATTTCTTAGTCCAATGTAATAAAGCAATAAGTTTTTTACATTGCAATTGTAAGATTCAGGTAGAATGGCAAAGACATCCTACAAGTGTTTGGCTGCCCCCTTTCTGTAGTTAAAGATGTGCTGTCTTAAATACATTTTTGCCATTGGAATATTGGACTGGATTTGAAACTAATGTACAAGTCTTAGGTCATACCCAAACCATACATTTAAAGCATTCTTAAACCAATCTAACAGTCATGGTGCTCCCTCCCCCAAGAATCCTGGGAACTATAGTTTGTTAAGAGTGCTGGGAATTGTAGGTCAGTTACCAGGATTCTTTGGAGGAAAAAAAGTGGTTAAAGTGTGTGGTGTGCATGCAGCCTAAGTGTTTTCCACTCAGTAATCTCTTTTCCCACTCCTAACGTGATGTCTGTTTTTCAGAGCAGCCCATTCTATAAAACCTCTTGTTCAGAAAGAACAACCATCCAAACATGGGCATGACACTTACCATGTCAACCTCTGAAATACTGTCCAAGCTTTCAACTTGTACATCTACTCCAACAGGAATGGCAGGGCCTATAAGAAACACAGAATGCAACGCATCAGAATTGTTTATATGTTTTTAAAAGAGAACATATGAAGAAGTAGTTTGCAGTAGGGCTCTCACAAAGAAGGCAAGCATGCGAAATGGTTTGCTGGCTGCCATGTCTAAGGACACAGGCAGTTACTGCACAGCAAAGGACTCCAAATCATACCTGGGTTATTTGTCATTAGCTGCCAAGAAGTAACTTAGAGGTGAGCTGAACCTTCTAACAACGAAACATTAACATTAAAGAGAAGCACACAGTTGCTAGGTGAGATCACAGGCCATTTGCACCTCTGGGCTGGTTCCTAGGCAAACTAGAGGACTTCAAAGACCAGAGGTCTTCAGATGTTTTAGACTACACTGCAATGCTGGCTGGGGCTGGTGGGATATGTAGTCAAAAACATCGGAAGAATACCAGGTTGGCAAAGGCTGGTTTAATATGGAGCAGGTAAACTATGCATTGTGTTTTTCCTTAACTAATTAGAGAGGTGGGAGAGCCTGATTCTCGCAGTGAAAGCAACACACAGGAGGCTTATCGTTTACTCCTCCAGCAAGAGAGGATGACGATTGAATGTGACACCCCTACTCACAAAGTAAGAAGCACTGGGGGTCTCCATGGGCAGACCAATATCTAAAAAGTCAGGACATCAAAAATGATAATGATATTGATATATACGCAAAACACTTATGGCTGATTCACACATGCAGGTTCATTACTTAGCTCTCAGTTAGGAACATAGGAAGCTGCCTTATACAAAATCAAACCGATGGTCCATCTAGCTCAGTATTGTCTACATAGTTGTGGCTCTCCAGGATGTTAGACAAAAACAAATCTCCCAGCTCTACCTGGAGATGGCTGAGATTGCACATGGAACCTTCTGCATCCTAAGCAGATGCTCTACCATTGAGCTACAGTCCTTCCCCAGGTGCTATAACCACCTGTCTGCCTCCATCAATAAATTCCATGTTCAAGGAGAAGCAAGGAGAATACGAAAACATGGTTTGAGACATTTGGCACTTTGTACAGTCATGATGTTGCAGATACACTTGTTTGAACTCAGCCAAATAGGTGTACCACTTTCCACTTTTTATACTTAGGAGATAAATATTAGAATTTCAATTTCAGCAAAGATTATCTTAGTGAAATGCATACATAAATCCTCCTACATGAGTTAATAATGCAATTACAGAACATGAGATTTGCTAAAAGCATAAAGGTTGTTCATGAACAGTGCTGGACAAAAAAAACCCAACAAAAAACCCTCAACCTTTTACAACTAATTGAACTTGTATTGTGCATATTGCGCATGTAGTAACAATAAGCTTCCCTCATCAAGGGGTAAAATAGTACCGGTAGTTTGGATTTGAATGACCATCTGTCAGCCAGGAAAGGGTAGATAAATTACAACATTCTTTAATCTGGTGGGGCATAAGAAAGCATGTTTTCCTAATCCTCTGTCCTAAAAGCTTGGGTTTTGTATAGCACGCAACCACAATGCTGGAAGTAAAACATTAACCTGGAGCAATCTAAAATATTCTTTCTGTAGTGAAAATGCTAGATCAGCAAAATGGTGCATTAGTTGATGATATATTACGGCTGGGGAACCATTTTCAATTTGATGGTTTTATTCCCTTCTGGGCAACATTCAAGGGGCCACGTGGTGGTGGTGAGCAGGGCTGGAGATAAAAGTGGGTGGAGCAAGAAATGTAAATTTTACTCTTGTACAGTAGGCTAGTTTCTGCAAACACCCACAGGCCCCTCTGAGTTCTCCATCCAGGCAGCCAAGAGGCATTATCAGTCTTCAAAGGCACATTCCAGCCAGGCAAAAACACTGGAGAAGAGTATGAAGCCGGGCAGGTGAGAGGTGGGGCCTGAGGAGGGAGTGGGGCGTCAGGCAACTCCCAAAGGCCAGATAGGTAATGCTTACAGGGCTGCATTTGGCCCCAAGGCCTGAAGTTCCTCACCTCTAAAATAAACGATTGTGCACGTACAGACACAGTTGCTGTGAAATAAAGCCTTGGGATTTCACTGCCATCTGCAGAGAAATACGACCCAACCAGGCAGTAAGGTTCAGCTTAATACCATGAAATGTATTTTTAATAGAAGGCATGTGCATTTTTAGAACAGGCATGCCTATTTTTTTTGTATTCTCAGGATTCTGTTTTTGTATACTCAGTATACTCTGCTCTATTCCTCAAACACTCCTCCCGTCAAAGTGTATTTTGCCAGTCACGCTTCTGGTCTTCATTTCAAATAAATGCTTATCCTGCAACTTCCTGGTGTTCGTGTAACAAATGTTATTGTGGGGTAGGGGGTTGTCCTGTTTCTGCTGCACTGTTGCTCTTTCAGACAGCAATAATATAATAGCATTGGGGAAAGAAAGCACAAAGGAAATGGATTTAATCCAACATGTGCAACAGAATACATCCACAATAAAATACCAGTCTGGAGGGATCCTAAGACTTCCATTTATAATTTAAGTTTATGAGGGAATTGTACTTATCTGCACATAACATTGTACTTAAAAAAATATTCTCTGGCAATTCAGATAGGCCAATAAGCTTGCAAGAGATAGGCTGCAGAAACAAACAAAAGCTCATTGTTCCTAAGCTTTTCAAAAAGGCAGCTGCCCATCAGTTAAGAGAGACGAACTAGCCAGCAAAGCCAAATAAACGTCACATTTAAACCATCATCCGTAATAACCCTCAAGCAAAGGGCAGTTCTTATGTTCTTATATGAGGACTATGTTAGAACCAAACTGAAGGGACTTTAGCACAACAGAACGTTTACTGAGCTAAATAAGGTCACAGACATATTTGTGGCTTAATTTCCGTCAGGCGTCTGAACCCGTTTTAAAAACCAGAGCTCAGCCCTTCAATAAGGAAATAAGAAAAAGCGCCACAGAAAATACTCTTCCCTATTGCCCTCAAAATACCCTTTTCCTCCCACATCTGGGATCAGCGGAGGAGAGCACTGATTCACTCTCTTAAAAAAATGTATTACTTGAGTTTTATCAAAATATAACCACTCAAGCAAACAAGCTGCATCAGTTGCTTGTCACATTTCCCCCACAGCCTCTGCGACCATCTGGTTTCATCCTTAACACAAGGGGGAGGAGCCTGTAGTACTCCAGGTGCTATTGGACTCCAATTCCCATCATCCCCAACTAGTATGGTCAATGAAGCAGGGAGTGATGGGAACTGTAACCTGACAACATATGGACAGCCACAGGTTATCCACCCCTGCTTTAACAACTTAATGGCAGGCAGGAATTCAATGTGCACAGATCTTCTCAGCGTCAGGATGCAGCAAGAGAGGAAGCTGCACTTGTTATATTTCTGCCTGCCCTGGCGTTAACTAAATGCACGGTGACTCTGTGAGGGTAGTCAGGTCCGGGCTGCTCATGAGGTTGGCTGAGGCAGCACCTCAGGGGGCAGAATGCCAAGAGGTGGCCTGCCTATCCTGCTTTCTCCAACGCTGGCAGGGAAGAGGTAGGGGCACTGGCTTCCAGGGAGATCTCACAAGATCCCATGCGCTCCGTATGATCTTGCCAGAACCCGCCATCACTGCTGCTGCCACACGGATGCTGCCACATGACCCAGGTAAGGGAGGCTCTGGTGATGCGGAATGACACCTTCCTGTTTTGCCTCAGGCAGCAAAGTAGGACGTGCCACTCCTGAGGGGAGTGCATGAAAGCTAAACTTCAGGGTGAAAGCAAGGGAATACCTTTACCTGTAGATATTGAGTATTCCTATAGACTTCTTTTAATTAAAAAAATCACTAAGAGGTGTTTTTAAGAAAACACAGAGAGGAAAAAAGAATATCAACAGAAGTTTACATGTCATACCTCCAAAACCTGGCCGCATGCTGAAGTCATGGTCATCTATTCTCAGAAGTTGCTCTGACTTTGTAAGTGGTGATTTGGTGATATCAGGACTTCGTTTCAATATTGGACTATGTGAAGAAAGAGAAAAGCACAATTACACAACTGTACTACTGCACTATTCCTTAATGTGGGTTCTCCAGGGGGCTCACAGAACACCAATCTGGTGTGTGGAGACACAAATCAAGTAATTGTATTGGTTAAATGCCTAAAAAATAGTCCAGTCCCAATATTTCCTAGAGTGGTGGATAACCTCGCCGAGTTCATTGGCAGTTCAATCCTATGTCTGTTTTCTCAGAAGTAAGTTCCGCGGTGTTCAATGCAACCTCCTCTCAGAAAAGAGCATATAAGATTACAGACTGAAAGGCATGAGGAGATGAAATGATATTTGACATGTCACTGACTTCATCTCCTCCAGCTCTGCTCAAGTAACTGGACCCACCAACAATCACGGACTAGTAGGGGAGCTATGCAAAACCTTTGAAAAATAACCCCATATGATCTGGTGTATTTTTAGACAGCTAGTGTGATAGGAGTGCTAAAGCACGTTTCAGATTATTCAGTCCCTATTGAACAAACACAACATTGTGCAGCGTATAGCACGCTGTCTAATGTATCTTTACCGTAATTGCTAAGTAAACAGGAACAGGGGCAGGGCCAGGAAGCACTGAGAAGTGAATTGTAAGCAAGTCTAAGATAGTTTTGTGACAGGCATTAAAGAAACAATGCTGCAAAGCCAACTGGCTGCAGCCCAAGAGCAAATGTGGCAAGTTGGGAGCCCAGCCAGGCTGGAAGCAGGTTTGCAGAGAAAAGGCTTCCATACCTGCTCCAGATATCTTAGGAAAGGCAAAGAGAGCCTTAAAGAGGGGAGGGCGAAAACACAGAAGCAATTACTTCAGAACAGTCACCTCAGCTTAGGCCCACCTCCACACCCACACCCACAAGCCAAATGTAGTCCATCAGCATTGTAGGGTAGCTCACTGGCGATGTGGCAAAGCAGTTCTTCCTGTCTGTATGGGCTTGTCAAATCAGGAAGCTGCCATGCATGCGACAGGCCTCATACAGGGCTGATGTGCAGGCTGCATTTAGCTGGGTGAGTTTAAAGTTGTGCTAGTTCTGCTTGGGAAGCAAATTTGTTTGCACAGTCTAGGCGGTCTGAGCTGGATGTGTGCCTGGTTTATTTCGAAAGCAGAGCTGAGGTAATTTGCTGCTCAGGCCCACTGCTTCGATTTCAAGTTTGCAACACGCTGATTACTTGATATGTTGACAGTGACTTGGTAGTGGTACTCGAGCCTAAATACTTTTGCTCCACTGTAACCATTGGAAATAGACTTGAGACCAAGAGCGCTGCTGGCCGGCTGCTTGTTTTCACCATCGCCAGTATCACCCAGCAGAATGGGAGGAAGAGCTAGCATCTTCCATTGGCTTTTATGCCCCTGGATTTAATTTTGTATAGGAAGCTGCTTTGTACTGAATCAGATCACTGGTCCACCTAACTTAATATCTTCTAACTGGCAGCAGCTCTCCAGTTTCAAACAGGGCTCCATGCCAACACTTTCTGAAGATGGTAGGAACTTCCTGCGTGCAAAGCAAGTGCTCTACCACCTGCTATTGGTCCCAGACAACAATCATGCCTCCTGAAAACAGCTCAAAGTGACAGGCTTCTGGCATGGCTTCTTGCCCAAAGGAGAAGTCTCTCTCTCCTTGCCTCCCCTGTGTGTATGTGTGTTGGCTGATGTAAAGCTAGCAGCATCCAGCAGCTTTGTGTGGATCTTGCCCCTTTTTGAGTCTCTTGTGCCATGTTTACTACAACCTCCTAAGCCCAGGTTATTATACTTAGTTATTAGTAGTGCATAGTTTATGATGCAACAGCATCTTCTAACTTCATGTATATAGTGTGAATAATTGTCTTGTGACTTGAAGCACTAAAACACTTCACGTTGAACTTTGGGCAAAGAGTTTTCCTCACTGTCAAGTCTGAAATAGCTGACAATGGAAAAGAACCAAGATCTTGAAGCTCTGCTGTGTTACTCTGCTGGTTACACTGGCATGGGTGTGATCTGAAAACTTTATCAGTACTGACTTCTGCTGAGGGTAGGGGTGGTTACAAAGGAGAGAAGGCATAGGAAAGGACGTTGGCCTGTTCCATTTTTAGTAGCATACCTGCCTTGCTTGTGTGATTCTCCATGTGTTTCTCTTCTCTGTCTTTGAGGCCGACTATGAACAAAAACAAAAAATGATAGGTTGCGTATGTTCACAATCTTCTAGAAAGTTACGTTGATATCTTCCTAGGGCAAATCACATATTTCATCCTTGACACACTATATTGACACTTGAGATTAACTTTTCCTTTTTTCCATTTTATGAATATAAATTTTATTATCATAAGCACTAAATACAAAAATCCATTATTAAATTAATTTGTCTATACAGAAATGTTATATAAATGTTGGATACTGTGCAAAGACATTCAACATTTTTCAATATAAGACAACCCAAGGTTTTATTTTAATTTATAAAATAATCATAGTTCTAAAAAGAGATTATTTTAGCCAGCCAAATTTAATGTGCAACTAGACCTCAAATATATTTAAATCTATGTCTGCTTCGATAAACTATATGCATTTGTTGCCTCCTGCATCCTTACATTCCAATACAGTATGATATAAACAAGCCTCACATTTCAATGAATCATCTTGCTGTCAGCCTTCCCTAATCCTTATTATATTTGTAAGTTTGTGCATTTGAACCATATCTCAGAACTTGGTTGCCAATTTTCTTTTTCTGGAGGATCTTATTCTTGCCCCACTCCACATGCTTGACATCTAGGAATGATCCATACCTTACATTTAATGCACATCCAACAGCACATAACTTCACCCAAAGAAACATAGAAACTGCAATTTGTTAAGGATTCTGGGAATTGTACTCCTGTGAGATGGGAACTACAGTTCCCAGGACTTTTGGGGGGAAAGTCATGTGCTTTAAAGTCAGGGTGACATAAGAAGGTGAAGGATAATTTATTCATCTTCCTGTAACGCGACTTCCTTGATGTATCCAAACAATATTACTGCATTAGAGGATCTTGATGCAGTTCGTATTCCACAGTTTTGCTTATTTCCATTTATATTTGGTGCCAATATGATCTGCTCTATGAAGATGACCAGAGAATATGGAAAATATGATAGATTGACACCTCCAGCATAAGCTACTAACATTGGGGTATGTTCTATTTAATCTTTTTTGAGGGGGAATCTCACTCCAAAAAAAGTTTTTAACTTGCAGTGTGAAACTTAGATGATTGGCCTGCAGAAGAGGGAAAAGTAAAGTATCAGAGGCAGGAGGTTGTAAAATTACACACAACCCCTGGGTAATGCTCATGGAACAAAGGATAAACATCTGCTGTATAGAGTCAAGTTCTCATAGCCTTTACTCAGTGTTTGAATCCTGCAGGGATGGGAGACAGGTGAAGCTATCGTTTTCCAATTCCCTCCACCCCCGTCACTGTTTTTAGAAGGCTATAGGAGCATTTTTTTCTTGCTAAAATTGATGGGTTTTAACAAGGGTCTTAAATAGAGGGTCTTGTTAAGAGCTCCCTGCCTTTCTCCCCATAATTTGAGCTCTGCAGAACATGAGACAATAACATTGTGAGTGAACTCATATTAACACTTTAGTAGCAACAACAACAGCAGTGCTCAAAATAATTCTTCAGACATTTTAAGCCACATTTTAAAACAATTTGATTATCTTCCAGGTAGACTAGAACACCAAATGGCACAGGTTAATCTCCATGGTTCAGGTGCAGACTAACAATGTCATAAGACCCTGGCCAATAGGAGGCATTCTCTGTTTCCACACAAGCCAAATGCATTTCAGAATGTGTCACAAAATGCAAGACAGCTTTTAACTGTTCCACTGAAAGGCACTTTCAAAACACCAAAAGAACAATGTACCAACAATATGAAGATGACGGTGTGGGTGCACTGACCAAAAAAATGTGTCTGCAGAAGACAGTGAATGCACTTTATGGCCATGTGTGCATACACACTCAGTGTTGTTGAAAGTGGCGTACTCAGAGTGGTGCAACATCCCATCCAGTACATTACCCTGACAATACTGAACCCACCTATTTGTGACACAGTGGCTGAAGTAGGCTCTGTCGAGCCAGGTGCTGCCATCAAAATCTAGTGAACTCAAGGGACTCCCTGGAGTCAAAGATGCACAGTGCATTCTGGGGAAATATATGACCTAGGTCATTTGATGTACTCTGACAGTTGCCGACTTCTTTCAGGTTGGGCCCCTTCTAAAAGAGGATCTTCTAAATTAGCACACTTGTGGGGGGCAAAGCAAGCAAAGTAAGCTTTTAAACATGTAAAATCCAGGCTTAATGAATGAAAAATGATGCATCATGTTAGCAGACTCATTTGCTAATCTCTCCTCTTGTCTCTGCCAATTCAGGTGCACTTTGCATTGTCTTATGTAAGCACACATACACACTAAAAAAACACACTAACAAAGGAAATTCATTATCAAAATAGCTTTTGGTAATAACAGAAAGCAACTAAAAGCAGGCGAAGGCTAGTCTATATTCTTTTCTTAGGGAATTTGATGAGCTAATGCGTGAAATTTGGCTAGCAAAATAGACTCAGAAAGCAGACAAGTGTTGGGGCATGAACTTTTAACATACCCCCCTTAGAATTAACTGTGCAGAATGTTATAATAATCACAAAAGAAGATTTTTTAAAATGTTAAAGTCACTTTGTTATGCAAAACTAACGAAGCATTATTATCCCTCATCAAGAAACACATACTGAAACATGCTTACAACATGCTATTTCTGCAACTTATGAGAATTGTTTTATTATTTCTGCTTTAAGTTCTGTGACATGCTTTTATATCATCTCATTTTTGTAAACCACCCCATGTCTATTTTTGGTGGAGGGCAATATAGAAATCTCTTAATAATAAAAAATTCACAGATACACACATAGTTAGTCTGCACACATCTCTCTATGCTGTAGAGCCTATAGCCTATAGTGGTGGCCAAACTTGGCCCTTCAGCTGTTTTTGGACTACAACTCCCATCATCCCTAGCTAACAGGACCAGTCGTCAAGGATGATGGGAATTGTAGTCCCAAAACAGCTGGAGGGCCAGGTTTGGCCACCACTGACCTATAGGATTGTAAGGCTCTGAAAGCCAAGCATCATTCAATGCCAATTCCTTTACTGAACCAGGCTCTTCATTGCCAAACATCTGTAACTGTTCAACCCATCTAATCCAGATTAATAGTGTACCATAAAAAGAAAGCAAAAAGGTTCAAAGTGTAATGTGCCAACCGATACCTTGGAGGTGAAGGGAGGTCAGTAGAACAAATATAGATGACTCAAGCAAGTGAACTAAGCTGCAGGGGAACTGAAAACCTTCCAAATGCAGCAGTAAGATAAACCAAAACAAGCATTGCCTCTTGACTTCTGATACCCTTGGACAGGATACCCACTTGGACAGCCCACTGGCAGCAAAAAAATGTCCTTTACAGCATGTAACAACAAGCTGTTTTTTAAATTTCCCACAATGCCCAGGAGCAAATGCTACATTGGTTGCTCTCGGGCATTGTGGGACATTTAAAACCATGACTCATAGTTGTCTGCCATTGCCACCAGCAGGTCAGCTGTGGCTGGAAGAGGTGGGGGACCCATGTAATAATAATTTAATGTAGGAGGGGTTTCATAGAAAGCACTTTCCTAAGGGTTCTCAAACCTGGAACTGATCCTGGATTGTCCATATTGACACCATTATTGGGTGGGATTCAATCACAGATCGGCAAATTCAGGTTGCACTCTTGTGCAACAAACACAACCTGCCCCTCAGCAGATATTTTTTGCAATAAGGAAAGTGACAGGAAAATGTGCTGGAAAGTGTGGTAGAACATTTGCTTCATGCAAACAAATCAGAATGAATGCTTAATACACTGGCAACATCTAACCTTTCTGAAAATTTGTGGGAACAAATCAGGATAAATGCTCAATCAACAGAACCCCTGGAACAAAACCCTGAGTGCAAATGTAGCAACTCAGAACAGACAAGCAAAGCTATGCACCTAGTGAGCTGTCATAGTATCTAAATACTCTGTTCTTACATTTGTAGAGGAATTAATAATTTTACTACCTGGTTGTTTACAATGTGAGGGGAAGGAACCAGTGCAGTCATGTTAAAATGGAATTCTAAACTGCTTCCTCATACATTTTTCCTTCATTTAGCTCTCCCTGCTATTCTCTGCACTAGAAAGAAACTGAATTCTTTGATCATTCTACATTTCTTAGACAATAAAATGCAATCAGACAATTCCCAGGAACAAAACTGAAGGAGAAAACAAAAACACGAAGACAATGCCTCAGTAGTTAGAAGTCTGTGTGCAAGATGTTTCACTTCAGATTGGAGATGGAGGCCCACATACTTAACACTTATCCAGATAAACAAATTACAATAAAATCGTCATTGCACACAGAAATCCTGCGCCTCGATGTCACATCTGCCCTATCCATTTAAAGCAGTATCATGCCACAATAAATACGGTAGTCACTGCTTCCCCCAAAGAATCCTGGGCTGTGTAGTTTCTTAAGGGTGTTGAGAGTTGATAGGAGACCTTCACAGAGCTACAAGAGTTCCCTGGGAATAGGATTGGATTGTTAGTCTACCCAGGGAATTTGTTACAAAGTGAAGAAGTTCCTAGTTTTCATCAGGGTTGTAGTGCACAGAGAAGGGAGTTGTAACCAGTTCCTACGAAGCTATGATCCTGTTTAGAATTCCTCCCCCTGCCCCAGCCCCAGTGTGCAGGAGGTTGGGTGGCCAATTAGCTTTAGAAAAAGTGTCAAAGAGGGGCTTAGCAGCGGCTTAACACCTGCCAATGGTGCCTGTAGAACCTGTGACCAAGCTGAATGCAATTCTGCAGTCAGATTTTGGCCTGCCAGGTGCCTTAAAAACTACCTTTCATGGGCTTCCCCTCCCCTGCACATCCCAGTATCCCTGCTATTATAATAGCTCTGCACCCGCCATGTCTGAGTGGTGTTGGAGGGTTAGTGCTCCCATCTCTTATCCGAGGCTATTCCCACTCCTCACTCATCCTGACTAGCAAATTAAATTTTTGTCTGTTTTCCACTCAGCCACTAATATAAATTATTCCCAGAAAGGGAAATCTGGATCAGAGTCTGGGTGTGGGGTCACATCTACACCACACACTGAAAGCACATTTAAAACATAATGCTTCTCCCAATTATCTTGAGAACTGTAGTTTACCCCTAACAAGGCTACAGTTCCCAGTACCTGTAACAAACTACAGTTCCCAGGATCCTTTGAGAGGAAGCCATGTATGGCATGGATATGACCAAAGAGTTAGGAGGTTTGCTGTGAGCTCTAGCCCTGATCCAAATACCCACAAAGTTTGTTTGATTTGTCCAAAGAAACAGGTGGTCAGGAGTTCCAGCCATGAAACTCCCATGTCCTATCTAGTATAGCTTTCATACTCGTTCTTCAGGAGGCACAATAGTGTGCTCTGCAGAAAGCAGTAGCATAAAAACCCTCCCTGAGTTTCTTAGACATAGTAAGCCTTGCTCTGTTATGCCTGAAAGGGGAATGCAAACACAAGTATGGGGCATGGCAGGGGGGTGCACATACTAGCCCTGTCCCCAACATGCTTCCCCCATGCATGTTGCGTGTAAAGGTATGAAGGGTATTTTTCATGCGTGTTCACGTGAACATGCTTTGAAGTCTCTGTGTGGTTAGGACCCCTGTTCAATATGGGAAGGTCAGGGGTGGGGGAGCAGACAGGAACATTGGGGGCAGGGGCTACTTGTGTTTATATGCACAGTTCAGGCATAGAGTATGACATAATGTTGTGAGCTAGCTTTTTAGTTATTATGGGGTTTGCATCTTGTATTTTGCTCATCTGACTTATTTGACCAGACTGCAGGAGGACAGGAAGACTGGAGTGCCTGGAACAGGTGAGGCTGCAGGTCCCTTATTTTGGCTGCTGGTCCCTTATTTTCAAGGCTGCTGGTCCCTTATTTTCAAATCTGTAAGTTGACAGCTATGATCTGGAAGCACCCTCAATCGTAGGTATTTCAACCAATCAGAGAAAAACTTAGGTTTTTGTTCATGGTCCAGTTGCAGGAAAGGTAAAGGGGATCAGGTGTTTTTTTTTTTGTTGGGTTTTTTTTACAAGTGAATAGACAGCTTTACTGCTGGGCTTTGTTCATACATGTGGGGGAAAAACACTTCCACATTAGGTTATCCTCCCCAAAACCCAACCCACCAAAAACTGTTGGATTCCCTCTCCCCAAATTTCATCTGCGTTCTGCCCAATGCTGGGCATGGGCATAGCCAAGTAAATAAAATAAAGTAAATAAAAATACTTAAATAACTGACCAGTCGCATTGCGGACAGCTTAGTTGTGCCCTCCTCCCAACATAAGGCCTGTCCCCCTGTAACATAAACCCTGGCCTCAGGGCGCATTCGACTTTGAGAATTTTTGGTTTTAAGCACTGGCAATACTAAGACTGAAAAGGTCTAAAGAGGTGATGAGAAGGAAAAGAAATGTCCACAACTCCAGGATTCTGTGTTACAAGTGATAGTTACTTAATAAAGTGGAAGTTACAAGCACTTTAAGAAACAATCGTTCTTAAATCCTGGTGCAATCATCACTTCACTATCAGGGAGAACATATTTTTTCAGTCTTCCAAAAGTGTAACTATGGTACAAATAGAACGTGAAGGTATTATTTTACTTTAATTAAATCACTACCTTAAAAGAAGTTATTGAATAATTTTCCCACTGTTAATCAGAAATAATATTAGGGTTGCTCTTGAGGCCTTTTCTGAATTAGCAAAGGATAGCTGCACATGAAAAGGGAACTGAAATTCTGAGGTGTGCTTCAATTTTGCACAAGGAACTGCACAATCTCTTGCAAGTTCTTTACAGTGACTCCAGTACTGCTGCCAAGCTTCTTTCTTCTGGATCCTATCCTGTGAGCCTAACTTTCAGTTTTGCACACCACAATGAAAGGGTGTTGCAAAAGGTGCTTGATGAGTGAATAACTTCAAATAGCTCAGTCAAGCAATGCAAGATGTACAGCAGAGGAAGGCAAAAAGTAAGCCAAATAATATAATCTTATCGATTTTATTTTTTCATAATCTCTGGAAGCAACACAATATTGACAACTATCTTTCTGAATGACATAAAACTTTCCTCCCCCACCCACCCCAGTTCTGATAAAAGTTGATAAAAAAATCCAATGAGAGAGAGAGAATGTTGGCGGGAGGAAAGACAGATGGACAGGTCCTCTCAGTAGAGATGGAGAGATGCATTAGGGTGAATTCAAGAAGCGGGAAGATGGTGACAGTGGAAAGATGCTTAGGTTGTGCAAGTGGTAGAAAGAAGAAATTATCATCAGCACCTTTGATTTCTCAGGGCAGTTTACATAGATGATAGTTAAAAACACAAAACATCAGGTACATTTAGAAAAAGACTGAAACCCTAACAAGAGGACACTCATGGTAAAGACCCACTTGTCCAGCTGTGAAAGCCTGTTGGAACAAAAATGTCTTCACTTGTTTACAGAAAGTGCAGGAAGTGGGTGGTGGTAGCTTGTTGTATCTCAGCAGGAATGTCACCAAGTAGAAAATGTGGTACATAGGCTAGAGCAAGGATGGCAAAGCTGTGCCCTTCAGTTGTTATTGGGCTGCAGCTTCCATCATTCCTAACCATTTGCCATTCTGAGTGGGGCTGGTGGGAGTTCAAGTCCAACAATAATGTGTTGAAGGCTGCAGGTTTCCATTTCTGGGCTGGAGGAACAAGTAGTTTACCAAGTGCCATCACAGAAAAAAAATCACAAGGGGAAGAAGGAGTTAATAATAAACTCAACCTACAAAAAGTAAAAAGAAATGGGTATCACTTCTCCAGTCTTTCGTAGTGTATTTTTCTATTATCTTCTTGGCACCTGTTGAAGACCTTCCTTCCCCAACAATACTTTTAAGTGAAGATCGTTTAAAATAAAAAATAAAAATCCCAGTCTGTATCTGTGTTAGACTTGAAATTCTTTTTTACTGTTTTTTACATATTTTTACTGTTGAATTGCTTTGGGGTAATTCTATGAGAACCAACTCATAAGGGAAATAATAACTATCAGCAGTAGAGCAAAGAGCTAAGGACAGGGAAGATTAGTAGGTGTGACTGCTGTTAGAAATGATGCAGTAGGAAAATGCAGAGCAGACAAAAGGAAGACGATAAAACGAGAGGTAAAAATAGATTAAATCTGGGTCACAGTGGGATTCTAGTGGCAGCACAGGGACTAAGTGGGGCTGCTCTGTGGCAGTGGGAGTCCCCCCTCCCCCCCACTTCACCTTCCTCCCCTTTGGCAGGCTTTCCAGCCTGTGCATGTAAAAGAATTCATTTCAGAACCCCTCTAGCCCTTCTTTAAGGCAAATCCCCATCCTTATTCCTATCCTAGCTTGAGTCAAGATTGTACGCAGGAAGTTGCAATGGTGGAAAATTTTCATGATCACTGCAAAGCAGCCTCCGTTCCAGTTACACCTTAGTTGTCACCCATTAACTGTTCTACCTCACCCAGTCATTTATATAAGATGTCCACCTGTGGGTGCAGTAAAAGAAGAAAACCCAGTCAAAAGGAGGCTCTGCTCCTGTTTGGAAATTCAGGAAGCTCTATTAGAAAAATAACTGGGTTGCCTCCAGAGCATCAGTACTTTTTGCAATTCAAATTGCAAAAAGAAGGAATTCAGCTGTATACCACAAGGTTAGATTTGAGCAAATAAAGTGGATCAGGGTGTTCTGGCACAACAAATCCATCTTTATTTAAAGGACTTTTTGCAGTTAGGCAAGTGACAAGGAAATGCAAAGTGTGGGATAGAAGACTGATCAACAGGGAGCCATATAACCATAGTGGCAAGCAAATCAGAATGAATGCTCGTTGGCATATAGCCTCCCCACAAATCAGAACAAATGCTCGATAAGGACTGTACATGGTATAACTTCCATGTAAGCTTTGTGCAAGCAGATCAGGATGTGCAGGCTCAATAAACATGTCATCTGGAGGAACTAAGGATCAGAAAATGTTTTGATCTCTCATTGGCTGTGATAGCTGGGGTTGGTGGGTATTGGAGTCCAACAAGAACTGGAAGGGTAGAGGTTCCTCCCTCCTGAGACAGACAGGGGTGTGTGGGACACAATTTACAGAGCAGAAAAGGTGTTTGGGCAGAGGGTGCTGAACCACTTTGTGCCCCAACACAACCTGTCTTCTGATGTCACTTTTCCATCAGCCAGGCATGGATAATGATACTGAACCTACTTGAGAGACAACACTGTTATTTAAGTGAGAAAAAAATATATTTACTTAAGCCAAGGGTCATTAGCCTTTGTAGTAACTTGGTTTAGTTATTTCACCACATCTATACCATTTGTACCAACTTTATCCAAGGCCAAAAAAATCCTATACCTGGGAGTAAGTCCCATTGAACTTGGGGGAAGGGGGAGTTCTGAGAAGGCAGTGCACACACAAGGAAAATAAGATATTTAAGGCCCTAGATATAATCATTGCCTTATTTCTCAGTGCTGGGAACATACAAACTCCAACAAAATTGGGACAGGGCAGATTAGATTCCCATAGGAGCACAGGCAGAAGGATCAACTTCAAGACTGAGCCCAGAGTGGAGTCTGGAAGAAGCAGACTCCTGATTACTAGCAGTAATCCTGAGCAAGCAGCAAGAGCAAGAGACTGACAAGCAAAGGCAGTGTAATTCAAAAGGTCAATAATAGTAATCAGGAAGTAATGGTGACCAGAGATATATATATTTCAGGACCCTGGACAGGACCCCGAGATAAGATAACTCCAACAAGTGCTGTGCAGGAACTGAGCTGTTCTATTGGCCCTGACTACCCTTCCCAGGACTCCTACAGCTTCAGCCCTCTGTCCTGGAGTCTGATACACTGCCGTCTCTCCATTCTTTTTAATTGAGCACACTACCTTTTGTGGTGAACGTTCTCAGTGGCATTTGAGGCCCTTAAAGGCAATGATTCTGGCTTCATGATGGGGTCCAGCTTGGAAGCTGCAGTGACTGGTGGTCCTAGCTCAGGGGTCTCCAGTCCAAGCATGTCTGATTCTGAAGGTCTCTGCTTACTGGACTTGGTCTAGCACCTGTGGGTTGTGCTACTGCCTCTTCTGACCCTCCTGATTCATCCCCCCTCAAAATCAGTGTCCACGTTGGTGCTGGCCATCTAGATGATGATGGCAGGCACCTCTGCGCACTCAGCACCTTGCCTTTGCATGTTTCCTTACTGCATGGTGAGCTTCCTACTCATTTACACTAGTAGGCATACACTTGTTTCAGATGTTGAAACAAATAGCCATAAGTCAGAGACAGCCTGTTGCTGAGGTGCTTCTCTACCCCTACTTAAAGGCCAACCTTATCCCACTGATGGCTTTATATTGGTTTTAGTTGTTATCTCTATGCTGGATTTTCCATGTATTATTTTTTTTGCTGGAATGGGCTGAAACATCTGGAGGGTACCAGGTTGGCAAAAGCTGTAAATAATAGTTGAATAGTTTTGGCGTCTTCTCATGGGAACACTAGCTAGAATGGGACAATTTAAGTACATCAAATTAAAATTAACTGAAGAAAAGCATCCTTATGGTGGGGCCATCCATGGAACTCATGGTTTTTCTAGAAACCAGAGACAAAGTTGAAAACAGCTGCAAAATAAAAATCTTTCAGGGCAAAATTGTGTTGGGTGGTGATGTTTTTTAAAATGTCACTATCAGGAAAGAAAAAGGCAAGGCCACAGTCATGATACATTGTTGTCAGTATAATTTGTTTCAAACTCAATATTGAAAGGAAACCAAAAGCAAAATTAGGAAGTATTGTACAGGCAGCTCCCATTTTGTGCACCTTCAATGTATCTACAATTGTGCGTGTGCGCACAGTGTTTGGCACCAGAAAAGGGGAAGGGCGGGACAGGCTTACGCGCAGTAACACTTGGAGGGCCACAGGTTTCCCATCCCTGCCCTAAGAAAATAAAAGTAGCTTTATTATATTAGGAATTGGAAAGTAGGTACCCTGTCTCCACCCATTACCTGATCCAGTGTGAACAATCCCTTTTCCAGGGTCTGCGAGAACTTTCCAAAAGCAATGTCCTGATTTCAGTACATCAGGTATCAGTATCAGCACCACATTGGGTCCTGCCCCCCCCCCACCGCCCACTCCAACAAAACATTCCCATTTCATGAAGGAATGCTTTTTATCAGTAAAAACAGCCTCCCTGTTGGAAGCCAAATCCTGATCTACCCTTAGTCTTCATGCATCATATTACGATGTACATATTTGGTTGATGATTTACAAATCTAAGCTTCCTAATTTTCTTTTGATGGGCCAGGCATATTTAGCAAGTCCCATACATGAGGTGTGGGTGTGGGTGTGAAACAAGTCTGCTAGAATTGTTTTAACCAGTACTTTATTCTGTGGAATATATAAGATTCTCATCTCTCTGTTTTTCTTATTTGTTTTCTTGCTCTGGACTGTTACTAGACAACCTATCTGTAATTTTTGATGTGCTCTTAGGTCCAGTTTGCCCAGTCTCCTGCAGAGCACAGGAGAAAGTACAAGCTGTCCCCTCCTGTGTCTAGTTTCTCTGCCCAGACTATATCAGGTGCATGTCATTCCAATATGCAACCAGTTAATAGAATCTTTCAGAACTCCTGGAATAAACACAGGGCACCTGATGAGTCCTTTATGTCTTGCCAATTGGCTGTTGGGCCAACAATTACTGCTTTCTTTCACAGACTTCTGTAGCTTTCCATTTCTTTTCTGTGCTCCCACATGCCATGGAAAGCAATTTGAAATGGAAATTAGCGTGATTGAGATCGATGTCAGCTGCAGCATACACAAAAGTATGATTATTGGAAAGCATGAACCGGATCAGGCAATTTAAGCATCAATATATCTTCCAACATTTCAGAAGAGAACATAAGGACAGCGATTTATGTCCTTGAAGGCCTGTCCTAGGCCAGGTGGTGGTGGTGTATGTGTTTGAAAAGCAAATATTAAGCAAATAATCACTAAATTATAATACACACCCTTTTCACATCATAGATCACTGCCTGACAGTGCAATATTAAACCTGCCTACCCAGAGGTAAGTCCTGTTGAATTCAATGAGGCTACTTCCAGGTAAGCAGCGTTAGAACTGCACCCTAAGTGTCTTTGCCACACACGTTTTTGAAGGTTTTGCTCCACTTGCTTACACTGTATTAATCTATTTGGCAGTAAAAATTAGCAAATGTCAATTTTCTTTAGTATCTGTGGCAATTTATCAATTTAATCATTCAGCTGTGAATGGTATCTCCTTTACCTATTTAGAAACCAGCCCTGAAAGCATTTCATAGGCTTGGATCTGAATATAATTTATGGCAGTTAATAGAAGAAAAGTTATTCCGCTGTGTAGCCTCTTCGGAGTGTCAGGGGTCCTTCCACTGCGAGATGATGGCTATGGCCTGTCCCCAAAGCCAGAGGTGTTACTGCTTCTGAATACCAGTTGCTAGAAGCCACAGGAGGTGAGAGTGCTCTCCTGCTCAGACCTTGCTTGCCAGTTTTCCACAGGCATCTGGTTGGCCATTGTGACAACAGGATGCTGGACTAGATGGCCCATTGGCCTGAAACAGCAGGCTCTTCTTGTGTGATCACATGTTCAAGAGGTTGCTACAGGAGGGGGCTATTGACCCTGACATCAGGCAGAGTTCTTCATATAGGTCAATTCCCTCTACCCCAAAACCCCCAAGCCCACCCCACACTGTTCAGGTTGTGCCCTCCTGGCCTTCTGGAGAGGCTTTCCATGGGATGCAGAGGGGACTTTCCTTCCACAAGCTTCCTTAAATTAACTTATCTTAGAATATAAACTATTAACACAAATACTGATACTGCAGTAATAGTTTTGAAACTGAACCTCTTGGCCTTCCTAAATCAGTGGGGTTACATTACTTTAAAAATGTTAGATTCTCCCCACCAACAACATGCTCAACTCTATTAATTACAATCATTTTCACAGGTTATGCTGAAATAATATATAAAACTGGTTTTTAAAATTAAGAGACTTATGGCTATCTTACTTAGCATATGTCTTAGATAACAGTTTTTGTAATGAAAACTACAATGTCACAGTCTCTGATCTAATCTGCACAAGCACTTAACCTGCTCGCCCACAGTAAAATGTTGAACTGGGCAACTGGCAGTTAATATTAGAAATACTGAACAGATAAAAATATATGGACCATCAGTATCCCGATCTCCAACAATTGTATGTTTTCTCCTTATTATATCAGCCCAAGAAAAATAACGCATCTTCATTGTAGAAATAAGCAGATCAGGAATCTAGAGGGAATTTTATAACTTTCCCTATTTTTCCACAACAGTTTGCCATCTGATTTGACTGATTTCCCCTTCAAAACACTAATACAATATAAGTAAATATTAATAATTATAATGGGCATATACATAGAAAGTTGAATCATGACACTCAAAGAAGATTATCATGGCAGTTTTAAACAACATACCTCTTTATGTGTTGGGTATGTATTCAAAATTTGAAACTGAAAAACATTAGAATTTGTCTGTAAATTTCTTGTAAAATATCTATATTTATATCTAGTCACAGTCCTTCAGTAACAGCAATACATTGATTAAAATATTGTTTAATAAATGCCAGTTAAACTCCTCCTGCTTCTCTTCCCTGAAGCTAGAAAGCCATAATAAATTGAATTTTCATTTGTTCATCTGGTATGTTGAGTTGTAAAAATGCACAACACTGAATGAAAAGGGAGCAACACAAAGCATTAAAAGCAAAGAACAGAAGATCTCTTATACAAATGTGAGGCAGCTAGTTTGACCCATTAAGGCCGTTTTGTTCATCTGAAATACTGCATCATCTCTCACCCTTCAGATTGACAATTCAACTCACCTGCCTTTCTTGTAGACTTCGTGAATTTCTTTCCCTTGCCAGTGAGCTCTGCATTCTGTGGACAAAACCCATGCCCAAAACAGCAAGAAAATGCTAAACTGCATTTTATGAACAGTCAACATGATATCCTCTGGTCTTATGTCCCGAAATAGTCCACAAAAGAAGAAGAAAACCAAAATGAAGATCCTTTTTCTCTTTTTAAGACATTATCAGTCTGTTCATTATTGAAAGGATGTTTACTCATACGAAAAATCATCCCACAGTATTTAATCTGGACAGTGGGGAAAGCAATTTCCACTAAACCTATAAATCCCTCTACGTCAGATGGCAGGGATTTTCAAACAGTGTAGAATTCATGGATCTGCACAGAACAATTATTCTTTTTCACTTGAAACAGGCTATTGTACAAATTGGTTTAAAGTGAAGCATTTCAGGTATTTTAGAAAATGATATTTGTCATTCTCCTCTTGGAAAGCCAGGATTGTCCGGCTGTTCAGAGGCTGTCTAGCATAGCAGTTTAAACAGAAGGGAGGGTAACAGGAGCACCTGTTGAGATGTCTTTGTGTACCAGCACTGATTTTAACAAGCAGCCATTCTGGGGTGCATCATATACCAGCACTTCATTTTCACTGCTTTACTGTATGCGTGAAATATACTATTTTGCTCTGGTAGCACTCCGTCCTTGTTGTGTATGGAGATGCCATTATTGATGTGCTTCAAGGAACGTGCAGGGCTTGTGGCTTATGCTTTATTGCTGACTGTGTGCCAGGGTGCCTGGATATAGGAAGCATCCAATTATAAGGTGATAAAAGGTCTGCACAGAGTGAATTTCAAATCATCTCCAGAGCTGGATATTTATAAGCTAATCGTAGCTTATTATTCTCATCTCAACAAAGTAGGAAATCTAATAGGAAAAGAAAGTGATAAAGAGTTTTCACAGGCTTGGGTAGTATCGTTGCCAGTATTTGGCAGTTCATGAAAAGGGTATGGATGCTACAAAGGATTTAGAAAACTCGGAACTATTTGGGTGGGGATTCCCTCCCTGCTGTCAGTGCTGCCCATTCACTTGCCCCTCTCCATTTGAGCCCAGTCCATGCACTGTCCAGAGGTAATAGGCATGGCGAGAAGTTGGTGCTGCTGCATTTCCTTGTTCCTGCTGCTGCTCACTTTGTTAAAGGGGACAGGTGAACAGACAATAACAGTAAGGAGGAGCATCAGCAGAGCCAGTGGGATCCAGGGGTTGGGAGTGGGCCTCCTTCTAGGGTGTGAACCTTGGCCCATGCCCAACAATGCTGACCTCTGATGCTAACCCCAAGATAGCTGCACCTGTTGTTCCCTTCCCAATAAGTCACAGAGAATTCCAAACCCCGGAGATGGAATATGCAGTGGAAGGGAGATCAGCATCCCAAACCTTACTGGTTGCATTTGCCATGGTGGAAAAGGGTGTTTGCAGCAACTCCAGACTGTCACAGTTGAAGGGCCCAGGTCAGTAGCAGCTTGCCTTCAAGGTGCCAGATTTTGGAAGACTTTAAAGGGCCAACAATATCATATTAGTATTGCAAAGGCTGACACGTTGTGTTATCAGAGAAACTGAGCCCCAAACATCACATTTTGCATGGTCTTACAAATACAAACAACTATGCAGCAATGTAATTTGACTTCATTACACACCTTTCCCCCCCCTTTTGTTCTTGCTGCTTGCATTTATATCTTACTATCTTACCCTTTTCTCCAAGGAACCCAAGGTGGCATACATGGTTATTCCTTCTTCATTTAATCCCCACAACAACCCTGTAAGGTAGGTTCAGCTGAGAGGCAGTGACTGGCCCAAGGTTACCTAATGAGCTTCATAGTTGAGTGGGGATTTGAACCCTGGTCTTCCAGATCCTAGTCCAACACTCAAACCAAACTGGTTTTCCACATGTCATTAACAAGAACAATTGCATTGCACCTCGACACAATATAATAAGATATGGAGTGTTTAGCCCTACCATCAGATAACAGATGACAGTTACCCAAGAGGCAGACAATGTTTCATCTATTTATTTCTGCTATTTATTTTTTTAAAAAATTAAAATCTAGGTATTTGTGCAACAGTTCAGTGGATCAGTCATCCATTTTCATGGTGGTTTCTGAATGAACACAACAGTCTGATTGCTGATATCACTTCCAGTCTTTCACCTTGGCTTTGGTACCATAGTCTCAATTGGTGATATTGAATTTCCAGGTACTGCTGCTGCATCTGATGATTGTTGCACCAATATGCAGATGACACCCAACTCTATCTCTGTTCCATCTGGACCAGGAGAGGCAATTGAGGTGATAGACTGGTACCCAGAGGCACTGATAGACTGGATGTAGGCCAATAAATTGAAGCTGAATCCTGAAAAGACAGAGGTGTCATGGGTCCCAAGTTCTTGAGTCCAGGAAGTGGGGAAATGTCCTGCCCTGGGTGGGCTTGCACTTCCCTGTAAGGAGCAGGTCCACAGCCCCGGGGATGCTCAAGTGTTCAACCTTAACTGGAGCCTTGTGTGTGTATGTATGTGCATGTGATGTTTCAAATGGCTGGTGGAAAGTGATTCATAAATGAAATAAAAAAACATGATCGAAATGAATAAGATTATACATGATGTGGGTAAAGAGAAAAAGAGATTTTCTGCCACTCTTGACATAATACCAAAACTTATGGACATATGGTGAAGCTAAATGGGAGATTCAGTACAGATAAAAGAAAACACTTTTTCACAAAGTTCATAGTTAAACAATCAAATTTGCTCCAAAAAGAAATAATGGGACTTGAATGGTTTTTAAAGGGATTTATACAAATTCATGAAGGGAAAGACTGCTAGTTATGATGACATTGTTCTATCTCATGTTATAAAGTGTGTAGCCTGCAATTCTCACATGAAGCCTGGAGTGCTTCCAGGTTTCATGCCGAGTGTCAGGTTAGCCTGTGAGAAGTGCAGGCTTGTGTGCAAACTGCACACTTCTTAACACTCCACTGTTGGAGGCAATATACCTCTGAATACCAGTCTCTGTGAATTACAGATGGAGAGAGTGCTGTTGTGCTCAGGTCCTGTTTGCAGGCTTCCCATAGGCATCTGGTTGACCAACAGGATGCTGGACTAGATGGGCCTATGGTCTGATCCAGCAGGGCTCTTCTTACGTTCTCATGACAAGCTGGCTCACTCAGCAGAGCATGAAACTCAGGGTCGTGGCCTTGATCCCCACGTTGAGCAAAAAGATTCCCATATTGCAGGGGATTGGACGAAATGACCCTCATGGTCTCTTCCAACTTGACAATTCTATGAGTCACTCCCTTGTTTTCTTTCTTGCATAGATTGTAAATTCCCTCAGCTTCTTTAGACATGTACTATATAGCTTTGTCCCCCACATGTTAGCAATTTGAAGAGCAGTTTAGTTATAAAAGAACTAATTAAGGTCTCGAGACAGACCTCATGCATGCAGGCAGGAAGAGAGAGAGGTACTCTGTGGGCATTGGCAGATTGAACCCCATTGGGGCCTAGATTTACTGAAAAGCGTGGAGAAGCCAGAGGACCATGTCATATGGATGTGGAGGGAGTATTCTCAGTTTCAGGATTTTATGCCAGGAAATGGGAGTGATAGTATTATTTTTAATATCTCACTTAGAGCAGTCAAATGTCCAAGGCTGGCTTTCTGCTGTTGTGTAGAAATGGAGGAATGAAAAAGCATCACAGGTTCAGATCACCAACCCAATATGCTGCAGCCTTCTGAACAAGCTGCAAGTGAGAGAGAAGCCCGGTAGCAAACCCTCCTACGAGGGAATTACAGTACATTGAGTCTAATAATCTTAAAGGCATGCATGGCTGATGTGTACTTGGCATGGAATATTCCTCTCCCCATACAGCCATAACAGAAGGAGAAAGAAATCCAATGTCAAGTACCGTACTTCTTATACTATAAGAATCGCAACCAGATTATCATAAATTTCACAATGAAAATGCTTCTACTACCTGAACATCTATTTCAGCCCCACAGTACTAAGTCCCCAAGCTGGGTACCTCCTGAGAAAAAAACCCTCATAAGGCTCTATCTCCTTTCCCTGAAATGGACAATATATTTTAACATGTCACTGTTGAAATAGTCCACATTTTACATAAGTTACTATTCTTCCATTTCTATGCTCCAGGAAAATTTAATTGGAATCAGCTATCTCTATATTCATTCTATTTGTGCCTTATTACCTACGTCAGGGATGGGGAATCTCTTACTCTTCACAGGTTGCTTTTGGACACCTATTTGCATCATCCCTGATGCACTGGCCATGATAGCTGGGGTGGATGGGAGTTGGAGTCCAACAATCTCCAGAGGGCCACAGATTCCCCACCTCTGTGAGATTGTTGGACAGGAAAGAGTTTTATCACTGTTCCACCTTATCAAACAAACAAACAAACTGTACTACTGTACAGTATTATTACAGGGATATATGTTTGTTTGGTTGTTTGTTTGATACAGTAGTACAGTGATAAAACTCTTTCCTGTTATATTTTGCATCACTTCAGCTTCCTGGTTCTAATTAATCTAAGTTGCTGAGGGAGAAAAACGGCATTATCAGCTCCACATCTTGAGTGAAATGCCATGGGATGCTCAGGTGAAAAACGATACATATTTTATAGCCCTAAAAATAAATAAATACAGTAAAACAACCAGCAGATGGCATTTTTGTAGAAAGAAAATGGTTGAGAGTCTTAACCTAGGATAAGAATATGAAGCAAGCTATCATTTTGAAAATGCTGTGGTATTGTCTCGTTCTGTACTCAACCTTAGCTCCCAGCCCTGGACAGAATAATATTATAGGGACAAAAGCTTACAAGGTCAGGAACAATCAAAGCGCTTGAAATGAGGGATGCTATAACAGAGCTGATTCATTTGTTGTCCCACATGGAAATACCTTCCACATCCCCAGCCTGTCTGATACAGTTTTACCAGATTTGTGTGGTCATGGTTTTGGTTTGTTGTTGTTTTTTTACTGCTGACATCTGTATCCTGACCTTCATTTAAAGCCGCCCCCCCCCCGTTATTGGGTGAGGGATGCCATAATGATATCTGCACAGCTGCAAGCAGATTCAAAACCATTGTTGGCTGTTTGAGGGGCTTTCCAGTGGTAAATGGGGATAGTCAGAGGCTACATTAAAATAGAGTGAAACCAGGGGTATCTCTCAATATATGAGTGGTTGGAGCAGTTTATCTTCTCTTATAATTCTCCTAGCAGTTATTATAGGAGAAAATAAAATGCCACAACACTCATGACCCCAGGTCTCCTGAAACCAGAGCAAAAATAAAAACACAGGCAGAATATAGTTCATGTGCATCTAAGCCTGTGTAAATCCCTAAATGGATTGTATACTGTATAAAGAAAGGGGAATAAGCAAGGCAGAATGCAGTCAAGAAGCAGAAATCTCAAATGCTGCTCCTGAAAATTGGCCACATGCCAACATGAGCTAATGCGGCCGGATGTTGCTCAGATCTGCTCTGTTTAAAAGAACAACAGAATTCAAACCAAGATACTTCATTTACATCTCCACACAAAACACTGACAACATTGCCCTTGCACTGCAGCTGTTGCCTATCTTGCTTTTGTCACTGTAACCTTCTGCACCCTCACAAATATTTAGTTGGGTTTATTTGCACCCTCACAAACAACAGCAGGCCCTCTGTTTTTTCCCTTATGTTCCTCCCTCACACTCCCCTCCCTTCCTTCTTTCCCTCTCAATTTCACTTTTGTCTCTCAACTCCCACAGACCCTGTTCTGCACCTCAATACCCAAACTCCCTTTTCTCTTCAGCCCTGTTTCATTCATTCTCTCCCCTCTCCCTCCAATAAGGACCACCCCTTCCAGAATGCACCATCTCCCCCTTAAGATGCTGTCTCTATCATGCTACATTCCTTCTGTCTCTTACCAGCTCTCTCATTCTCACTCCCTTTCTAAATCTCTCAGCTCCAGGCTGCTCTTTCTCACCAGCAGCTTTCCTTTTCATGCCATCTGCCAGTTCTTCAGTTTCTCTGTCTTCTATCAGACTGTGCTGGGAACTCTCCACTTGGGCAATAGAGTCCAGGAATTACTCTCTGAATGAGCCTGGCAAGTGAATGTACGGTAACTGTACTGGCTAATACGAGTCCTTGCTGTGTTGGGAGATGTGTTCAAGGTATTATATGTGACACCCAAGGCTGGCATCAAGAGTGCCGTCAAATCTGAGTGTTTGGAAGTCCCCCACCCCGCTTTTGAGTCTTCTCTGAATAAATTTTCCTTCATGAGTCTAAGTTCTCAGCTTCAGCCTCAGAAAGTGCTTCCTCTGATCATTCACGTGGGAGAATGGTAAATTTAAGATTAAGGGATATGACAACAGGCCACTGATACAATATGGTACTTTTAATAAATTTGGGCTTATCCACACTTGCCTTTTGTCTGCTCTTTCCATGCAGAGGTCCACGCTTAAATGTTCTGTGTCCAATCTAAAGCTGAATTGGAGTAAACACTAATTCAAGTTTTCTGCAGATTGTCATTAAAGTGCAAATTTTCACAGGGAAAGCTCCAGAGCAAAAAGAGAAGGACACAGAACTTTAAATCGCAGGATATGCTTGGAAAGAGCAGAGGAAAGTTAAGTGTGGGTACGCCCTTTACTGCAAAGTTAAAGAGCTAGTCATAGTCACTGAATACTGATAGTACTGTTTCTGTGTGGAAAGTGGACAGGGTAATTAAACACTATGCAATAGAACAAAATATCATTATATCCTCTCCATCTCTCTCTCTCCCCCTCCCTCACTTTTCCCCCAGTCGAACACTGTCTATGACATTGTAAACATTGTAAACAAACTGTAAGACTCTATGAATTGAAAGTGGAGACACTATATGTACTTTTCCTTGTTTATTTGTTTGTTTTGTAACACAACAAAATCTTTACTAAAAACTGATTAAAAAAAAACCTCAGGTAAAACAAGCTACTGTACTTAACCCTCTTGATATAGGATACACTTTGACCAGGCACCTGACACTCAGCAGGGACAGTGCCTGCCTAACTTCTTGTGGAAGGGAGTTCCATAGAGTTTGGCCCACAACACCCAAAGCATGACTCCTTGTTGGCTTGCATTGTCCTTCTGGCCCATAGGGAGCCACCAATAGGCCTCCCCCTAATGATCTCAGTGACCGACTTGCAGTTTACTGGTTAGGGTGGTCCTTAAGGTGTCCTGGGCCTAAGTTAGTCAAGGCTATGTATATGAACCTTGAACTTGGCCTGGGAGCAGATGGGAAACCAGTGCTGGTCTTTAAACGCCAGTGTCATGTGTTGATGGTAGTCTGTACCCGTCACCAGTCTAGTTGCATCATTCTGCACTCCAGGGTCCTCTAGGGTTTCAGAGAGGGAACATTCCCAGCCCTACTAGGAAGCTGCCAGGGGATGTGGGAGTTTCTGCATCACCTCACCTTAGACACTGTATAAATATTCACTCACAGCCAAAATTACCTTTCAGCTTCGCTTCACTATTTTCAGCATTCCCTGTCTGACTCTTCTGCTGCTGAACTTAGAATATTTGATTACTTTAAATAATATAACAGGGGTTAGCCAGTTTCTGAGAGAAGGCTTGAAACCATAAGCAAGTGCACAGAGATTGTAGGCTACATAATTCCTGCCCATCCTCAACATGTTTCTGTTAATCTAGATTGGTTCTAGATCCTGCCATCCACAGAGGTGGGTGTGGCTACTTGATGTGCATTTGAAAGCTCTCCCCTTGATTAGGTTATCCAGCCTTATTCTCCCTACACATGTCCCAGGTAAATGAAGAAGTGAGTGGCAAGTCCAATCTTGGTATATGCTTCTCAGATGTGTTTCCCCCCTCTCTCATTCTCTTTTCTTTGTTGCAATTTTAAATTCTTGAACTCTGAATGTTGTGTGTTGTATGTTTTACTGTTGTAAGCCACTTTGAGATATACATGGTGGAAAATGGACTGTTTTTAAATTAATTAATTAAAATGCATAAAGTGAACCTCTGCCATAACTGAAGACAGTATTGAGCCAGTATCCTATATGTCAAATGGCACCTGGAGTTCATGAAAAAAACCACTGTCTGTCTCTAGCTGGAGAAGTAAGAGCCACAGCTACACTGGAGACCAATGAATCCAAAAGAAAGCTGAGTTTCAGTGACAAGCAACTATGGTTGTGTACACATTACACAGCAAGGTGGTTCTTTTTGGATCAAAGCTGGTTTGCGGGGGAAACAGTATCAAAACACAGTATTTCATAAGAAATGATAGGAGAGAGATGGATTGTTGCAGATAATGTGTGTACACTGCTTCCCAAACCAACAGTGGGAGTGCACTGGACACAGAGTAAACAGAAGTGTGTGCACAGCCTGAGTGAGGTCCAAGGTTTGTAGTGGCATGGCTGCACACTGGAGAATTTGCTTTCTGAGCAGCCTCCAAATGGTCACATATCCCTGACATTTCACTCACTGTTAATTTTCGCATTATATTTGACCTTCCACATAAAGGTAACATAAAAACCACCTCCAGAGAACTAATGGAATATAATGCATGTTTAGCACTTATTTCCATGTTATTTGATTCCAGAAAAATGCTTTTGCAGCCCCCTTCACCTGGAAAACCATGATAGTAAATTGACGGAATTTGGGGAGGTATACTGGCATACAATTCTTTCCAGCTGTTTTCATGGGGGAGCAGAACCAGAAAGCTCGGGAGAGTAATGTTGCCTCAATGATGTTGGTTGCCTTGTGAATGAAATTTAGCATGACATGCTGACATATTGGTCAAAAAGCCACAGTTCTATACAGTGGCGTAGCGTGGGGGGTGCCAGGGGTGCCGGCCGCACCGGGCGCAACATCTGGGGGGGCGCAAGTCCAGAGGGCCCAGCCGCGTCGTGCCCTCGGCCCGCCCCTATTGTCAGAGCAGCCGGCCAGCCTCCGCCTGCTCCTACCTTGCCCACCCGAGGACTGCGGCAGCGCTCGCCCCCGTGGCCACCTACCCCCGCCTCGCCCATTGGCTTGCCTCCCTCGGCCCCGCCTCTCTCCGATGGCCGCGGGGGTGTCCTGCTCGGCGCCGGCGCCTTTTTTCAGGAGGTAGGGAGGCTGGACGGGGAGGTGGGGTCGGAAGCGGGCAGAGAAGGAGGGGAGCTCATAGCCAAAAGGGCTGCGCCAGCCGGCAAAGGGCCGGGGAAAGTTTGGAGAGGAGAAACGCACCGTCATGATTTCCCGGTGGAAGCGGCAGGATTAGGGATGGCGAAGCGTAATTACGCACGAATTTCGCTGGGTGAGAGCTTCGGGGATCGATCGGCGGAAATGGGAATCAATTGGAATATGAGAAAGAGAGAGAGAGAGGGACCATCATTCATAGGCATAGATTTGTAGGGTTAGGGGGCGCAAATCCACAGGTTAGGGGGCGCAAATTACTTGCCTTGCCCCAGGTGCTGACAACCCACGCTACGCCGCTGGTTCTATACAGGTACTGGGAATATTAGAAAATGAGGCAGAAGCTCTAACGCAATATTCCCCATGTCTGAATGCACCCATAAAGCATGGACTACTTGTTGCTTGGAGTAACCTTCTTTTAAAATTAAGTATGGCACTGATTGAATTAGCATGCATGTGGTTTTGTTTTTTTAATGTAAATAGCAGATGAGGGATGTAGGAGGCAGCTTCCTGGACCTGAGAAGCTGAGGAGGGAGGGTTTAACCCTTTCATGCCATGGTCCCAATGAAAATCTGCCACAAGCACTGGGAGGGAGGTCTCCTTTAGCATCTGGGAAAGGAGCTTTTCCAACCCCTATGAAAGTCTGCTGATCAAGCTTGTTTTCAAGCAGGCTGAAGAATCTTTCTGCTTGATCCTTGACTTCTAAGTTTAGTCTGTAAAGATTCACCATTATACTCCAAATTGCTTGCAGAGTAGACATGGTCTCCTACTATGCGTGAGGCAGAGCAGTGCTTTCCTGAACTGATGATTCAGCAGAAGGTGGACAACTCAGCAATGTCTGAGAGATTTTTTAATCTTCGGAGGGAGAGGAGGTGGAGGGAGAGAGAGAGACGATATTAAAAATAGAAAGATCAGAAAGGGGAATGCAACTGCCAGATGTCGATAAGAAAGGGATTGCTGCTGCACAACTGTAACATGGTAGATTATTTGTGCTATAGGAAAGGCAGCATTCATATTCTGCATGATTTCATCTGTTCTTATTTTCTCCTGCCAAAGAAGGTCAGGCTGAGGATCTGTGAACCTGCTTGGGTTCACTGTACAATGATCAGATTTTGCTAGCAGAGATAATTCGGAATGATAGCTTAATTTTCTTATGGAAAAATGTGCTCTGTGTGTTTGTGTGTGTGTGTCTGCGTCTGCGTCAGAATAGTCAGGAAATAAGAAGAGGAAAAAAGTAGGTTGATGGGATAGCCAACAGCCTATGAAGGCAATGGCTTTAACATAACCTGACCTCACTGAGGAAATTCTAATAAACTGGCAATAAACCCCAGGAATAGAAGAAACATGGCCTTCAGACAAAGCTGTCTGAAGAAGCAGCAGACCTGAGCAGCTGGCCATCTTTCAGACCAGTGGTGTGCCTTGCATTGCAGCCTTTGCTAGGGGGAATTGTTCATTTCATGCTCCATGGAATCCCCAACGCAAGTTGTTAATTCCATCTTGGAGATGAACTAGGAGGACCCTGGGGCAGCCCAAGGCAATTGCTTCTGTAGTGATGAGCAGGGCAGAATGCTAACTGCAGAGGCAGGGGATACATACAAGCCAGGAATTAAAGAGAAGATCGAAGAGGAAATACTGCTTTGACCGTGTTCTATTTCATCAGTAGCTGAAAATGTTGGCAAGCAACTGCTTATGGAAAAGATGAACCTATAAAATGATGCTGTACTGTGACAATAACTATTGAAAGTAATCAATAGTCTCCAGTGGTTTAGAACTAAACACCTAAAACCTATAGCTCCAGCTGTGGAGAGGCAGATTTGGTCTGTCCTATGCCCCCAGAGATGCCCTCCCAAAGGCCATATCGGATTTTAGTTTTAAAAATTCAGACTGGGGTAGGGGAAATCTTTTGAGTCGCTTACTCCCCCCCCCCAACTATGCACAGTTATGAAAGGTGGGGGGAGAAACGAATTCTTGAGCCTTGCTAGAAGATATTAAATGCATATCCAACAGAAGCGGGCTGTTTAGTCTGGTGAAAAAATGTGTGTGTATTTATTCCCCCCTGGTGGAGCAAATGTAAAACTGCAAATTCTATCCCCCAAATTATTTTAAAATATTCCTGTGCTGTGACAGTGGCATGCAAAAATGATTTAAACTTGAGGGAGGGGAGGGGAAACATAAAGCAGATTAATAATTATTTTTAGAGACATTGGGTTAGATTCCAACTTAGCTGGCTGCTCCTAATTACCATTGCACTCACTGAAATTTAAGCCATCCCCAAAGTCCCTTTGATTTCAATGGGACCTAAGTTTTATTAATGACACAATCCTATACATTTCTAGTGAGGCATAAGAATGAGTCCATTTCAGTTTTTATCTGTTTCTCATTTTTCTAATCTTAAATTTGGTTTTCAACATTTCCACATCATTTTTTAAATAACCCTCATGAAAATGCACCAGCATTTTGATGCAACTTCCCTTAACATACATACATCTTTGCAAAGCAGTTTCCCCATATATAATGCGTTTTGGCACGCTGTCCTCACTAACACATAGATTTTTTTATGCACATTTGCAGATTTTGAAGGATGGCTATGGTTTGGTGCACATCTTATTTTAGAAAGAGTGAATTCACCTTTAAATGTGAGCTGAACCAAATCCCTCCATCCCTATACAGCAGTTATAAGTGCCATAGGATTCCTTCACACAGGGGAATTCTATGGCAAAGTCTCCTGGGATGAGATGCATGGGATACACTAGATCTCTAATTCAGTCAGGCTCAACTAGTTTTAAGTCCCCAACCCCTGCTCAGTCAAAGATACACTTTGATAACTTACTCATCCTGATTCAACCACGACTTCACTTGCTGAGCCAAGGCCGATGTAAATCCCCCAAAGTGGGTGCTCTGGGGACATGGCTGGAGCAGAACCAAAGAGGGGGATCCTAAACTCTGCCAGTTTGGTCACGTAACCTGGCAACCCAACATAAAATGCTATTTTAATGGTTTGCCACAGTTAGGCAGAGGAGAAGTTGCTGCTAAACAGAGTTTGGATCTGGTATAACTTTGTGCCAGCTTAAATTGCAGCAGCTTGTTTTATGCCAGCTTCTGGTCCATAGGATTGCTCCCTTAGTCTAGAAGATCTAACACATTATATTTGCACACACAGTTTTCCTTTCTTTATGCCTCATATTTCCTTGTCAAAAAGAGAGAGAGAGGATTGTGGCCATAAGAAAGACAGAGGCTGTTTACTGGGGAGAACAAGTAGGCAGGGAAGCTGTTGTGAGTTTGGAAGAAAAAAAGATGAGCCAAAAAATGAAGGAATTGGGGAGAGTTAAGCAAAATAAGGAAGTGGGGATTAGTAGGAGATGATAGATGGGATAGAGGGCATTGACAGGGCCTCCTTCTATATGCTCTATTAATTTTCTCTGTAGTAACTTGTCTGACGCTGACTTAAAAGCCTTGTGGGTGTTTGTTCTTCAGGCTAAATATATTTGACCCACATTTGATTGTCAAATATACCACATATTATCAAACATACCACAGCAGCTGCAGTGTGTGTGTGTGTGTGTGTGTGTGTGTGAGAGAGAGAGAGAGAGAGAGAGAGAGAGAGAGAGAAAGGTCAAGCTTTATCATTTATGTTCATGAATTTTCATGTATGCACATTTGAAACACATTCAGACATGCTTTTACACCAGAGATTCTTGTTGTCTCATTCTGAGATTTTGGTGAGGGAGCGTAGTCTTGAAGAATGCCATCGCTAGCAATTAACACTAACAAAAATGTCAGCAAGCCTTCCCCAAAAGGCAAAAAAAGAAATGGCGATTTACCAGGGTCAAGCGTGAAAAATTAGGGTCATGCTTGATAAATCAGGACAGTTGTAACTTGTGTGGAGGCCTTATGCTGAACCATGGAAGCACCCCTGCCTTGCCTCCATGGGCTAGGACATTCTCCCATGTTACAGATTAATTTGCTGCAACACAGAGAATTAGGTCATTCTGTTTCTTATAATTGCAATGTGAATTGTGTTTTGGATTTGATCCAGTTCTCCTTTCCCATTTTTGTAGACATAGTGAGATAGCCTTGGACAGAGATTGCCGCAGGCTTAACAAAAAAGTGGTGGCCGTGCTCCTTGCATTTGCGTAGTGGGGAGCCGAGGGAATGTGCCTGGGAATGCTGTTTTGTTTACATATACTGAAGGCTGCTCTGCTTTGTTTACATATTCTGAAGGCTGCTCTTATCATTGAGGTCCTGCTGCTCCTTCAAACGGACACTGCTGTTCCAGGACTTATATTCCCTCCACACAAACACATTTCCTAAGACCAGCAGGCTCGTACATGATAGGTTGCCTTCATACAGGCTATTTTGCCCATAGCAGAAATTAAGATCCTTTCAAACTCGGCAACTTTTTTTAAAAATTACAAATATTGTTCTTTATTATTCTGTCCTGTGTGATATAGGAGCCTGATTCAGTTTATGGCCCAAATCAGACCTGGGCTTTGTCATCCTGGGCCTAATCTGAGGTGCCAAATAAGGCCCGAAACCAGATCAGGGGGTACATTCACTGCCCTAGTGTTTATTGTTCCAATACAAGGTTTTCAAGGTGAATACCTTTTGCTTAGCCACTAGTATCCTTGCTCCTAATGTCAATAAAAGCAAGTACATGTCCTCTTCCCTCAGTGGTAAAGCACAATGCTTTTGTAATTGATTTTGATATAAACTGGGCTGCTCTTATCTGATTTTTCCAGTGTACTCCCCACATTTTAAAATGTATCACGTTTGGTATTCAGAGTTTGTGCTAACGTCCGGTTCTTAACTGTTAGGTGATTAGCCACCATCAGTTCTGTGCCACATGTGTTTTCTGGCCTTTGTCCTTGCTCTAAAAATGCAAGGGATAAGCTCTACTCCTCTTTCTTTCGCTGATCTGAAGCTCCTATAGTTTCTAATTGTAAATGCATGCAAATAGGGCGCAACCCCTCCAGCACATCCTATATGCCCTTTTATTCATTTTGTTTCATTTCTTTTGTGTGTGTGTATTTCAGTTTCTTTTCCTCAGTGACACCTTAAGAATTTGCAACAGTTCTCATCTTGTACCATAAGAAGAGATTGTCAGTGCTTATCTTCACACTCTTGATCATTTTGTCAGGCTGACACACTGCTCATGATTTGAGAACAGTTCATATTATTAAATGGTCCAATAAACAATGCTCGTGCCCAATAATAGTTTTGTGCCAGCAGAAATACTACTTCTTACTTAAGACACCTGATTTTTGCTGTTAATAATAATAATAATAATAATAATAATAATAATAATAATAATTTATTATTTATACCCCGCCACTCTGGACGGCCTCTAACAAAATATTAAAATACAGTAATGCATCAAACATTAAAAGCTTCCCTAAACAGGGCTGTCTTCAGATGTCTTCTAAAAGTCTGGTAGTTGTTGTTCACTTTGACATCTGGTGGGAGGGGGTTCCACAGGGCGGGTGCCACTACCGAGAAGGCCCTCTGCCTGGTTCCCTGTATTACTATGTATTACAACCCTCTGTGTCCAAGCCTGAGGAGAATGATGTTGCACACATCCCAGTCTCTGAGTGGCTACAAACTCCAGAGGTCCCAATGCTTACCCAGAGTTCAGTTTACTTGGAAAGGTCAGTTGAGACTGTGATGTCTTTACGATATATGGTTTATTTACACATATATACAACCTGATCATAGGCAGTGGAAGGCCTCACAACCCCAGCAGGTCTTGTTTCCCCATGAGGTTCTTAAGGGAATCTTAGCAGTGGTTTTGAATTCAGCACAGTGTCTCTTGAGCTCCCAGCATCACCCAACTCACTCACAGACTATGGCTATTGTTCTTCTAACTTACAAGATGATGTCCTCTCAGTCAGGTAAGTTGGTGTGGAAATTCCTACCCCTTCCTGGAAAGAACTGTTACTTAGTTGTCACTTTGGCAACATGGTTCACCCTTTAAGATGCTGATGTTGGAACTTAGCCCAGCCAGCTAGGACCATTATTTTACAAGGAGACTAGTTTATAAGGAAACCTGTTCATCAGTTTTCACTTAGTGCAAACCTGCCATCCCACAGGCATCACTTAATGGGAATGTATATGGGGAAAGGCAGTGTCTTTTAGTAAGTAATTTGGTTCTCTCCTGTGGAGTTTCAGCATTATTTTTTTTGGTGGATATTTGTTTGCTCTCTTGTGTTATCGGTAAACTAGTTGTTAAAATAATTGGCATTTTTCTCTGTGAAGAGTTGGGAGGTGTGCAGATGAAGGCAACCAACATGATAAAGGGTCTGGAAACCAAGCCTTATGACGAACAGTTCAGGGAATTGGGTATGTTTAGACTGAGATAGGATAGCCATCTTCAAATATCTAAAGGACCGTCACATGGAAGATAGAGTGAGCTTGTTTGCTCCTACTCCAGAGGCTAAGACCTGAACCAATGAATTCAAATTACAAGAAATGAGATTATAACTAAATATCAGGAAGAGCTTTCTGACAGTAAGAGGTGTTTGACAGTGGAACAGACTCCCATGAGAGGGGGTAGATGTGCCTTCTTTGAATATTTTTAAGCAGAGGTTGAATGGCCATCTGTCATGTACGATATAGTTGAGATTCCGGCATTGCAGGGCAAGACTCGATGACCCTTGGAATACCTTCCAACTCCACAATTCTATGTTTCTTAGCAGAATAAGCAGGAGGGTCCTCAAATGCAGCCAGGTTGCATTACAACATTTTGAAGTGAAGTGATAACACATCACCATTTAAAGACCCCATAAGACTATTAAGTGCAGAGTCTGAAGTAACCTAATTGCACCATTGTCTACCTCACTTGATTACTCCAAATATCTCTGAGTATAAAATAGCATCACTTCTCTGGCAAAATGTAGCCTATTTATTTACAGGTCAAATTTGAATCTCCCACTCTTCTTGGTTGAAGAGTAACTTTAGATATGGGAAGATATTTTAGGGGGCTTTCCCCCCCTGTGGAACAAAGCCGGATTTAAAGGTTTGCAGTGGTGAATGATTGCAACCCTTGATCCACAGCCAAAAGCATTACATTACATAAAGAGTTTTTGTCTTCATTAGGAATTAATCTGTACTAACCAACTGTCAGTTGGTGATGACAGTTTATTGCCTTCCCTTAACAAGGCAACAGGACATACTTAATTTATCTATTGAGCTAGATATGAAAAGAAGAAACACACATACCTACATATTTTAAAATCAGCTATCCATCATGTATGCCCACAAATGTACCATTTTATGAGTGCATTTTGCTAACTATCTGGAAATAAGTTGATGTTGCTATCTAGGCCTGCTTTCTTTTCCTATCTCACTGTCTACATACCAAAAAGCATCTGCATCTGTGATGACCTACAGTGGTACCTCAGTTTACGAACTTAATTCATTCTGGAAGTCCGTTCTTAAACCGAAACCGTTCTTAAACCAAGGTGCGCTTTCCCTAATGAGGCCTCCTGCTGCCAGTGCCCTTCCACTGTTTGGCTTCCGTTCTTAGACCGAGGTAAAATTTGCAAACTGGGACACTACTTCCAGTTTTGCAGAGTTTGTAAACCGAATAGTTTGTAAACAGGGCTGTTCTTAAACTTAGGTATCACTGTATTTCCGTACAGACAAAAATAGAATGCTCAGTGCTCTGGGAAAAGGCAGAAGAACAGCAGAGAAAATACAGGAGGGCAACATTCAGATGATGACATCAACTGATCAAACCCTTAAGGGCAAATTTGCTGGGAAGTTCTGAAGCCTCCCATATTAAGCCTCCCATATATCTTTTGGAAGACAGGTCAAATGATATTACACTGGCCATGGCAAAGTTTCTTTCGGAGGTTATAAGAAACAAATATCATTATGCCCTAGGTAAAAAAAATATGATTGCCTTGGTTTCTTCCATCTGTCTGTCTGGTCGTTTTAATTGTATCTAGTTTTGAAATTGTTTTGTGGGTCTTTGGACCGCAATAAATATGGATTGATTGATTATGACATCACGTATAAGAAAAAGTTGAGTGAACAAAGTGTGACAGTTCCACACTAAATGGCTTTTGTGGATGCATCCTAGAAATGTTTCAACTTCAGTTTAGATGAGTTTCTGTGTACACAAGAATTATGCCATTCCCCAGTCTCGTTAACGTAAGCCCACAACGGCCTGGTCTACACATGCAGTAGAAGAGGAGGTAATGGAAAGAAAGGGTCCATACATGATAGAATGCACTTTATCATTTCAGACTGTGTGTAGGGTGTGGGTGTGGGTGTCACATTTTTCAGTGCCCCTGTAAGGTTGTGTTTTTTTTTAAAAAAAGTAAATAAATATGAAATTAGAAAACTAGCAACAGCAGGGAGTGAGTTTGGATACAGACTCTTTCTGTGAGGGGCTTTTTTTTAACTTGCAGAAAGTTGCACATAGATTAGTATTCTTTTTTAAAAAAGTCACATACCCCACCAGTAGTCTGAAGTATTACAGTCCACTCTACCAGCTCAGGATTCTACTATCTCATTCTTTTGGATGTGTAGATCAAAACCAAGCTGTTTATTGTATCAAAAAGTGATTTATTTAAAATAAAAAGTAACAAGCATAACTTTTTAAGGCTATGCTGCAAAACAGTGTTTTATTCTGTCTTTCATTGCATTGCAATGAATGCTTGCCTGGTCGTGCTTTTTGTTAAGCAGACTATTGGCTAATGTCCCAGAATGGTCAGGGTGACTTCTTCTCCAACAGGCAGGAAATAGCTGGACATTTCTTAAGTATTTTGAATGGAAGAGAGCTATCAAGAGTTGGATATTTTCAGAGGAGTGTGGATCAGGGTCTTTAGCTACATTTTATCCAGTGTTACTTCTGACTACGAACTTAATTCATTTTGAAGGTCCGTTCTTAACCTGAAACCATTCTTAATCTGAGGTACCACTTTAGCTAATGGGGCCTCCCACTGCCGCCATGGTGCCGCCGCGCGATTTCTGTTCTCATCCTGAGGTAAAGTTCTTAACCCAAGGTACTACTTCTGGGTTAGCGGAGTCTGTAACCCAAAGTGTTTGTAACCCGTGGTGTTTGTAACCCGAGGTACCACTGTACTGGATTTTAATTATGAGCTACATTAGGAGCTGATTGCTGATTGGAAACTGGGATAAAAATATAATAAATTCCAAAACATTACAAGAATACCCATTTCCCCCCACAAACCTGTTTTGAAACAACAAATTCAGTGATAATGTCCAACCTTATGCTGCTTTTAACATGCCTTAATAGTATTTCTGTAGGCTCTTTATCATTGGTTATATGTATCTTTCTCAAAAAAAGAGAGAAAGACTCTTCCAAAGGAAACAGGCAGCTTAAGGCTGCTATGACTCTCAATGGCATGGCGGGGTCTGTTGTGCTCAGAGCAGGAGCAAAGTCATCTTTGACTTACTTTCATGGATAGTAATGTGGCCTCAGCAGGGTCGCAGCTCTGCCCTTGTGATTGTCAGCTTATAGCTGAGTCACGTGAGACGGGCATATGAGTGCGAAGTGCAAGCAGATTAGCAGGAGATGTCACAAGCTGTTCAGTAGGACTGCTGTGCCTGCCGTTTTCCTGGACCAGACACTTCCGTTTCAGAGACACTGCAGAATAATAAATGGAACCGCTCAATTTGATCAACAATGCAATAGTGTGCTTCTTTTTGCGGGATAAGTTCAAGGTGAAAGCATGAAGACACAAATGACATTTCCTCATCCTCATATTTTACCCTTATTTTACTGACCAGAAAGAGAGTGAACTCTCCTTAGGTGTCAAGGTGAATCCTTGACTGAGGCAAGATTTGAACTCAAGTCTCTCATGCCTCTTTGAGGCTGAGGGTGTTGAATTGTGATGCTACGTTTTCTAGGTTTATATGTGGCATCCACAAGAAAAATCATCCAGTCCTGTATATTCTCTGTGGTTCTTGCATCTTTTCTTTGAACACAGAAAGTCTTCTGGTTTTTAGAACAGAAAAGTATGATAAATTTCAGAGGCATGGACGCCTTTTGTGCTCCTTTAGGACAGTGTTTTGACATGGGTAGTGACATATTTGGAAAGTGAACCTATCACAGCTCACAGCACACCTTCGTGATTAAATTTATGGCCCAGTTTTTGTTATATTAATCAATATTCATTATTGCCAAAATGTTTTTGGGGGTGTTTTTACTTTTTGAAATATGGCAACCCTAATACGTTTACCTAGAAAAGTGTTCCAGTGATTATGAAAGGTAAATTTTAAAAATGAGGTAATAAAATGGCACTCACAACAATGTGTAATGAGCTGCAAATGGCCCTACCCAGAGCAACTATGTCATGGCCACTGTTGTGAACAGAACAGAGTGAGATGTACAGATTGGAAAAGTGCAATACTCTCATGAATATGGAAAGTCTGTTGCTACTTCACTTGTAATTTGCAATGCAAGATCAGTGACTGGGTCATATCGCAAGGAACCTCCTGTCTAGAAACTGCCTGGGTTGATGAAAAGTTGGCTGAATGACCACAAATGCATGGAAATTAAGAGATCTTGTTCTTTATTGGTATCCACTATCGAGCTAAAATTTTGAATCAGAGACAGCAAATACAGTCTCAGAGCTGTCAAACAATACTATGCTTCTGCTCAAGACTGTCATTTCAGTAACTGACAATCCCAGACCCATACCCATGTCCAGGACACATAACTCCATCTGCTAGAAACACTTAGTTTTATATTCTATACATGCACACGTGCATATTAAGTTACCTAAGGCTAAGCTCTTAAGAACAAAGTTCATTACATAGCATTTAAATGAGAGATCATGTAGACAAAACAGAATGTAGCATATGAATAACTCTCGCCTGCCACTAGACAGGTTAAGCAAGAGAGCTTGTAAAAATAAATAGCAATCTGTATTCAATATAATTATTTACACAGCAAGTTAAATTAACCTATATGCACACTATTTTATTACAGTTATCATGGAAAACATTTATCCCTGGTGCAAATCCACTGGTGTTGCTTGTGGTAAACCATGGCTAGCTTGGCCCCATTATTCCTGAAAATTCCGAATGATTCATGTATAGCAGTGGCGTCCACACTTTTTTCAAAGAGGGCCAGATTTGATGAAGTGAAGGGCTGTAAGGGCTGACCAAAGTTGTTGACCACAGGGGCCAGATTAAACTGACCAGTGGGCTGATTAGGCCCCCCGAAATGGACTTTGTACATGCCTGATGTATAGGAAACCAGTTTTCCTGGTAGTTCTTTATACTTCGCATTAACATACTAATTAGCAGCAGGCTGCTTAGTTAAGTTACACTGACCACATCTGCACTTCACAGTAAACCAGAACCATGGTTTACTGTGCATGAATCAATTACACCTGCTCTTCTCTCCCATAGTGCTGGGGAGAAACAAACCATGGTCTCTGGTTTAGCACTACATAAAAACCAGGGATCATTATTTGTTTCACTCAAAACCACTGCAGTCAGCGGGGCAGAACAGGATGGCTTACCAACACAGAGATTGTTGATGGTAACTGAAAAGGAGATGGGAGAAGCAGCAGGGAGGTCAGTGAGAATCAGATTTGTCCTGATGCAGAACTTGCACTGCACCAACCTGTCAGCTGTCTTGACCCTCCATGCAGTGACCTCCACGTTGGGAAGCCAGGTAAGCAGCACCAAACCACTTTGAAGGCCACTGCTGCTCTAAACAAATCATGATGATAAGCCAGGTTTTGTACTTGGCTGGTCAAGAATAAACCACAATCCCTGGTTCAGACATAATGTTATGGCAGGGATTTAGGTTTGCATCCTCTATGCATTAGCAGGGAATAGAGCAAGACAGCCCAGATTGCTATGTTCACCGCAAACCTTTAATTATGACTTACTGTGATATGCAAACTGAACCTGTATCATAGCTGTCAACGTTTTCCTTTTTTAAAGGGAAATTCCCTTATTCCGAATAGGATTGACAGCTATGGCCCTGTATATTCATTATAAAAATAACACCCTACATTTACACTGGGCCTTAAAAAAGAATCTGAAATGTCTTAGAAATCATTCTTAGTCAGTCAAGCTTTCAAAACACTCCTGTGAGGTAGGCTAGTTCATCACCCCTTATTTTACAGATGGGGAAACTAAGGCACAATGTGGTGCAGCTACAACCCTATACCCACTTAACTGAGAGAATGAATTACATATAGAAATGAGCTTCTGTTTGTGAATTGGACTTCTTTGTACAATCCTGCACATGTGCAAAATATTGCAGCATGGGGAGAAATCAGGACCAGCACACAAGGTTACATACACAACTGGTTGGTTAATGTTGTCAGTTCTGACAAGCTTCTAATATCTGTTGAGGGATGTGGAGATTAATTCCAGGGTTCCCCTTTGTCCTTTCTTACTACTTCAAACAAGGCTCTCTGGAGTGGGGTACCTATATATTGCAAAGTAACGAAGATAAATTAGCCTATTTATCTGATACTTCTCTGCTCCATTTCCTGCATGGTTCCCAGCTGTTGAAATCCCCCTCTTAATATTTACATGGGAGTCTTCATTATATATTTCCTCCTTTAAGAAAAGCCCAGAATTATTGTCTATAAAAAAAATTTCTCTGTATGTGTTCCTATGTGTGCGTATTACATAACTGAAGATAGCATTTCCTACATCTGACAAAAATGAGCCCCCAAAATATCATGCCGCAACAACCCTGTTCACCTTTAAGGCACCACTCTTTGCTGTTTTTGCATTCAGAATGAGCTTCAGGTTCATATTTCCAGTGTTATTTATCTCTAATTCAAATAAATAAGAAAAAACCAGAGTACCAAAATGTAGAGCTTTGTGGGCCATGCCTAAACCTGATCCTTATGTTGCAAGAAATAATCCTTGATGTTCACCTAGGCAGCCCTACTCCCCAAAAAGCCAATAGCATTTAGTCCACTGAATGCCTAGAAGATCTATAACCCCTGACTGAATTTGTTCCCATGTACAGGGAACATTATAAAGATGGGGGGGTGTAACTTTCCTCCTGCAACATACAGGAGTTTGTGAGGAGGGAAGAAAGATAAAAAGTGCTTGTGGAAATACACTGGGATACCCAGCTATCATGTGCAACCTCACTTGTAAAAGCAGCCTTCTTAAACAGCATCCTAAGAAAACCTGCTGTTTTCAAGACAGTTTCAGTCACCATTTGAAGCCCCTTTTTCTTATCAGGCAGATTATCTTGGGTGGTTTGTCCATAGTAGTTGCAAAACAAACCCTACAGGTGTCAGCTTGCTACCCCTTATAATAAAAACCACCACATTCCCCTTAAGGGTGTAGCAGTTTCCCTTGATTTCAACATTTCATAGCAAACTCCATATCCAGATTCCTTTTCAAAGTATAGATCTGGCCACCCTATTGCCAGCATCCACTTGTAAAAGACACATGCAGTGACTGAGATCCAAAGCCAACAGGTGGATGTTTTCAAGTATGAAAGTCAAGACTATCAAAAATTAACAAAGGAATGGGAAGCCTAAATTAACTGGCACTGGTGAACGGTCTCCAAATAGCATTGTGTGTTGCAGTGCCTCCTTTCCAACACACACTCCAAAGGTGCAAGAGGATGGGATTGCTTTCTCTCTCAGAGGCCAAAAAGCCTCAAAAATCACAATAGTCTTTAAAGTATCTCCTGGGAAAATCACTGCCTTAGCATATTCAGCAAAAGACAGACCAGTATATTAAATTAAAAAATATATAGGTGCCTGGAAATATTACTCTGGAGTATTTGTCAATGGCGTGTGTGTTTTGCATGATACGGAGGCTAACGTGTCCCTTCAGCCCTTTCTTCCTTGATGAGTTAGACTCATTATTCAGGGCCAAATGGACCACCATCTTGTCTTGCTTATCCTCCTCAGCCACCATCTGGCCTCTTGGGTACCCTTCTAGGCTATTGGTATCCGATTCACTGTAAATACCATCCAGCATCATAGTTTTTGTAGAAGGTATTCCACACGTGCATGGGTACTGAGAAAAGAGAACAATAAAAGGCAGATGAAAACTCAGGCACTGCAAAAACAGAACAGGGGACAAAAATTACACCTTGATTTTATACAGAAAATGCATTAATCTTGCAACTGAAAATCGTATTCTCTTTTTCTGCAGTTTTCCAAAGTTATTATCAAGACACGCTAAACCCATACAGATGTACTATCCATCTGCTCATGAAACCCTGTATGGGTTAAGCAAAGGTGAATTCAGGGTGGAAAATATTATTTGTGTGACATAAGATAACAATAAGTTTTAATTCTGAAATTTTTCATCCATTTGGACTTACATTTCCTTGCAGTAAAGGTGCAATACCAATTGTATAGGCATACTGGAGATCCTTTAACTACCATATTTTTCTTATTTTCTGGAAGTCTGCAGCTCAAAATTTGATTGAAAAATAGCTGAGGATAAAGACAACCTTTCTTTTTATACAGTAACACTGACTTATATAAATGACTGTAGAACTCAGAATGGTGATCACACAAATTATACTTTTCCTTTTCCTACAATTAACAACAATATATGAGTCTCCATAAAAGCAAGGTAAAAGGTAAAGTCAAAGGCGACTATGGGGTGCGGCGCTCATCTCACTTGAGGCCAAGGGAGCCAGTGTTTGTCCACAGACAGTTTTCTGGGTCATGTGGCCAGCATGACTAAACCACTTCTGGCGCAACGGAACACTGTGATGGAAGGCAGAGTGCACGAAGCCTTGTTTACCTTCCCACTGCAGCAGTACCTATTTATATACTTGCACTGGTGTGCTTTCAAACTGCTAGGTTGACAGAAGCATCTCATCCTCATCGTCAAGGGGGACGCAGGTGGTGCTGTGGTGTAAACCACTGAGCCTCTTGGACTTGCCAATCGGAAGTTTGGTGGTTTGAATCCGTGCAATGGGGTGAGCTCCGTTGCACCATAAAAGCACAGCAGCCTGGACCCAACTCTATTCACACAAGTGGCAAACACTACAACTAATTAGCTTCAGATGAGGATGTGTATCCCCATCGGCATTAAATGATATTTCAAGCCAGCTGACTGGGGCCCCAAGTGAGCATTGTGTGGTTCAGCTGCAGATCCACCTGATCAGATTCACGTTGGCTGTATGTGTGGATCTCTGGTTTGCTTGTTTAATTGCGGGAAAGATGCATAAGGTACCCCTTTGCACGTGACATGGAAAATGCAAATGGGATGCATATGTCATTCATGCATCTGTTCCTGCCCCTTAATTAATAATTAATTATAAAATTATAATTAATTAAGGTCATTTATAAGCTTCCTTCAGTAGCAGGAGTCTCAGGGCAGGGTGCAATTCAGAAGACACAATGAAAGCATAAAAGCAAAGCTACAGAGTTCACAGAAGCCACAACTTCTGTGTAACGCAAGAGGCCTGTCTATATTTTGTATTGCAAGCATCTAGCTCCTACTATTATATTGGCTGAATCCAGTTTTGAAATGCGCACCTGACTGGTCAGGGCTTCGTCATGATTCATCAGGAGTACCTAAAAACAATGCAGCAAACACAGGGAAATGCCATACTGAATTTCCCCCTTCTTACCCTCCCTATATTGTCTTTGCCAAAGTCCCAGGTTGCAGACTTCCCCAGTTCTGATCTTAGTTTCCTTCCCTCTGTTGTTCCTACTATCACCAACTCCTGCTTTTGTGGTGTCAGGGATTCGGAGTCAGCTTGCATGCTCTAGACAAAAATTGTTCACACACACAGACACACAAGGGTCAGTTTTCCTCATTCACATTCACTAGCCCCTAATATATTAGTCAGGTGTGCAGGAAGTGCTTCTCACCTTTTCTCGCAGCTTCCTCTGCTTTCGCTCTTGCACAGTGGTCAGGTAGTTCACGGCTGCGTACTCTATCACCGAAAGGAAGACGAACACAAAACTGACCCACAGGTAAATGTCCACAGCCTTGATGTAGGAAACTCGAGGCATGGAGGCATTGACGCCCGTGATGATGGTAGACATGGTCAGCACCGTCGTGATCCCTGAAAAGGCCCCACACAAGTGTTAAGGATTGGGTTTAATTTCAGCCAGGTCTCATAGCCACAGAACCTGTTTTCAAAAAAACTATGGCTCAATGTGGTACATGTGAAGTGATAATAAATAACAGAATCTGCTTGAGGGTGTGCAGACATCCTCACCACTAAGCAATCACAGTCAGACACCAGGCACACGGTGTTCAATGGAAGAACTTGCAGATCAGCGGGTTTGACTTGAAGGAACACTGGACCGCATAGACTATTTTAGAATTAAATAACTGTCAACAAGCATCTATTATGAAGCTGAGCTTAGTTTCAGTGTTAATCATTGGGTCTTAGTCTCTCCCCATTTTAGTTTGGAGAATACAGTAATTCAAGAATGAGAAACCTTTTGACCTCCAAAAGTTACTGGACTGCAACTCCCATCCCATCAAAAGCCAGTGTGGTATAGTGGTTAGTGTGTTGAACTACAACCTGGGAAGCCAGGGTTCGAATCTCCCGAGTGACCTTGGGCCAGTCATTGCTTATCCTTAGTGGGGATTAAATGAGGAGGGGGGAGAGCCATGTACACCATTTTGAAGAGCTACTTGGAGGAAAAGGTGAAATATACTGTAAATGCAATAAACAAACAATCCTTACTGACCACAGGTCATGCTAGTTGAGGCTGCTGAGAATTAAAGTCCAACAACTTATGGGGGACGACAGTTTCCCTGGCCCTGCAGTAATTAGACTCTGCCTCTCACACAACTTAGGTCCATTAACTCCAATGAGTCTACTCTGAGTGTAACTTAGTTGGATATAGCTCATAGGGACTCTGTAGTTTTCCTTCCCTTGTATCCAGCTCTGCCGTCCTTTATAAAAGTTGAGAGGAATCACTCACCTAATGATACTCTAGCAGGCACAGCCCTGCGATCGATCCAGAATGACACCCAAGATAGCATGACCATGAGTGTGGCTGGAAAATATGTTTGCAGCAAAAAGAAAAAGATGTGGCGACGTAACGTGAAGTTAATGTACAAGCGATTGTACCAACCTGTTAGGGAGAAAATGGCAGCTATTAAAAATGTGTGGTAGGCCTCCTTATGGCAGTATGAGCAATAATTAGGTGAGACATAGTATGTAATACAGAGATAAAAGTCCAGCAAAGGGAGGACAGGGATAAAGGATGGTTCTGAAAGTACAAAAATAGAAGAACAGAAAAGTAGACAAGGAAGAAATACTAATATTATATACTATTACAATGGTACCTCAGGTTAAGTACTTAATTTGTTCTGGAGGTCCGTACTTAACCTGAAACTGTTCTTAACCTGAAGCACCACTTTAGCTAATGGGGCCTCCTGCTGCCGCCGCGCCGCTGAAGCCCAATTTCTGTTCTCATCCTGAAGCAAAGTTCTTAACCTGAAGCACTATTTCTGGGTTAGAGGAGTTTGCAACCTGAAGCGTATGTAACCTGAGGTACCACTGTATATAGATAACACTTTCTCTGTGTGATTACATTTAAAGAATTCATTTTGACTTCAGAACAAGTTTCTATTCTCATTTTACAAATGTGGAGTGAGACTGAGAGTGACTTTGCCAAAGGATTTACACAGTGAGGAACTTAATACTGTTAGTATTAAACTACCATATAAAATGACACTTTTGTTCCTTAACAGCAGGTTGGGGATCATTAACATATACACAGAGTGCCTTCGTGCTTGTGGAAGTTATTATCTAGTGTGGTGGAGTCTCCTTCTTTGGAGGTCTTTAAGCAGAGGCTTGACAACCATATGTCAGGAGTGCTCTGATGGTGTTTCCTGCTTGGCAGGGGGTTGGACTCGATGGCCCTTGTGGTCTCTTCCAACTCTATGATTCTATGATCTTAGAAGATCGCACAGCTTTTGGTAAACTTAGTACCATCCACTGATCTCCAGTATTTTCACACCTTTTTTGCATTTCCACATTGAAGCCTACATTATATAGAACATGCGGATGACTTTAAAATGGCTTGCTCATGCTTTGATTGCATCCACGCATGCATGGAAATAGCATGATAAAGTTTTGAAGGTGCTTATTAAGGTCAGACTAGAGAATAAAAAAAGAGACACCAAAATGCAAATCTATCAACATGCAGAGTTTGACTCTTAGTATTATGCTCAATGATTTTTAAATACTCACGGAGAACAGATAGTGTTTGTGGTATAGTGTTTTGAGTATTGGACAAGGATTGGATAGTTCCAAGTTGAAATGTCTACTCAGCCATGATGCTCACTGGATGACCTTTGGCCAGTCACTATCTCTCAGCCTAACCTACCTCATAATATTATTATGCAGATAAAATGGGGATGGGCAAAGCTTTGAATCTTGCCCTTCAAGGAAAGGCAGGATGGTGGTGATGGTGATGATGATGATGATGAACAAAAGACAGAAAAGGGACTAGTGAAATTTTATTGGCATTTCACCAGGCAAACTTGTGAGGCTGAGTTATAAGTGTGGCAGGCATTTAGAAAAGGATTAGAAAGAAAACCTGATACCAGTGCTACTATAGAAAGCGAGTCTGGAGGTTGTATGAAATTTTTGTATCAAGAACTGAGACAATGAGATTTTCTCATCTGTTTTTAGAGATTCATTCCCATTTTTCCAGTACAGCATCAGATCTTCATCTGTGTAAGCATCTGTGGAGGGTAGTGATGGGACAAAAATAATATTACATTTATAGGTCAACAGCAAAATAGTGAAATAGTCAGATGAATCAATGACTTAATGTGAGAGGGCAATAAAATAATCTGTTGTTTTTTTAATATATAATGGACCTGGATACTGGCTAGTACTGATACTAATCTCCTGTATTTTTATCTTGTGAACTGCCCTAAGATCTTCAGATGAAGGGTGGTATATAAACAATAATAATCTCACATAACTAAACTGGGGTTCTTAAGATTAACAAACATTGGACAGAGGAGGAAAAAGTATTATTACACAAACATGCTTGATTAGTATAACTCTACTCTCAAACTTTAAAAAGGTTTATGCAGCAATCCTACATACATTTATTGAGAAGTAAATCCTGTGAGCTCACTGGGATTCACACTCAAATCTGCATAATCCTATGCACATTTACCCAGAAGTAAATTCACTCTTTTCGGTTGGGGTTATTCCCAAGTAGGATTGGGTGAATCTGTTGATTTTGGCTTCTCTCTATTTCTCATTATCACAGTTTTAAGTTATCCACATTGTTAAGAGTTTGCTATTAAATTCTCACAATATACACAGTTTTGTATGCAATTTCTTTATATATTCCTTATATAAGCATTTTTGGAAGGCATTTTGGTATGTTATTTTCACTCATATATGCATCTTTGTACAGATTTCCTGGCTGGAGAAATGCTTTGCAAAATTAGAGAAGTGTGAATCTCAAAGGATGGCTGTGTTTCAGTGATGATGAGATAGGTTCTCCTTCAAATGCAAACTAAACTGAATTTCTCCCTGTTCCTACTTCCAAGTAGCCATACATAGTATTGTAACCTTAAGCTTCTGTCCCTCTCCTTCAAGGACTTTGGGAATAACAAAGCTATAAGTGTGGTGTGCTTGGGATCTTTTATACCTTTTTTAAAAAAACGAAACTTTAATTTTAAACATTGCACACTACCCTGAGTGTTACTTTTGTTCCAGATGGGTGAGACATGTACACATGCATGCATACATACATAAGGTAAAGGTAAAGGTACCCCTGCCCGTACGGGCCAGTCTTGACAGACTCTGGGGTTGTGCGCCCATCTCACTCAAGAGGCCGGGGGCCAGCGCTGTCCGGAGACACTTCCGGGTCACGTGGCCAGCGTGACAAGCTGCATCTGGCAAGCCAGTGCAGCACACGGAACACCGTTTACCTTCCCGCTGGTAAGCGGTCCCTATTTATCTACTTGCACCCGGGGGTGCTTTCGAACTGCTAGGTTGGCAGGCGCTGGGACCGAGCAGCGGGAGCGCACCCCGCCGCGGGGATTCGAACCGCCGACCTTTCGATCAGCAAGTCCTAGGCGCCGAGGCTTTTACCCACAGCGCCACCCGCGTCCCTATTCATACATACATAAAAATTGTTAATTCTCAGCACTCTCACCAGATGACAGTTCCCAGGATTCTTTGCACAGCAGCCATGAGAATTGCACCATTATAGAAACAGTATCATTTGTAGTGTACATATACATAGAGTTGTTGGAACATGGCATGGCCAAACGGTAATACTAAATAGGGTCACCATGAGTGGTGAACCGTTTTTCAGCTTGAGGGCAACCTTTCAGAGGACACATGAATGTAAATTTGATGGTTCACAGAGCAATTAAGCCTCTTCCAGAGTCAGGGATGCTCAGCATCAACACCTGCATAATTGAAACATGCCTTTTCCACCTCCTAGACTCCACGGTCTGCAGGATGTTCCATTGGTTGCCCCTCGGTTACAGTGACATAGACATTTACCTAGACATATATCCAGTCTCTGATATGCTGGATTCTATGCTTGGTCAGCTCTTATATGACTACATTTATTGGCTTGTGGTGCACAGTCATCGCCAGATCCCATGGATCCTATGTTCACTTTAACATGCACACTTCAAACAAATCCATAAAGAATTGTGTAGACATCTAGGAAAACACTGCAGATAGAAACATGAATGCCACATACAGCTTTCGAGCTCCAGAGTACAAGTCTGCGAATCTAGCGGAAATCGGCTGAAGTCCATGTTGCACATGGCTGTAACTGTGATCCTAGAAATTCCAAAAAGAAAAGTCAGGTTTGCTAGGTAGGAATAGGACAGAGTCACAGGTGCAGGGAAAATATAGGAAGATAGTACCCTCCCCAATCTCCATACTTGGGCAGGCTGCAAGTTGTAATTGATTCAATTGGTAGATTAATAAAATTACAGTGTAATTGCAGATTAATTAGTGGAGTTGAGATAACCAGGATCACTGTGGAGGCCACATGCACTAGGTTTTTCTCCTTCTTTCAAATATTATATTCATTTCTGTTTCGCCATATACTATACAGCGGAACAAGGGCTCCTGAGTGTGTTAGTTAAAACGCCCGTCAGATATTAACCATCAAATATTGTTATTACACTGTAGAGCTATTCCAAGATATTTCTGGGCAAACAATACAGTGCTGTTCACATTGAGCTAATTGGTGCGCTTTTCACCTCATACTATAGAGCACATGGCCATCCGGGAAGACCCGCAGCATGATGTTGTCAGTGGTTGTGTCATGAATGAAGGATCTCTTTGAGTGAACGAAGAAGACATCTGGCACCCAGATCTTCTTCACCAGCCTCCCATCGAAAGTCATGCTTTTGTTAGTATGACTGGGAAAGGAGAGGCGCTCATCCTTCCAGTAATGCCTCAGGTACAGTGTCATCGTAAAGTCCTGCAACGAGAGGAAGAAAAAGGGGAGATGATGTGTCTTGTGGTTATATGCTCCACACATTCCACTGCTGAGGTACGGAATCACTGTTTGTCTTTAGCAGCATCCCAGAGGACTGGAATGCCTTTCTTGGCATCCTCACTTGTTTACCTGTTTATGAACACATAACACACATAGCTGCTTCTTTGTTTAAAGTCAAACCTATAATGATATCTCTACCTGTGGTAATCTCATAACAAGATTAGTTGTAAGAAATAATTAAAAGTCAAGAGTAGGACACCTTACCTTTACCTGGAAGCAAATTTTTTTTCCTGACTAGGCACAAGTAATCAAACCTTAATTGAAAATTACATACCATATCGACCTCAGAAATACTGTCCAAACTTTCAACCTGCACGTCCACCCCGACAGGAATAGCAGGGCCTGTGACAGAGTGAAATTGAACTATTAGAAACTACCTATTATTAAAAAAAACTATTCTTATACAAATATTTACATAACATTGTCATTAAATATGCCATACAAAACCACACAGTACCACACCATATAAATATCTTATTAATACCTTAGCTATTAATATCTGTCTTCAGCATTTCATAAACATCCTTTAAAAAACTAGAGTCCCTAAATATACCTATTAATATGATCTCATGAAAATTTCCAAAATATACTATGTAACTGAATATATTAAGCTTTCTACAGCTGCATAGAGTCTAGCTCAAAATTAGATATACTACAACAATGGAATTGCTGGACTCCATTTATTTATTTTTTCCTTTTGTTTTGGATAGAATTACATATCTGACTGCTTCCAAGTGTTAGTTAATTGTAGAAACTGCTAATAATATTCCTAGAAGAAGAGTTGTTAGGTAAAGGTAAAGGTACCCCTGCCCGTACGGGCCAGTCTTGACAGACTCTGGGGTTGTGCGCCCATCTCACTCAAGAGGCCGGGGGCCAGCGCTGTCCGGAGACACTTCCGGGTCACGTGGCCAGCGTGACAAAGCTGCATCTGGCGAGCCAGCGCAGCGCACGGAAACGCCATTTACCTTCCCGCCAGTAAGCGGTCCCTATTTATCTACTTGCACTTTGACGTGCTTTCGAACTGCTAGGTTGGCAGGCGCTGGGACCGAGCAGTGGGAGCGCACCCCGCCACGGGGATTCGAACCGCCGACCTTTTGATCAGCAAGCCCTAGGCGCTGAGGCTTTTACCCACAGCGCCACCCGCGTTGTTAGCACAGTGCTTTAAATTGCCATACACATTTGACGTTTGTAAAGTCTACATCAGGGGTAGGCAACCTAAGGCCCGTGGGCCGGATGTGGCCCAATCGCCTTCTCAATCCAGCCCGCAAACGGTCTGGGAATCAGCATGTTTTTACATGAGTAGAATGTGTCCTTTTATTTAAAATGCATCTCTGGGTTATTTGTGGGGCATAGGAATTTGTTCATATATTTTTTCAAAATATAGTCCGGCTCCCCACAAGGTCTGAGGGACAGTGGACCGGCCCCCTGCTGAAAAAGGTTGCTGACCCCTGGTCTACATCCTGACATCACACACAAATCACATAGCGTTTATGTCCAAGCATAGTGGAAAGTTTTTTTAAAAAAGAGTATCCTGCTGAGTAGTATTATAAAATAGCAGGAATCATTATAAAAAACTACAGCCGGGGTGAGCACTTTTTATAGAATCAAAAACAATATAAATCCAACAGCCTCAAGCCCTGCCTGGGTGGGTTTAGAAGGTTGTCCGTGCTGCAGACCATACTGTTGAATTAAGCATCTGGTGATGAGTCACAGGAAGATGTCAAGAGATTTCTGATCTCGCTAATCCTTGCAGTCATTAGAGAGCTGCTAGGTTTTTAATCCTGTCTCTGCTTCCAACTAAACTACACAGTGGTAGAAGAGGGAGGTGGGGGGGGGACGCTGCTCCAGATGATTAGTTAAATTCGTCACCAACTAACACTATAGAAGGGGAAACAAAATAAAACTCTGACGTACAGGAAATAAAGGGTGGGGAAGGGAACAGAAATGGAAAACCCTGAAAGTATCTGTTAGAGATTCTAGGATGCAATGCATGAGGAATGTCTCTTACACAAGTCCCTATCAAATGAGCAGCGGGGGGTGGTGGTGGTAGGAGCTGCCTGGTGATTGGGAAGCTTATTTTGCCTGTGGCCCCCAGTCTTAGCTTGCTTGGTTTCTCTCTCCTAGTAAATATAAAGCAGCGATGGGGAGCATCTTTCCCTCGCAGCCCACCAGGCTGAATTCCCTAGAGGGGACAACTGTTGAGTGGCTGCATACCCAAAGGGGGTGTGGCCAATGCCAATATGCTAATAAGCCTGGTGCTAGCACAGAGGCTGGTGCTAGCCTGGGGTGAGAGACCCTGTTCAGGACTCCTTCAAGTAACCTATTTATTGAGCATTCTTCCTGATTTGCTTGCACAAAGCTTACAGGGACGGTAGATTCCTTTTGATTTGATTGCAGGGAAGTGATACGGCAATGAGCATTCATCCTGATTTGCTTGTGGGACATTTACAAGATTTTCTATTAATCACTCATTCGTTCCACACTTTTCATTGCATTACTCTGTTACTTTCTTAGAGGAAAAGAAGTCAATTTCATATATATATATATATATATATAGCTAATTTGTTGTGCTACAGCAACAGAGTGCTTTAACTGAGCAATCCTACATTTCTCAGTACACACTTTAATCCCTCTCACAAAATATTAACAGTTTGGAGGCAGCCTCAGTTAGGAATTTTGTCTTATCTTGGATACGTTTATCCTTATACTTGTGTTTCTAAGCATCTGATTTAATCACAGTAAAATATGGAAATGTATATAACAACTCTCAAGTGGACTTCATAAAGCATCTGAAACTTCCAATTACAGGGGCAGAACTTCCCCAGCAGCACCCTGTGTGATGCCAAAATTCGGTGCCCCCGAGGCTCTGCCATATGTCTGGATTTTCCTGGACATTAGTGGTATTTCAAAGGCAGAATGTCTGGGAGGAATTTCCGGAAGGCGGTGCTTTGACCTGGATCTTAGTCAAGTCAAAAACTTTCGGGTCTTCCTAAAAAAAAAAGGTCAACATGGCAACCCTAGCTCTGTGTCAGTGCAACCAAACCAGTCATGCTCCCCTAAATACGCCTCTCCACTTCGCATTTTCCCTCAAGCGGCAAAATGGGATGAGCCGTCCCTGTAAACAGCATTTACATATTTTGTTTACATATTTTGAATAATAGAATGAGCATGTACAATGCCGGCCAGAAAAGATGTCTGGCAACCAGTGTCAGCTGTGGTGGGCCCTGGCATGACCCACAGCAGCCCAGGTGTCAATGTGGGGTGTTTGGCTGCTACCTACATCATCTGTGACCCTGGGGTGGTCATTTAGGGAAGCAGGTGCTGGGCTGGGCTTCAGCTGCAATGTCTAGCCTTAGCTGCATCACTGCAGAGGAGCTTCTTGGGAGCCAAGATCTTGTAGGGAGGTGGGGGCTGTCAGGGTGCTTTGAAGAACTTGCTTCTCTCCCCCCCCCCACACCTTCCCCCTTTCATATACTGCAATCCTACATCTGAATGAACCTAGCAGGGTTGATGTCACTCCAGTTTTTACATTTGTGTACACAACAACATTACATCAGCAATTCAGCATGGATGACTGGAAGGTTCTGTAGGTTAGGATTAAGTTCTGCTGGCAGGGCTCTGCAGAGAAGCTTATGCTGCTGCACCTGCCCACTAGGCTCCAGGCTGTGGTGGCTAATCCTGTCGTTCCGTGAGCAACATTTGCTATATTTTTATTTTCAAATTGTGATTGGATTTTAGATCTCCTTTAAGAGGCAAGAGATTAATAATCTGGGAGACTGAAGCCCAGACTTGACCTTGCATGAAAAATAAGCACAGTTTTAATTATACCAATGATCAAGTGCAAGGTGCTTCCCGTCCACTTTGATTTGGAATGTTTTATAGATTTCATTTCAAGGAAAGGACATGCTAAATTTGGTTGTGCTCGCTCCTACACTGAATCAGTGACCAAACAGCATCAAAAGGGAGCACAGTTACAGTGTCTAAACAGTGCAGAAGTAGTGTACGCATTTATTTTGACAATGTGCCCCCAAGCCTGCAAAAGCAGGAACAGGAAAGAAAGGCACATGCAGCATTAATCTAACATAGAAGCTACCCGAATATACACAAGTTAGGCTATGCTATCTCTGTCCAGATAAGGGCACAGCTGAGCCACCAGCCAAAGGTGATGGAAGGCACTTTGCACCACTGAGGCCACCTGAGCCTCAAGCGACAGCAAATAATAATAATAATAATAATAATAATAATAATAATAATAATAATAATTTATTATTTATACCCCGCCCATCTGGCTGAGTTTCCCCAGCCACTCTGGGCGGCTCCCAATCAGTGTTAAAAACAGTACAGCGATACATATTAAAAACTTCCCTGAACAGGGCTGCCTTAAGATGTCTTCTGAATGACAGGTAATTATTTATCTCTTTGACATCTGATGGGAGGGCGTTCCACAGGGCGGGCGCCACTACCGAGAAGGCCCTCTGTCTGGTTCCCTGTAGCCTCACTTCTCGCAATGAGGGAACCGCCAGAAGGCCCTCGGCGCTGGATCTCAGTGTCCGGGCTGAACGATGGGGGTGGAGATGCTCCTTCAGGTATACAGGACCGAGGCCGTTTAGGGCTTTAAAGGTCAGCACCAACACTTTGAATCGTGCTCGGAAACGTACTGGGAGCCAATGTGGTCCCGGCGGCCACTCCCAGTCACCAGTCTAGCTGCCGCATTCTGGATTAATTGCAGTTTCCGGGTCACCTTCAAAGGTAGCCCCACGTAGAGCGCGTTGCAGTAGTCCAAGCGTGAGATAACTAGAGCATGCACCACTCTGGCGAGACAGTTCGCGGGCAGGTAGGGTCTTAGCCTGCGTACCAGGTGGAGCTGGTAAACAGCTGCCCTGGACATAGAGTTAACCTGCGCCTCCATGGACAGCTGTGAGTCCAAAATGAGCAAAGGCTCCAGAAGTACCCCCAGGCTATGTAACTCACTCCTTCAGAGGGAGTGCAGCCCCATTTTTATCCGCAGAGCCCTGCTCTAATGCCCACATCTCCCCTGCCTCTCTCTGCTGCCAAATTGATGCTTGAAATAAACATTATGTTGTAGCCAATGCATCAAGCCACAGAGTGTGCTTAATGGCTGCAGTCTGTGTGTCATGCCCACGACATTTTCTCCATTTTGCAAACATGCCGACAGGCACCCAAAAGATAGCAGAACCTGCTTTTAGCTCATATGTGCCAATTAAATGTCACCCAGTAGGAACTGGCTGGTACTACACTGGGTGGGGAATAAACTGTATCACAGGAACCGTATTAGGCTGTTCTTCGACGGAAAAGATACAGCTATTTTAAGTATCAGCTAAAGCTGCTTATTCATGGACTCCCTATAAAAAAGAGAGATGTCCTAGATGAAATGCTTACAGTGAGAGTTTGAGGAAGGGAGCCCAAATGAAACATTTACATAATCTTTAGATATTAATATTTGTAGTAAATAATACCTGAACATCTGCTAGCTCTGACAAGGTCATTGGCACTGAGATAACTCTGAAAGGGTCAAATCAAATGTGCTCTCATATTAGGACAGGAAAAGGCTCTGCCACATGCAAGGAAAGGAGAAGTCAGATACATGAGGTGAACAGAGAAGGTTTTAGGTATATATTCATATGGGATCTATATATCCTGTATGGTGAGGTGCAGTGGACATGCCAAACTGAGACAAAGGCCCATCTATACTGCTGTTTAAAGTGGACACTAAGCTTCCTGTACCTCCATGAATGAATCTTTATTTGCATCAGCCATCGGCCATAGCAATAAAACAGCATCCATTCATTTTCCATTGTCCATGTGATATTCTCCACAAAATCAATGCCTTCCCACCACTTTCCTCCCCCTTAGTCCGAATTTTCTCATACTGTCTCCTTTTTAGAGTATCCCTGGTATAACAAATTGAGGGAGGGGAAAGTATGGCAAGGCAGTGATTAAGAGGAGTGCGTCATATGGACAATGGAGAATTCATTGAGGTACAGGAAACTACACATTAAACAACAGTAGGGATGAGACCCAAGAGGTACATCCTAAGAGCTGTGACCCAATCACTTAGGTAAACACACTGAGCTGCTGACACAAATTAGACGGTAATTCCATAGCTCCAGTCAAAGATGTACCCAGATTTCTTTGTGTGCATGCCTACAGTTAAATTCAGCTTGGTGCTTACGTACTGCATCTGCCACTAACATGCTTTCTGGGTTACAGGTATAAATTGTGCAGCTTAGAAAAGGTCAGTGAATATTTTCAGCAAAATCTATGGGGTAGGAGCATGTGCTTCTTCAGCACATTTATAGATCTGACGTTTTATTATGTTTTTGTATGTACTGGAAGCCGCCCAGATGGGCAGGATATACTACTACTACTAGTACTAGTACTACTACTAGTAGTAGTAGTACTACTAGTAGTAGTAATAATAACTACTTGTGCAAAGAGGATCAATCGTCAATACTGGAGACTTGAACTCAGTGAGACCCCACAATGCTGTTCCCACCATTTTTTGTGGTGGCGAATTTGCAACACCCCTCCAGTTACCTCCAAAGGCTGGTCTCATGGTGAAATCATGGTCATCTACCCTCAGGAGCTGTTCACTTTTTCCTGTCCGAGTTTTGGTCATGTCGTGGTTCTTCTTATATATGTGACTAAAATGGAAAGCAAAAGAACCGTCATTCCTAGTCATCCAAATAATAATAATAATAATAATACTGAAATTCTATATAACTTCGATATTACAATGGAAGTTGAAGTACTTTCAGACTGTCACTATTTTGCGGGTGGGATTGAAGCACATGCCAGCAAATTTAGTTCGAACGATAAAAGTGAATTTGGTGTTCTTGCACAAAATGTCCACTTAAAAAACAACAACAGACTTTTTGTGGCAAGGAAAGTATATGGGAAATGCTCTGGAAAGTGTGGATCATTGCTTGACTCAGTGCCACATGGCCACGCTTGTGCAAACTATTCAGGTTGAATCCTCAGTAAACAGGTTGAATGGAAGTGACCTTATAGTTACCACTAGCATAGTAGCAAAAAGATAGCAGAGCAACCTCTTGATATAAAAGTGAATATAACATACATATGTGGAAATTTAATTATAGTCCAGCTAAAGGTATACAGGGGTCAGTTAGGTAAGAGGAAAATGTCTAGTTTTCTAATCACTGCTGATTTAAGAGGGGGGATTAGAATAAATTAAGACCCAAGAGCCCTTTGCTCTAGCAGTGAGATCTGCAAAGTTGTACATACTACTGCTACAGTCAGAAACAGATAAAGTGCTAGCTGAGACTGATGGGAGTTCTTTGAGTTTGGTCCAAACTTGTGCAGCCCTAAACAGCCTCTTAGTAGTGATTTATTTCTAACATTTTGAAGTATTCATAATATGGAATGCGGCTAGTACACTGTAAGTCTTTGTGGGGCAGCCATATTTGTGAATTAAGTAACACATGCTCCAGCTCAATAGGTGAAGGTCTCCGCCACATCATACCCCATGCCCATCTAAGAACAGGAAGCAGGAGTGTGGAGACTCACAAAATGGTGGCCCCAGTCTTCATTAGTAGTGTACCACCGCCAAACATTACAGTGGGGAGTGGGGATTGGTTGTCATGGGAGATGCCATTTTGGGCTGTATGTCCTTGTCACAAACACTCTCAGGGGTTCTATCCTAATGTGCAAAGCAACATGCCAGTGGGGAAATCATGGATTAGCACACTAAGCTCCCTTTGTTGGCTCCCATTAACCAGATCGCAAACTTCTGAAGCAGGGAGCCTCAGGCATTCATGGAAGCTCCCGGGACAATTTAGAGCCCTAATCTTCCAGAATTCTCAGTTTTGCATGGAGGACATTCCATGCTTGCCCTCCAACTTGTGGAAAGTGATTGAGACTGTGGTGCAGAGCTTAGCACACTCGCGACTACTATAGTGTTGTCTTTATATATGACTAGAGCATCTGAGGTTGTTACTGGCACCCGTCTGTCTCGAGACGCAAGAGGCAATGGAGTGTGCCTCCGGGGGTGAAGTAAAAGTGCTGTGTTTGCAGCACCAAAGTGGCCTCCCCTGGGTGTGCAAGCTTGGACAATTTGTATGGAGGTCCTGGGATGCCCAGATGACAAGACACACCCCCCCGGCCTTGCTGATGTAGTCAAAATGCTGGATATAATGCGTGTTCTGCATATAGGCAAGGGATGGGAAGGCCTGAAGAAGAGGAGACATTTTTGAACCTGATGTTGAAGACTAATAGGGAGCCAGTGCAAAGAATGAACAAGATTGGAGGTTGAGGTTATGATCAAAGAAGTTAGAGAGGGCTTTGTGGGTCAGTTGAAGAGAATCACTATAGCAGGAAAGGAGTGATTCCTGCCATCTATATAACATGCAAAGTAACAACAATTTTAACTGAATACAGGGAGATGCTGGAGGTCTTGGAGGAAGAAGCAATGTCTTCATTTAAAATCCCCCACCTCCAATCACTTGGCTACAACCCACCCACTCAATATGACCATCCAATTCCTCCCATATGCTTGTTGTTTGAGGCAGTAAAAGGGCGCAGATAGCATTAATCTGAATGCTCCAACATTATGTTTCTTCTTCCACAGCGTGCACCTTAACTGTACTTATTTAGTAGGTCTTCACTAGTAAACAAGCTTATGTTTGAAATTGTGAACAATTATAATGATTAGGAGTTGTATTTGTTTGGTACACTGAAAAAATGTTTTCCTAGTGCTTTCTAAATGTTAAATGAAATTGTTCCTTCTAAATGTTAAAGCAAAAGTGGTCAGGGGTTAAAAAACAACAATGTATTTTTTTTAAGCTAATAATTGCTAAAATCTGTGTGCTGACAGGTCTCACAAAAAAATGGTTTATTCTACTTCTGTGCCCCACAACGACAAAGAGCTACAAACAGTATAAAACAAGTACAGTACAACACTTTTAATCTGAGAAATGTCGAAATGATAGGGAAAGGAAGATTTTATGAAGCCCACTGCCATATGAAATAATGCCATTATATGTTGAAGCAGAAAGCATTAATCGATTAACAGCTTGATAGCAGATTAAAAATAGAGTTCCAATTAATCAGAGTCTGCCATCTGGGGCATTCCCAATGCCACTTACAAAGCCACAACCAGCTCTCCAAATTGGCTCCTTCCTTCTATGGCAGGATCTCCCTTCATGCGGAAGAAGGGGTCTTTGAGGAAACCTTGGTCTCTCTTGGATGCTTCTGCCCAGAGAGTAGGTCAAAAATCCAGAAAAGAGCTGGCCCTACTGCTAGGGTGTGTGTGGCAGCCACCTCAGGTAGCAGTTGCTGAGACAGTCAGTGACGTTGAGGTGTTGGACAGAGCTATATGTGCCACACGACCTGCCCTGCACCTCCTAAGCCAGTCTCTGCTGTCCTAAATTGTGGTAGAGGATGCTGATGTTGTCCAATTGCCAGTGTTTGAAGTGAGAGTTAACCACCTATCTTTGCTGGCTCCCAGTACATTTTTGAGCACAATTCAAAGTGTTGGTGCTGATCTTTAAAGCCATAAACGGCCTCAGTGCTATACACCCAAAGGAGCCCCTCCACCCCCATCGTTCAGCCTGGACACTGAGGTCCAGCTCCAAGGGCCTTCTGGTGGCTCCCTCACTGCAAGAAGTGAAGTATGGTGTAGTGCTTAAGAGTGGTGGACTCGTAATCTGGTGAACCGGGTTCGCTTCCCCGCTCCTCCACATGCAGCTGCTGGGTGACCTTGGGCTAGTCATACTTCTCTGAAGTCTCTCAGCCTCACTCACCTCACAGAGTGTTTGTTGTGGGGGAGGAAGGGAAAGGAGAATGTTAGTCGCTTTGATACTCCTTGAGAGCCAGTGTGGTGTAGTGGTTAAGAGCGGTAGTCTCGTAATCTGGGGAACCAGGTTCGCTTCCCTGCTTCTCCACATGCAGCTGCTGGGTGACCTTTGGCCAGTCACACTTCTCTGAAGTCTCTCAGCCCCACTCACCTCACAGAGTGTTTGTTGTGGGGGAGGAAGGGAAAGGAGATTGTTAGCCGCTTTGAGACTCCTTAAAGGGAGTGAAAGGCGGGATATCAAATCCAAACTCTTCTTCTTCTTCTTCTTCTTCTTCTTCTTCTTCTTCTTCTTCTTGGGAGTGAAAGGTGGGATATCAAGTCCAAGTCCAAGTGAGAGGGAACCAGGCAGAGAGACTTCTTGGTAGTGGCGCCCGCCTTGTGGAATGCCCTCCCATCAGATGTCAAGGAGATAAATGACTATACAACTTTTAGAAGACATCTGAATGCAGTCCTGTATATGGAAGTTTTTAACATTTGATTTTTTTATTATGCTTTGTTGAAAGATGCCCAACAAAGACACCCAAAATATTATTATTATTATTATTATTATTATTATTATTATTATACATTGTTTGCAGCAGGGCTGGAGAAGCTGTGGTGCTCCAGGTGCTGGTGGGACTACAACTTTCATCCCTGACCACTGGCCATGTTATTCCGTTTCTGATAGTTTAAAGAATGATATTAAACAATACGCACAATCCCACATATAAATAGTATATTAAAGCTGTTTATTCTCATTTTAAAAATTCTGCAAAGTGCCCATTTTTGAAATGTACCAATAGTACAGCAATTTCTTGATATAGTGATGGGACAGTTCCCGTGCATACTTTTCACCATGGAGGATTACATGTGAGAAATGTTATGACTGTAGTGGAATAGACACATGGATTATTACAGGTCAGATCCAGGAGCAGGAGGCAGGAATCTAAGCAAGAGATCTTGTTTCACACCAAAAGGTATTCCTCCATAAAAAGAAAAATGTACTGAGGAGTCAGCTCTTAGGAACCTTAAATTGTGCAAAACTATGAACAAGAATCCAGTGCCCATTTATGCATCTGTAGGCCCTTCCTGGGGACCTGTTTATCTATATGGATAAGTATGGTCCTGCAGATTTTAATATAAAGGGTGAAATTCAAGCAAGCAGTGCACCATTGATTTAAGCAGAGGTTGATGGGACCTCTGTGTAAGGCCATCTAAAAACAATGGACCCTGCTTGGAGGATTGCACCATGTTGTAACATTTCAAATCTGAATTATTAACAAGCTGTTTTGTGAAGGCTTTTCCCCCCTTTGAAAAACAGGGTATAAATGCTGTCTTAAATTCTTTCCTAAACAGCAAAGAATTGATCAGTCTTTGTAATCAACAACATTCCCAATTACTTGCACAGTAAAGATTTGGACTGTAAATGTCACAGGAGGGCAAGAGAATGAGGCCAGTAATATGAGGTGAACTAGTTTTGCTGGAGAGAATGTAATCTTCCACCAACAATGGCAGTCCAATAAAATAAATCAGCTCATCCATTGTAAATCTCTTACCCACTGGGACGAAGTTAGTAATCACTTCATGTGCGAAGCTAGAGAGCAACATGCTCTAAGTTCACAGTGTCAGGCTGAAGAAAACACAACTAATAAAAAGATGAAGGTCACAGTGTTTCCATTTAATAAGATGGATTAACCCAACTTTGTTTATAAGGTCTTAACCAGGCAAATGGTCCTGTAAGATGCAGTTCACTGGATGACATAACTCAGTATAAAAATGGATAATATATACTTGGGGTTGCTTAGCAGTTTGGGGAAGATTATCTTTTTCTCATATAAACCATTCACCATGCCTCTATGATATTAAATCTGATAAAACTTTACTAAGACCTTTTAGCTGTTTGGTACATGCTTACAGTACTAAAAAAAAAGTGGGGCTCACCAAATAATTTGCAACAACAAAAGGTAGAATTTATAAATATGAGTATTAGGCATTTATACATAAAGAAAAATAGATGTTTAACCAACAAAACAACAAGCCCAACACCAAACAAATAAAACAGAAAAGCTGTAATCCTCTGCACATCTATTTAGTAATAAGAACCACTGAACTAAGAGTTCTTCTCTCTGAGTAGACATGCATGATTTCAGGGAGCACATCCTGAAACTGATACAGGCAAGATATTTAGAGAAGTATATTTCTTTTATGTCTTATATTTTATACCTTCGGATCTACAATAGGCTTTGGTCAAGATAAAAAGCAGTCCTACGGGTTGTTTTGAAGTAACAGAGCAGTTGATGCAATTTCAATATTTAATGTTCATGTCTGAGAATCTGTTCCATAATCACATTATCTTTTAAAATTCTTGGAAAAAGAATCATTATAATAGCTCTCAAAGCAGTAATGCAATTTAGTATTATTCGGGGAACTAGAGTTTTACCTCTCTCACACACCAGCAGTTATAGTGCATGTACTTTTCAGGCACACCATGCAATATACAGCAGAACTACATGTATTGAGCATTTTCCTGGTGAAAATATATAGTGAAAACTGAGGAAGTGATCAGTAAATTTAGCTACTCCTTACCTTATTTGCGGCAGCTCTACTTGTCCTGTCCATCTCCTTTTCCTGTGCTTTCTGCTCTCCACAAGGAAGAACAAACAAAAGATCAGCAAAATTAGTTTTGCAAAATTGTAAGGCATTCCGTGGGAATCACTGCTCCACTCTCCTTCAGTCCCGTAACCGCCTGCCGTGTAAGTACACGCTGGTTTAAACATTGAATCAGCTGCATCTCCAGAATCTCACATTTATCAGTGTGATCATTGTTAGAAAGAAAACTGCTTTTCTGCTTTAATATTTTAAACCTGCTTTCCAGGGCTTCCTACTCAGAGCTCTTCCTTTCCTTGCTGCTCAGGGATTGGCCATTACTCATGAAGAAGTTAGTCCTATCTGGCAGCATTTCCACTGGGTCCTAAACAAGTGCTTTTGCAGAAAGCCATTGGATAAAAAGAATGCAACTCCATCTGCCAGTTTTGTTCTAGCCACTAATCTCAGAATTGCACAATCCTCTGCCAGACTGTGCAAAACCATCTCTCTCTGTTTTTTTATTAGGGAGGCTGGATAGACTGTGTGCCTTACAGAGAGCATTCTTCAATGAGAGGCAGGTGCTTACATGTTCATAATGCAGCAAACATAGCCTAGTGTTACTCTACTGTAGAGTTTGTGATCTTGTAGTTAAGTTAGCCATCTAAAAGAGCTGCCAGCATGCAAACAGAGTCTGTTCACTCGGCTTTTTAAAATCATAGTCCTTCAGTTTTATCATATTTTTAATCAATGTTCGTAAATAATCTTTTGTAAACTGCTGTGTGGGTTTGCTTGAACTGATAAGTAACAAATCAAGTGCCATTTTCTTTAACAGGAGGAAAATGCTAGCTTGTTAACAAAATAAGTGAAATGGCTTAAATTGTTTGTCTTTAGAGCACTCACTGTTGGTTTCTGATCCTGAAAGGTCATAATGAATGCAGGTAATAATGCTTATGCAGTACATTTTGAGCTTTAATTTTCAAACACTTTCTATACGCTCACTATCTCTGTCATCCTTGGGGCAACTCCATAAGGTAGTCCAGTTTTTATTAACATATTGCAGATGGGTGACAGAGGCTGGGAGAGTGTGGTGGCTTCCCTAAGGCTGTTACAGTGAGATAGCTTCTGAAATGGGGATTTCTGGGGTCAAACTCCTAGCTACTACAACAGCTCTCAGGACCTCAGAGATTAAAATGAGAAGTTAAATGCCAACTTTAACAATCCCTTGTTTTCAAAATAAAATGTTATTTAGTCAGAGTTGTTTTGAATCACTACATAGCCAGGCAGCGCCACTTGCGTTTCTATGTGATAAGCAAATTCAAGGAAGAAAATAATTTGGCTTCGTGAGATTTGAATATTAATAGTTGTGTAGCTTCTACTTTGATGTGGCGTCTCCATATCTCAGGCCAAGATTATGTGTTATATTACAGGGACCAGACTTGATCTTGATTGTTCTAAGGGCAATTTTTTAAAGCCGCATATTCTATAGCATGTATATAGAACTACAAGTGGAACTCATAACCAAATTGCTCGTGTTCATGTTTTGAGCCAGTCCATTCTATTCCCCCTCCCCTTGTTTTCCATTCCCTCCTTCCTACAGCAGCCAGCCAGCATCCTATGTCTGTATTTACAAGCATCTTTAATCCTCATTGGTCTGTTTTTGGAAGGGTTCCACTCCTATGGCTTTCCCTACTAAAGTATATTGTACTTCTGCAAACTCTGGGGCTACCCCAAGGCTGCTGCTTCGTTCCTCTGGCTACACAAGGAGCAGCGCTCGGAGAACTGAGTTTACTATTAGTTTAGACAAGTGAGGACCCGCAACAAATTGTTGCATATTGTGTCAAGGGGAAAAACGTTGAAAGATTTATTTTCTCAGGCAGGAGTCTGCCCAGAATGATACTTTTAAATGCAAATTACACTAGGCAAGATACAGAGAAATACCCTGGAAAGGGGATTTTCTTGCCCTTGCCTACCTTCTGCAACACCTTTGCATCCTGAATAGTCACTGCTGGAAGTGAAAGATCTTCCAGAGCAGCATGGTATGGGTGTGTGTGCGAAGATGTCTCAAATCAGCTGAAATGGATTTCTTACAAAAGGAGTGGCTTTTGGTGAGCTGGAGTGGTTGGGAAAGCTCATTGGACAAAGGAGCTTCCTCTCATACTGAGCCTTCACTCTATTTCAGGGGTCTTTTTTGGCACTAGGTAGATTTCATAGATGATGTTAGATTAAAATATCTTGTTTTTGCTTATGGGTTTTGAAAATGCTTTAATGAGTTTTTCATTAAATGATGGGCCCATAAAACAATCAGCTCAATGCATTATATATATTTCTGGAATAAGTCACAGTCAATAAGCTCTGGGTAAATATTACATATTTATAACTATTTCCAGGATCTTCAAATTTAAAAAAGCAAAATATACACAATTGAATATTAGAAAATGACATTCAAACCTCACAAAAGATTATCCTAACTTCTGGAAAATTAAAACTAAAAAGAAAAGCAAACAACGTTCTGGCCCCTCTTTTTCACAGAGGATAAAAACCCTACAATTTAAGGGAACCCCCCCCCCCGAATTTGTTGTGTAGGAAATAAATGTACTTACAAAATATCAACAACTTCCCCTCCTTGCTCAGTTTTGTAATATTTACTATGCAAGTATACCTGCACTTCAATTTAAGAAGTTCTTTCTCAGGCAATTTTTTATAGACACTCTTGAAAATAATAATTATTTATGTTGCCACATAGCATTAAACCACAATTTTATGTGTCTATCAGTTAAAATTACCCACCAAAGCTCACAAGTGACGCATTCAGCCCTCTCACTCCTTAAATATCCTGCTAATGCAGATATATATCCTGTACATCATCTCTCAGGTTATATGCTCAGTTTGTATTAATCATTAATAGTCCATGTTCACACCAATATCAAGGTGTGCTTTTCTTGCAGATATTAATGTACCTCATGATACATTAAATTCAGACATAAAGTGAGTAAATACAAAAAGTAATTTCATGTAAACAATCCTCATGACATATCCAACATAGAACATTTTAATAAAGAATTCAAGTCACAGTTTTTTTTAAATGACCAAAACTCATAATTCAAATATATACTCATTGGCTAGATATATACGCCTAAATATAAGAGCTGCCAGTGCTAAAACAAGGAGGAGAATCAGCGCATTTGAGCCCATGTGGTTTGTGTTGACCCTTGGCTGCTGAACCTGATTGAAGTTGGTTGAAGTCGGCACCCTTCTCTGCTGTGCACGCCGCTGGCGAGGGCTCATAGAAGTATTATTTGACGCAGGCTGGTTATGTTGTTCTTGACTTGAGGTGGCTGAGTTGGTCTGATTTTCAGACTAAAAAAATAAAGATTCTGGCTTTAATAGAATAGAATGGAATGGAACACAGAATGGAATGGAAACAAAATGCAGCTTGGCAACTTCACTGAGGCTGCCCAGTGAGCTTCATGGGTGAAAGGGGATTTGAACCCTGATCACCCAGTTCCTAGATCAACCCTCTACCCACTACATCACACTGGTTCAGGGTTGTGCATGAACTGGAATGTCGTGCTAAACCAAGAGTGGCTAGCCTGTTGTACCCATAATCTCTTGACCACTGAACATGCTGGCTGATGGGAGTTGGAGTCCAACATGATCATCCCTGTGCTGAACCATGACATAGTGTGAAGTGTGGAAGTTTGTTTTATGTGTGTCACTCATTCCGATGACCCAACAAATGGAATAAAACTAGTGAGCTGCTAGATGAAAACAAAGTCATCTAAAGTGAGGTTAATCAAACTATTACTGACTTTCCCCCCTTCTCAGCACAAAATACAATTAATATTACTGGTGAGTGAAATGGATATGCTTAAGAAGACAAACCATATACTCAAGAACTATGAAACTTGCAGGGGGGCAGGAATCAAATCACAAACTTTGTAAGAATCTGACAGAGGGGAAATTGTTGGGGAAATCTGCATAATATTAGCATGCCTGTATTTCTAAATAGCTGGAAAATACTCATCACCAAGCAACAGATGGTCTGACGCGATTTGACAGGATTTTAAAAAACCAATCTGCAGCTCCATCAACCTTTAAAACACACACACACCACACACACACACAAGCTTAACTGGGATTTGTCTACAATTTGTCGGTGAATTTAGATTGCATCCACAGCAGTCATAGAAGCAGCTGCCCTGTCACAATACCAGGCCTCAGTTACTTCCAAAGTGGATGGGTTATATAAGCACTCTTCTTGGCTATATTAATATGTCATAATTAAGCAAACAATTATTTAAAATGGTCAGAATTAATACTGCCCTTTATGTAGTCAAATTTACTTGAGAGATTATAAACAAAAAGGAACATGATAAGCATATTTAATAGAATAAAAGCTGCAAATCACTAAAGAGCAGGGCCTCTATTTGCTTTGGTTTATATAAGTCTCTCAGGCGTACGGATAAAACAAGTGTGGCTCTGGGGGCAAGTCCATATCACTGCTGCAAATAAATTACCTTCTGTACAAGGACCATTTAGATTCGAAAAGGCAGGATATTCTCTCTCTCTCTCTCTCTCTCTCTCTCTCTATATATATATATATATATCTCCTTAGCTTACAAAGATGTTTAAATTGGATTTTGATAGAAAAGTTAAAATAATATAGTAAGCAAGGTCAGAACTAAATTAACTGATGAAAAGGATTTTCTATGGGCCAACAGCTGAAAAGCCACACACAGTAAAAGCCTACTTATGTCTATCAAGATATAAACCTCATTGAATTTAAAGGAACTTACTCTCAGGTAAATCTGCACTGACAAAAGGCAACAGATGAGTAAAGGAAGGTGACAGGACTTCAGCAATAGTAGTTTTACTGGAATGCTAATAAGCTTTTAAAAATGCTCTAAAGTGACAGCCTATCAATATTATTTGGATTTTCCAAGTCTTTGCCTTCATTTTTCTCAGATTTATGAAACACCTACCACTTCATTGGGGGTGGTGTCCTGGAATGCTGGAGTTGTACTTTCTTGTTGGTGTTCAGGTGAACTGGGCAAGTGGTTAAATCCTGATAAGTCTGCAGGTTCAGCAACTGATTTCCTAGTTGAGTTAACTTCAGCCTTAAAAGGACAAAACAGCACAAATGGTACATCAGTTAAAAATTCTAATCAGGCATGTTATAGAATGCATCTTCTCTAGCATTATTTATTCAACTGTAATTAAACAAGTGCACACACATTATGTGCAATGTTATTTCCAGGGCAAGTGTCTTCTCAATTTATGCCTGAAATTCTGGACCTCAGCTGCGGTGCTTACATCATTTGGTTGCCAAAGCACAGTACAACCAATAATTCTGAAACCCACAGAAGAAACTGTGAAGCCATAAATACAGCAGCATGGCCAACGCACCACATAATCAAGCAACTACTGCTGCCTCCATTCTTTCCAAGTGAACTATGACCTGGCTAGCTGCACCAACCAACCTAGTCTAGGTATTGTCCTATTCAAATTAACTGGGGGACGGACGGACAGCAAATAGTTAAACAACCTTGAAACTAATTTGCCTGGCAAGTTCCTTAGCCTCTTTGTCAGCTTGGCTTGAAGCACTTCCAGATGTTAATGGCAAGAGGGCTTCCTTCATAAGTGATCCACATCCTTCACAATAGAAATCCTGAGACCTGGAAAGTAACAAAAGTTTATACACTAATTTAATTAAACCACCAAGAGTGATCAAAATATCCAGCATTCTTAATGAATCTACACATGTATGAAATTATAACGTCCGCCATAGATCTACCAGCACAATTGCTATTAATTTTGCCATCTATTAGCTCCACCGTGCCTTCTTGACAATAACGTATTTGTGGTAAGTAAACAAAACACAAGTGACTAAATGTTTTCCTCTTAAGTATTTATTTAATAAAGAACATGCAAAAATAAGAATAGCTGACACCTGATCCTTTGCATGTTTATTCAGAGGCAAATCCAGATGTTCAGTGTAAGCATTCATAGGATTGTCCTCTAAGCTAAGAACAGAGTGCACAAAATAAATGAAGGTGACCATCCTGAGCAAAGTGGGACAAACTTCTGAGTAAATATGCTTATGAATGCAATGTCACATACTGAGCATTATACACTGAGCAAATAATATGATTTACCTAGCCAACTGAAGAGGAACATAGGAATAACATTCAGGAATAAGATTCAACATAATAAAAAAAAATTAGTCACAAAAACAAAAACAAACCCTTACTTCTTAGCAAGTGCTCTTCTTTCCTCAGGGGTATAGTCTAGAGACCCTATGGCTCCCTCCCCTTTCGTTGGCATAAATCCAATAATAGCAAGCAATGCAGTTCTTACTGTGATCAAAAAAGAAGAGGGGTGCAGGTTAAGTACTAAATAGGGGAGGGGGAGAAAACTACTTAATGTACAAATTTATAACAGGTAATTAAAAAAAAATAAGCCCAAGGTAATGCAAAATATATTAAATCCTGCCCCCAATATCCAACACATGCCTGAAGAGAAGCAGGAATGTCACATAACATTTAAAAGGAAAGATCTGCTGTTGAATGTAGCACAATGATCTTACAGTGGTACCTCGGTTTACGAACTTAATCCGTTCCAGAAGTCCTTTCTTAAACCGAAACCATTCTTAAACCGAGGCGTGCTTTCCCTAATGTAGCCTCCCACTGCTACCTTCCACCATACAGATTCTGTTCTTAGACCAAGGTGAAAGTTCACAAACCAGGGCACTACTTCTGGTTTTGCGGAGCTTGTAAACCAAATCGTTCATAAACATGTAAACAGGACTGTTCTTAAACCGAGGTAACACTGTACTTGTGTATTGAGGCCCTTTACTGCCAACAATAGCTTTTACTTACTGCTCCATGATGGTTGCCATGTTTCAGGATGATGCCCTGAGATGCTTAAGCAAATTTTCTTTCCCACTTCAAACCTGCCATTAGCCTTAAATGGGCACATAAGAAAGATAAAGAAAAATAATACTATGTAAATCAAACCATTTTCATAAGTCAAGATTCAACTAGCTTGAAGAGAGAACAGTATCTTTGGAATACCGTACAATTGTATAGTCAATAGTCTGTAATTGAATGTTACTGAAAAGAAACTTGATGTCTCAGCTCTAGCAGAATTGGTTTAGTCGTGCTCAAAGAACAGAGTATTCTCAAAGATTGATGAAACTAACTGCAGTCACATAGGCTGCTCTAAGTCACATCAAAATGCTCCTCCAGATTAATTTATTGACCAGAATCAAGGCAATCCAGTCCTAGCCTACAGTTATTAATCATAGCAACTAAACACAATTAGGCACACATCCACCCCACCTCACACAAGGAGGGAAATCATTTTTCTTGTTTTGACGTATGTAGCATTCTTGGTACATGCAATAAAAAACAGCTTCAAATATTAAGTTATACAGTAAACTGAACAAAAAACAGTAGTGATGTTTTGAAGACTAGTGGACATAAATCTTTTTTTTTTAATGTAACTATTAAAACTCTCAAAACAAACAGGAGAAAAATCCTGAATGGTACTGAGGATATTCTACTGTTGCCTAGCCTTCTCCAAATCACTTAAAACATTCCATTTCTCAAAACACCCTGAACAAAATGCCTCACAGACTTCAGAACAGAACACAATTCATTTTTCTTGGGACCTTTCTAATGCTCCCTGCATAAAGTCTAGAAGTGAAGTTCCAGTTAGCCTAATTGGATACAAAGAGAAAGGCCAAAAAACCAGGGGTCTATATTTGCTTACACCTTTTAAAAAATATTGTTTAAGGTGACCAAATTTCTGATGTAGATCTAACCAAGTGCTTATGCTGTTATGAATGACTGAGAAACATTCTTACCGTTAAGAGAATAATACTTGGTGGTTTCATAGGATACTCTGGTGGTAGTACTATTCTTCCATGATAAACTCCACCATCAAAATCTGAATCTGGAGGACCTCTGACAGTGAAATGCCACTCAAAAAGATTGTCCTACAAGCAACCAAATATACAGAAATACACTGAATATAATAGCAACAGGAGGACATGATGGGGGAGAAAAGAGGCAATGATCTGGGAGCCCTCACATATTCATGCTAGGTCATGGTTTGGGCTTAGTTTTATAGTCAAACCAGCTCAATGTGCTTTTCACAATAACTGCAAATACAATGAAAGAGAGACTGGTCAAGGTAAGCATTGCTGTTGTGAATTTATTTATCCGAATGGCCACATGCTAACCTCTAAGGGCTGTGCATGATAATGGTCTGTTGGATCCTTCAGTTCTGCAGCTTCTTTCATTAAACGTTTTACAGCTGAAAGAAAAGGAAAAGAAAAAAAACACAGTAAGTGATTTCAGTAGCAAAAACTTATAGCCGACAGGCCTAGGCGATATATCTATATATGGCTCAGGACCGGTATTAGGGGCAGAGGAACTCAGGAGAGGTGGTGCTTTCACCAGTGATATACCACTGAGTGAAACCAACATCATGGTCTGCCCTCATACTGTTGCAGATGGAGAAACAAGCTGCATCGCCAAGACACAATACACCTTGTTCTTCCCTCTGCTTCAACAAGCCCCATGTCTATCCGGCTTGAGCACGCTGGTGGGACATGGGGCTTGCTCAGCTGGGGAGAGAGATGGCTCAAAGAAGCACTCCTGCCCCCCAGCTGAGCCTCACCAGTCCCCCTTGCCTGTCTCCAGGCAGTGGCAGAAACTGCCTCCGCTGCCTCGGGACCGGGGGCGGGGGGGAGAGGCACGAACGGGCTGCTTCTTTCTCCCCAAGGGAGAGGCAGCCCACCCGTGCCTCTCGCTCATCCCAAGGTGGAGGAGGATACTGCCTCAGCTGCTTTGGGATGGCTGGGGTGGAAAAGGGAACAGCAAAACAAGACATGAAGTTTTAATGTAGCAAGAAATTATAGAATATATCAATTAAAAGGCAGTAAGACAGAATAGGTGTTTTGAAGTCCAGTCACCCATCTGAAAAAGGAGAAAAACTGAAGAAATGTGAAGGTTTGTTATTTCAGTAAATATATTTGTATGTATCTCAAAGGAAGATTTTTTTTTTAAGGAGAAAGGTGCTTCCAAGTACATTTGTAAAATCAAAGTAGGTTACATAGCCAGTACAAAGTGACAGAAAACAAAGCAATTGTCCGGGATCTATAAAGCCATGTGCTTAAAGAGGATCTATGCATAAAGGGATTGTTGATATCTCCTTTAGTCTGAGTTCAAATGTTATGCCAAACGGCTGACCTTCAGCAGCAGCTTTTCACAGAAAGGGGTGGGAATGAGGGGCTGCAATAAGAGGCCTGAAAAAAAATCTGATGGAAGCGTAGAACACCAAACTAAGTTGTATGGATCTTAACCATAATTATCCATCAGATTTATCTTGATTCTAATTTAATGCCCCTGTTTCAAACACATATTCATGTAGACATGCGCCACTGATTTAGTATGCAATTCACCAGACCCAGTTACTACTAAAATAAGTGTATATAATAACATTTCTAATATAATAATTTTTGAAATGGCAAGGGCAGGAGGCAGGTTTTGCAAGGGCAAAAGAAGTTGCAAGGCAAGGACAAGAGCTTCTGAGCAATACTGATGAACCGTTTTGCTTTTCACGATTTATGTAAGTTGGACTGCTAACATCAGAACGTCACTTCACCTCAGAGGGGAGGCTGCCACCTACTGGATTAAAAACATTCCCACCTTCATTTTATAGATTACAAAATGTGAAATTTAACAGGCCACCTAAAATTATACATTAAACAAATATAAAGACTCAGGCACAATCCTTTGAAAACAAATTTTGGTCATTATTATATTTACTGGAGCACTTTTATATCCAACCATTGGCAAGCATTTGATTAGAAGGACCCTATCAGGATGGATAGCAATTTTAGCTGCACCTTAGATCCCTAGACACTGGTGGCACTGTGGTCTAAACCACTGAGCCTTGGGCTTGCCGTTCAAAAGGTCGGCAGCTCGAATCCCCGCGGTGCGGTGAGCTCCCGTTGCTCGGTCCCAGCTCCTGCCAATTTAGCAGTTCAAAATCACACCAAAAAGTGCAAGTAGATTAATAGGTACCGCTCCAGCGGGAAGGTAAACAGTGTTTCCGTGCACTGCTCTGGTTCGCCAGAAGCGGCTTAGTCATGCTGGCCACATGACCCTGAAAAACTGTATGCGGAGCGGACAAACACCAGCCCCCTCGGCCTGTAAAGCGAGATGAGCTCCACAACCCCAGAGTTGTTCGCAACTGGACTTAACTGTCAGGGGTCCCTTTACCTTTAGACCCCTCTAGCAGATGACATGCCCACAATGCCAAAACAGTCTCATGATTTTAAAAATACGCAGTAAAGAATACTTTTATTATTCTTGTGGAGAAAAAAAAATATTAAGCAAGCATTGGGCCATTTACCTATCAGACTGTTTAATGCAGTGTATATGTATAAACAGAGACAAATTTCTTATTATTTTATTTATTAAACACAAGGACATATGTTTTTCTTTGCTTCTCATCTCTGACTCTGAAGGGATTAGTGAGTCAAGATTTAAGTGCAGTTTTGTATTTCCAAAGTGGCTGCCATCATTTATTGCTTCTTTGTCCCAGCAGGCTTCAGTGTAACCTAATATAGTTCTAATCTAATTAAGTCTGCAATATCTTCCTTTATCACCATCTTAAGCCTGAAACAAAGTATAGTATACACATTTCTATAAATCTGCAAAATAATCCTGAAATACATTTATTCAATAGTGACTTTGACTAATACTCTTATGACTTGCAGGCATGAAATTTATATTCAGCTTTAAAAAAAGTATGTCTACTCTTTGTCTCTATTCTTGCATCTCCCTTGAAATGTTACATTCTTTCATTCTTCTGTCCTACCTTGACTGAGTTGAGTATACAGGGGAAGAGAACAATTCCAATTAATTGCCGGGGGCAAGGAAGATATTTGCACTGAGCTATCCTTTAAAAAGGGACGCGGGTGGCGCTGTGGGTAAAAGCCTCAGTGCCTAGGGCTTGCCGATCGAAAGGTCGGCGGTTCGAATCCCTGCGGCGGGGTGCGCTCCCGCTGCTCGGTCCCAGCGCCTGCCAACCTAGCAGTTCAAAAGCACCCCCGGGTGCAAGTAGATAAATAGGGACCGCTTACTGGCGGGAAGGTAAACGGCGTTTCCGTGTGCTGCGCTGGCTCGCCAGATGCAGCTTTGTCACGCTGGCCACGTGACCCGGAAGTGTCTCCGGACAGCGCTGGCCCCTGGCCTCTTAAGTGAGATGGGCGCACAACCCCAGAGTCTGTCAAGACTGGCCCGTACGGGCAGGGGTACCTTTACCTTTACCTTTACCTTATCCTTTAAAAAGTCATCTATATGTATGAAAAGTGATGTGCCTAATCACATCTGAACTGTGAAAGACAAGAATGCAACTTTGCATTCTACTATGTATAGTGTCTACTCTGGAGCTAGTCACAAAGAAATCCTCTGTGCAATTACTCAGAATTGTGTTTAATAATAATGATAACAATAATAATAATTTATTATTTATACCCCACCCATCTGGCTGGGTTTCCCCAGGGCAGCTTCCAACAAAATATTAAAATACAATAGTCTGTTAAACATTAAAAGCTTCCCTAAACAGGGCTGCCTTCAGTGCAGGACTTATTCCTTGGTAACTGTGTAGGGTATATTAAATGCAGAGAACCATGTAGAGGAATGAGCACTGACTGTGAAGGCTGTATTGCAGAAGGGTTCATTTTTTTAAAAAAATTGTACTTAGGTACTTCCAACATTTCTGGCAAGAGGCTGAATGTGACCCACCAGGCCTCTCTGTCCAGTTCTCAGGACTCTCCCCAGGCCACAGTCACCACTGCTCTGCACTCTCCTTGAGAGCTTTCGCATGGCTGGAATGTGTCTGTGAGCTGTGATACTGCCTCATGCCTGGATGAAGGATGAGGAGAATTGCATGAGTAGAAATTTCTGACTGTTTTGTGAATGGAATGCAGCCTACTGTACAAAGTTAAGAATCACATCCCTTGCTTTGCCCACTCTTGCATCTAGCAACACCCACTGTCTTTCGGACACCAGAATGTTGCATCCAATCACGTCTTATTCAGAGTAGACCCACTGAAAGTAATGACCTTAAGTCAGTCAAGGTTCCCTACCTGTGGTATACTAAACATTAAAAACCCACTTCAGATACAAAATGCCACTACATTTTCAGGTATGTCTCAAATGCATTCATTTGTCACCCAGAAAGCATCATGATTTAAGTAAGCTTTGTGGTCCTCCATGCTACCACAAATTGTGGGTGTTCTGAGAACTTTTGAGAACTGTGTGACTGCAGACTTCCTTGCAACATACACTTCATAAAGTACTGGATACACTGAAGGCAGCGAGTGCATAAAGGATATCCAAACAGAGGGTTCATTTGAAACAATATTCTAGGCCTATGGTAGCAGCATATAATCTTTTCTTTCAGTCAGACTAGAAAGAACCTACCACCACCTTGGCTCAAAGGTTCATGTGAAATCTGGCAGCTGCTAAGCTCAGTCTATATCAGCTATTTCCATGCAGGCACAAACAGTCTTAAAAATCACAGTGGGGATTGAGTACAAAAGCTAATCAGATCTGAGCTCAGCACATGCTGAGCAGCAGCTTTTCCTATGAGCCTATGTATGGGAGTATGAGCCTATGGCAGGGAAGCCAAAGACAGCTCATACTAACCAAAGCCTCAGCTACCACAAGCTCAAAAGGCCCACTAGCCAAACTGCATGTGATGATTGGTCACATGTGTTTGCCTTGCAGTTTTTTTCTATAACAAAATACAGTCATAAAGGCTGCAATCTAAGGGAAAGACAAACAAGTGGCTGGATATAGGAGGTTCATCTCTCTTTCCCTTTGGATGGTTTTCTACTCAAAATCTTCCCACTTCCATGTTGGCCAGGTAATATTTAGCAAATCAAAATGCACTACATCTTGTACTAGAAGTACATAAATAAAGTTTCAAAATGGCTACTTTCCAGGTTGCAATTAGTTGTGTCCATTGTGTGGAGCTTCAGTATTCACAATGTATCCATTATGTAATACTCTAGAGCATGAGTCACCATCACTGAACTCATGGGTGCACCTGCAGAAGCCTTTGCCAGTGCCTACAAGGTCCAGGTTCCCCCACCAAATTTTTCTTATTGGGGGGCCTTTATAATTGGGGAAAGAAGAATAAACCCTCCACAAGTATGGACCCCCATGCTAAATCCCCATCCCTGTTGCAATTTCACTTGAAATATATATTCTATTATAGTCAACAGAATGCCTTTTTCAAGTCTAGTCATGACTTGACTGGGCATGATCTTGAAGCTGGGGAGGGACAATTAACTCTTGCCTTGCCAGCTGCACTCTCCAGGAAGATTGCTTCCCCCCAATTAGACTTAGAGGAAGGGGGAGTTAAAACATTTTTTCAAGCCTAATTGCTGTCGGGAGTGGGATGGGGTGGGGAGAGTATGAGTGCACATGTTTCTGTATGGTTGTGGTGCATGTGTGGTGCCCATAACAGTTTCTCAAGTCTGCAAATGTGTCCACAGGCTCAAAAAGGCTGGCAACCACTGCTGGAGTCTGACCAAATTCCACATTATCAACATCAATTGTGACTATAGCGGTTGCCACATACTTAAGTGATCTTGTGATTGTTTCTTCAGGTGTTCATTTACCATGTCTCTGCTCAAACAGCTTTTCATAACACTGCACTGGCAAAATTACACGTGAACTGAGGCTGTGTACACACCTCAGAGAGCTGTCATTCTTAGCAACCTTAATGAACTACAGTTTCTAGGATTTGGGGGGGGGCAGGGAGAGAATGTGCTATAAATGTGTTGTGTATGCAGCTAGAGTTAAACACCTTTCACCTGTAACTAAACAGACTAGCATCTCCTTTGCACAGAGAAGGTTCCTGGTTCAATCCCTAAGATCCCTAGGTAGGGATGGGAGAGGCCCCTGTTTGAAATCTGGCAGAGCAGCTGCCAGTCAGTGTAGATACTGCTGAGCTAGATGGGACCAATGTTCTGACTCAGTAGAAGACAGCTTCCTGTATATGTACCATAAGACAAACAGAGCAACTCAACCTGCATACCAATTTGGTCATGTGAACTGACAGTGTGATGGTGTGGAGTTTTTTTCCTGCCCCATCCCCTGATTTAAAAAATAATAATTTAAGAACAAGCATCCTTCAAGCAAGAAAACACACACACACACACTGCAAGCTTATATGGAGATGAGTGTTAGGTACACGTGTGCCAGAAGAACCGGAAATATGCTTGATCCAAAATAGACGCAGAAGATTCTTATGGAGCCACAAGAGATGAGCTGTGGGTGGGGAGCTCTGGACTGGGGCAGGAATGCCCCCCCCCAACCCTGAGCAACTGAAAGACACAACAACAACAACAACAACAACAACAACCCTCCCTCCACCCCAGTGACGCGAATAACCTCTGTTTTCCAAGCCGTCTCCTCGTCACCTCTTGGGGAATCGAAACTGAAGGAGGCTAGAGAAACGTCTCCCTTGGGCTGAAGCATCGCCGAAGAAGCGCAAGAGCAGCACCCACTGAGGGGCCATAACCATAACAATACATAAAGCAAAATGACTCCCCCCGCCCTCCACTCCTCCTGCCAGGCACTTTGCGGCAGCGGGCAGAGGAGGCCGGGGAGAAAGCCGGTGGCCTTGGCCTAGCCGAGCATCCGAACCAGGGGCTCGCGTGATGGTGGATCCCAACCCCCGCAGTGCCATCTCCCAGGGAAGGCCACGAAAGGACCGTCTTGGACCCCCTCCCTTAAAAAAAAAAAGATGAAAGCCTTCGCAATTCTCCCCCCGCCCCTTCCCCACAACTCACCGGGGCTTTTGAGGTTGTAGCGAGTCTCCATGGCGGCGGCGCCCGCGAAGCCTCTTCCCTCTCCCGCCCTCCTTCGCCCGTCCCTTCCCGGACTTCGCCGGGGCCACGTAAGGCTTGTTCCTTCGGCCGGGCGGAGAATAGCAACGCCGGCGGCGAGGCGAGACCGTGGAAGGGGCGGGAGGCGGAGGAGGAGGCAGCCGCCCGCCCTTCGTTTCTTCGCAGGCTGCCGGGAAACTCCCCCTGACGTGGCGGCGGCGACTCGGAGGAGGACGGAGCCGCCTCCCCTTTCCTTCGCCTTCCCGAAGGGGGCAGCGGCAGGCGGCCCTCAGGATGCCACTCTCGGCTTGCCCCTGCCGCTTCGTTCAGGTCTCCGGCACCTCCCCTAGACCCGCAGCAAAGACCATCACCCCTCCATTTACTGATCCGGAGCAAAGTAATCCGGAGTAATTGCCACAACCCCAGCTACCCGCTCAGCACTCGCTAAGAGGGTTAGCCTTCTCTACACCCATTAGTATATTGGAGAGAGGAGCAGACGCACCCACACACCCCGCACGCACACAACCAAGCCAACTCTGAACAAGTTCGGTCCAAAGTATGTTGGCTCCCGAGACATGAAATCAGATAGGGTGATGATATGCGCTCTCTCTCTCTCTCTCTATATATATATATTAAAAATCCTTATAAATTTGCTTCTCCCAATCCTGCCTGCCCCCCTTGCGACTTGAAATGGAAAGCATTCTTTGTGCATCTTCCTGGTTCTAAGACAAGGCATCTAAAAAGCTGCAATCCCGGTTACCTCGATGAGATCATAGGATTGCACTGCAAAAGTTGTTTTGTTAAATTCAAAACCAAATTATTGTAATTTAATCCAGAAGATGGGTCATAATCACTGCTACTCCCACTACCTAAACTGTCATTAATACTTCATTGTGAGAACACACCTTTTTATTTACCAGTAGACTAGTTTCCGTGCGCTGCTTTGGTTCACCAGAAGTGGCTTAGCCACATGACCCTGAAGCTGTATGCTGGCTCCCTCTGCCAATAAAGCGAGATGAGTGCCGCAACCCCTGAGTCGGTCACGACTGGACCTAATGGTCAGGGGTCCCTTTACCTTTACCTAGACTATAGAGCAATGGGATGCAAGAGCGATGGGATGCAAGAGAGCAGAGAGAGAGGTAATGTCTCACTTTCACATTTGTAGGCCTAAGAAGTGGTTGTGAAGCCACTCTATAATTAGCTGATGCTAGTTATATTCACACAAAACATAGTGGCATTCATGCTCAAGAAGTACTCTTTCAGATGTACAGAACCTTCACTCCAAAAGGAGGAATTGTGTGGTTTCCATTAAGCTTAATCTTGAGCTTTCTAAGAACAGATGGCAAAAAAATTAGTTGGCAGTTCTGCCTCAACAGAGGCAACAAGCTGTGCTTAAGCAATATGAACTTAAATGCCCATTGTGGGGACACGTGAGAGGGAAGGGAAGACAAGCAGTGTTTTATGTAATGCCTTTCATACAGTAACTTGGGCAGGGTAAGTTTTATTAAACAAACCCAAATAATGGTATTTTGGGTAGAGGTAGAAAGAGGGAGTGACTATACTGCCTCATGTACCATCTCCTTTAGAAATGTAAATATAGCTTCAGATGCTTTTTGAAACTTGTATTCATTCAAATGCAACCTGTGAGCCACTTTAGTCATCTCTTGGAATTGGCATCTTATGGAAGCAGAAATACGTGGACCCTCATACATTGTTCCTGTTACCAAGATATACTTGCTAGTCAAAAGATTAGCATGAATAGTTTGAGAAATCATATGCTGTATTTCCATTACTTGAGAACTATGTCCATCACTTCCAACATGCACCCCTTCCTCCCCAAGGTTCTCTCTCAGCAACTTGGTCCTTCCACTAGATAGCTCTGTGGGGCTAGCAGGCAGAGCCCTATTGCCAAATCAAACCACTCCTAATATCCTGGACCTAAATACAGTCATACCTCGGGTTGCGAACGTGATCCGTGCGGGAGGCACGTTCGCAACCCGCAGCGCCGCGTCTGCACATGCACGTGACACGATTCAGCGCTTCTGTGCATGCACAAAGTGCGATTTAGTGCTTCTGTGCATGCACCGAAACCCAGAAATAATCTGTCCTGGTACTTCCGGGTTCGGCACGGTCCATAACCCGAAAACGCAACTCGCAGCATTCACAACCCAAGGTATGACTGTAGTCTTAAGGAATGACAGCAGCAAATACAGTCCTTTCACTGCGGAGAGTTCCATGGTGATTGGGGATTCCTCTCCTGTTAATGGGGGTGGTTAGAAGATGAACAGTTTCCTTCCTCTTCTGCACCCTGTGATTGCTGGTCCCTGCTTGTTTCCACCATAACTGCATAGAATTTCTTCTGTTGCTGCAAGTGTATTTAAAAAAACAAACCCAAACACAACATGCAACTGTTACAAAATAGGTCTCTTTATAGAAAGTTGTAGAGGTAATCATCATTATAAGAACAAAATGGGTTTGCCAGGATTATGGAGACATTTGGGAAATATTTAGCTCAAAGCCTATTTTTACAAAACTTTTGATGTACCAATAAAGGACTCCCAGGAAATATTTTTATTGCTACTGTATTTCAAAATAAAACTTCAATTTACAAGTTATATATATATAACTGGCATGAATATTAAACTCCCACAAATTTGTAAAAAGGTATCTTACCATTTTTTCTTGATTGTTTTACTCATTTGTTTGCAGCATATAGAGAAACTAACGGTACATATCCTACCCAAGTTCACACGTAAAAAGTGTCATTTTAAATAAAACACAAATGGGTTTATCAAAAGTTCATTTCCATCAAGAAACATGACAAAAGTGCAGAAAAGTTCTGTTACAGATACTTCTTAATATGAACAACTGGATAAGATAAACAGTGTTTTGGCAGGAGGCTAGTGTGGTAAAATCCATGCCATCCAGTACAGCAGTCCCTTTCATCTTCCAGCTATGGAACCTGATGAAACCATTACAAGAAATAAGAAGTTTTACAAGTTAACAGTGGTTCACACAGTTCGGCTACACTGGCATTCTAGGGGTGCCATTAGGAGTGGCCCTCTTGGTCTTCTGAATTTGGTTTTGATTCTTCCGAGCTTTCACCGCTTTCATTCTCACTTCAAATACTTCATGTATGGCCTTACGGAAACAGTGGAAGTTGTAGTCTATTAGTCCTAAAGAAAAGAACAGAAATGTTCCATACTCAAACTGCCATGGCAACAACACAATTAAGTAAACTCTTTTCTGTGGTATGTACTGAAAGTAAAGGGCTAAAATCAGATTTTTCTCTTAAACGCAATAATGTAAGAAAAGCTGTAAACGACTACAGAAATTTATGTACAATTTACCAAGAACTACACATTATTTTAAAATGCACCATTGCAATGTTTGGATTTAAGCATTAAGCCAGTAACTTCACTCAGAGTTAATGCCATAAAGCTCTCTCACTTCCCTAAGTGATGAGGGTACAAATTTTAAATGGTTTAAATCTGCTGTGTTAGCCCTTTGTTTTTCCAGGGATTCAGAAGTCATGTGATACTGAAGCCACAAAATAATGAAGACCAGCCAAGTTTTATGAAATACATTTTAAGTTGAAATACCTCTCAATGGAGCCTGAAGTCATGAAGACTAAGTTATTCTATGCATACATTCCCCACAGCATTTGGAGAGTAAGTATGATGCATTAAGTTTCCAAAAACAAAAGGCAAGGAAGTTACTGCTGCTTAAGTGGAAACTCTTGTGTGTACTTGTGTATTTAGAGGATGGTAGGAAAATATAGGAGTAGAATGAGAAGTGAATATACAGTGGTACCTCGGGTTAAGAACTTAATTAGTTCTGGAGGTCTGTTCTTAACCTGAACTGAAAATGACCAGATATATAATGTAACAACATGAATACATGGCTCCAGCAACTTTAACAGAGGCTATAGCAAGCCCAATGATCAGCTGTAATACCTCCATACCCTCTGCATTCTTTATAGTTTTGTCACAGCTTGTTCATACGGAATCACAAAGACAAATATTTAATTATTAATTGGGAACAAGATTCTGATGGATTTTTAAACTTTCAAAATGAAGTTCAATACCTTTTCTCTCAAAGCTTTCTTCTCTGACAAAGCAAACTAGCGCCAGGAACTTTGTCACTTCCTTTAAATAAAGGACTGTTGTGTTGTTCAGTTTTATTATTGCTGTTGATTCTTTGTCGTAAGGAGTTCCTGCTCCATCTGCTTTGAGCCTGAACAGCAAGACACGGGTGATGTTGGAGAGAAGATAAATGCTGTGATTTTATCTTCCTGAATGAATACGTTTTTATTTCTGCTTTCAAGTCTATTTAAAGCAAAATATGTTCGAGACAGATATTGCCAACCTTTTTAGGCCCGTGGTAACATTTACAAGCTGGAAAAACACTTGCGGGCAGACCCTCTCCCCTAATCAAGCACACACCACAACCCATTCCATCAAATGCTTATTTCAAGTCTTAATTCAGCAGAGGAAGAAGACTCTTTGGGTTCACATGCACCTTTGGGTGCTATGTTGATATTCCCTGATCTAGTGTGTAAATATCTTATTCCAGCTCTATTTTCAATCCTAGGCTGTTTAAAAATTTGCAGTTAAAAAAAATAAAAAATCCTGCCATGTATTTGATGGCTTGCCAGGGATAAAGTCGCTTATGTCTCAGCCTCAGTGAAATTATCACTGATTTTATTTACATGAAAATTACAATGCTGCCCTTCTAGTGACCAGACCTGTGTGTAGAACTCGTGGTGCATTTTAGGAGCTGTTACTATAATCTCTGATCTATAATATTTTGTATACACAAGTACCCCCCAGTTACATCTGCTAACTGGCTCCTGTTGGAAGACCCTTGGTTTCTAGTTAAAAAGTGCTGTAGATTAAACAAGACTAAGGCAAATTCACTTAATCTTTTCTGCACCCAAGCCTATTCTGCTCTATCAGTTGTAAAAGCTTTAGAGTTTCAAAATCACTTTTATCTACACACACATAACTCTGATGACCTTTCTCTCTCTCTCACACACAGTGTGTGCTTTTGCAATTAAAGGTTTTTTCTATCCTGAAATAACAGCAAGCTAGAAGATCATTACTGCATATGAAAGAAAAGCCTTCTAATCTTATTTGCATTTTAATTGTTATGTGACTTTAAGCCTTATAGGTTGCCCAAGACAGACAAGCACAAAGGATGGCGTAAGAGTACTTTTTGTTGTTGTTTCTTTACTCACCCATAAATGCAGGAGATGTCAATGACAACATCTATCATATCACAGCTGAGCTCATAAGTCTGCATGTCCACTGGGGTACTGTCTGTTGCAATATAAATTTTACTGACTACATCAAAGAGAAAGGCTTTCTCAATTCCAGAATTCTACAAGGAAACAGGAAGAATATAGATTTCATTGAAGGAACCAAGTCTTTGGACAATAAAGATGATGTGCATGAGACAGTAAAGTGTGCATGAGAAAAGAAAAGCTGGTGAAATATGGTATTATAAAAATAGTCTTAGTGTAATTCTTGGGCACAGACCAACAGAACTCACATTGCTGTGTCCCACTGAAAGTATAACTTGGTGTTTGAGCTGCAATCCTAACACCAAGCTATGCTGAACAGTCCATCAGAACAGTGGATACAGTTCTGATAAATATATGGGCTTGTAACAAGAATCATAGAGACCTAAGTTACATTCTAGCAAAAGTTTGAAATGAATTGTTGTTTACAAGCAAGCGAATGTTTTCAAAGTAATTCCACGTCACTGAACAGTTTTTATTGGCATTTATTCTCATATACCAAGTATCCTAAACAACACATAACACAAAAATGAAATTAAAAACAAACAAAAACAGTGTTTTGCAAGAAAATATACAAAGGCTCAGGAAATACATATACAAAAGAACAACAACTATTTACCGAGATAAAGATGTTAAGCAAGTTCTCCAGTGTTGGGAGCTGGGGGATCAATTTCTGTACCACTTTGCTAAACGCTTCAAATATTGAATGGTCGTATATGCTTGTTAAATAAAAGCTGGAAAAGGAAATAGATATCAGTGTATCTCTCTGAAATGAGCAGCTCTGGAAAGTTTGTAGACAGAAATGAGGCGTTATAGTGCTTCCAGACAGGAGCTTGTGGAATTAGGGCTGCCCATGCATGCAAGTTCCCCCGCCCCACCCCCTGCCTGTGCTGCCATCATCAAAATGCCAGCTCAGACTTTATTTAATTGGGATTTCCCCTTACTGTGGAAAATTCAGCAAGTAAAAATAATCCATTATACATCTGCATGCACTCCTGGTGTAAAAACTCATAAGGAAACTTCTTTTGATGGGTGATCTGACACATGATGTTTCAGTGAACAGTCTCTTATCACCACACCTGTATTTCCATTTGCTCCTCACCCAAGCATAATCTAGCACTTCTGATGAGTGTGCCTATTTTTACCATTTGCTACATGCTGAAGTCATGTTCAAATTGCACACCCCACCCCTCCGCCAACCCTGGCGAAAGCACAGGCCTCCACTTGGCGAATTGTAAAACGTGATAACTGAAGCTGGTATCCTTGTGAGGTTAGCCATAACAGGACTCTCATTGCTCCCTGTTTGTAGAATCTTCTGAAGGGATGCTCTTACAAGAAATAGGGTTAAAGTGCCATCTGCCTACTATTGAACGACTGTGCCATCTTGTGTATTACTTGAGTAAATGGTAACTTATATCCTCAACACGTTTATCTCTTAAGCCAGGGTGAGGAATCTTATTCAGCATGAGGGCCGGGTTCTCTTTTTGGAAACCTGTCAGGGGCCACATGCCAATGGTGGGAGGGCCCTGAGGCAAGTGTGGGTAGATCAACAGCTGTAAGCATTACGTTTCCGCCATAGGCTGGTTTCTATACACCCCACTCTGCCTTCCATCCAGGCAAGGAAGAAGCACACTGTAGCCAGAAATGCAGAGCAGGGTCATTATGGTGTGTGGCCTAGGGAAGAGACTCTAGGGCCAGACAGGGAATTCTGGAGGGCTGCATTTGGGCCCTAAGCATCAAGGGATATAGTCTGACTATGCTGTTAACAGTTTTCAGGATTCAGGTTGTACATACAACCAAATATATTATTTTCCCATGTCAATTATTGAGTATTCATTTTAAAGCTGAGCATTAGTCAATTTTGGGCATAATGCTGAACTCCAGCATAAAAAGCTCGCGATTTCTAATTATTTGACCACTGCAACTCTCTCTCTTTTTTTAATATACTTTTTATTAATTTTCAACCAAAATTATACATTTTTGACCAAATTTTCACAAATTATACTGACCACTGCAACTCTCAGTTCGCCATACCACTGCTGTGTCACCCCCTTTCCCCTAAGATTTTACAAAAAGGTGGCATACTGCTTTTTTTCATTCTCCCCTGTCCCCAAAGCAGGCTTTATCAATTGCTTTGCTCTCCTCACCTCAAGTGGATTTTTTCCAGCCCAGCATCTGCAAGGTCATCATTTGCCCTCTGATGAATGTCTCTCTGTGTTTCAATCTTGTGATCATCAGACAAACCATCTACTTTGTGGATAAATATTTCAAAGTTTATGTCTGGATTCACTTTATATGCTCTTGTCACAGTGAGATGCAATCTTGCCAAAGCTTCCATATAGTCATCCTACAAACAAAAAAATAAACTGGATAAATGCTTTGCTTTTGTAAATCCAATTAGGAATTAAAGTGTTTAATCTTTACTTCTCGAGTTTTTAAAGGGTGGTTTTTTTACATCTTCATAAACAAAAATCGCAATGTGAAAGCACTTCAGCGAGTTATCAAGCACTAAATCTTAACAACACTCCTACATTTTGAATCTTGTTTTTCCTGCCTGTCTCTTTCACCTTCCCTTATTAAAGCAGCTGTTTTAACAAGTACAGGTCACTTGCTTGTTCCTTCTGTGTAGTGTTCACTAAGAAATAGGACACTTTTGTGATGGTAGTTTTAACTAGGCATGAGGGATAGACAGATCATCCCATTTCCATTCTGTGTTAGTTTCGCATGCTTCATTCATAAATCTCAAGCATTGTTTTAGTATGATTTAACCCTTATAAAAACTTCAATTCTACTACATGTATTAGTGTTTCAGATAATACATGCAAAAAGCATACTAGGTCTAATGTCATGATGAAGTCTACATGTACATAACAAGGAAAGCTAAAATAACAATGTTTACACTATAACAATGAGAACTCAGGGCAGGATTGATAGAGCTGCTCTTCCACTCATGCTTGTGTGGGCGAGGGAGATCTGGTTTTTGCCAAATCTCTTGGATGTAGGCCCCTATAATACATATCACACTACTCCACAGGGTCCCTCAGAATCAGCTTTTGAGGTGTGTGAGCAAGGGGCTATAGTGTGAAGGGGGACAGAGGAAAACTCTGCCTCAGAAGGGAAATCCTGCTTGTCATTCTCTGGATCTTGCCTGTACTAACAAGAGAGTCAATCACATTGCGTGTTGCTATTCTTATTGGAGATGTGAAGGCCCAAAGAGAAATATCAGAAAAATTGGGAATGGGATGTGTGAGAAAGGTATTTTTATGGCTCTTTACATCTCTACTTTTTACCATTCATTCTACTGTTGCGTGATGTTTGTGTGTGCAAATTTAGGGTATTTGGTCTAAGCTAAGATCATAACCCAAATCCTTTCCTTACCTGAGAATCAATAACAAATATCAGTGCTCCGGTGCCTCGGAAAATCATCTCATAGTCAAAGGTAGGGTCAAAAAAGTCAATTTGCCCAGGAAAGTCCCATATCTGAAAGTTAACAAAGGAGCTGTTGGAAACATCCTCCCTGCAAATCTTATTAGTGCTCTCCAAGAAAAGGGTTTCATTCGGTGACATTTTATGAAACACAACTTTCTGAATCGAAGACTTTCCACTTCTTCTCAGTCCCATTAGCAGAATTCTTGGCTTGACTTCAGTACTAAAGGGCTCATTGAAATCTAGAACTGAATAAAAAGAAAACATTATTTGCAAAAATAACAACAACAATAAAAACAGGTGTTTATTTGCAACCAAATTCTAACACAATTTCAACTGATTTTACTCCCCAATCCTACCATTTTAGGATTCCTTCCTTTCCAATGCCAAAGAGATCAAGCTTTAGTTGACTGATCTAATGACTAATTAACCTCTGCATTTCCCCTTCACCCTACCCACCAGATATTTTGCCAGCAACACCTGCTGGTTCAAAAGACAACTCACCTCCCTTAAAGAATAACGTAAGCTACTGATGGTGAAAAATGCAGAAGACCCTCAGAATTAGTATTGCATATTGTAAGCTGTTACAATCACAGGATTGATAGTTTTATTACTTAATAATCAATCAATCTATTAAAACTTTAGTTGACTGACTGGTGAGGGAAAACGTGAAAGCATTGAGACTTATTGTTTTTGACTATTTTTGTTCTGGGTGGTTAGTATGATAGTGAAAGGAAGTAATAATATTAAATGCAGCCTTTTCTTCCAAGAATACAAGTTGCAGCTTTTTGTTTTCTCTATTATACCCTCTCACACTTTCTTAGTTATCTCAGAAAGGCACCTGTATTGGGGGTTTCGAGGAAGGCTGGTATAAAAATATTCAAAATAAGTAAATAAAAGTATTTCAGGTATATTGAAATGGACAGTGACCAAAGAAAAATATGCATTGCTGTATGTGACATCTGGAATAATTAATGCTATATACGGTAAGAGCTCCCAAATACCCAAACAAATATGTAAAATGGAGCAGCATAGCTTCCTCAAGTAAACTAACATGGGTGTTATGATTCAAATATGCAGTACTTAATTTAAATCTTTTTTAAAATTAATAAGGTTGTATTATTGTATTGGAATGCAAGACAAGATACGGTAGTAAGAAATCCCTTACCACTGTATTTTTTCAATAATTAAGTAAAAATCTTTTAATTTTTTTCTTTAGTTACCATGGCCTTCTAGTAAATGTAATCTTTTGTTTAAGATGTTGGTGTTGGAATTCAACATCGGGAGAGCCACAGCGATGTAGATCTTAATTCCCTGCCTTGTTCCTGATGTAGGTCTTCACTCCCTGCTTCTTCCCTGGTGGGGAGGGGCACAATTTTGTGGTTCATTTTAGGTGCTAAAATGTCCTGGGCCAGCCCTGGCCACAGCTTCCCTTATCCCTGCTTTATATGGTGCAGCATTCAAATATTCAAACCTTTCTACCACCTGCAGTCTGTAGGAGTATAACCCAGAAAGAAGAGTACCATGTGCTATTTCTGTACATCCAGATCAGTTCTGAAAGGGAGCTGTGAAACATGAGATGGCACATATGCTCACTGAATCATGGGAGAAGACCTCTGATGGAGAAGAATATTAATTTTGGAGACGAACACCTATTTCAGAGGCCGCTACACTGCAAGTAATATTTGTCATATTCCCTTTTCATTGAAGGAAAAAAGAGCACTCTTACTAGAACAAGTGCTCCTTAAAGTAGTGTCACTGGAAAAGCTGTTTTGCTTATAAATCCACAGATTGTCAAACTATACAGACTCTATAGAAGTATAAACTCCTTTGCACAAAATACCAACAATGCTTTGTATGGATTAATGTCAAAAGGACACTTTGAAACATAAATCTAACGCTTCCCTCAAGAAATCCTAGAGTCTGAAGCAATTTTCTATCTTTTCCCAGCTCTGTAAAACAGAAGAAAATGTAGCCAAAAAGGAAAACAGTTTGTGTTATGCACAAAGCAACAGGTGGCAGAACAGCCTATTCTTTTTAACACAAAAATGTAGTAACCATGGTTAACCCATTAGGAGGAAAAAAGGGTTTCTCCTTTTAAACTGCCTATAAAAATACCCTTTCTATACCATCACACCAGTGCACACAATGTCATCAAAAATATGCAGGCAGACCCTGGAGCAGAGCCTGGTAATAAGGGAACTGACATTCACAGCTGCAAAGGAGCTCTAAACACTGAGCCCTCTACAGCTGTTGCCTTTTATGGGCCTGAAGTCTGCCTTCCTTATTTCCTTAGATCTCCAAGTTTGCATCAGTAAAACACGTGCAATTTGTAAGAGACACTGGATATCTGTACCACAAATACCAATAGGAAGTACTTTATTAGAGCTTATCCCTCCCTCCAGATACTGTTTCAAGAGTTTGACACATTTATTAGGATAGTTTTCTCCCTCTGCTCTTAAAACACAGGCTGAATCCAACCTCCCGTCTGGAGCTTATTTCCCCTCCCCCAACTCAATGAACTTAGTTTTTCTTTCCTTTAGTTTCTCATTGACGTTTCATCCCATTGCTCGTCTACATAAGTTTCCTCCCAGCTTTATACCATCTACAATTCACTTCTGAAGCAACCCATACAATCAGCTGCACAGCCACTTATGTTTTTATTTCCATGCTCTCCCAATGCTCTCTACCTACCGTATTCCACTGTCTGTCACATGCCTGGACACCTCCTCCCCTTCCCCCTCTGTTTTCTCCCTGTTCTTCTTTTCCTGTTCTTCCCCACAACAAGACAGCCACAACAGACAGTACTCTAAGTGCCTACTTGTTCCTCTCCCCAAACGCTCACTTATTATTTGGACACAAAGTCTAGATCCATAAAACTATCTACAAAGAAAGTTTTCATGATATTTTTATATTGGTCTGCTTTTCTGTATTTTTGGTGCTGGCTTCTGCGTTACATATGCTAGATTGTATTATTTAAACAATCGTATTTTTCTATTTGATTGATTTTTTCAAGCTGTCAGAGGACTTGGCCAACGGGGCAGTCTATAAATGTAATAAACAATAAAATACAAAGTTAGATCTGACTCTAGCCAATCAGCTACTTATTCCTCTTTCTTACATCCCATCTCATACTTAATTTCCTTTGGAAAAACAATGCTAGGTGTCATGCGGCACTTCAGGTTGTACCTTTGGACCCGAAATCCCCTTTCATCCTGATCTCAGGTATGCATAAGCTAGAGGTGGGCATTCAGTAGCAAGGTAAAAGCTGCATATGTTGAGGCCCTCAATGGCTACTTACAATTTTCTGGGTGGGATCTACACCATGATATTGAAAACATAAACTAGATGGGATGGGGGAGTAACCCCCCCCCCCCGGCTAGACCCTGGCTCACATTAAATATGGTACACCTTTATATTTATGCAGCAAAAATGAACCATGCATAAAGCTGGAGTACCATTAGTGTCTTAACTGTTTGTGTTGTAAGCCAGGGGACACCTAGTTTGGAGCTGCATACACAACATACGTTTAAACAGATCCACACACACACCCCAAGAATCCTGGGAGCTTTAGTTTGTTAATGTTGCTGAGAACTGTAGCTCTGTGAGGGGGTAAACTACAGCTGCCAGGATTCATGTGTATATGTAGCTCAAACCTATCTTTAACTACAAGATGGCTTTAGCAGGTCTCACCCAAGGCTTACCAAGATAATGAATGTAAAGTGCTCCAAACGTTCTGAAGTGCTATACAAAAATATTACTATAAAAAGCATGAGAAATCTATCCCCTCCCAAATCTAATTCTCCCAACAAATTTCTCATTGTCAGGTGCCATCCCAAAGATAAAATACATCTCTGGCTGTCCATTTCATTTCTCCACTGAAATCACTGTAAGCTCCAGCACATCCCCACCTCAGTGACTAATGCCATAATCACACCTCTCTTTCAGTCTAGTCGTGTGTTCCAAATCTCTGTAGCCAAACTCCAGGAAGGCTTGCTTCTCTTCCAACCCATCTCATTCCTAGCACCACCCATTCATGCTCCAAATTCTAACCCCATTCCTAAACTAACGTCTCCAACTCCCAAACCTGATAAAAGGTAAAGGATCCCTGACAGTTAAGTCCAGTTGCGAACAACTCTGGGGTTGCGGTGCTCATCTCACTTTACAGGCCGAGGGAGCCGGCATTTGTCTGCTCCGCAAACAGTTTTTCTGGGTCATGTGGCCAGCATGACTAAGCCGCTTCTGGCGCAACGGAACACTGACACCAGAGCAGCGCACGGAAACGCCGTTTACCTTCCTTCCCGAGCGGTACTATTAATCTACTTGCACTTTTGGGTGTGCATTTGAACTGCTATGTTAGCAGGAGCTGGGACTGAACAATAGGAGCTCACCCTGTCACAGTGATTCAAACCGCAGACCTTTTGATCGGCAAACCCAAGGCTCAGTGGATTAGACTACAGTGCCACCCACGTCCCAAACCTGATACCACCCCCCAAATTCCCTCCTCTGCCCCAAAACTCTTACTCTATTCCAAATGTTGGCCCTGAGACATCAAGTACCTCTGTTTATGTTTACAGTGGTACCACGGGTTAAGAACTTAATTAGTTCTGGAGGTCCGTTCTTAACCTGAAACTGTTCTTAACCTGAGGTACCACTTTAGCTAATGGGGCCTCCCGCTGCTGCCGCGCCACTGCCAAGCGATTTCTGTTCTCATCCTGAAGCAAAGTTCTTAACCCGAGGTACTATTTCTGGGTTAGTGGAGTCTGTAACCTGAAGCGTCTGTAACCTGAAGCGTCTGTAACCCGAGGTACCACTGTACTTGTAGCCCCATATTCTAATATCTCTCCTTCAAGGCCCTCACTCCATACTCTACCCAATTCAAAGCACTGCCTTTCCCACCCCAGAAGTCTTCCACATCCCCACAACCTTATTCCCACCTGTATTGCCAATGTCTTGAAAACTGTTGTACTTGTACACCAAAGAGAATGAAAGGCTTCTATAAGCGGGGCCAGTCCAGGACATTTTGCTACCCAAGGCAAAGGACAAGCACAGACGTTGACTGGACTTTGGCAACTGAATTCCACTTCCAATACTGGTAATGGGACACCACCCTCTACCACATCCAGGGGCAGCAGGCTAACATACAAGCTTCATGGCACACAAAGCTCTGTCCTCCAACCACTATCACCGTCTGCACCAATTCCCCCATTCTGCTGTACGGACGTAGCCTGTATGAGACCCTTTGCAATCTGCAAGAATCCAGGATCACTCAGCATTCACTTGGGCAGCATGACGAGACTTTGGTTCTGTCTCGCCAAAAAACAAAGCAAAGGGAAAACCCCAACCCAGTTCAACAGGTTAGGTGTGGGCCGGTCCCAGTATTAGGCAGAGTGAGGCAGCAGATACTGGGGAGGAGGGTGAGTCAAGAGGTCAAGGTAATGGAAGCTGGAATAGCTCTGTCAGTAGAGCACGAGTCTCAGTGTCATGGGGTCTCAGTGTCATGGGGTTGAGCCCCACATTGGGCAACATATTCCAGCATTGCAGGGGGTTGGACTAGATGATCCATGTGTCCCGCCCAACGCTACAATTCTAGAAGGCCTCTGCGTATCAAGCCGCCTGATGTGCCCCCTAAGCCCTCCTGCAGCCCTCAGGTGTGGTGGCAGGCGGAGTCCCTCTCAGTATATCTGCCAGCCCAGTCGGAACTGGGACACCACCTTGGCCCTCATTGCCTCGGGTAACAAAATGCCTTGGGCCACTCAGGTTGCTGCTGCTGCTTCTGTGGGCAGAAAGAAAGAAGGGGGGTGTAGCATAGCAATATTTTTGTGGGGGGGCAGGACATTGTTGAGGGGGGATTGATCAGTTAAATATTTCTATTCTTTTACTTGATGGGGAGGGCAGCTGCCCTCCTCTTTGGCTATGCCCATGGCATGCAGGGCAAACATTATGGGTGCAGTTTGTTGCTCCCCCTCCCACTCCTAGGGGCTGAGGTCCCCCAAAGTCCATAGGCATTGCCATTCAAAGGGTGTGTGTCTGTGCACCCGCGTCTTGTGATCGATTACGTAGGGCGGAGCTTACCTGTGTCACTCACAACAATATTTTATCCAAAGTGGGCACCCCCGTGACCCAACCCCGTTTCCTTCCTCCCCTTTCCCAGCCCCGCAACTCTCCCCAGTTCTCCCGGGTGCGCTGAACGCCGCCTGCGCGCAGCCCGGTGGGTTCCCCCCTCTCTCTCTGCCGCTCACTCCGCCCCAAAACAATGGGCCTGGCAGTCACGAGGCCGCCCTTTCCCTTCGGGGCAGCGGCGGCGCCGCCGAGCTACTTACACGCCCCGTCCCCGCCGTTCTCCGGGTCGCCGTCCGAAAACGATCCACTCCCGTCCCCGTAATCTGCAAGCCCCACGATCTCGTCTTCTTCCTCGTCTTCGTCGTCGTCGTCTTCCTCCTCCTCTTCATCTTCCTCCTCTTCCTCCTCCTCTTCTCCCTCGTCCTCTTCCTGCTCCTTCGGCTTCCCCGGCACCTGGCTCATCCTGCTCCCTCCCCGGGCTCCTTGCCCCTTCTCCGAAGGCAGACCCCGGCCGGCCGGCCCCCCAGCGGCACGCTCGCCCCGCCGCCGCCGCCGCCACGAGACCCCCCGCGCCCCTCGAGGCTGCCTCTCGCCTGGGACGCTGACCTAAGCTGCTCCCTTTCCTTGTATTTCTTCCTCGCCGCCGCCGCAGTTGTCAAAGGAAAGTCAGCCGAGGCCCTGCCGTCCCTCCCAGAGGAGAGAAACTGCGTGACCCAAGTCACCTGACACACTCACACACACTCACTCACACACACACACGGAGTAACATAATAGTAGACGCCGAGAAACGAGAAACGAGCCACTCGAGGGAGGGGCCCTACCAATGAACACGCGCGCGCGCGCACACACATACTTTTTAAATAGATATAGATAGATATATTAAGGATTCTCATGCCACACGGAGGGAGGGGCCAGCGTTGAATTTGCGAAAGGAAAGCCGCGGGGTTTCAAACAATGTTTCAGAACACACCGTCCCGCCTCGCCCCAAAATTAGGTGTTTGTGCTCTTTGTATGTAGTGGGACGGCTGCAGTGGTGACTAGACTCGAGAGTAGTGCAGAGTTGGGGATTTTGACAGGTATACCTTTTTCTTTCTTTCTGTAACACGGTGACATGACAGGATCTCCCAAAAGTCCTTTTTTTGAACAGCTATTAAATGTATGGGTGTCACTGTCTCCTCTTGCATTTGGTATCTGAGCATGTACAGAGTACTTATGTCCCCATTAGCTTACTAACACATCTGAGGGTGAAGTATTCTGGTCAGATTTGAGCGCCAAAATCCCCCTTTTAACATACAACTGCAGTCCTAAGCATGCTTACCAGGGAGGCAGGCTGCAATTATACAGGGTGAGTCCTTTAAAAGAGGCCCTGTGGATACAGAGTACAAATGTTCCACGGAGCCTCTTTTAAAAGACTCACCCTGTACATGTGTATACCCACACCCTTCTACCTGGGAGTAAGCCCCATTGAACTCAGTGAGGCTTATTTCTGAGTAGACATACAGAGGATTGCACTGTAAGTCTCACAGAAGGCAGCAAGATTTTACCTGAGGGAACCACACGCGCTGTCTTCTCAGTATTAATCCACAAGTACAAGCAGTGGCATTGAATAAGCTGGCAAGACAGGGACAGTAAAGATGAAAAGTGCACCCTTGAAAATTTGCAGACAAGTTTAGTCAGGTAAGATGCTTCGGAGTGACTGGTTTACATTATACAGTTATGGATGCACAATCCTGTGGCCAGTAAGCAATCTGTTGCTTCTGAATGTGCTTGTTGATGCATGATTTGTGAGCGACAGGAGAAATCCATTATCCTCATGACCAGATGGTTCATCACTTTAAAAATATTGCTTTATATGTTCTGTTACTGAGCTCAGGCGCTTGAAAACAAATACAGTGGTACCTCGGGTTAAGTACTTAATTCATTCTGTACTTAACTTGAAACTGTTCTTAACCTGAAGCACCACTTTAGCTAATGGGGCCTCCCGCTGCTGCACGATTTCTGTTCTCATCCTGAAGCAAAGTTATTAACCTGAAGCACTATTTCTGGGTTAGCAGAGTCTGTAACCTGAAGCATATGTAACCTGAGGTCCCACTGTATAGGCAAGGCCTGCTTTTTTGACCCAGACATACACCAGAGGGCAGAACCAGCCCACTTCCGCCCCCACCAGAATGCACCCTCTCACTGGAATGCCTCCTAGGGTGGAGAAGATGAGCCACAACACCTTGCAGAATGCCTCTACTCTCACCCAGTTTTGGGGTGAGTGGAACACCGGCTGTGTGTTCCGGTGGCAGCAGAAGTGGTGGTGGGGAGAGTGGTGTTTGACCTGTGGAAGCATTTTTTGCATATTCAAGTCAATCACTGAGTGATTTCTTTTTTTCTTAAATTTGTGCTGCTCCTTTTGCCACATCTGTTTTCCTACACAGAAAGTCAACAGCCAGATCCTAAGCATGATTTTTTTTATTTTTTATTTTACTGAGAAGCAAGTCTCACGGTGTTCCATGGGACATATATTGTGATGAAAAAAATTAGGACACGCGAGTCAAGGAGGGTCAGACGAATTCCGGACCGTGGCCGCTAGATGTCGCTCACCAACGCCCATCTCGACCTCTTGACTCCGTTCTCTGAGCCGCAGATCTTTTTCACTTTGGGCTGTTTCCAGGTGCGGCCGCTAGATGGCAATGCCGGAGCGGATGGTGAACGCAGAAGCCTCCCCCGCCCCACGCCGGAGAGCAAAGTTACCTGCGGCGTGCATTGGAGCAGGATTTCGTAGTAACTTTGCAAACCCTTTTCACGAGGGTGGAGCAAGGGAGGACCAAGCCTAGCGCTCCTACGAGGGGCAGCTGGAGCGGCAGAGATTCCCCCACCTCCCCGCTTCCTACAAGCCCATCGTTTTGCACGGTTTGTTCGTCCGCCGAGCTGGGATGTGCGTAGCAGGGCGCCCTGGGAGAGAAGAGAAAAGGTAGGTATTTAAAATATACATGTATGCATTGCATTGAGCTGGGAGGGGAGGGTTATCCCTGCATGCAAGACAGGGTTCTGAGGCCAAGTCTCCTTCTCTTGCACCGTGTCTACATTTTGTAAACAAGCAGGAGGAGGGGAAAATCTATGAATACAAGAGCTATCTGTAAGGAACTCCTCTGTTTCTCTCTCTATTTCTCCCCACCCCCAGCTCCGGTTTCTGTGATTGTTTGGCCGCTGCAAGTGTTGCCTCTTCCTCTCTCGCCCCTCCTCCTAATCTCAGAACCTTCCAGGGCTCAGGTCTGAGCCAGCGTTGAACCATAACACTGCTTGGATATGCCAATGCACACCCTGGTTTATGTAGGAAGGCGAGAAAAAAACAAACAAAGAAAAAAGCAAGACCGGAGCCTGAGCATAGCCGGAGTGCCACCGCCTTCTCCTTACCAATCAGAGAAGCAGCAACAGCTGGCCCAGGTCACACCTGAGATTAGGAGACTCAATTTACAGCAGGGGGGGGGGCAGAAGCAAACGGGAGTGGGTCATGAAATGTGTCTCTTACCTTTGCACTGTAGTTAAACACATGCAAAAGTTACAGGTTCTACTCTCTCTCTTCTTCATTTCCCCATCCAACCAAGATTAATTTAATTACAGCCCAAGGACTCATTCTAGCCAGACAAAAGCACTTGAGAACCCAAAGCAAAGGCTAGTGAGGGTTGTGGCTGAGGGGACGCAGCCCAGGAAGAGAGGCTGCATTTGGCTCCTGAGCCCGGCTTCCTCATTCGTTGACTTGTAGGTTAGACCTCATGCCTTCCAGGCTGAGCTGAGAGTCCAATCCAGCCAGGTATGCTCCAAACTTGATGTGGAAAATCTAAATGGCCACCGTAGGAGTAATTCTCCTGCAAGCCTCATTGAAATAAATGGGAGCTGTGCATGTGCAAGATACTCAGCTCCTGTTCATTTCAGTGCGATTTGTGAAGGGACTTTACCTGATGCATTGGTCACCTCTCACTTGTCTCTCACTAATTAATCGCACTCCAAGTCTGCTACCCCTACTTGCCTCATGGTAAGCCCTGCTGTCATCGCCTCTCATTTCCAGAATCCCGTCACCTTGATTTATTTAAGAAGAAAACACATCTCATGTTACATACTTTCTCTACACAATAGGTGCTTCAGTGGAGGGTATTATGATGTGTATCCTAAATGTAAGTTGTCAGGTGCTGACTGCCTCACATGTGGTTTCCCTCCTGCCCCCCATGTATAAATGCACTGGGAAGCTGCTTTTGAATAATCTCCTGCATTTCAGGAAATTTATGAAGGTTTCTTAATTGTGAAATTAACCATATGTTATTCACCAACAGACTCACTCTTTTAGTTTAAATACTTTTTTAAAAAAACCTGCATTCATTCCAATTATAGGTAAACTTGTCACAACCAGTTCTCATTAGAGACAAGTAAGAATGAAGACAGAATCTGTTAAACAAAAACTTGCATTGAGCAAGTTTATTATTATAATTTGTGTCCTTTACAACACACTTTGCAAATTTATTGCAAGCACTGAATTAAAACACTACTTTTATGCTTTTACATATGCAGAAAAATGGGATTAAACTATTTTAAAACAAGCTATGTAAAGGGACCCCTGACCGTTAGGTCCAGTCGCGGACTACTCTGGGGTTGCGGCGCTCATCTCGCTTTACTGGCTGAGGGAGCCGGCGTACAGCTTCCGGGTCATGTGGCCAGCAGGACTAAGCCACTTCTGGCGAACCAGAGCAGCACACAGAAACGCCGGAGTGGTACATATTTATCCACTTGCACTTCATGCTTTCAAACTGCTAGGTTGGCAGGAATAGGGACCGAGCAATGGGAGCTCACCCCGTTGCGGGGATTCGAACCGCCGACCTTCTGATCGGCAAGCCCTAGGCTCTGTGGTTTAACCGACAGCGCCACCCGCGTCCCTTCAAAGTAAGCTATAGTGGTTGTTAAATATAGTAAGCTGTTACCTATATTTTATGGTGCTTTTATACATATATAACACACTTGGGTAATTGTGTAATTTCAGTGATTCACTGTGTTGGCCGAAGACAGTTACGAGAAAATAAAATTAACTGTTGGGTGGGAGAGTTCCTATAAGGAAGTGGAAGCTTTGGCAGAAAGTTACTGTTTGAATAGTTAATGCTGATTTGTGTGCATTTCAGTATTCCATTTGCAAGGTATAACACCTTGCAAATACAGTGTATTAAAATACGACAAGATATTATCTGTTTCCATAGCTGTATAAAGAATAAAGCTTCCTTTCTTTTTGTGATTTGGAAATGACAACTAAGCACAATCGTTAGCATGCCCAGTCCCTGTCTTGCTGCTGTGCCACAACAGCTCTGCATATATCCATTTCATACACCAGATGTTTTAAGGATCATGCCCCCCCCACCCCCCTGTTCAATATTGGCGGAATATTTTCAAAGCCACACCAAACGTATTCCCATAAACTTTGACAAATGTGTGTTGAATCAGCCTCTGCTTTGGCAGTGATGGCTCTCTTTATGCAACTTAACTTTCAATGCAAGTTTTCTCCATTTTTAACTTGATGTATGGTTGGTGACCATTACCTGCAAATTCAAAAAGTCCTGATCTTCTCCACTGCCTGCCTTAAAGCATGTTGCAGCCTAGTCAAGAGGGCAGGATCCTCATATCTCTAAAATGCAGTTATCTATGCATTCCAAAACAGTGCCTGTCATCTTCTTATTGAAGAGATGAGTTGCAATTTGCTTCAGGCACTTTAGAACAGGGCTGGGCTTAGTCCTCTATTATTTAAGCTTTGTGTTGAGTATTAAAGTAACACAAAGTACAAAGCTTGATGAATATTCAGGTAGATGTAGAACACCTAAATCTATTAAAAACAATGGCATATTCTTGAAGCACTCAGCTCGAAACAGAACATAAAGAGTGATAGAAAAACGGTGTCCTAGCTAATGTGATTACCGTATATGCTTGTACAAGATAAACCATTTGTAGATTTATTACTTAGGTGCACAGAAGTCATGCCATAATTCAGTACTAGGGAGGGACTGAACATTCTGGTTACTTTCATATGCAGTGAAACATATAGTAGGGGTGGATTGCAAAAAAGAAGAAGAGAATATGTGGCACTAACTTACATTTCAGGCCTCTGTTTTTGTACCAAAAACATCCATATTAGATTAGTAGTATTGTGTCTCTTGTATTATTGGCATCCCCTTGAGGCAAAATTTAAACCTAGGATGAGTTGCGACTTGAAAAGGAACGCAAATCTTGGTGCTAGAATCTGTTTCTTAGTTGTTATCTGTTTAATTCTTTAAAATGTTTCTTACTCTCTTTTAATGCTTGAGTTAATGGTGATCCATCAAAATATCTGTTCAATGCATCTATTGTTTTTAGTTTTAAAAAAATTTGTGACAGTCAAAAGGAAGTAGCAAACTGCTATTATGCACAGCTTAATTAATAATTTCTCATGTCTCCCTCAGCTGATGAGAACAGGAATCATGCCACCTTAGAATTAATACATTCTGTGTATATGTATAATCAGTTGAATTTTACCAAACATCTGTAGGCTGATTTGCATACATCTCTAGTTGTGTTCCTATGGAGTGCCAAATTTGTGTCAAATCCCCCACCCTCACTCTGCGTTGAGACCTACACCAATTTGTCCCATGCAGACAGTAGAAGAGTATAATTAAATTCTTGAGTTTTTGGCATGTATTATAGTTTCTGCATAGTTATTTCTATCCCAAGTCCATCAATAGCAAGACACACTGGAAGGTTTGATGTGCCCAGAGACATCCGTATGCAAAAGGATACTTCTGCACACAGGCTCCATGATTGGTAGTCTTAGATATGTCTCAGGCCAATATTTTTTTTAAAGAAATGCCTGTGAAAAATCAGTTAGAAAGTCAGCATTTGTTTCTTTTCAAAACAGCAGACTGTAATCTAATTATTCTTCCTTTTGTTGATATAATCCCACACTCCGTTGCCCATTTCTTCATTTGTGCTAATAGGGCATTGAAAATAAAGCATTCTTCTCTTTCAAAATTGTCACATTGTCATTCTGCTTCGTTGTAAGGGGGGGGGACTCTTTGTATGTGTTGTTCTTGTTGATATTGATATTGATGATAATAAGCAACTGGTGGTGTAAAGGGATCTAGATGAACAAGATGAAATAAACTGAAGGATGCAAGATATTTTTACACTCAGCATTTCTGCACATTCCATTGTTATTTGCATAAACTAGGTATGCAAAGATTGAATTTAATGTATGGGGAGGAATATGCTATTCTCTGAAGTAGGTAGGTTGGTTGGTAGTAATGTAATGCTCATGACAAGCAATGCCCATGTTTGTTTCCTAAATTCTGTTGGTCCCTGAGTTATCATTGTTTCCTGCAATAAAATATATCATATAGATGCTTCATCCTCAATCCTCAAAATTAAAGCTCAGAATGCCATTTGACCTTAGGTTTTGCCTTAGGTATGTAAGATACAAAACAAAGGTTTTACTGTATTAAAGTGTTACAGGCCTTGAGAAGAGAGTTGATACTGTTCTCTTCCCCACTTTACAGTCAGTGTTAGAAACTGAGTTATGAAAGCTAGGAGATAATTGTCACCTTAAACCTAGGTTATGGGCACAACAACAGAACGTCTAGGCGCACTTTTGTATAATGAATACAAAGCTGAAAATGAATGAACTGCAGCTAAAATATAACATAATATACTTTTCACATGGTCTAGTCCTTCTCGTGCCCAACCCCCTAATATTCTTAAGAAGGTCTCTTCTCCAGTCTTCAGAGAGTATCTGAAAGTGGGGAGGCAGAAAAAGGTCCTCCTTTCCTTCCACTCTGCAGTTTTAATCTGAAATCTTAGGTGCAGTACTGCGCCCAGAGCTCAGAAACTGCTCGCCCTAATGAAATTCCCTGTTGCAAAATGCGCCTAGAATGATGGGAGTTTCAAACACTGTTTGCAGTGCTTTTTCTGTATTTTAAACTTTATAGAACATTTTTTTTGTATGCTTCCATTAGAGGATTCTGAAAACAAGCATAGATTTGCAGTTACTGTCAGTTCAGTGTGTTATGTTGTACTGTACAGTACTTTGATAACTTTCTAGAATGAAGTTTTGTGTGTCGTCATTTAGTGGTTGAATTACAAGGTAGTTCTGTCACAGGGAAGCTTGAACTCTTGTAGTTTGTTGATTTCCTTTCTGCTAAAATTGTCAGTGGCAAAAATGCATTATAAGTAATGACAACATTATTATTTACGTATATTGCAGGGCTTCCTTTAATACCTGGCATCTAGAGGATTTTAAGAATGATTGAATAGTGTGTGTGCAGAGCGAAACTACTGTTAAGACAGGTTAAGCTTCAGTGAATTTGTTTGACGGGCACAATAGGAATTAACTGTGTTAGCTGTGTTACACAAGGCTTGTAGCGGACGTAATTCTTCAAAAACTTTTCTGTCAGCAAGACCAATCATCGTTCATGCGTTTGAACTGTTTCCGGAAATAACTACACAACCTCCCTCCTGCTCTCTTTAAACTGACCTTTCTGAGTGTACAGAATATTTCCTGTGAAAGTATTCTAATAATTGTGACCACAAAAAAAGTTCTAGGATTGGGGGAATAAACTATGTTTGTTTTAAGAGAAGAGTAAAATTTACTCACCATCAAAAAGACACAGAAATTTTAAATTAAGGAATGGACCTACTCTTGCAGCATGTAAATAGTAAACATATTTCCTCTTTCATGTAAAATAATGTGCTTTTACATTCTAAATCTTTGCTTCTGGCAACTGTCCTCTTCTGAAACCTACTTTGAGTTGTAGAGCACAATTTTGTGAATGTTCCAACGAAAGTGAAACAAGTAGTATTGGGGCATAATACTGCTGTCTTCTGCTTGTAAATTTTAACCATTTAAGCCTGTTGCAGAACCCTACCCTATGTACGCTGACTCAAAAATGAGGGACTTCCCCTCCTCTTTGGTTTTGCTAATTTTGAGGTCTTCTCATACTGATACAGTCACTGACAACTCTAGGGTTGCGGCGCTCATCTCCCTTTATTGGCCGAGGGAGGCAGCGTACAGCTTCTGGGTTCATGTGGCCAGCATGACTAAGCCGCTTCTGGCGAACCAGAGCAGCGCACAGAAACGCCGTTTACCTTCCCGCCGGAGCAGTACCTATTTATTTACTTGCACTTTGACGTGCTTTCAAACTGCTAGGTTGGCAGGAGCAGGGACCGAGCGATGGCCTGATACAGAAACAAGTGCCCTAATGCCTGTCCCCAGTTTTGCATATTCCCTACAACTTTGTGTCCCCTTTCCTAGCTTATCCTTACAAGTTTATGCCATTCTTTCTCAACTTGAATGAAAGCAGTTAGCCCAGTGCCCATTCTTCTGATTTGTGGGTTCTCGCTACATAAGAGCATTCTTAATTTGTGATAAAGTAAGACCAGGTTTATAATTCCTCTGGCTTTTGCAAACCAAAAAAAACCCTACTTCCAGAAGCCTGATACAAATAGTGTGTTTGTATGGAGAGAGGGGAGGCAGAGGAACAAAGAACAAAATGCCAACAGTGCCTTGGAATGAAGGACATTATCTGTGAAGGATCTTGTAAAACCAGATCTTTTCACCAAGATACTAAATCTTCATTCCTGAGCCCTTTTGCTGCCTTCTTCTGACACAGGGTGTAAGTGGATGTTAATAGTATTCTTGTGACCCTTTCTGACCTCTTTGAATCTGCCCCCAAGCGCTAGCTGTCTTTTGGTGGAGAGCAAAGTGGGAGAGGTTTAAAGCTACAGCTACTGAGATGTTGCTGAATTAGTGATTACTGTTGGCACAGTTCAAATAGGCACGAAACAATGTTGTTTACAGAAGAGGAAGAAATGTTCCTGCGCTGGAAAAAAACCCCCTGCAATGTACATTTCAAGAGTGGGAGGGGGGAAAGGGACCTGGCAGGGTGAAGGGGATAAGGATGAGAAAATGAGAAGCTAAAATGAGACTGAGTGGACGTGAGTCTAAATTTCTGTCAGAGATTAAGATTTAAAGGGGGGGGGGAAATATGTGTTTTCAATGGGTAATTGTAAACCTTATAGTGTACATGTCTACTTAGAAGTTATTCCCATCAAGTACAGTGGGATAGGATTGCAATCTTAATGTCTCACCACCATCAGAGTTGAGGCAGTCACTCAGGGAAAAGGGAATACATTCCCTAAAGAGGTCCACATGGTGCCTTCTTTGCTGTGTGTTAAGGGTCAGGGTTAGGAACTTTTAGGTGCTAATCATTACTGAACAATCACTTGATTTTTATCTAATGAAAACTTGCATAAGGGGAAATTAGTTTTTCCTGGTTTAATGTGTCACTGTGTGGTGTTTATTTTATTTTGCTGTTCAATTTGATATTTGTATTTAAAATATATTCTTGTTTTATCAACATTTGTTGTGTGCTACTTAAGAAAATTTTGCTTATAATTGAAAAGTCCATTATAAATTTTAAATCAGCTGTATAAAACAAAGTACTGTATAATAAGCGATAAGGCCATGGGGTGTGTGTTTTCAGATCACCCTTTGCATGAGTAGTCAAAGCATGCCCAGCTGCATTTTAGGCTTTTTGGTTGTAGTGGACTTATGGCCTTCCATTTGTTGTTGTTGTTGTTGTTGTTGTTTACATTTGTATATCACCCTATATCCACAGATCTCAGGTTAGTTCGCAACATAAAATCACAAAATAAAAACATGAAGTACATAATGAAAATAAAAACAAGAACAACCCAATAATCCCCCAAGTTTACAACATGGTCTGAAGTCAGGCAGTTGTATCTTTCAGCCCTGATTATGCTTCAAGTAATCACCCAAATAAGGATCTTTGGCGTGAAAAAGCGTTGATAGAAGTTATTAGTATTAATTATACTAATACCCAACAAAGATATTGTTTATATTCTTTACAGCCTGTTTTGCATACAGCACATAGTTATCGTAGAAAAACATGTGCAAGGGAAAGAGAAAGTACAGTGGGCAACCAAAGTTTATAACAATAAAAGCTAGTCATTTATGCCAAAAGCTTCATAGAGATTTATTTGTTTTGAAGCAGTTTTGTTTGTCGACTGCAGTAGTATGGAAGGGAGCCCTTAACCTGTCAATTAAGCAAGCTTGCAAATATATTTTCCTTACTTTAGTTTAAAGGGACATGCAGCCCATGGGTTGACCAGTATAATAAATTATGAAGTTGTTAAGAGCAATCTTGCAATGAGGTCAGCATGCAAAGGGCATGGGCATTCTAGCCAAAGTCATGCAGGCTCCATTGGTTTCAGTGGGAACGACTTGAGCACACTCATAACTCTCACTCAAATCAGTGGGCTGCAAAGTGCTGAAATTTGGCTGGCTAAACAAACCTTGTGATGCAATTCAGCACTTTTGACATTGCTTTCTATTTGTGCTGACATATTATCCTCTACTGCCACATATTGAGCTTGCTGTCCATTTTGGGGTCTTTTATTATTTTCATCTCATGGAAAACATTACTCATAACAAACAGTATACAGTGGTACCTCGGGCTACATACGCTTCAGGTTACATACTCCGCTAACCCAGAAATAGTACCTTGGGTCAATAACTTTGCTTCAGGATGAGAACAGAAATTGTGCTCTGGCGGTGCGGCGTGGCGTGGCGTGGTGGCAGTGGGAGCATATGTTACAAACAGGATGCTTAGCAGACCTTGCCAGGACTGCTTAACAAAGATACTGAGCTGACCATTTTAGTAATCCCCCCTTTTTGCAGATCCCAATTTAGGGCTATAAAACCATAGAATTTGAGGGGACCCCAAAACCCCATTTAGTCTAATCCCAATCTTATTACACTGATAAGACAAGCCTCATTTGTTCTTCGTAACAGTAAATCTCAATGTATAACAAACAAACAACTTTCCACAACATATGGTAGCTTGTAATCTAAAGCACTCAATCACTTCCCAAGTGTTAACAACTGTGTTAACTTCAGTGAAATGAAAGTTAGTAGGTTAACCATGAGAAGAGGATTCTGTGGATGTGAAATAAGAGTATTCTTTATTGGCTGTATTTAAAGAAAAGCATTTATAGAAATGCTCGTATTATAATATACAGTGAGTAGTTGGCACAACCACCTTACAATCACATTTCTCATGATGCAACCAAAGTTGTGACCTGGTAACTTCCTTATTCAGCTGCTCTGGAATAGCTTGCCACAATGTGGGGGTCAGTCTGTTGCATATTGGTGCAGGCTTTTCCCCATTTATGTCCACACATTTCCCATCCATCTCTGCACTGGATATTGGAATGTTTGTGACACGCTCCCCCAGCTCTCTGAGTGCTGTAATCTAAAACTTCTAATGCAAGTGTTATTTAGACATCATTGTCAAGTGTACATTCAGTCCTGGGTCCATTAATTCTCTACATTTGCTCCTGCTGATGGTAGGATCCTTTGCCCTGATGTTTCGTTTCTTTCTTTCTTTCTTTCTTTCTTTCTTTCTTTTTTTAGGAAATCTATTTATTATATTTTTCTCTGGTTTTGAAATAAACAAAGTCAGTTCATCAGATGTTTTGTTTCTTTCTAATCCCACCCGGGGGCTGGGGAGGAGGTCCCGTTGTGCAAGCAGATCTCATTCCACTCATGCATACCCCACTTAAGAGTACGTTGAATTTCCACCCCATATTTCTAACTCTCGAATAGGGCAATTGCAAGATCATCATGCATTAAGGCCAATTTTTCATCACTGCTATCTTTTTAAATGGCAGTATCTTTAAGGTCAGGGCTTGGGAACCTGCGGTTCTTCAGATGCTGCTGGACTCCAGCTCCCATCAGTCCTAGCCAGCATGAACAAAGGACTAAGATGATGGGAGTTGTAGTCCAAAAACACTTGAAGGGTTGCAAATACCCCACCTGTTTTTTAACAGAGTAGACAGTTTCACCCCTAGACTCACAAAAAGGGTCTTCAGGCTTTTTCCTCTTGCTACACACTCACATTCCCTTTCCACCTGAGACTGTGCCCTGCTACCATTAGAATGTAAAATTCAAGAGTTTGTAATCCAAATGCTTTTTTTGGGAATGTGTTAGTGTGTGTTGGGGGACAGAAAAGGTTCACTGAAAGAGTCAAAGTCCTGCTCTTGCAAATATTGCAGATTTAAGTTGCAGAGTATCAAAAGAATAGTTATGATGTGGCTCTTTAAAGAGCATTTGTGTATCTTTTTGTATATTCCTCGTCATAACCAGAGATAGAGTAATCCTGGGGAATAATAGCATCTGGTCTGCAATACAATAGAGGAGGGGGCTGTGAACAACTGTCTAAGCAGCACACTAATTCTAGGACCAAAGGCTTTCCCCACTGGACCCTAATTCTTTAGAACCTGATGGGCCTCTGGGGAGACCTCTATTGACATGTAAATTGGCCTGCCCTATTATTGCCAGTGGTAGGCACACTGCTGTTTATCCCAGCTGTCCCTGTGTTGGGTGTCTGTTTGTTGCTTGGTCTTCAACGCCTAAATATGTTTTGCAAACACATGGCTCAGAGGATCCACTGTTTCCCAGAGCGTGGCAACATGTCTCACGTGAGTTAGGAAGCTTTTTTTATTCATGTGTTTGTAATAAATATTCAGTTCAGTTCTAGGCACAGGCAGCTAGAAAGAAATACAACGTTTGCATTTAAATATTTGGAATATTTTGCTATCTAAGCTCCAGGAAGAGCTGTTAAAAGCCTTGAGGGGTAATTGAAGGTTCTTTCCTCTTTAAACAATGGGCCCTATTATCTTTTCCAGTGGGAGAGCCTGTGTAGACTTACACAGTGTTGGTAAACTAACAAAAGATCCTAGTCTTGTCTCTGTTGCTGTTTTAGTTTAAATTAAAACCCATTAAGTTATTGTGGTTTAGCAGAAGGTGTTACTTTGTGTTTCAGCAATTACATTAGGTGACTGCAAATTTGTTTTATAATACCAACTCATCTTTTTAAAAAGTTGACTATCGTTATTATCGTAGCATATAATTATTTATAGTATTTGCTTTTTACAAGGTTTGCAAAGCTGACTAGAGAATGTGAAAGTAGATACATTTCTGTAGGGGCCAAGCAAGTTGAAATGGTTTTTAAAACCTATGATATTTATTGAGGCATATTGATAAGCAGTTAAAATGTTTTAAGAAAAATATCTTAATTTTTGAAGCCATGTGTGAAAACTTATATGCTTCTGGCTTCCTTATTGGCAGAATGTGGAGGACCAGCCGTTACCCTTAGGGTGTTGAGAAAGCAAGGAAGAGACTAATTGAAATGTAACAGATTTATTATGTGCAAAACACACATACTGTACTAATCTATTGAGAAGCAGGTCTTTAAACATGTATGCAACCTGTGGATTTAAACTAATGCCTATGAAAAGCAGATTAGTTAAAATATGGGAGTACAAGGTCAGACTTCAGTAAAGTCTATTTTTTAATGATACAAGAACTAATACGTTGTGTATATAAAAATGTTTTATTATACCGTTTTCTGGTTAATGAAAAATCTATCTTCAGTTCCTTAGAACTAAGGCTGAGATTCTAAGAATCACTTTGCTCCCCTCAAAGGCTTAAAAAAACCCCTCCAAACAAAATTGAAACAAGAATCCAAAGTGGACCAGCTTTGTCACTTATTTTGTACCAATATTATAAGAAGCAGTAAGGAAACGTAAAATGCTTATTTTTTCCGGTTTTGCTGCCTTGAAGAAGCATTCAAAAAGAGACAACTTTCAAGCTAATCATTTTGATTTAATTGAATACTGTAACAGAGATAATAATAGTTAAAATGTGAATAGATACTTTCCTCTGAGCTTTGAAACACGGTGGAAAGTTAAATGAGGCAGAATACTCCAGACAGAGTGCTCCAGATGGTCAAGGCAGTAGAGAGAAAGAAGGCTAGTCTGTGATAGACTGAAAGGGAAGGAGTATCTGAGCAAAGAGGCATTTTTTTATGAGACAGCCTGGAGCAAATCCGCAGAAGATTAAAAATCAAGAAGATAAATACTGAGCTCAGTCTGGAAACTGAACCAGTGGATCTGCTAATTGAGGAGGTGAATGTTGGTGCACTGGGTAAAAAAATAAACAATGCAAGATACCTTGCAGGATTCTTATAGCCCATTTGTAATGGCTCAAGGCTTATTCACATGTTATGCTTCTGTTAACAGGTAGGTACCAATTGCCTGGAAGTACCTTAGAGGCGGTTCACATTCTGCTTTTTAAACCCGGTACAAAGGTACAGTTTCTGAATGGCAAAGCACATGCATGGTAGCATCTGCTGTGAGTGATGGTACACGTGCTTTTAAATGTTGGGGTTTTCCCTGTAATAAACCTGGAAGAAAGACAAGGAAGATTTGGGAGTGCAAATGGTGGGCCCTTCTGTGAAGCCTCAGCAGCAGGGATGATGGGTACCAAAGCCATCCCTGCTCCCCCCTCTGAATTTCTGCAATTTCTCCAGTTAAATAATCCATACATATTCATAATTTAATGTTTAGAATAACTATAGCAGGGCAACCTTAATAGCTAAAAACATGTTTTATTTTTTAATGAAACCCAAGTTTTTCAGGAAGCTGAATCCTGTTCCCAGTTCTTTATATTTGTATGTGTTCTGAGCATATTAGAGGAAGGAATTATGTGTGGCATATTTATGCATTTGCTGTGCTTTCAACAGGAAAACATTCATGTTTGTATTTTTTTAAAAAAATGTCCTGGATATTCAGATTATCTTCCCCATTTTACTAGATGCCAGCTCCCCCTCTTTGGGGGGGCTGCTTTGCAGGCGGTATCTGGGTTTCGCAGTGACCCGGCAGTGGGGGAGTGACTCAGCCCCGCATCACTGGGATGCCCAGTCGCGTCACACCGCCCCCCAGCTGACCAATTGGGTTAGCCAGGGGGCGTGGCTACATCCGTTTAAATAGCGGCGCAGCTGGAGAACAGTCTCCTTCGCCTCCTTTTGTCAGATTTTCCAGCCTACCCACCCTCTTTTCTTGCGTTGATTGATTATGGCCTTGCTATGACTAATGTCGGTCGCCTGGTTGTTGGGGCCAGGTAGGAATTTTTCCACTTGGCAAATTGGCACCAGCCAGTTGGTCTTCACCTACCTAGTAGCAATCGCCACAGCTTTGTAAGGTTAGGCATTGGGTAAGCTTTATTATGGGAGGGGAGGTTGTAGCCTCTGCCTGCCCCTCCTCATTAAGGGTATCCCATTAAAGGGATCTGGGGGTGTGGTTCCTGTCCGAAGCCTGGGCGTGGGCTAGGGCCATGCCAGGACCCCATCAGTGACCCTGGGGGAGCTCTTAATTGATGTATATCATAGGGCTTCCCCTTCTGGTGGTTGACCCTTATGAGACTTCCTGAAGATGGGCAGGAGTCAGGATATATTCTTGCTTCACCCAATTGTTTAAGCCAAACCTCTCACATCTGTAACCAATAAAGTTGTGCCTAATTCACCCCGTTAACTCAATATACTTGTGTTTGTGTGTTTTTCCCCCAGAGAGAACTGTGGGGCCCGGGGCCTCTCCACGCAATTAATTCCAGTGGTTTTCTTTTCAGAGTTCTTTTAAGTGTTTATTGTGATTGATTGACAACACTAATACTGGGAGATTAAAAACAGTTGGCTGCAGTTTGATGCAGTTTTTTCCCCTATGAAAGAGGACTGTATAAATTGAGTGGAAGCTTCAGGGGTTGGGGCATGCAAGTTGAAATGTATATAGTTTTATTTAATCTCTTTAATGGGTTGTTTCATTGACTTGCATAGTTGCTGTTGTTGTTTTTAAAAAACCTTAGCCCTGGTAAACAAATATTAAGACAAGAGTTCCATTATTTCTCAACTTTTAATTTCACTCCAATTATGTTGTGATAGACAGACATAACTGATCAGTCTCTGCACAAACTGGTTTACTGTCAGGATGATAAAACATCATGTCAGAAACATGGGTAGGATTGCAGGGCCATCTTAGCCTGGAGATGGTGCTTGCGGTTTTAAAAGTGAAAAGGCACTTAGTGAGCGTGAAGCTATTGTTCCATTGCTTTCTTCACTCATTCTTCTTCCCTGACTGCTATCAGGCAATCCTGCAGGTAGGAGAGGGGGATCAAGGGAACGGTAAAATGGGAGGACAGGAATTGCGGTGGTTGCGGTTTCTTTGAGCTTATGTAGTTAGACAATCACCCGTACCCAGCTAAGGAAGTAACATAAATGGGTGAATGTACCCGTATTACTGGATTTTGATATGATCAGATTTTCACTAAGGACACCAGGATTCAAACACCTTTAGAGCTGTGAAGCTCACTGAAAGACCTTTGACCAGTCAATGTCAATCCATTTGAGCCATCCAGTGTGGTTGTTATGAAGCCTGAGTTCCTTGGAGGAAGGTTGAGATCACACGTTTTAAATTAACATATATGCATTCAGAAGTGCATCTAAGCCAACTTGCGGTGTGTTGCTTTGTATGGGATCTACATTCTGTGCCTGACTAGAACTTGACTGAGACCACTATTTGCAGGTGAAGAACTGGCAACCCTAAACAAGCAATACTGTAGAACTGTGGCTTGGCTCTTTGGCGGTATGATAACGATAAGGAGCTGTACATATCAGCCACTTCTACCTCTTGGGTAGTATTCTGCTTCTGGAAGTGCTCACTTGTCTTTCTAGAGTTTGGATACCAGCACCAGCATCACCACTTGGATCGTTTTCGTCTGGTGAGTTCCCGTTGCTCTGTCCCAGCTTCTGCCAACCTAGCAGTTTGAAAGGACGCCAGTGCAAGTAGATAAATAGGTACTGCTGTGGCAGGAAGGTAAACAGCATTTCCGGGCGCTCTGGCCCTCGTCACGGTCCTCTTGTGTGTCAGTAGCGGTTTAGTCCTTCTGGCCACATGACCCGGAAAGCTGTCTGTGGACAAACGCCGGCTCCCTTGGCCTGAAAAGCAAGATGAGTGCTGCACCCCATACTCACTTTTGACTGGACTTAACCGTCCAGGGATCCTTTACCTTTACCTTTTACCATCTGAAGATGTGCTAAGAATGAACCTTCATTTAATAGATATGCTTTGGAAATGTGCTTTGGCATTCTTCTGTATTTAGGACCAAACTGGAATGGTGAGGGCAACCATCTTTATTCATGTGCATGCCCTTGTTGACATATAACATAAGAGTTGGTAGGGGCAGTCTTAATTTTTTCACTAAAGACTATTTGTGGGTCAGGGGAACTGAAGCGTCCTCTCCATGGTCTGTCACCACAGGCACTTCTCTCAAAACTGAGGAAAACAAATATGGGTGCAGTTGTAGTTTGTCCCTCAGTATGTATTGAATTATTGGGACGCGGGTGGCGCTGTGGGTAAAACCTCAGTGCCTAGGACTTGCTGATCGTATGGTCGACGGTTTGAATCCCCGCGGCGGGGTGAGCTCCCGTCTTTCAGTCCCAGCTCCTGCCCACCTAGCAGTTTGAAAGCACGCCTAAGTGCAAGTAGATAAATAGGTACCGCTTTATAGCGGGAAGGTAAATGGCGTTTCCGTGCGCTGCGCTGGTGCTGGTGCTGGCTCGCCAGAGCAGCTTCGTCACGCTGGCCACGTGACCCGGAAGTGTCTCCAGACAGCGCTGGCCCCCGGCCTCTTAAGTGAGATGGGCGCACAACCCTAGAGTCGGACACGACTGGCCCATACGGGCAGGGGTACCTTTACCTTTATGTATTGAATTCTGACACCTTTCACATAGTTCATCTTTCAGATCTCTTCCTCCCCATGTTATTGTGTAGGTATTCATAGCCTGTAATGTGTGAGCTGCTGTGAACTGTTAGGCAAGGATCCTTCCTTTAATTTAATAGACTTGTATGCACAATATAGTCTTCTTGATGGTTAAACATGATTATAGAAGTGGGCCTTTTTCATGTTCCCACAGATAGCATATATGGGGATGATGATCCCAATGTCCATTAATGCTTGTAAAACAAATAGGTTAGCTTTATTTGGAATCAGCCTACACTGATTGCCACAGGGCCATCAGAATCTTCCAGTACACTTTGGAAAGAGCAGAGAGCCATGTCTTCTACCACATTTTAAATGATTACAACTTTGTGTACAAAAGAGTGACTAAATTTAGTTCAGGTAATTAGCCAGCTAGAATTATTTAATTGCTTGGTCAGCAGCTTTTCCCTAGAGATGTGGATGTCTGTGTGCTCTCTCACTTTAATTCCTAATTGTTTCCAGAGCCTCTAGCACAATTTACAATATCCATGGTGCACTCCAGGATGTGCTCATGCTTTGGACCCAGTTAGGATGTAGTATTCATTTCTGATTAATCAACCGGGAAGGAAAGAGTGTGGCTCCAAATTAATTATTTCCAGCAGTTCCATGGCACCCTGAACTAACTTTCCCCATGCCTTTGTTCATACAGCCAGAGCTTAGTTTGTGCCAAGGCTCATCACCAGGATGTGCTTTCAGCAACAGGACTTGGCCTTGTAAGCATGTGAAGTACTAATAAAGAGGGCTGTGTGTGTGCGTGCGCGCCAAGTGGTTTTCCTTCTGGCCACCTCAAAGCATGCAATCGGTGACTCTTACTTGTAAGTAAGAAAGAGATATTTATTCAGACAAGTGACAATACAGGCTCAGCAGCAGGCACAGAACTCCAGCGTCATGGTTCGAGAGCAGGGAAAGGAAGTTCACAACTAGAGGGAAGTGGCAAAAGATGTCCCACAACTTTCCACAAGCCACCCACCAAGCTTTTAAAGACGAGATATGGCTTGTTCAGTCGCAAAACTCGCTTATTTTGTGGGAATGGCAGGATTGCAAACACATGTTCCATCAGGGTGGGTGGGTCTGCTTCCATCTGTGAAGGTGGCACCCGATTCTAGGCAACAAGACTGCACCCTCTTGTACAGGCTCCAGTTCAGTCATCATCTCCATCACTTCTGCCTCCTCCTGGGCTAATCAAAGCCAGTCTTCCCCAAACAGGTGCCCTTCAGTTGTTTTGGACTACAAATCCCATCAGCCCCAGCCAGCATGGTCTGCGCTCTGAGATGATGGGAGCACTAATCTAAAACATTTGGCGGGTACCAAGTTGAGGAAGACTGCTCCACTCAGTCATAACATCTTTCTCACAAGAGAGTTCTCACTGGAACAGCATCTTTCAGCCATTTTGAAAATTCCTACTTGGACTTCTGAAATATGTCTCTTTCTGCATCTTTAACTGGTGACTGCTTTGGATATAAGCAAAATCACCAAATATGATTTAATAATGTGGCTAGAGAAATGACTACATTCTGCCATATTCAGTGCTTATATGGATATTGGAAATAGGTTAAGGCCTTTCTTCATCTATATATAATTGTTCAAGGAAGCCAGATGGCTAAGGATTAATTTATAATATACTTTTGACTTTTTTTCAAGGAAGGAAGGAGGGGTAATTGTTTCTCCCGGGGATTAAAAGACATTGCATTTATAGTCTGATCATTAACCATTTGAAAAGTGAAACGTGAACAGTCCACCAACTGTTTTCTCTCAAGCAAATTGCAGCTCTGTTTATATATATGGGATTGCTCAATAATTATACCACACAAGTAATTTGTGCCTGTTGTCCATCATGTTATTTCATAGCTCCATAGATTCAGGACTCAGGAGATACCATGCTGCTGTTGTTTACTGTTGTTAACTTAATGTACAAGCTGATACAAGATGTTGTTTTCTTCACTGGTCTGCAGCGTTAAGCTGTCCAGATTGCCTATTACATAGATTAATTTAAGTCTGCCAGTGGATGTTAAGTATGGTCTTTGTTTCCCCCGGGTGCTAGTTTGCTTGGGGTAAAAAAATAAATAAAATAGGAACTAGAAAAAGAATATTGATATATGATGGTATCTGTAAGCGAATGGAACCTCTATGTCAGGGGTCAGCAACCTTTTTCAGCCGTGGGCCAGTCCACCGTCCCTCAGATCATGTGGTGGGCCAGACTATTTTTTTTGGGGGGGGGGAATGAACGAATTCCTATGCCCCACAAATAACCCAGAGATGCATTTTAAATAAAAGTACACATTATTCTCATGTAAAAACACGCTGATTCCCGGACCGTCCGCAGGCCAGATTGAGAAGGCTATTGGGCCGCATCCGGCCCCTGGGCCTTAGGTTGCCTACCCCTGCTCTATGTTAAGAGGCACTATACATTAAAAAAGTGATGCTGGAGACACGTAGGAGAGCTGCTGCTTTTGTGCCCTAATTGGGAGCTTCCCAGAGGCACCTGGCTGGTCATTGTCAGAAGGAGAAGATTAGATTAGATCAGGAATAGGAACCTGTGGCCTTTCAGATGTTATGAGACTCCTGTCAGCCCCAGCCAGCATGACCAATGGTCAGGGATTATGAGACCTGCAATCCAATAACACCTGGAGGCCCACAGGTTGACCATCTCTGCACTAGATTGACTTTGGCTCTGCTTTGTTCTAGCAAGGCTTTTCTTACATTCCTATCTACAGTGTTCCTGTAACAGCCCACTTCAGACTAGGACGTCCCTTACCCTTATCTTACCTTAATGCTGAGCGCTTCTGATCACATGGACAGTTTCCTTGCCAGCGATGGATATTCCTGGAGGTGATGAATCAAGCGGTATGGAATCTCTCCCCTGCATTCTAAAGAATTCTCTGGATACTATGCAGGTGAAATAAAGTTAGAATTGGTCCTAAAACAAACTGTTTTGGAATTTTGAGATTAACATCTGTATCATACATTCAGAATATTTTTATACCACTTCAACAATCACTGCTCCCGCCAAAGAAACCTGGGAAATATAGTTTGTTAAGGGTGCTGACCTCACAGACTTCGAATTCTCAGCACCCTTCAACACACTATTGTTCCCAGATTCATCCATGGCAGTTAAAGTGGCACAAGAGCGCTTTAAACGCATGGTGTGAATATGTCCCAACAGAATTGGAACGGTAAGAAATTGAGAGAGATTAAGATGCAGTTCAGGGGTGTCTTACCCAGCTTCTGCCATGATTTATTTGTTGTCTGAGGGTTTAACCAAATGTGAGATGGAAACTGCATTTATTGATAAAACCAAAGGAAACCTTTAGCAAGACCAACAACAGTTGCGATTGCATGATTAGAGTTTGGCTGCAGTCCTGAATCTTTTGAAGCTGTTGATCCATAGCTGTCAACTTTTCCCTTTTCTTGCGAGGAATCCTATTTGGAATAAGGGAATTTCCCTTGAAAAAAGGAAAACGTTGGCAGCTATGTGTTGATCCCATTCAGTAGACTTAAGCAGTCTGTGTGTAGGATTGCCACCACCTGCTTGTCCTTGCGCTGACTGTGCTTTCCATTTTTAACACTATCTTTAACTGCTTTGCCAGTGGGCAGTTCATTTCCTGCCACAACCTGTCCTGTTAAGTTCTGCGCAAAGGGCTCACTGACGTTTGGTCAGTGTCTCTCGCATGATAAATCCTATTTGCTTGGCTGTGAGCATATGTATTCATTTGTACTTGGCATCTGGTTGTCTTTGCCACTTTAATTTTTGCAGCAGATTTTAATACAGGACTGTTGTTATTGAATGTACGCAAGGTTTGCTGATGCACTCTATTCTTTTTCCGGCAAATCCTCCTGCTCAGTTTCTCCCACCACCTTTTTTTGCAGGTGGCAGGAGAGAGACGCTTCCTGCTCTCAAACTTTTTATTCAAAACGTCCGGTGCATCCAGCAACCCCAAGAAGAAGTTTTTGAATAAAGGTTAGGAAAAAAGGGAAGAGTCTTATTTCTTTCGGGCTGCGTTGGGATCACCATTAACAATCTTTGTTTTATACGCCCCGTGAAAGCTTTGAGGCACATTGGCAGGATGTGGTAGTTTTTGCCCACTGTGAGTTAGCACTGAAGAGAGATTGGACAGCAGGACTGAGGAACCAACTCTCATTTTGCTCCTCTCCTCCCAAAACTGTTTACATCCAAGTTTGTCTTCATTTAATAACTGCTGTAAAATGTTTCAGAACTTGTAGCTGCCCATAGACCTATGGGCACCTTCCTATATCTTTTTTTAATGGTTTTGCAGTGTCTTTTAGGTAGTAAGCCTATGAACAGGGACTGCCTTGTTTTTAATCTGTGTACAGTGCTTAGTAAATGTTAGAATAATAGAACTGTAGGCTAGTCCAACCCCTTGCAGTGCAGGAATCTGCAATGCATCTAACCTCTGCTTAAAAACCACCAATGAGGGAGACTCCACAACCTCCTGAGGGAGGCCATTCCAATGCTGAACAGCCCTTAAGGTCAGAAAGATCTTCCTGATGGTTCATGGGAAACTCCTTTCTTGTAACTTGAAGCCATTGGTTCAAATCCTACTCTGCAGAGCAGGAGAAAACAAACTTGCTCCATGTGACAGCCCTTCAGATATTTGAAGATGGCCATCATATCTCCTCTCAGTCTCCCCTTTTCCAGGCTAAACACACCCAGCTCCTCATAAGGCTTGGTTTTATAAATTATTATTGTGATTAGGATGATGATAATCCATGCCCCAGATAACCATTCAAAGATGGTTATTTCCTTCTGTTATAAAAAAAAGATCAAATACCTCCTATGGCATGGACAGCTAAAGCAGAATGCTCTGTTTATATATCAGGCAGATTTGAGGCTTAATTGTTCTTTGTGGGATTAACTTTTTTTCCCTTTTATTGGAAACTTCATGCATTTATTTAAAGATTCTTAATGTCCTAACCTCATAAGCACCTAAGCTTTAATTTTGCATATGAGAAGAAAATTCTGACCCTAATAAAGCAGAGTACAGAAACCACTCAGTATCTCCTTATCTTTGAACTACCAGAGCTTGTTTGAACGTTTCCCTTAAATCTTCAAAAGGAGCTTATATCAAAAGGGACTTATTTGAATAGCTAAGGTCCTCCTAGCCAAATGCCATGGGTTTCATGCCTTTATTCTTCTCTCTTTTCCCCTTCTTTTTCATGTGTCTGTTTTTCTCATTCATACTTAAAACACTTCAGGAAGTTAATAACTGTTAATAACTGAACATTTAATTTTAAACACATGGTAGTCTTGAACTTGTTCATCCCAAATCCATATTTCATGCAAGTAAAGATCCTTATGCAATCAATTAACAAGCTTAGATGTATCTCATAAACTCATAGAATTGTAAAGTTGGAAGAGACCCTGATGTTCATCAGCCCCCCCCCTCACTGCAATGCAGGAATCTCAACATGCAGTTGGACATCCAATTTGAAAGCATACCAGATCCTGCTTAGCTTTGCAACTGTGAAATTATGGTTAAATAATGGAGGTTTCACAGTGCTTGCCTCTTCCAACTGCTTATTAGTTGTCCAGTAAAGGTACAAACATACCAATACCTTGTCTGGTTTTTTTAAACAGACAAAAAAACTTTTATTATAAGAAATAAACAATATTCCAAAATAGCACGTACTGCACAAACACACCTAAACCATATTGCCATACATAACAGTGCATGATGATATCAAAACCCAGGTGCAGGTATTATATTTTTGTATTTCTCTGACATTTAGATAATTTTGGGGGCTCTCCTTAAAAGTAGCATCTTACCAACACAGGACTCATGTCTTTTTAAATGTATGTATGATGCACAGTCCCAAATCAGATTTCATTACAGTGGTACCTCGGGTTAAGTACTTAATTCGTTCCGGAGGCCCGTTCTTAACCTGAAACTGTTCTTAACTTGAAGCACCACTTTAGCTAATGGGGCCTCCTGCTGCCGTTGCGCCACTGGAGCACGATTTCTGTTCTCATCCTGAAGCAAATTTCTTAACCCGAGGTACTATTTCTGGGTTAGCAGAGTCTGTAACCTGAAGCGTATGTAACCTGAGGCGTATGTAAACCCGAGGTACCACTGTATTTCTAAGTTGGGTTGAATTCTAGCCTTGTTGCACTAAAGTTTACTGAGTAAACAGAAGCTGGTTTACCTTTGTCTGTAATGTGCAAATTGAAAACGGAACACGATTTAAATTCACAAACATACAATCAATTTCAATAATTTTAGACTGCAGTTGTAGTCAGCTTGATTTTATACAGTCTTGAGTAAACATGTAGACTTCCACTGTTAGTTTATTTGAATATTACGTACTTCTATTTCAAAAGTGGGTAATCTTTACTATGGACCAGGATACATGCCAGTAAGTTGCTGTTCTATATATTTTGAGAAAGCTGGTAAACAGTGCTAACTGGGTGCATTTAGTAAGCCAACGGAATTGATGCATAATTTGTTCAAACCATTGTGTGATTGCAATTAAAATGCTATCTCTGTCTTAAAAAAAAACCCTTCTATGTTGTATTTTTGGAAGAAAGACCACAGCCCCATGAATGCACATTTGCTTTCTGTAGTTACCATTTGTTAATTGTATTTGCGCAATTACTAATCTAGGTACTGTTTATACATTAATGCCACTTAAAACTTTGCAGTGGAGATTACGCAGTGTGGTGCAAAGGTCTTCAGAAAAAAAATATTGTGTGAGGATGGGTACATATCAGATATCATTGTATTTGAAAAGCCTAGTAGGCCTGCAGGCCATGTCAATGGTGCACATTGTTATTGGCAAAAGGCATGAATTACAGATCTCCACAGCAAAGGCAGAAACGGTGAACTTGCTTGGGTTGACAAAGACAAGTTTCTTCAGCTTGTATTGACCCTTTCTTTCCCTGGGGAAAAAAACAATCTGTGCACCCCCCTCTTATGCTAAGTAGTCTGCCAGTAGGGTTGGCAGGGATCCAGTGCCAATGTCTGACTGGTGTCAAGCACCTGCTTCAGTTTGTTTCCTCATTTACGTAGAAGCGAGGAAATCACCCTAATAAGCAGAGATGCATATATTAAGAAACGAGAACACAGAAAGACTGGAAGGGTCAGAACAAAAAATAAACTGTCAGGGCCATCAAGGGGTTTGTTAGGCCCTATCTTGTCTGTGTCTGCCCTAAAATCCTATTCATGAGCAGCCATCCATTCAAAATGTGGATACGAAACTAGAAATTCAGAACTCCATCCACCAGAAACTGAGGGTGATTCAGGAATATGGCTTTGCTTCAGCTGCCATGAAAATAGAGGTTATATTGTGCAGGCACTTTTCATCCTTGCCCTGATTGTTAACTGTAATATATTGAGACGAAAGGTAATGTGCTGTAAGGGTGTGGGAAAAAGGCAGAGGGATTTCTTAATCTGGTTGATGTAGGAAGTAGGTGTCTATAAGGCTTGTTGGAAGCCAAGCTTCTAAACCAGGCTTCCTCAACCTCGGACCTCCAGCTGTTTTTGGCCTACATGAACTCCCATGATCCCTACCTAGCAGGACCAGTGGTCAGGGATGATGGGAATTGTAGTCTCAAAACATCTGGAGGGCTGAGGAAGCCTGTTCTAAACAATAAAGAGCAGGTTACTGACTGACAAAGTTGTCATATTTAGGGAATTTATGACTTCATCTTTTATGGGCTACCTGGGCTGAAAGGGGTCAGCTGCAACTTTCCCAGGAAAAAAAACAACCAACCTGGAATTAACCCCACAAGAAAGACACTGACTTTATCCATTCAACATGGTAAGCCAAACTATTATTGGTACCATGCAAATGTGCAGGCTCCCTGAATGGAGCTTGCTTTGTCTCTGGTCCTTTGGGCTGCTGCACCACCCTTGAACTAAGCCAAGGTTTGGCTTAGCGTGTAATCCAAACACTGGCCCATGGCTAAGCTCTCTCTTTGCTAACTTATGAGCTACAGTGAAGAACAAACCATAGCTACAGCTCATGGTTAGAGAAGAGAAAGCACGAGCCCAGTTTGGATGGTATCCTAATCCACACCTTAGCATGGTGTTGTAGTCTGTTAATTATTTATTTCATAAAATCTATTTACTGCTTGATTGTAGAAAAAACCCTTAAAATGACTGATTATGATTTGGTGTTTAATAAGTTTGAGTTGAGGAGGAGATGGGAGGAGGGAGAGAAAAGAGGCAGAAAGAAATACATGCTGAAAATGTGACTGGAATAAGCACTATCTCCTTAAGCATTACAGTCATACCTCATGTTATGTTTGCTTCAGGTTGAGCGTTTTCAGGTTGCGTCCCATGGTGAACCGGAAGTACGGGAAAAGGTTACTTCTGGGTTTCACCGCTCACACATGCGCAGACGCGCAAAATGACATCATGTGCATGCGCAGAAGCGGCAAATCGTGACCCGTGCACGCACAGACGTGGGTTGCGTTCTGCTCATGTTGCGAATGGGACTCTGGAACGGATCCCGTTCGCAACCAGAGATACCACTGTATTTGAGTCCTTTCCTTTTGGACAAAGGAGCAAATATAAAACAAGGCATGAGAGTAAAAAGACCTAGAAGCTCCTCTGTGGGAAACCCACATGTTTGTATGGTCCTAGCAAGTCATAATTTGGGTTGTTGTGTTGTTGTGCGTCTGTGTTTTGTGGCAGCTACAACCCTCCCTGAACTGTGAGCCAGCTACAGGATAAAAAGGAGAATCATTCTCATGCAAAAGAAGAAGTGCCATTAGCAGAAAGATTGTTGGCTTGTGTTGGCAAAGCAAACAGATGCAAAACCATACTTTGAAATTTCCTTTTCCATAAATGAATCATGGCATTATATTTCTAAGAGTTCTGCCCAGGAATGCAAATTGATTACTAGAGACACTCTGCTCTCCTGTTCCTTTTTCTAACTCTGCTGGAATTCATTCTCTTATGTGCTGCTGGAAGGAACAGAGCCCATGTCCTCTTTTCCTTTGGGTCACCCTAGCAAGGAAAGTCCATCAGTTACGCGGATGCTGTAGCAGATGGTGTCACGTCCAGTGGTCTGAAAAAAGTACCCCCACCCTCTGTTCCTGCTTCTGTCTTTGACATGTGTGATCCTTTGGATCCTAGTCTATAAAGTGTAGTTTTCCTTTGTGTATAATAAAGATGTGCTTTTAAAAAATCTGTTTAGAAAATAATGAATTATTTAACAACTGCTGGAGATTAAATGAACTATTTGAGTGTGTTGTGTTTCTATTTTTAAAGAAGCAGAATTCAATTACTCCACTGGTCAGCTGATCTTGTATAGCGCGTCATGACGTTCTGTTAGAAACAGAGTGTCCTGTTTCAAATGCAACCCTTTCCAGGCTGGCTGGGAAATTGAAAAATTAGGCCACAAATAGAAAGTTATAAAATGTATTTATGATTTTCTTGGCAGCACTGCTTGCCTTAGACCTTAATGATTGATTTTCGCATAACGTTAAGAGCAAAATTCATTAAAAGCACAACTAAGACCGTGTCCTTAATGTTCTCAGTTTTTGTATATATTGACCTTGCATAATTTTCGTGAGTGAAGTGGCATTTATCAGATGTGACCAAGTACTCTTTACTGTAAAATAGGTGTGGGGGACATTTTTTCAGCTGGAGGATTCCATTTCCTCATGGGCAACCTTCAGAGGTAGGTGGGGCGCACACCAGTGGTGGGTAGGGTCTAAGGCAAAAACTGAGTGGAACCAGAGGCAAAAGTGTGCAGAGCAATGGATTTCATTCTTTTGTACATTCTAGCCATGTAAAAGTCGGGAGTTTCTGTACGCAGCCACAACTGCTCATCCTCTGTTTAGGCAAAGAAAAAGTCCGAGGACAGATTCCAGCCAAATAAAAGCACCCAGGAAGAGTATGGGACATGGGCATTGTGGGGTGTGGCCTGGGGCCCAGGAACTGGCTATAGGGCTGTATTTGACCCTCAAGCCTGAGGCTGTCCTTGATATAAGAAGAGGCACACATCACCATGGCCCTGAAAGACCTCCAACCTAGCCCCTTCTTTATTAGGTTCATCCTTGCCCGGTTCTCCCTGCAGCAGTCCAGGAATTGTGAAGGAACAGAATCCCATGATTAATCTACTCCATCTTTAACATGGTAGAGCGGACTCAACAGATTTAAACATAACATAAAGTGAAGATTCAACATTTCTTCCATTTCTGCAACTGATATTGCACATCATAGTTAACCAAAACTGCTTTCCTCTTTCCCACGCTGGCACATTTTCATGGTTAACGTTCATGAAGTGTGAATATTGCCAACCAATATTTGGCATTCCTAGCTCGTTCCTCCAATCCTATAAAGGCTCTTGTAACTCAGCCAAGCTTATGTACCCCTACATGCTTTCCCACCTTGTTCAGATATTCACCCAACGTCAGCCTTCGATACGTCCACCAGTCCTATGCATTTTCCCATTAGGATTTCATTCATTCCACCCATTATTTTTTTTGCTGCTGTCCTTTACCTGTCGCTCCATTACTTTCATTTGTGTTCTTGCTACTACCTGAGCTTATGTCGAGTCTTAAGTAAAGAACATGGTTGGCTCCAGATATGATGGCAAGATTGGACATTGGCTGGGAACGTTAGCCTGGCATTCATGCTTTCTACAGAACGTACAAACAGGTCAGAAGCAGCAAGAGAGGCCAGTGTCAATTTCACAAGTATCCTTTCTGTTAAGTTGTGGGCGAACATATCAGACGACACAGCGATTCTTCAAACAGCTCTTCTTTATTCTGAGGCCAGAACTGAACTGAACTGAACTGAAGAGCTCAGTCAGCCTGCTTATATAGAGCTCCAGAACAACGTAACTGTAGCAACTTTCTAAAACTATCCAATCACTGAACGTCACTTTCGATCCTTCATTTGCATAACTATCTACAGTATCCCCCTGCTGGCCCAGGGTGAGAACTTCAGTACATAACACTTTCTGTCTGCTTTTAAATATAAAATCAAAATCAGGGAAACCCAGGGGGAATCTTACTGAAAAGCAAAAGCAACATGCAAAACGAAAATTGCCTAGTATGGGGGTCACTTTTTTGTATGGGCAATGGCAGCAGGGAGAAAGGCACAGTACAAGGGCAAACGAGAGCTGAAAAGAAGTGTCACGGCCGGGAGATCTGTGGCGTGATCTCCCAGAGTCTTTTTTTAATAATCAAAAGCAGCTACATGGTCCTGCAAATTGGATTGGGGCCAGTCTTTTTCTGGGATGGGAAGTTTTAGTTGACTTTCCCCATCACAGCAATTTAATGACTTTAAACTTAATGAATTGCTATTATTCAAGGGGTGGAGAAGACAGATGCAATGTGGGTATTGGGTACCAGTGCCCTGCCCACTCTCTGCAGCTAATATAAACTGTGGGAAAGAGTTTAACCTTTCCTTCCCCGGAGCCATGCCCCTAGTGCATTCTGGAAGACAAAGAAAAGTACATTGTGAGATCTTGTTGCAGATTTCTTTGCATTGTTGTAGCTTGGTCCAGTTTGGCCAGCATGCCGAGTAACAACATGACACATGTGTGGGTGCACAAGGTTTAACTATCCATCTCCATACATTTTTGTAGCTTGTTTTGTTTTAGAAGGGGCGTTCATGATTCCTCAATGCAGCAGAGCTTCATCCATGATTTCCCCAATTCCCATGTGTATTCAGTCTAGGCGGCACATACAATCTCTCCTTAAATAAAGTTCAACTTGGAACTGACTCGTGGTATACATTCAGTGTTGAAAAGGACTAAAACCTGGACATTTCTAACCTTATCTCAAAGCCACCCATCCTTGTTGCTTTGAGATGCCTTTTTCCCTCCTGTTAACTGTCGATGCAGCAGTGAATGAGTCATTGAGGGATATTCTTGGATTCCATTATCTGGAAGCTGATTACATCATTGCCTCATTGCTGTGGGTCTGAAATACTAATTCTTTTTGTCAGTCAAACTATCCTTTTTGCTTTCTCTCATATCTTCTCATAAGCAGCATTAGGAAGAGTGATTTTCATTGCTAATTCTGTGTCCTCCTAGCTGGCAGATTCTCTTTTCTACAGGGTGGGGTGAGGATGGGCTTTCTTTTTTTGCACAGATTTTAGCTTGTTATTTCAAGAGCACTTGTGCATTGAGGAACTTGGAATTTGCACACACGGTGTTAAGAACTTCTCATGTCATTTCATATTGATAAAGGTGGGAGTATGGAAATAATAATAATAATAATATTAATAATATTAAAAATAAAATAAAAATATACCACCCTTTATCAAGAGACCACAGAGTGATTTACAACAGAAAACAGAAAATACATACTATAATAATACTATTGTTTAGGGGTTGTTGTTGGGGTTTTCGTTGTTGCTGTTACTGATATTAATTTTGTGTTACATTATTTTTGGATCTTATGATTAATGCTGAAACTTCAATTTGATTGTGATCTATTTTGATGTGTTCTATTTATTGTTTAAGACTACTTTTGTAATTATGTAAATATTTTCATGTTGGAAGCCCCCTTGAGCCTGGTTTTAACTATGGAAAGGCAGCATACAATGATAATGGTGATGATGAAAGGCTGTAGATGGAATTAACAGCTGAAAGCTGTAGGCCTGGTTGAAGAGGAATGTTTTTGCCTGGTGACTGAAGATAAGGAAGGAAGGAAGGTGTCAGGCGAGCCTCCCTGGGGAGAGCATTCCACAAATAGGGAGCCACCACAGAAAATACCTGTACTCGTGTTGCCACCTTCCAGACCTCTCATGGAAGGGGCACACAAATAAGATGATTGCAGGGTCCTGGCTGGGTCATACTGGAAGAGGTATTGTAGTCCTGAGCCACATAAGGCTTTATAGGGTCAAACCAGCACTGTGAATTGGGGGGGGGGTAGCAGGTACCAGAATTCATCTTACTTGAGAGAGATAGAGGCAAGTCCGTTGTTTTGTTGTAACAGAAAGGCTAGATGCAAGTAAGGCAAGGTCCCCCTCCCCCCATTACATCACTTGCTGTTGCAATGGCTGTGGTGGACAGCCATCCAAATACTGAGAGACCTCAAACAGTTTTTAAAGAGAAGCTGTTCTGCCGAGTTAGTATAATCCACAATAAGCAAGATTGAAAAGATGGTAAAGGATCCAGTCAGCAAAAGAGACCAGAAGACAGGACCTCTAAATCACTGTATGGAATGAAAAAGATTCTAGTGATGCCTCAACGAAAATTATTGGTGCAATAATCCGGGGTGAGTTGCCGAAGAATATAAAATCAGGCTTTGAGATATTAGCCATTAGTAAAGTTGGAATACTGAGATATTCTGTTAAATAAGCTTCCACCTCTCTACAAGTCTTGGGGAGTGTTGCTAGAGAGTTTTTCATGTGTTAAATGTGCCATGAAGGTTTAATTATATATGTTTACAAGACATATTATAGTATATAAATGTCCCGCCTCACTTGTTCCAAGGGATATTTATGATATTTAAGTACCAATGGTCCCCTCTCCTGGTCCGCCGCCTCTGCCACACACTCTTCAGAGCCCTGTCAGTCCCTGACACTGCCTTAAACTGAATCAGACCGTTGTTTCTTCTAGCTGAGTTTTGTCTGCATTTACTGGCAGCAGTTCTCCAGGGTTCAGGCAGGAGACAGATGCCAGGGATTTGAACCCAGGACCTTCTGCACGAAAAGCAGATGCTCTATCCCTGAGCTGTGGCATATCTTTCATAAAGCTTCTTTGTGTTTCCCATGGCAAAATGAGCAACCCATTTTGTCAAGTGTTGTGTGGACAGAAAAGTGTACTAATCTCTTCATTATTTTATTTGGCCTGATAATTAAAACATAGTTATATCTGTAAATAAATTTAGGACAAAAAACAACAACAACCCACTACCACCTCCCTCTCACATGTTTTTAGATATGTTGTTATGTTTTTAGAGTGGCTGGGGAAACCCAACAGATGGGCGGGGTATAAGTGATAAAATCATTGTTATTATTCAACTATCTGACTTATAGAAGACATCTGAAGGCAGCCCTTTTAGGGAAGTTTTTAAGGACTGGTGTTTTTATTATGTTTTTAGAGATGTTGTTAAGCCGCCCAGAGTGGCTGGGGAAACCCAGCCAGACGGGTGGGGTGTAAATAATAAAATTATTGTTATTATCACAGCAAAATAGCTATAAAACCTGCATATTATTGGGGATACTTTTGCTCTTTGGCTGCCGTTCCCAAAGAATATTCTCTGGCAACAGACCCTGAGAGTGCTGTGCTGATTGAGATCACCAACGAGTCAGTTTTACGATATTCTTAACAATCACGAGACTCCTGCTGGAAGACATTTAGACATAGATAATGGATTGATACCTACACACGCCAGAGGTTGTACTCTGTGAAAGTGAGTACACCAGTAAGGGAGGAGGTGCCGTGATTCTGTCCATTAATGGAAAGGCTGTGGAGGGAAAGCAGGCTTACAAATGAACATCCTGGAGCGACAAGAGAAGGCAGGATGGTTTCTGAGCAGCGCATCCTCTCCCCTCAGGTTTCATGCATTCGCTGCGGTGTGGAGTTAGAAATATAGTGCCATTTACGCACTGTAACTACTGATATTCCTGTTAAACAAATGGACGGCAGAAGGATGTTCCGAAAGTATATCTTTCTCAGATCCTCTGTGTTGCATGTAGGAATCCAACCAGTCTAGCTTTTTCAGTCTTCCAGGTATTGTTTGCCACTCCTCCTGCTGCTTTTCAAATAATTTTTAAAGGAGTAATTGCTGCTGTTTTGTTTTCCATGATGTGGCTGAGAGTATGTTTTGTGTCTCTTCCCCTCTCCCTCCCCCTTTACACAGATGCAGAAGATGGCATAGCAACGGATCCAATCTTCCACCAAACTGGGGTCCCTCTGTGCACTGCAGTTGGACTGATGTGAAGCTTTTGTTTTGGACTGGAGGAGCTTGCCCACAGCTTGTCCTGAAATCCATTCTCTCCTAATTCATGAGCCAGCAGGATGTGGTCGCCGTGCTTTCAGAACGCCTTCTCATAGCTGCATACAAAGGGCAACTGGATAATGTTGTGCAGCTTATCAACAAGGGTGCCAAGGTAGCCGTTACCAAGGTAACAAGAGAAAAACTCCTTACAAATTCATGGAGAACTAACCTCACTCCCAAACCATTCATTCTTTCTGATAAATGTTCTTTTGGCTTTGAAAATCTAATTGTTCGAGGAAGTGGTGCGGACGAAAGTATTTGATTTCCCCACCCCCACCCCAACTTGGGCCAGTTGCATTTAAATGAGACACCATTTAGATGTGAAATAATTTTCCTTCTTTTTGTGCTGTTCTTCCTTCTCCAAGGGAAAGAAGCCTAGAGCATCATAAATGTGCAGAGTTGAACAGTGAATCCACTTCTATATTTTTCTCAAAAGTGCACACTGCATTTTGCAGTGGCAAAATTAATGGTTTTAGGGGGAGGGAAATCAAAATGAAGTTATCTGGGGCTGCCTGGAAAAAACAGCACCACCTCTGCTTTAAAAGGGAGGAGAGCATCCTGTTTGTCTTGGGGAATGTTACTCCAGCTGTAAATAATATATTTTAGGGAAGAGGACTTTGAGTAAAATTTTCATCCCCTAATGGCTGGGAACATAGTAAATGCTTCTAGTATACTGTGTAATCCTACTGATTTTTCAGAATTAAGGTTTGGAAGGGGTGGGTGAGATACAGGGCTTGAAAACTTTGATCTAGCATTTTTGAATCCAGCTCCCAAATTTCACCAAAATCTTGTTCGAAACAAAACTGTTTTCCAACCATATATGTTTACAAATGGTAAAATGACAAAAATATACATTTATTCACATGGAAGGAGGGTAGGAGTCTTTGTATTTTATGTTGTCCTAGCCTGGAGCCAAGAAGTTGGGAATAGGGTGCTTCTCCTTTGTTGCTTTTATTCCATTCTTCCAGAGGCCAGCGGTTTAAACGCATGCTGCTGTTCAACATGAGTGGAATGAAAGTTGCAGGTCTTTAATGGTAGGTGTGGCCACAAGGACCCTTCCCCCAGAGAGTGGTCATTTGGGTCAAGGATGGCACCAGAGATACTTGAAGGGGGGGGGTGGTGACCAGGAGGTGGAGGTGGCCTTTCTCAGGTGCCTCCCATATACTGAAAATGTATATGGGGCAGCCAATTTGCACAACATTCCAGGCTTCTTGGCAACTGGCCTCACCTCTCTTACCCCTCCCCTCACTTTCCTAACACATAAGTAGGATGGAGATTTGTTTCACCTGGGAAGCACCAAGAACTTCAATATGTCTTCTTTTTTTTTTTTTGCCAGTAAATTTTTCTTTATTTTCATTAATTATACATATATACAATCTAGATTACATAAGTTACTTATAACATTGCAGTTACCAAAATCATATAGATAATACATACTTATTTGGGGCTCCGCCGAGCCTTGGACTTCCCTTCGCTTCATTGGTAAGTATCAGATAGTATCAGAAATTACGTGTTTTATCTACTTTACATACTTATCAAACACTGTTAGAGTTGTTCTATTCCTGCCAGAGTCGTCAAAGTTCTATACTTATCTCTTAAATATACCAGATATTTATTCCAATTTTCATGAAACTTCTGATCGTCTTGGTCTCTTAGTCTTCCTGTTAATCTAGCTAGTTCAACATAATTTATCATCTTGATCTGCCAGTCATTTATGGAAGGTATTAATTCCGTTTTCCAGTTTTGGGCTAACATGGCTCTAGCGGCCGTTGTGGCGTATAAAAATAAATTTTTATCCTCTTTTTTGATTTCTTTATCAACTATTCCTAATAGGAAAGCTTCAGGTTTTTTGGGAAAAGTATACTTAAAATTTTTTTTAAGTTCGTTATAAATCAGTTCCCAAAAGCCTTTTACTTTACTGCATGTCCACCACATATGATATAATTCACCATCTCCCTTACCACATTTCCAGCATTTCTTAGTCTTCAGTTTATAGATCTTAGCTAGCTTCACTGGTGTAAGGTACCACCTATAAATCATCTTCCAGAGGTTCTCCCTTAATGCCATACACGCTGTAAATTTAATATTTACGTTCCACAATTCTTGCCACTTTACAAAGTCGATATTATGACCAATGTCTATGGCCCACTTTATCATGGCCTCCTTCACCTCTTCATCTTTTGTATACCATTCTAGTAAGAGGTCATACGTCTTTGATAATAATTTATTTTTACCTTCTATGATTTCCACATTGAATTTAGATTTTTTGTCTTCAAAACCTAGCTTCCTTTTGTCTTCTTTTAATAGATCATTCACTTGATGGTACTGCAGCCACCCCGTAAGCACATTCTTTACCTCTTCGTAAGGTTTAAGTTTTACACCCTGATCTGTTTTGTTAATAAGTTCTTCGTAGGTAGCTTTTTCCCTTTCCATATTAGTTTTTTTAACAGTTAGAACATTTATTGGTGAGATCCACCATGGGGTTTTCTTTTCCAGCAGGTTCTTATTTCTTTCCCATACTTGGAATAAAGGTCCTCTAATTATATGATTAATGAAGCCTCTATGAACTTTTACCTTTTCATACCACAGGTACGAGTGCCACCCGTACCTGTTATCGAAGCCCTCTAAGTCGAGAATATCAGTATTCTCTAGCTTTATCCATTCTCTCACCCACGTTAGGCAGGCCGCTTCATAGTATAAACTCAAGTCTGGTAAAGAGAAACCCCCTCTTTCTTTTTTATCTACCAATATTTTCATTTTAATTCGTGGCCTTTTTCCCTGCCAGATGAATCTCGCTAGGGTCCTTTGCCATTCTTTGCACTGTTTTAATCCTTTCAGAACTGGTATGGTTTGGAATAAAAATAGCATTCTTGGTAGAACGCTCATTTTGATAACTGAAATCCTCCCTAAGAAGGAAAGTTTTAATCTCTCCCAGATTTCTAAATCTTTTTTGATACCCTTCCAGGTAGCCTCGTAGTTGTCTTTATATAAGTTTATATTTTTCGCTGTAATCCACACTCCTAGATACTTTACCTTCTTCGCAACCATAATTCCCGTCCTTTTTTCTAAGTCTATTATATCTTCCTTTGTTATATTTTTTATTATCATTTTGGTTTTATTCTTGTTAAGCTTAAGACCTGCCACTTCTCCAAATTCTTCTAATTTCTGTAGGGCTTCTGGTAAACTATTCTTAGGGTCTTCCAAAGTTAGTATCAAGTCATCTGCAAATGCTTTTATTTTGAATTCCTTGCTTCCTATCTTAATTCCTTTAACTCCCGGTGATTCCCTTAATTTTTTATTAAACCCTTCTAACACTGTTATAAATAACAAAGGGGATAAAGGACAGCCTTGCCTAGTCCCTTTGGCAATATCAAATGCCTCCGATGTACTATTATTTATTATAAGTTTGGCTTTCTGCTCTTGATAGATGGCCTCAATACCTCTTCCAAAACCTTCACCAATTCCCATCGTTTTTAAATTTTCCTTCATAAATCGCCAGGAGACGTTGTCGAATGCCTTCTCGGCATCAATGAAAACCAACGCCGCCTGCTTGTCTATTCTACTGTCCAAATATTCGATAATATCTATCACGTTTCTTATATTATCTTTTAGTTGTCTCCCCGGAAGGAAACCCGTTTGGTCTTTATGAATTCTTTTATTTAGGACTTTTTTTAACCTTTCCGCCAATATGTCTGCGAACAGCTTATAGTCATTATTTAATAATGAAATAGGTCTATAATTCTTTACCTCTAAGCTGTCTGCATCTTTTTTAGGGATTAAAGTAATATATGCTTCTTTCCAGGTGTTTGGAATTCTCCCTTCCTTTAATACATTATTCATAACTTCGCATAGCACTGGCGAAAGTTGGTCACTTAACATTTTGTAATATTTAGTTGAAATACCGTCTGGCCCTGGCGCTTTTCCTATTTTCATTTTTTTTATTGCTTTCCCGATTTCTTCCTCCGTAATTGCCCGGTTTAGGTGTTCTCTTTCTTCCATCGTGATCTGTTGTAATTGGTATTTTTTCAGATAGTCTTCTATCTCTTTATCTGTCTCTTTTCCTCTTTTATATAAATCCTTATAGTATCTCTGAAATATTTTCTTTATTTCTTTCGGATCCTCCACTGTCCTTTCTCCAACCCTTATCTTACATATCGTATTTTGTTTTTTCCTCTCTTTTATTTGCCATGCTAAATATTTCCCCATCTTATTTGCTGATTCAAAGTTCTTTTGTTTCAGCATTTTAACCCTCCATTCAATCTCCTGGTTCACTATCATAGAGAATTGGGCTTGTAGCATCCTTATATTCTATTTTATTATTTCATCCCCTGGTTTAATAGTTAACTGTCTTTCATTCTCCATAAGCTGCAGTAGGATTTCTTCTTTCTTTTTCTCTTTTCTCTTTCTTAAAGTACTATTTTCCTGAATTAAGAAGCCCCTCATGACGGCCTTCCCCGCATCCCACACCGTTTCTAGTGGGGTTTCTTTATTCAAATTCCACTTAAAGTATTCCTCGATTGTCTCTTTTGCTTTATTTACTATCTTATTGTCGTTGAATAAATTTTCATTCATTCTCCATCTTAGTGATCTAAAATCTTTTCCTTTTATCTCCATATAGACTGGATTATGGTCAGATAGAGTTTGTGGGTGAATTTCTGCCTTAATTACTCTTTGTGTCAGTTCCTTCGAGATCCACATAAGATCTATTCTCCCCCAACTTTGGTTTGGATTTGAAAAGAAAGTAAATTGTTTTGACGTGGGATTTTTAAATCTCCAGGCGTCAATTAATCCCAAATTTTCCACTGACTCGAAGAAGGTTTTCGGTAGTTTACCCTCCCTCACTTCCTCTTTTCTTGTTGATCTATCCATGTTTGGGGAAACTACTCCGTTAAAATCTCCCATCACTTTCAAATGTTGATCCATCCATTCTAACAATTTGTTGCCTAATTCAGAATAAAATATTGACTTTTTATCATTGGGAGCGTATATCCCCACCACATTTATCTTTTCTCCTTGATGGGTGATCTGTACAACTATCATTCTCCCCTCTTCATCTTTATATAATAATTTTGGGTCAAGTTTTTCTTTTACATATAATACCACTCCTCTTTTCTTGACGTTATCTGATGTTACAAAATCCAATCCTAGTCTCTTATTACTTAGAATTCTTTTGTGTTTCTTTTTTATGTGAGTTTCTTGAAGACAAACTACGTCAAGGTTCTTTTTAAGCAATATATGAGCAATTTGATTTCTTTTGTTTTTATTGTTTAGCCCGTTCACATTCCATGAAATAATTTTTAAAGTCATTTTTAGTGTACAGTCAGTAAGTAGTCGAGTCTAAGTTGGTTCTACTGTTCTTTGTTATCTGTCTCTTCTTCCTCTTTTTCTTCGTCTAGGCTTTCCTCCCCTTCTGCCTCTCCGCTTCCTTCACCTCCACCCCTCTCTTCCCCCGTCTGTTCCCCTTCTGGTTCCCTCCCTTCCATCCTTCCCAGTTCCTTCTCATATCTTCTTGCAAATTTATTCAATTCCAGAGGGCTAGTTAGTTTAAATCTTTTTTCTTTAAAATAGAAAGAAATCCCTTCCGGGAATTCCCATCTATACTGGATCCCGTTCTTCTTCAATTGATTAGTTAATTTTTTATAGATATCTCTCTTGCGAAGAAATCTCGAAGGAATCTCTTTAAATATAATAATTGACTTTCCTTCAATGCATAGTTTTTGATTATAGTTTAGTTTTAATATTTCATTTCTTATATCCAGTGAGTTAAACATAACCAGGACATCTCCTGGCAGTTTCTTCCCTCTGGCTTTGGCTGATTTTGTTTTTATCCGAAAAATATTTGCAACTGTGTATCCTAAATCTTCTTCCTTCATATCTAACCAAGCTGCTAATTCTCTAACCATCTTAGATCGTATATTTTCATTTGGTTCCTCTGGGATCCCCCTAAATTTCAGGTTAGATTGCTTCTGTCTCATTTGAGTCATCGCCACACTGTCCAATAACTCTTCCTGTATTTTATTTATCTCCTTCACCTCCATCTTAATCCTATCCATATCTTTCCTGTTTTCTTTGGTGTCCTTTTGAACCCTTTTCATTGAGTCTTCCAGCACTTTGGATCTCTGGGATAAATCTTTTACTTTTCCTGTTAATTCTCCCACCACCTCCTCTAATCTCTTATTCACAGAATCCTGTACTTCACTTAGTTTTTTCTCAATATACTGTTCGTTATTTTTAAATTCTTTCCTTATTTCAGCCATCAAGTTGTCATAGTCTTTAATTTCCTTTCCTTCTTTTCCATTTTCCTGTCTTGATGGTCTCCTTTCAGCTGGCGTTCCCACCCCCTTTTTCATCTTTTATTTCTATTTGTCTTAATTAATTAATAATTAATAAGAAGAGCAAGAAACACAAAAAGTAAAAAAAAAAAAAAATCCCTCTTTCCCCTCCTCTAGAGGTCGCTCGACTGTAATTTGGAAAATTCCTTTGTTTTCCCAATGCAATTCCTTTCTGTTCCCTCACGGTGGCGCTTCACTTACGTTCCCCCTTTTAACTCCCCAGCGTGAGATCTCTTCCCTCACACTGCTTGGGAGCCAATAGCATAAATCGTTTTACAATCGCAAAGAGCAAATAAAGGCGGGAGAAAGTTAAAGTTCAGGGTCCTAACGAAATAAATAATATATATGAAAGAGAGAACATCAATACATCAATGTCCCCCCCTAAGAAGGAAAAAAAAGAGAAGGAAAGAAAAAAAAGGAAAAAAAAAGTGGGTAGGAAGTCCCCAGTTCGGTACTTTCCAGGAGGCGAAGGCGAAACTGCAAGGCAGATTTCAAAGTCCAAACAAAGTAGGAGTGGGGAGGGGTCCCGACTAAACCAGAGGATTACCACGGGAGGACGGCAGAGTCTGGAGAGAGCGTAGAGTCTTGCCCAGATCTACTCCTCGTTTCCTGATATGGTATAGTATATATTTAAAGCACCATTCTTATCTTCTCCTAGTTGTTTACCATTGTGAACCGCTTTTGGGGGAAGAGCAGGAAGTAGAGCCAGGGATTTCCTCTGTTTTCCGCCTTTCTCTTGCCGTTCGCTTTCTCCTCCCCCAACTCTCGTTGAATTCACTCCTCTCAATGGCGGACTCCGCTTTCTAGCAACCAAACATTCCAAATAATGCAGAGAAACAGTTTCAGCTTAAACTCCGTCGAGGGGGGGGATATATAGGAGATACAAAAACTCGCATCAGAGACTCACTTATATGTCCTTGACTGAGTAACAAAGTTTACAATCTCTTTTAGTCGCTAACAAAGCGCGCTCCGACCAGGACAAAACAGAAATGTTTCTATCTTCTTCTCTAACGTTCACCTTTTTCAGACAGTCCAATGCCTCAGATTTTTACGCTTTTTTTTTCCCGAGGTCTCTCTGCAACACCCACTCGGCAGCTTCGGTCTTTCCCCTCTCCTCTCCCAGTCTTCCGTTACACGTCGTTTACTCTTACCGCTGAAGTGAATTCCTTCTTCTTACATGTCGTAAATCCTTTGTTCCGCTGGTTTCTTTGACTTAAGTTCAGTCTAGTATTATTATTATTTAAATTGCAACCCAGCTTCTTTATTGTTGTTGGAGGCTTGCCGCTTTTACTCGGAGCCTGAGGCTTCACAGCGCGAGGTCTGATACTTCCCTTTCGTGCTGCAGCTCCACCCTGTTCTCAAACTTGATTTAAAAAGTCCGAAAAAACAAGGGAGCACCAGCTGCACCGCCAGGTACTGTCCCCAAAGATAATCCTCTTTGGGTTTCGAGGTCCACGGAGCCTTCGTGACACCTCTAGACCCCCGCGTTGTTCGAGACCCCCCCGGAGGGCAGCCTCGCGCTCCTTTCCTGTAGCTGCGGTTCGCCGGAAGTCCAGAACTTCAATATGTCTTCTAGTCCTAACGTGGGGCTAAGATTCCAGTTGCTCTCCTAGGGAGGAATGTACTTCTCCAGGAATTACTGGATTTCAGTCTGTGCTACCACCCTATAGACAGTGTGTATTCCTGAACCCTGTAAAAGATTGTGGGGATGGACCCCCCAGGATGCTGACAGTCTGTTCACCAGTCTGTGACTCGAAGGTGCCCCAAACAGCTGAGCATCATTCTGGTGGAAGAGAGGGCTATTCATCTGGAACTACTAGCCTATCAAATATAAGTAGCTGGGCAGTGAGTCCTTAGAAGAATGGACCGTGCACCTGCCAGTTCCACATAAACAGCAAGGAAGACAAGTGCACTTGTCAAATCTTTGAGGAGGCCTCTGCACTCCTAGAATGGTTGGAGTTTTGTGCAATTCCCGGTGAGAGTTGATTGTGATGGTTCTTGCAGGCACAAGCCAAATTGAACAGAAAAATGTCATGAGCATGCAGAAAGAGCCTCATGGGTGAGACTGAAGCATGCATTTAGTTTTCCCATTGAAATAGATGGGATATTGTAATTCTTAACTTTGAGTGAGTTATGCCTTAAATTTTAGACTTGCTTCAGAGGTGGCATAATTTTAGAAAGCTTTGAGCTATAAATTTGGTAGCTACATAGGTGTAGTGCAGCCATTCTCCCAATTCCCATTTGGGACAGGGTTTCACCTATCTTTATAGGAATGCCCAAAGGAAAATTACAGACACATATTCTACTGTAGATGCAGCTGCACTTGCTTATAGCAGGAATATACATTACCTTAGTATTGGAATGTGAGGTCCCACTCCTGCAATAGTTCTGCACTTCTAAACAGGGAGAATATCAATGCGGTGTGGAAGAATCTCTTTCAGTGGAATCGGGTTAGGATGAATATAAAGCGCTGTGTGCAAGCCCTAAAAATCTGTGCTAGGCACAAGTGTAGCTCGGTTCAGTTCTAATGTCTTTCCCTAACTGAACCACTCTTTTATATTCGTTCATTTGGGTAGGAGCTCAGACCCTTTGCAGTAAGCCTAAGCTTGCTTCCCCAGTAGTATTTCCTTCTTCAGTTCCAAGGTGGCTCCTTTCACCCTATTCTTCCAGAACATTGGAAGCATCATCTGACATGTTATCTTGGAAGCTTGCAGGTGAAAAAAATGTTTTGAGATTATTTCACTGACAGGCTGCTAATGTTCATTTTCAACCCACACTAATTTTAAGGGCTGGAGACAGCTCAGAGTTCAGAAATGACAGGGTCCAATCTTAATGGGTATGATAAATCCTGTAAAAGAAATGCCTCCCATCTGAAGCAATGAATAGGTTTACAATGTATTGCAGTGCCTGAAAGCGCCAGTTTTTTGTGCCACTGGTGGCTCAGTGCAGGAAGGTAGAGGGGAAGAGTGGGCACATGGGAGGGACTCTGAGGGTGGAGTCATCAAATGCACCTCTGTCCCCCTCTTCACTTTGAGCCCTCACACATTATTTCTGACCATCTGTAGAGTGTGAATGTTCATGAGGGCATATGACTTCCAATATTTGAAGAGATTTTAGAATAAACTCCTTATCTTCTTTTTTTAAAAAAAAGCACACTGGCTAAAGATAATGAAAATAAACGCCTGAGGAAACACTGGAACAGTTATGGAGGTATTCAAATCATTCTGAATTCAGGCTAGTACACACAGAACTCTTTAAACAGAAAGGAAGAAAACAGCATTTTTGAATTCTTGTTTACTTGAAGCAGCAACACATGAATTAACGTGGTCTTTCACGGTCTAATAATATAGTTGTCTCAGCTTGCTGGAATTGAAAGAGGTTCCTGTTTTCCTTTTTCTTGACTGAAGGCCAATATATCTGGACAAGTTCTGTTTAATAAAAAGACAATTCAAGTATACAAAGTCCAGTAACATTTTTTTTTAAAATGCCGGCAAGTTCAGACATATACCTAAACTTGCTCTTAACACTGTCGTTGTTGGAACTATTCCTGAATTAGGGCCAGTCTACACATTGCAGTGGTCATATAGTGTCTGCTTACTAGCCTTCTTGTGGTGGCTATTCCATGTACAGTGGTACCTTGGGTTACATACGCTTCAGGTTATATACGCTTCAGGTTACAGACTCTGCTAACCCAGAAATAGTGCTTCAGGTTAAGAACTTTGCTTCGGGATGAGAACAGAAATCGTGCTCCGGCGGCGCGGCATTAGCTAAAGTGGTGCTTCAGGTTAAGAACAGTTTCAGGTTAAGTACGGACCTCCGGAACGAATTAAGTACTTAACCCGAGGATACCACTGTATTACTGTAACTCAGAGATGGGCTCAGCATGTGCTGCAGAGCTTTCCAAACTGTGTGTCGGGCAAAGGCTCCCTGCACTCCTCCCGGGGCTGGAAAGGGGTTAGTTTAACCTCCAGTTTGCTAGCAAAACTGAATTCCTGTGTCATGAATTGATGCATGTCTAAAAAGTGGGTCACCAACATGAAAAGTTTGGAAAGCTGTGATGTACTGTATTAGAAAACATTCCTTATTTCTTCAGCACTGGTTGATACACGCTGCTACTTCATCGCATAGGTTGTTTCCATGCCAATGTTTAGGGGCAATTGTTTGGGTGGAGATGCTCCATGTCTTGAAGGAATAGGACATGTTTATAGAGGCAGAGGTAGAAATAACTGAACTGAAAGAGAAACACCGAACTGACCTCTGTATCTCAGAAGCTCTCTGTAGTGCATCCTTAATGGGCCACCAAGCACCCCCACCATGTTCTTTAAGACACAAGGAGGAAATGTTTTCCACAAATGTGTTAAGTGATATGCATGTTTCGGCAAAGTGTTGGCTGGAGATTGGAAGTGTGTGCTTTGGCAGGGACGCGGAGGAGAAGTAAATGCCATGGAAAAGAAGTTTAAAAAGGACATGCAGAAGGGGTGGTGTTATGCAGCAGCAGGATAAAGGCTGTTGCATATATCAAGTCAACTGTGTGTATTTGCGTGGCGAGTTCCCGCCCCCCACCAGGATAAATAAAGACACAAGACACCATAATTTAAGGTTAAATGGACGAATTAGGCCACAACTTTATTGAATTCAGGAATGAGAGGCATTGGCTTAGGCATTGGTCCTATCGACTATCCGGCTCCAGCCCATTTGCTGGAGACACGGGAAGGGTTAACACCATAGAGGGGGAGTCTCCTGCTGAGGCACGTCAACTAGGAGCTCCCCCGGGTCACCGCTCGGGGGCGTGCCTTTGGCCCACACCTCCATAGGCTTCGGACAGGGCCACGCCCCCCGGAGTCCTTTATCAGACCACCCTTCGTTCACTGGGGGGAGGTGATGGCGTTCCTCGCCCCCACATCCTCTTAATCCCTTCTTACCAATGCCTAACCGCCACACGAGCAATCGCTCTCCGCCAATAGTCTCATGCCTGAAACCAATCAGCCAAATATTTCCAGCATCCGAGAGATGCACGCCATCAGCGAAATATCATTTCCCGCATCCGAAAGATGCACGCCATCAAGCTGGTAGAGGGCCTCACAGTTGAAACGTATGCCCGGGTGGTCAATGACCCTCCCACCCAGGGCTGCCACTCTACGCACCACCGCCCGATCCAAGGCTTTCCTAGCCCTATTTATGGCTATCGGGCACCTGCAATCTCTCCAAACCTGCCTCTCCATCAATGAGGCCCAAAGAAAAATAATAGTGACGTTTGGGTAAGAGGCCTTAAGTTCCTCAAAGTCACTAAAGATATGCCAAATCAAGTTGACTGCCTTTCTGTAAGCGAACTCATTTTCACCTAATTGGATAACTAAAGCATCTGGGGGGCCCTCCGCTGCCACTCTGGCCCTAATAGCGGGCAACATTTCGGTCCAGCGCATTCCCCTCTGAGAGATCCAAGATATATTGATGTAGTTAAGGTGCAGCCCGAGACCGGAATTGATGGTGCGGACCCTGGCCCAATGCACAATGCTGTGCCTGATTATCCAGCCTCTTAATGGGAAGATGCGGCCGGGATTCCCCTGCTCTCGCGGGGGCTGAAACCAGCCCCCGCTCATGTGGGGGTGGGCGTGAAGCCCGCAACCCCACCTCCTGGGCAGGCGGAAGTGGCTTTGCTCATATAATTTGTGTGCGCGCAATAGCTCTTAGGGTGAATTAACAGAGATAATGGTAAGAAGTAATTATTCACATTTTTGTATAGATGGACACACACCTTGCACACCCAGTGTGTTGTGTGTGTGCCATAGCATTTGTAAAAATGTATGGGGGGGTTCCACCTTATTGAAAAATTACCATCCCAATATGTGGAAATTTACCCCGAGGCAAAGGATCTTCAGTCTCATAAGACACAACACCAAGTAAGCAAAACCAAAATCATACAGCATTCCTAGAATATGTATGAACTTGCTTGGCTTTAGACCTTTCAAGGAAGTAAATCAAATTATTCCAGTTATGTAGATTATTCTTTTGTCTTTCTTTTGTTTCTACCTGTTAAGTCCACCACTTTCGTTCCATCTGCCTGCTATAAACAATTTTCTTTTTCTTAAAGTGTTTCTGTCACCTAGATAAGACCTCTCTATCTGGTCCCTTGGCTAGTGGCAGAGTATAAATCTCTTTCTAGGCCCTACAGGCAGACAACACCATGTTGTTTACTTCCTTTTCTCCAACAGCCCCACCTCCTTATTACAGATTGCTGGCTGTGTGCCACCTCACACCCAGCCACCCTGCAAACTTCAGAATTCACATTTCCACTATCCATTTGGAAGGGTTTTTTAAAAACATTTTTTGAGAAGTACCTTCTGTCACAGGTCTTTCTTCCCTAAAAATCCTAAGGGCTCATCCACGCTTCCTGCTTGTCCCATGCTTAGAACCCATGGGTCTGAGCGATTTTCTGCTTGTCCTGCTGCTTTCCCCTGGGGAAACACTCTCTTTGCCACTGAATTGGAGCAAAGTGGAAAACGCAATTGACATTTGCTCTGATTCAGTGGTAAAGAGTAGGATTTCCCAGGGGAAAGCTGTGGGACAAGTGGAAAGCAGGATCGAGCCCTAACATTTTCAATTTTCAGATTGTGCATGTGAAAATTCCATGTCAGACAGGCATATCTGTGATGCCACATCAGAATCCAGCAAAACAGAGTTTTGTTAGTTGGGCTGGAAGTAAGCTTCGAAGTATAAACCATGTTCACTTGCCATGTGCTGACTTGTTGCCAAATGTTAGTGCTGTGCCAGCTCTGGTAACATAAGTCTCCCACAATCAAGTGTGGAAACACTATTGGGGAATTACTATTACTGACTATGATGTACTCTGGCATGGCAAGTTCATATGGTCATAGAAAACCCTGCTGCATCCACTGTTTGTGGACCCACAGCATATGAAGGAAGGGTTGCCACATGTCCTCTTTTCCCAGGACATGTCCTCTTTTTCATAGGTATGTAAAATGGGAGTCGTCATAACAATCCATAGTTAAAAGTAGAAGTTAGCAAATGTGTCCCTTTTTTTTGCCCTAATAAGGTGAAACATTGCCAACACTGACTACAGGGCTAAACTTGTTTGAATTCATATTTATGATCTAATGTTTTGCATCTCTGAATCATTTATCAATGCAGGTTCTGTGGGGTGTGTGTGTGTGTGTGTGTGTGTGTGTGTGAAATTGCCAAGAGATTTTTTGAACCATCTTACTACATAGTCAGCTGAAAGTAGTGTCAAGTTCTGGATATTATTCTCCAGGGAAGAATAAAAGGAAATGTACTCCTAAGGTTTCAACCAGCTGTTGACTTTAATGACAGCCTTTGAAAAGGTCCTGTTTGAATCAGATCAGACTTGTATATGTGGCTATCAAAGCTACAGCTTTCTGTTTGTGGAATTTAAGAACTTAATAGATTCACACATTGCCTGAGACTTTTTGAAATTAGGGGTGGGATGACTTGTGCTGCAGACACCAAGTAAATCTGTGAGTTATAATAAAAAGAAACCAAAATGCACAGGAATAAAGCTATTTGAAAGCATATTGGAAGAATGTTCTGTTTTATAGGGCAGGAGTCATGTAGGCCATGTAATTAAACGAAATAGTCCAAATATAGAAGATCACAGTGGGATTAAAATGGCATTCTGTTACAAACTTGATCAAATGCCTTCCAAAAGAAATGTTTAGCTAAGTAAGAGAGGTTGCCATTAAAAAGACCCACCTTGGTATCCTTACTAGACCAAGTCATCTGAAACAGGGTCCTGGAGGAGGAAGACTCCCATTGGACAAGGCATTCTTTTGACTAAATGACACATTTGCATTTTCCAAGAGCATCTTGTTACTCTTTAATTCCAGGACTCTTTCCATTACTATCTGATAGGGGAAGAGTGGATGGATAAATAGATTGTGATGATTTGTTAATTTCAAGCATTGGTTCCATTCACCGTCTTCTGACAGAGCTGAGGATCCTGGACATCTTTTTTGCTCATAGGTGTGTCTTCATATGATGATCTCTAGAATGGCAATCAAACCTTAGGACTGATTTGTTTTGCTTTTTTTTCTTTAAATATATCTCAAAGCTGCAGTTAGATCAGCCACGGACAGTAAAAAACAGACAAGCAGAGAACAAGAACAAAACCCTGCTGTGGGCTGACCACACAATTATGATCTCACTATGCTGGCAGCCTTTATACCAATACGGTATTATGTAATGTAACAATCCTATGCACTCCCAGCAGCAAAGTAAAAAGCAAAACGGTGCTTGTAGAGGCAAGAGATAACATAGTACACAGCCACTCCCACAAGTATTCTTGGCAACTCCGCCAACACCTGCCAGCCATGATGTTATGCCCCCATAATACTCATGCAAGGTACCAATCATCAGCGGTGATGGTGGCAACATCACGATGCTGTCACAAGTCCCAGCCCATGATGTAGCTCCAGACATGTATCTTCCTATGGGATCTGTGTAACTTTGCTGCGGGGCTGATGTATATGCTGCCGCCGTAAGTGGCTGTTGAGCTGGTTGGAATTCTGGTGTCCAAGGTGGTTGTGTTAGGGTGGCCATTTGTCCTACAGAGGACCATTCTCTCTTAAAGAGTAATCCACCCAAGTGTGGTTTCAAGTTAAGGAACTATAAGAACAGAGAGCAGGGTTAAAGTTGCAACTAGGCAGCAGATTAAACTGGTACACAGATCCCCCCTGGGTAGCTTCTTTCCTACTATGGTGACAATTATTATCTTTCTAGTGATTCTTTCGAAATGTGCATCTAGGTGCATATAAATGCAAGCATATGCATGATTTATGCAAGGATATGTCCTCTCTTTTTTGGTGCGGTGTTTTCTTTTTTGGCAATGCAGAACTGGCAACCCAAAGCGGTGGAGGCAGAACAGGAGGCACTGATGGGCAGACCAGTGGTTTTACTTAGCTTTTTCTCTTTTTCTGGTGTAATGCTATCTCTTTGTTGATAGAGGGACATATCCCCTATCCCCCCAAAAAGTATAATTTTGGGGACTTTGAGCAGTAATTCAGTGAAACTTAATTGGAGTTCAGGTGGATATTATTTGATTGTCACTTCCGTGGATGTTTAGTTCCATTCGGTTAGTTCCACTAGCTAGTCTGCTGATTAGTATATCCCTAATTACAAGAAACATGTAACTGTGCAATTAGTTCATGATCCCAAATTGTTCATCATGTGGAGCCCCAATTATGGAATTGTTTCCACAGAGAGGTCCATCTGATGCCTTTTTTGTTGCATTTTTGGTGCAATGCAGACCTTTTTTTATTTTTCCCAGCCTTTCCTGGCTTACTTTAGTTCTATTGATAGTTTTTTTTAAAAAAAGGTCTTCCTGCCTTTTGTTTATGTTTTTCTGATTGCTTTGTGGGCTTTTTGTTTTATTTAAATAAAAAGTGTGTATCTTCATAGCTACACTTCCTGTTTCTACACTCCTTCTTTTCTGAAAACAACAGATAACACAGGGGTGGGGGTGGGCTTCTGGTTTCTATATATATTTGGCTGGCCACTGTGAGAACAGAATGCTGGACTGGATGAGTCTTTGGCCTGATCCAGCAGGACTCATCCTATATTCTTACAGTCAAACCTCAGTTTTCAAATGTCTTGGCTGCCGAAGACTTCGGAAGCCGAACGCCAAAAACCCGGAAGTGAATGCTTCCATTTTTGAATGCATCTTGGATGTCAAATGGCTTCCGATGTGCATTTTTCATTTATTTCCACTGAACTTGCTGACAACCCTTTGATCCTCAGTTTTCGAGCGTTTTGGAAGTCAGATGGACCTCTAGAACAGATTTCATTTGAAAACCGAGGTTCCACTGTATGAAATTGATGATTTTATGTCATTTCAGTGTTCACAGAGCTTTCTGTTCACTATGAATGATTTCTGTGCTCACTCCAAAGGATAATAATAAAGTCAATAAAATAATATGAACCAGGTTTGCATCTCTGCTCCTCCACATGCAGCTGCTGGGTGACCTTGGGCCAGTCACACTTCTTTGAAGTCTCTCAGCCTCCTTCACCTCACAGAGTGTTTGTTGTGGGGAGGAAGGGAAAGGATAATGTTAGCCACTTTGAGACTCCTTCGGGTAGTGATAAAGCGGGATATCAAATCCAAACTCTTCTTCTTCTTAATATTGGTTGGTTTCTTCCATATATGCCAGCATTTATAGTTGCTTGCTTCTAGAGTGAGTTGGTTTGCTGGCCTAAAATGGAATTCTAGTGGGAAATGAAAGTGTGGGTGAAACAATGGAAATTAGGAGCATCTGATACTCCTAGAGAGAAGTGCAGGTTCATGAATACGAAGAGAGGCCATACATTTGTAAGTACATATAGTTGGTAGTGTTGCAATATTCATTTAATAGGAATGTCTCTGGTATAAGGTTGCTAACATGCTGTGTACCAGCAACTGGCTTTGAATTTTTTTCAGCAATTGCTACCTTCTGCTTTACAGCATGGGAGGACACCTCTCCATCTTGCGGCTTATAAGGGTCATCTCCGCGTTGCCCAGATTTTGCTCAAAGCAGGCTGTGATGTGGATCTTCAGGATGATGTGAGTAGTTCTAACCATTCTTACACCAGGGAAAGCCCTTGTGTTTCTGTGTTAGCCGTCCAAAGAGCACTGCAACAAGTTGTCTCCTTTTAGAGACTGATTCTGTTTCAAAACAGATGTTTGCTTTGTTTACTAAGGGTACTTCCAGATGGCAGCTTAATATTGCAAACAGTTCGTTGGAAACAGGCTTTTTCTCCACGTTGGATTTTACACGAAAAAGTGTAAATCTGAACCATTATTATTATTATTATTTTGTGGGGAGGTTGGCATTTTGATGCTGACAAAGTTGTATGGATACTGCAAACAACAACAACAGAACCCTGCATGCAGGAGAAGCATTAATTCTACAATAAACCCCTATCTGGAAGGACCCTAATTTTAAAGCTTTATAGGACAGCATGTAACTGGGATGGTCAAAGACAGTGGTCCTGTAGTGGTGCCTTGGGGCATATTTTCAAAATCTGCAAGGATCGTTTTGCCAGATACTTTTCAAATTTTAAGCATAAATGAAGGGTGGGTGTTGCCTTTCAGAGAAGTAAAAGGTTTTTCAATATGGTGTTGGACAGACACCAAGTGTTTTTAGATTTCACAGGCCTTTCCTTCCTCCAGGAAGCTCAGAGCTAAGCTGTGCTGAATGTTCACATCTGCAAACATTCCATGTGAAATTAGTGCTTTGAGGGAGCTGAATTCCCACCCCTGAACCTTACCCATCTTTTTCACTGCTGTTCTTTTTGGTTCCACTTTTCTTAGAGCTGGAAACTCTCACCACCACCCACCGTCACATCATTCATGCCATTCAGAGGTGTGAAACCCATGGCAAGAATGCTTGCATTTATAACGCTCAGGACATTTCTGAGCGGAACCAAAATGCTTTATGGCATGGAAATCACTCTATTTTTTGTACTCCTAGTGGATGGTTCTTTGCCATTCATTGAACTAATATATTGTGATCAGCCTTAACATTAAAAAAGAAATGTTGAAAGAAGCCTTTATTTTCATATTTTTGGCAGAATTTGACTCTCATAAAATCTGTGCAGCATGAATACTGTTGTTGCGCTCAAACAAACTTTTACTAGCTGGGGTGAAAGTGGTTTTATTATTGAAAGTCACATTATGTACAAGTTATACAGAGCGGGTATATTCATTTGATGAAGTAATCATATTCTCTCTTGCTGTAGCTTTCCTCCAGCTAGTAGATAGCATAGATGAAATGCAATGTTGTATCCAACTAGGTTGTATTCAGAGCTTGACTTAAGTTCATTGAGTTTTTCAGTGGATCTGCTCTGGGTATGGCTAACATTGGATTTCACTCAAGGTCACTGTGGATTTATTTTTTTTAATCCATTTACATCCCACCTGAGATATTTGTACCTCTTTTATTGATTGAATGCGTTTATATTCCACCTTTCCTTCAAGGAGTTCAAAGTGGTGTACAAGATTTTCCCTCCCCAAGTTTATCACCACAACAACCCTGTGAAGCAGGCTACCTGAGAGGTAGTAATTGGCCCAAGATCACTCATTAAGCTTCATGGCTGATTGAGGATTTGAAGCTGGGTTTCCTCAGTCCTAGTAGCAACACTCCAGCAACTAGACAACAGTGGTTGTTATACACCAGAAATAACTTGCAAATGTGGACTTAGAAACATAGTTCTGCGGCCTCCTGGATTGCAAATATTCTCAGCTTTCAAAAGACTGTCCTTTATCCTGTTTTTTTCCAGTCAACTGTGAAAGTCAATAACTATATTGTTTTTATATCCTATGTAGTAAATACATAATTACCCAATTAATTTTCCATCTGCCAAATGTTGCATAGCATAAAGAAACTCTTAAAAATGTTGTGGAGGATTTAAAATGCTGACTTCATGTTCTACAGATGTTGATCGTTAACATATTGTAAAAGACCTTATCATTAGTTGAAGAATGACCTCCAGTGGCCTTGAATGGGATTATTATGAATTTCAGCCTGTGGAGACCAGCTCTGTAGAGTATGAAACCCCAAGAAGTAACTCTTTCCTTCTCCCTGCTAATCCTGCAAGCCCTTATTGGAATCCTGATGCCATCTCTGATTGGTCAATGAGTGTTCATACAGCACATACCTCAGAAATAGTCAAGGGAAAAGTGGCCCTGGTTAAAGAAGTCAAGGAAGAAAAAGATAAGAAAAAACAGAGGAGAAAGGCTAGAAAAGATCCTAGAAGATTGCAAAGAGAGAAGGAGGTTAGAACTGTTAACTTCAGCTTCTCTGCGACACAGTTGCATGTACCATTTGGATTGGCCATCTGGCATGTCAGAGCTACTTTAAAAGTGCATGGTTGCATGTCTGGCTTTTTTAAAATTATGCTTTGCCAAAAGGTTACCTACTTGTGTCCTTTTCACACAAGAGTCCCACTAATTGTTTTGTGGTTACCATATTTAAAGGAAATGCTTCCTGGGAATTGTTTGCATTGCCAAAATCTAAAGCAGAGGTGGAGATCTTGTGGCTCTCCAGGTGTTATTGAGCTTGCATCTTCCATTGACCCCAGCTAGCCTGGCCGGTGATCATGGATGATGGAAGTTGTGGTCCAGCAACCCCTTGTTCAATGCATTCCCTATGCCTGATCTGTTGTACAGTTCTGGACTCATAAAAGTCACTGGCCAGCTATGAATGACCTTGCACTTAAGAAATAGTTTCTGCATGAAAATAATGGAGGGTAGACGGGTATACTGTGCCTCAAAGGTGGCTCTTATTGGCTAGTTTTGGCTAGTTGGATATTTATGTTTTGGTGGTGCATACAGCAATTAACACTGCACAATTTCCTCTTCATTTGTCCACCTTCATCCTCCGTAGCACATGATGTAGTCGGGACTAGGGGAGAAACAGAGCTATAATTATTTCCCATGATATTTTGAGAACACTGTTGCACTCTTTTGTGTCGAGTGAAAATACCCACTTCACTCCTAGTCATTCTTATGCGCTATCCTGTGTGGATATATACAGATGTAGCTGATTTATGTGCAACAGAACACATGACTTTGATAGCCAAAGCAAGCTGGCCTGGACTATTTATAAAACAGTTTTCCACCTTGACGTTGGTTGTCTTTCAATTACTCTCTTTGTTATTGCACTGGAAATGCATCTTTCTGTTTGTGACTTGAGATTCCTTTTAATTGGAGGGAAATGGTTCCCAGAGCATATGTTGTCTTCCTCAAATGCCAGTATGTTTAATAAGTCCTTTAATGAACTACATTAGTTTTTCTTGTTGCTGTCACTCTGATCTAATTAAAATAATTGTTACAACAAAAATCTATCAAGCGGGTGAGCAAGTGGGTCTTTTGTTATGAAACAATCATCAGCCTAATCCATTCTATCTGCAACAGCTGGCTCTTGAGCAGTGCCATTTAGAAGGCTTTGGGTTTGAGCTGCAGGGAATCATAGTAGCTCATTTCAGTCCCATGCATCCCAGTGAAAAATGGAGCTTGATTTTATGATCTTTTATAATTTGGCCTTTATTATTATTTTTTGAACATTGCATTTTCCTATAGGAAAATGCAAGTAACATTTGAAACAGTAAGAAAATAGTATTCGAAAGAAAATAGTATCTGAACATGCCGCTCGGAGAACTCTGTGTTCCTTGAAATGTTTGTACAAATAAAATGGTCTCCTGCTGCTACCTGAAGATATTTTCTGTACTTTCCCCAATAGCTTCACAATGGGTCAAATTGCAAACTGTCACATAACCACTTTGCTGCAGGCCAGGCATTGCGTGGAGCCACTCAACTTACATTCCAGCTTCTTTATTTAGACTGAAAACAGACATAGCTTCTAGGAATAGTGGGTGTGGTTTGAACATGCGTTGACCCAGTTTGCACGTCACGGTAACCCTAATGGTGTACCATGAAACGGTTTCCCTGTCCTGTTCACTCCCTACTAATGGTGGGGCAAAACAACCAACAGCCCTGGTTTAGTGTTAATGTCTGATCCATGGGATGTGGTTTGTTTCGCTTCAAAAAAACCAGTTAGGAATCCCAAGGGCAAATATTAGTGACAGATTGTATGGTTTGTTGCGAATGAAACAAACCATCACTCCTAGTTCTGATGTAACGCTCAGCCAAGGTTCATGGCCTGTTTCTTCCTCTTCATCAAATATAAGCCCCAGCAATGGCCAACAGGTGTGTGTTGCTGCTGGTTACCAAGAGGGAGGACAAGGCAGTGGGTAAACTGGCATGTTCTGGGTGCAGTGTGGGGAGCTGTGATGCTGCACCTTCACTGTGCCAAGCTCCCTGCTGCCTCTCCCTTTCTCCTCTCAGTAACCAGCCGTGACACATGGTGTTGGTAAGCCAGGAGAACAACACAGCCCTGCTGGCTGCATAAAGCTTAAAAAAAACCCCCACCACACATTCAAATAGTTGGTTGACTAGTCAAACATGCGGCCTTTGTAACTGCATTGTTCATTGGGCTATCTAGATATCAACAGATATTCCAAACGTCGGTCAAATTGCCTGTCAGTTTGCTGAACTTTGCCTGATTTTGTTCCATCTGAAAGAATTAGATGATTGAGGAACACTCAGAGCTACTTGAGTGATCCTGAGTCAGTTAATCTGCTGATCTGGTGATACATAGTGCTAGGTAGAAGTTTGCTAGGGAGGACATATGGTGAGGCCCATGATTTGTAAGCAGTGTGTGTTGGAGTGGGGTATGACTTTCAGAATTGTAAGCTACCAGCAGTTAATGGTTACGTCATGTAATGCTTCTACAAGGAAAACGATGGGGAGTGGGTGGAGCATGATAACCTCTGTGGCTCACCACATACAGTTGCCAGTGCATTAGTTTTCATGCTGGAAAACTTCACATGTGACAACAGCCTACACTTAAGTTTCATGTTCTTCTTTTTCTAAATGGGAATTCTTTCTGTGTAGGAAAAGTATAACACGTGAAGTGACCTAATTGCTTAGGTTGTCTGCTAATAGCTAGACCAGTGTAATGTCGAATTTGGAATTTGGAAACCAGAGTGTGGCTTGCTCTTAAACTCATACAGTATTTCAGTAGCACTGTGTATGTTGCTGCTTATGGGGATGGGATGTTTTGATGCGGCTAATTGATATGCATGTATGTTGATGTAGATTTGAAAGAAAATGTGTGTTAGTAAATAATGGGTGTTCTTTGCAGGGTGACCAGACAGCTTTGCATCGAGCTACTGTTGTGGGAAATACAGATGTAATAGCAGCTCTCATCCACGAAGGCTGCGCTTTGGACAGACAAGACAAGGTTATTGCCACTTTTGTGTTTATTCTCTTTCTGTGTTAAGTTGTCGTCTCTGAAGGAAGCTCTCTCCAACTTGTTTGTGTCATTTGCTGTAGAAGAAATAAATATAATGCAGAATAACATAACACAAGTACAAGCTCTTGAAAATACACATCTGTATTGAATTGGTAAACTTCATTTTTTTTATAAGTAAATATCAGTCATAGCTAAATACAAAACAACACAGCATATGGCAACATACATGCAGAGCAGCATCACTGTAAATACAATAATTACACAAACTTTCTTAATCTTTGTACTAGTTACTAATGTTTCCTTTTTTGTTGTATTCAAGTGGCAGTGGGCTACAGATCCACATAAACTCAAAGCATATGTCTTCCCCTAAAGAATACTGGGAACTGTAGTTTGTTGGGAACCACAGCTCTGTGAGGGGGAAGCACCAGCCAAGTGCTTTAAATTTGCATTGGGTGTGCTATATACGTATGGTGGGCATCTGCAGTGTCCAACTGGATTATTTCCTTTCAAGTAGTAGGATGCTTTGAGCTGATAACCACATTGTTTTGAGGAAACCCACCCAGGGCTGCTACTGTTGCTGGAAACCCCTAGAGGGGAGAGTGCTCTTGTGCTCAATCCTGCTTGCTGGTTTCTCACAGGCAACTCTTCTGCCCCTGTAAGAACAAGGTGCTGGACTAGATGGGCCATTGCCTTACTCCAGCAGGATCTTCCTATATTCTTAAATTCTTAGATGTAACTGCTAGGGATGAACCTTAGCCCTAGGCCCCGCTCCCTCCTTTACACATTTTTTTCTGCTTAGCTTAACCATGGTTAAAGGCTGCATTGGCACTGATGTTTATCATAGTAAATGCTAACCAGGGATTGCACCTAGCTGTGGTTTCTAGTGTACTTCAAACTATGGTTAGCCTCAGGTAAATTAAATGTTGATGCTGAGCTGATGCTGGGTTAACAAAGATTGGGACCAGGAGGGTTTTACTTCCTGAAAAAAGGGGGGGGGAGAGAGTGGCAGTGAGTATGCGAATTCCCATGGTCTGCGTATAGTAATTCAGTCATTTAACATGGCATCCAAATAGAATTATAAATAGCACCTCCGGATATATGCAGTATTTTCTCTATATGGACACAGTACTCTAAACTGCTGCTTTTCTTTTGCCTTCAGGATGGGAACACAGCTCTCCATGAAGCCTCTTGGCATGGATTCAGCCAGTCTGCCAAACTGCTTGTTAAAGCAGGCGCAAACGTTCTTGCCAGAAACAAGGTGAGATGCATGCAGAAAGGAGCATTCAAGTGCTGCTCTGAAAAGAAAAGAATAACTAATTTTTAAATGGGAGTTTTTCCTCATCAGTAGTTTCCAGCGGAGGCATTTCTGGATAAGTGGCAGTGCATTTTCTTGGCAACACTCTGCCATTTCATTTAAGATGGACTATGCCTTGATTATTCTCTTTGAGAGAAAACTTGTATTCTGGCAGTTGATGCACGCGCGCACACACACATGCACACACCCCACTCTGTTGGGAATGAATGTTGCATTAATTATGGCTGAAGAACTATCAAAGTCCTTCTAGCACCCTAATCAGTACAGAAGCGTGTGAAAATGAATTGAACAAACAAGAAAATGTCAATTAAAAAAACCCCATTTATCAGAAACAAGAAAGCCAGACACATGAATGGCAAAACTGAGGGGAAACAGCTTGTCTTCCATGAGACTTTCAGACACTAGGATAAGCTCTTGTTGCAAATTTTTGAGAGAGACTCAGGTGTTCTTCCTCCTCTCATCTATATTATGTTTTGAGGAACGTTTTGCAGAGAGGACTGGTGGGGGCGGGGACAGCAAAAGGTTGGATCCTGTCTTTTTCTAAGTCAGCAAGAGTGTTTCCTTTTGCATACGGTAATTCCACTCAGTGGAAACTCCCACCAGCAGAAAGCAGGGAGGTGACTTTTGCTAATTGTGCCACCTTTCATGCTGTTCTTCTGCGTTGGTGAATCTTTCAGAACGCTCTTGGAAAAAGTTACTAGAAGGTGTTTGTGTATGTGATCACAAATCAAACAAGCCAAAAGGTGAAGGGTCATACGGTATCCCTAATGATGAAGCAAATCACTTAAGACAAATTATGACATTACTAAAAAAAAAAGTTAAAGTGTGGTTAGTGTAAAGACGAAATCCTGGTAGTGGCAGCCATTTTCCTTAAGACACATCTTAAGGACTTAGAATGGGCACAAAGTCCCTTCTTAAAAACTACAACCACACTTTTCAAATCTAGATGGAAACAAACTGATTCCTATCCAGTTCCCATTTACTTCTCCTCCTCCATGTATGCTCTACTTTTCTATAACAAGAACAGAACCCAGTTGTTTTTTTTAAAGAAAGTAGCCAATAAACTGGAATTATACAGGATTAGGGAATTCTGACCAAACTGCGGGAGGCAGTGGAAGACAGGAGTGCCTGGTGTGCTCTGGTCCATGGGGTCACGAAGAGTCGGACACGACTAAACGACTAAACAACAACAACAGGGAGTTCTATTATAATGGTCAAGAAAAAGAAATCAGAAATTTTAAATGAACAAGAGCACCCTTGGTTTGAACTCAGGAAATTAAGTTTATTTATAGCAAAAGATATTATCAAACAGCAGGTAAAAAAGAGAATTAATGTTGTTTTAACAGCTGATTTTGGCACTTAATTTTAATGTCAAAGGACAAACTACCGAAATTTATAATAAAGTTATATATAGGTGATCTAACATGATTGTAAGAAATGGTGTGAGATAGTAGTTTCTTCTTTTCTAAAGGTGACTATTGTGTTTCCCCACATCTCTTTCCTAAGGCAGGTAACACACCACTACACCTGGCCTGCCAAAACAGTCATTCCGAAAGTGTTCGGGTCCTGCTGCTTGGAGGCTCTCGGGCTGATATAAAAAATAATGTGAGTGTTACCAAAATCTATATCTGCAGATTTGATAGAGAAAAACCCTCAAATGCAGTCTTTGAGTGGAAAAAAATAATGTGACCATGCTTAGGTATGAGTTTTGTGGCCGGTCCCATTCCAAATTAATATCAGTTGAATGGTTTTGAATGAGTTTTCTGAAGGTTTAAAAACCTGTACATTTTAACAGGAGAGGAGCAAATTTGCAATCAACCTAACAAAGGCAGAAAAACATTTTGTAAGGGCAGCAGGGCAGCTTGCACCCCAACCTCATATCAATGTTGCCAACTAAATGGGCCGTGGATGTTGGAGAAAAAGAAGCGTAACTGCTCCATGTGGTTAACCAGATTTCCAGTGTACAGCACTTGCCCCTGCATGTTTACCCAGATGCATATTTCCTCACTGTGTCCAGTCAGGCTTACTCCACAGAACCACAGCTTTACTGTGTTAAGGCATTATGTTAGCTTCCTTACTGTGATTTGCCTCCCTTATTTTTAGGCAGGAGACACCTGTTTGCATGTCGCAGCTCGATATAATCATTTGCCCATCATTAGGGTGCTCCTCAGTGCTTTCTGTTCTGTCCGTGAAAAAAACCAGGTCAGTGCATGAACTTCATTGCCACTACGCTCCAATTTCTATAAGGCTTTTAAAGTATAATATGATTCTGGTATTTAGAACAAAAGAGGTGGCTGTTGTGCTCTGAACTATGGAGAAAACTTTTGAAATTATTCCCCTTTTAATTAAAGTGCTGCTATATCATAGGTATTATTTTGGCATCAAGAATTGCCTTAAAGAAATGGTGTGTCCTTAGTTTGTCACATCAGAGCATGTTGTTGCATTTACATTTCTTATCTGTACTCTTTAAATATATATATCTGTAAATGAAAAGCTGCAACATTGAGTCTATGCTCCTGCTTCTGCCAAGACTCATTCCATGGCATCTCGCATAGCTCATTGCAAATACTGCAACCAGCAGGAAGATCATTCAGCAATTTTCAAGTGGTCAGTGGGTGGGTGGGTGGGGTAGTTTGGGAACCACTGATTTAAGACACAACACCATCATGGCTATAAGACTTAAATGAAGTTTGCTTCTACTGTCTTGTTGTTCAACACATCTACTTTAGAACGTTGTAGAAAAAGATACTTCAAAAGTAAAAATAACCATGTACATGCGTAGTCAGCTGCCTCGTGATAAAAATATTATTAGAAATAAGAAAGAAAGGAAGCTGTGGTGACGTATCATGAACCTTGGAGGTACATTGATGCTCGTCCTGTTTGCACTTGCCTTCATCATCTGCCACTCTCCTTTGGGACCTTCTGGTCTGCAGGGCTCTGGAATTTGGGTCCAAGATGCAACCTTAGTTGCACTGTTAACTGGATTGTCCAAAGGAATTTAAGATGCTGTGGAACAAGCGTGGTGACAAGTGTTGGCTGTAGCTTCCATAGGATCCTTTATAATATCTAGTTACACTGAAATGCTAATATGTGACAAGTCTCAAAGCCAATATACTGGGGAATACATTTGTGGGTGTGGGTGCTTTTAATTGGCTTTACATATTTTCACTGCTGTTTTTAATAGGGCTATTTCTTTACTTTTAAAATCCTATTTATTATGCATTTTTAGTTGTTTCTGTTCTAATTTATGCTGTGAGCTGCCTTGGGTCCTGCACTGGCAGAAAGGTGGGGTATTCAACCAACCAGTCTGCTAGAATGACTCAACAATATGGTAATACAAAATGTGCACCCTCCTTTTGGGTGCCACAAAATGGTGCTGTTTGTCCGGACCTCAAGGTGGGGCATGTTCAAGTTTCATTCTGCTTTCTTAACCTCTAGGCTGGTGACACGGCACTTCATTTAGCTGCTGCTCTGAATCATAAGAAGGTGGTCAAACTGTTGTTGGAAGCAGGAGCTGATGGTACAGCTGTTAACAATGTAAGCACTGAAGCCACTGAAGTCCTTATTCTTATTGTTTCTTGTTATTTTTTCCTGAGTGCTGGATGACAGGACAGCATTGATGAAACGAGTGTCTGGTTCTTTTAATTTCTAAAATGTCATTTGGAGAGAATCGCGTTATCCTTTTCTCTTGCAGGCTGGTCAGACACCGCTAGAAGTTGCCAGAGAACATGACAACCCTGAGGTTGCTCTTCTACTCACTAAAGCCCCACAGGTACATTATGAATACAGTTCATTAATGATCGACTCAGAAGCATCATTCTGCAAAACTGCTCTGGAATAAATGTCACACACACTAGTGAAGTGGATGTGTTCTGTTGACAAAGAGAAGACTTGATGATACTCATTCTCGCATGCATAAGCAAATGGGGTGTGTTGTGTCTAATGTATTGTACGCTGTGCTGTAGTTGTTGGTGCATTTGGTTCAAATGCTACATTCTCTGCCCATTGCAGAATTTACTTTGCTGCTGCTACATTCTAGGAACCAGGCAGATATTTTAAAGCATCCCTTTCTGTAATTGGACCAGGATGACTGGGTCATCATGGTATTAACTTGAAATGTTGCTACATGCAGATCTTGCGCTTTAATCGTGGAAGGAGCCTGAGGAAGAAGAGGGACAGACTGAAAGAAGAAAGGCGTGCTCAGTCTGTACCAAGAGATGAAGTGGTGCAAAGCAAGGTACAGCCAGCTTTCTGTGTACTGAAGGCAAGGAATGTGGTCTGAGTGCTTGAGTCCCCAACCCTTTGAAAGTATTTTTTTCATCTGTCATGAGTGTTTCACCTTTTGCGTTGAAGTAAGCACCTGGAGGAAAATAATTAGTACCTGTGTTACAACCTAGCTGATCCCTCTTCAGTTGTTGCTGCTGCTGCTCTGTTTGGAATTTGGAGAACTGTTGTGTTCAGGACTGAATGTGAGAACTTATCAGAGAGCAAAGATCAGGATCTCTAGCCCCCTTGCCTGTGTGTGCTTTTATTTTGAAACAGGGCAGTGCCTCAGCCGCTGATGACACTCACAGCAGTGACCAGGCCCTTCAGGGGAGAGGTGACATGAAAGTGGAAGCACAGTTGCCTTTATCAGAGCTCAGAGCAAGGAAGAATAAAAAGAAGAAACCAAGAGAAAAGGTACCGGCAGATGCAGAATGACAGTGGAGGGCACTCTTAATCCAGGCGGTTTCTCTCATCTCCTTCCATTCATGGGCAGGCTTTCTAAAACATGCCTGCTTTTGGTGCCCTCTGTCAGAGACATCATCAACCTTTCTATAGTTTCAAAGAGAATGGGCCATGGGGTAGCTGACCTTCAGCCGGAGGGGAGCAATGGGCCCCACAGATTTCTGTCCCCCCATTTGCTTAAACAAAAGTGTAATAGTAGTAGTAGTAGTTGCTGCTGTTAATATCATCACCAGCTTCTGTGAATCCCTCATGCCAAGTGAGAGGCCCGAAGGGTTGACCATGGGTGATTGCAGCACACAGCCTTAAAAGGATTAGCTGCTCCTGCTCTTGACCATGGGGAGGAGGTTTGGGTCCAGACTTTACATGAGCAGACTGCTGCTCAAAGGATGCTCCACAGAAGAAAGAGGTGGAGGCAACCTTTACTGATTCCTTCTCCAGTGTTCCTCCTGCTGACCTGCTCTGGAAGGTCAGGGGACCCTCTGGAAGTTATTAAAAGTGACACTGGAGGGGGAAAGGGGAACTGGCGGGAATTGCCTCCCTCCCTTCCTGCAATGGGGCCCTCCACTGGATCAGAGGCCTTTTTGCAAATGGAAGAAGCCCTTTTAGTCACAGAAAGCTATTATTGGGGCCAATTATTCTTTAATATGTGTTTAAATCTAGGCAGATAGTGGATGCTGAGTGCATTTAACAGAAGCACAAGTTCATAGCATGTTGGGTTCAACCCATTTTCCAAAACAGTTTGCAGAGCCTGATGAGCAGCAAACAGGAATATTGATTTGAATGAATGAAAACAAGTCCATATGGCGGCCACATTTGCGCCAATGCATTTCATCACTTAAATTGGGCAGTGGTAGCAAATGTAACAGGAGAGATAACATTTGACACGTTACTTTGACAATTTTATTGGGTTGTTTGAAGAACACAGTTAGCTTTGAATTTGGGTATCACCTTAAAATGGATATTGTGTGAAACAGTCTGATCCTGAAGAATGTGGAATGTTTCATATGTGTCGTCAGCAAAGTTTAATTAGACTTTGTTATGGAATACGGGGAAAAGGGGGCTTTTTGTATGCCAATAGATAAGTTATCATGAGTGCTACATTTGCACTCATGGAGAATGAATGTGCTGGAATAAAAAGGTTTTTTAAAAATGGTGTATTTTTTAAAACCAGGTTTTGGCACTCTCTGAACCCACATCACCAGCTGATCAGCAAGTGCCTCCTAACCCACAGCAGAATTTGCCAAAACGCAAGAGCAAACGCCGCTGCGCATCTCCTCCACCTCCCCATGAATTCAGAGCCTACCAGTTGTATACACTTTACCGTGGAAAGAATGGAAAAATCATGCAGGTAACTATGCACTTTGTCATTGGATTAACAGGCATGTACACTCTTCAGAGGGTAGGGGACAGAAAAGGATTTAAAAGTTAAATATATTAACTTTCTGTCTTGTGCCTTTGTGGGCTACCCCAGCCCGGAAGCCTCTTTCTGCCTGAATGAAGGATGGAGGGGTTTGTGTGTATGTAGGAACCTCTGACTTCTGGGTGGCTGGAATGTAGCCTGTACAAAGTTAAGAGTCACATCCATTGCTCTGCCTGTTTTTGCCTCTGGTACATAAGCCCCTACGTTTCCCCTGAGGAAGCACAGTCCTTGACCTGAAAAAGATTCACCAACTCTTTTAGAAAGATTACAAGCGAACAAACTTACATTTCCAATGAAAGATACTTCCTGGTTTTAGGTTTTTGTTTAACAAGAAGCTGGAGGGACTACAGAAGCTGTGTTGGCACAGCTTTAATAGAGCACCACAGAGATCTGATCGTAACTGTGTGAGCTCAAGGAGCATACACTGGTAGCCTCTAAGCTGCAGTCAATGGGAAATGCTGTGGTTCTACCGTAGACTCATTTTTACAGCAGCAGGTCAAGCGAGCTATTTGTTTAAACTATTGGCTGTAGTTGTGCTTTTCCTAAACAGCTAATATCTTGCCATTTTTCTCCCTAAACGAATAAAGGCCCTCTGTATACTCTAAATGCGAAGGATGAACTCTTGAGAAAAAACGTCCAGGCAAATTTATTTTATTTTCATTTCCTACTGTATAACCTGTATATTTGTTTTCTCCCTGGAGGCTCCAAGCAGTACTGTTTGTTGTGGTTGCTTTGCTGTCCATAGTTGTTATTAAGATACAGGGGATGTGTTGTCACAGTTGTTTTGCTTCTTGCAGGCACCAATAAACGGATGTCGTTGTGAGCCACTGATAGATAAAGTAGAGAACCAGCTGGCAGCCGCTGTGGAAGAAATAAAAGCGGAGCTTGTTACAGCGCAGGATAAGATGAACAGCAAACTAGGTCAAATGGAAAACAAAACTCAGCATCAGGTAAGGAAACATTCCATGGACAAAGTATTTCTTCAAACACCAGGAGCCTGATTAAAGCCTATAGGGTGTGGGTTGGTCTGCGTCAGGAATGGGGGACCTCTAGCCCGTAGACTACACTCTTGGCCCAACAGGGGGTCCAAGTTGGCCCATGAAGCCATTTCCCCCAAATCATACCCACCTGTTCACCAGCTGATGTGGCTGGGTCAACTGATATAGGCAGGGTCCCGTTCCCTGGGAGAACACACTGGAGTAGCAGAACCTGCAGCTTATCCTGTTGGTGAGCAGAGGGTGCAACCCTGTTCCATCTTTCTCTTCCCCACCTGTCAATCACCTTACATCAGAACGACACCAGGTGATGCAGACTTCAAAAAGCAGGGTGAGCTGATTGAAAGCCCTTTTGCAAACAGCTCCACGCTGCTCTTTGAAAATGAGGTTTTAAAGAATAGCGAGGGGCTGTTTACAAAAGAGCACTGACTGTCACTAGGTCTTCAGGGGTTTGCCCATCTGTCAGATTTGGCCCTCCTAGGGGTGGGGAGACACAAGGATCTGGCCTGCCAGCCAGAAAACAGTTCTCCACTTCTGGTCTACTTGTTACAATCTTCAGGTGGAGGCTGCTTGAAACTCGTAACGTGGCAATCTTTTCTATGTGGCTGTTGCCCCATGGAGTAGCCAGATCTGGCCTAGCCAGACATTAGTTAATTGTATTTCTGGAGGGGCTGCAATGCAGGACACAGTGGCACCACTCTCCTTGCCAGACATTCCTGCACTGAGCAAGAAGGTCTGAAAAGCCTTGGGAAGCAAGCAGGGTTTAGAATTACCAGAAATCTGCCTTGATCACTGCAGTATCTCTTATTATTATCAAGGTATCACCTTGATCATTTGTTTATTGTGTCACTCCTTAGAGTCATACCTGCAGCCAACTGAAATAACCTGCAGTGTTTTTAAAAACACTGAAAGGAATATTTTTATTCACAATGTTTCACAAATGCCTTTTCTGCTGTCCTTTTTAGATGCAATTTTTGCCCTTGGTAAGTTAAATTACCAGTAGTAAAGTAATGAAGTTTAATAAGTCAGCCTATGCATTGTTGTCATTTCTGCTGTGCTTTCCTCTTTTATCACAGCTCCGCGTTTTAGACAAATTGATGGCAGAGAGGCTGTCAGCAGAAAGAACAGAGTGCCTTCATCGTCTTCAGGAGCATGCCGAGTTGGAAAGGCATGAAGGGGAGAAACGCCAGGTAGATTAGAAAATAAGTATCTCGTGGAGCATATAAGACAATGAGGAATCTGAAACTTTCCATTTAAGATACACAGAAAAGAGCGCTTATCTAAAAGAATGACAAGCAATTTTAAAAAGAAAATTATCTGGTTATAGTGATACATTTTCATTTTGAGCAGTCATAGATAGCTTACTTGGGTGGTTGGAAATAAGCCATTTAAATATATTTCTTGACGGCAGCTTATCCATTTCAGTGATCTTATGTAAAACCTTTTTGCAAGATGCTTAAACGAACCCATATTCTGAGGAAATATCTGCCTCTCATTTGATTTTTGTGGTGTCATAATTTGACTGCCTTTTAGGTAGCTAACATTTGAACTTCCAGTTTTAGAAACCCAGCAGGAAAATGCTTTCAGAATGTCTCTTAAAACTTCTATTTCCTTACATAATAAGAAAAAAAAGTCAACAACCCTGTGCATTGGTGAACATGGGGGTGCAGTAAAGGTAAAGGACACCTGACTGTTAAGTCCAGTCGTGAATGTCTCTGGGGTTGTGACGCTCACCTCGCTTTACTGGCCAAGGGAGCTGACGTTTGTCCGCAGCAGTGGTTGGTTACATTATTAGATTTGATCTGGGAGGTTAAAAACTTCACGTAGGTCAATATATTTTTTAGCCAAGCAGAAGGATGAAATATAAAATGATTAAAAAGAATGCTCCTGCTTGCTATCCTCAAGAATCTTCATATTTGTTCTGACATTTTTATGGCTCTAATGCAGCAATAATAATCTTACAAGCAATGTCCTACTCCCCCATTTTGGTAGAATAAGCAAGACTGTATCTCCAGACATACTGCACTAGCAATTAATAATGACTATTGCATATACTGTGGTCCTATCACAGTGCTACAAATCATGGTATAATTACAGTGTTCCAGGCCAATACACCAATGCAAATGTTCCATTTCAGTGTGCAAGAGTGCAGATCGGATCCGTTATTGCTAGGGTCTTTCAAAGAAAACATTCATTATCCCAAAGCTAGATTTGTAAACTTCCTTACTATATAGGACGCTAAGTTCTCTTTAACTCAGTAGATCAGGCTGCAACAATAATCTAGCATGTATTTAGCTGCTAAAACTAATAGACTGTCATTTGATGGCGTCTGATTTGTACATGGGTTTTTCCCTTACAGATATCGTTGGTGGGGGAACTGAAAGCTTGGTGCATGCTAAAAATTCAGAACCTGGAGTCGAAGCTTTCTGGAGACTCTAGATCTTCAAGGCCAAAATCAACTCTGTCTACATGTGAGTCACTCGCTGAGATTTTGGATACAGAGAATCTTCCTTGTACGAAGGACTGTAAAGCTAGCCAAACCCCACTGCAGTCGGATGGTTCGCAACAACATTCTTGCACTGCCCTTCAGAATAGTGTCTCGGAAGATACTGGAAGAAGTAGAGTGCCCACAACAGAGCAGAGCTTTGGGAAGCAGTATTTTGTTGTTCAAGAAGCCAACACTCCAGGTATCTTTTTGTTAGTAGTTTCTGGAGGGGAAAGCTATGCTAGAGTATTGTGGCAAAGAATTTGTAATATTAGGGAGCACCCCCTCCAATGCCATCAGATCCTCTTCCACGCTGATCAATGGATTAGTGCTTGTCCCAATTAGGTGATGGCTGGTATTCATTGTCTCTGGTTGAGACAATGAATACCAGAAAGTGGTTGAGAGAATGAGCTATGATTAGTCATGTGTGCACCCCCTTAATAGTGGGGCAGAGGTTCATCACCCCTGCTGTAAATACTGCATTTTTCGCTCCATAAGACGCACTTTCCCCCTCCTAAAAAGTAAGGGGAAATGTGTGTGCGTCTTACGGAGCGAATGCAGGGGGGAGGCAGGCAGGAAAAGCCCCCAAAAGCGGCTCTTGCGGGCTTTTCCCCAGGAGGGAGAAGGGACTGACACGGCCAGTCAGTCCCTTCTCCCTCCTCATAGAAAAGCTCGCAGGAGCTGCACTCTCCTTAAAGGGTGTGCGGCTCCTGTGAGCTTTGGCGGGAGGTGGGGGTATTGCCATAGCCGTGCGCAGGCTCTCCCTGCCAGAGGGGCTGCGCGTGCCTTGGCAAAAGCCAAGACAGCGAGCGGGATGGATCCCGCTTGCTGTCTTGGCTTCCTCTTTAGCCGCACGCAACCTCTCCAGCCGGGAGAGGCTGTGCGGGGCTAAAGAAGCCATAGCCGCGCGCAGCCTCTCCGGCAGGGAGAGGCTGCCCGCGGCTATGGCTTCCCCTGCACAGCCTCTCCCGACTGGAGATGGCTTTGGGGCTGGGGTGGGGGACCCTGGGCTTCCCTGGCAGCCCCGAGATGCTCGCGGAGCAGTGGGAAGGCTGCACGCCTTTTCGCTGCTCCCTGACCTGCTCTTTGAGGCTGGCGGCGGGCTTCTCCCCACCAGCCCCAAAGAGCAGGTCGAAAGGAACCTGAAGCCTCCGGAGCGCAGCGGAAACTCCCGCCGCGCTCTGGAGGCTCCGGGTTGCCTTCACTGAAGCCTGGAGAGCGAGAGGAGTCAGTGTGCACCGACCCCTCTCGCTCTCCAGGCTTCCAAGGTAGCCGCCTAAAGGCGACTGAACGCACCTTGAACGGCACCTTCTTTTAGAGGGGGAGAGCAAGGGGAAAAAATTGTCCCCCTCCTGCCGCTTTGCTGAAGGGGCGCTGGGCAGAGAGGGGGAGATTTTTCCCCCTTGTTCTCCCCCTCTAAAACAAGGTGCGTTCTATAGAGCGAAAAATATGGTAGGCCTGGGTGCTGTATTGATACATCACCCAGGAGCAGTATGGAGGGCAGATTGTGATGGTGGCTTCACCTGGCGGTATATTGTGGGTGAAACAGACACCACACCCGAGACCAGTGGCCCAATGTTGAAAGTGGCGCTGGGAGCAGAGTGTCTTGGGTGTGATGTCTGTTTCACCCAAAATATACCACTGGGTGAAGCCCCCATCACAATCTGCCCTCCATACGGCAGAAAGGAGCAAGCTATTTTGGAGGGCCAATGCAGCTTGTTATTTAAACATCCCATGATATCAGTATCCCATGACATAGCCAATCATCTACAGCTAAGGCTGGGCAGAGAGAGTTGAAGCAATTTAGCACACAGTTGGACATTCTTCAACACCTTCAGTACAGGGGGTAGTCCTTTGAAACAATCATATAGTATTCAGGGCTTTTTTTCAGCCAGAACTCACTGGAATGGCGTTCTGGCACCAGAAGGGGGTGGGGAGACCCGCTCTGGAGAGGCATTGGCGGGGGCTCGTTCAGCTGTGGTGTGGAAGCCTCTCCTGAGGAGTCTCAACAATAGGCCTGGAAGATACGTTGCCTGGGGCCAGAGTGTGACAGTGGCTTCACCCTCTGGTACATCATGCGCGAAATTTCAGCCACTCCTCACTCATGTTGCCACTAGTACGCAGGTGGCAGAGGGACTCAAGAGTGGCTGTAGTTTCACTTGTGAGGTACCACTGGGTAAAAACCATCATCACGCTCTGGCCCTCATAACACAGAGGGACCATGCAGGCATGCAGCTTCTTTAAACTGTACCACTTAGGGGTGCACAGCTGCCTGCCTGTGCTCCAGCCGCCTTCAGACAGGCAGAAAAAACTCCAACCACTACACCTCCCCTTCTCAGGGGGATGGGGAATTTCCAACATAGATCAATCACCACCAAGCAAGTGCACCACATAATCCCATACGTCTTAGAAGATAAGACGAAACAATGTGACTATCGCCGTGCGTACCCAATCAAAAACACCCCCACCATAGCATACCCACTCCTTCAAATCTAAGGAAAATCCCCACAACACTAAACTAGGAGACGCCCAAATACCCTGGAAAACACACCACCTTAAACAATCTAGCAGTAAAAGCAGCAGCCACTAGGCCTTGGACCAACTTTGAAAACCACCTCCTGACAGCAGAGGGACATGCCATGGTTTCCACAAAATACTAGAATCCCAGAAACCCCCTCATCTCAATCAAAAGGGAGCACAACATAGGTTACAAAATAAACCCTGCCTGATTGTTTAGATCATAGTTTAATCCATCTCAGCCAAAAGAAGGGAACTCACCTTGAAACCTATTTACAGATGGTGGCTGGCACTGATACACCCAGGAACCTCACCAAAATGCTGGAGAGGCTGCACTTCCACATGTGGTGGGAATGCCCCAAAACCCAACCCTTTTGGACGTCAGTCCTACAAGAAATATGCAAAATAACTAAGCATAAGAAGCCACCCCAGAACTGGCCTTATTTAATATTTTCCAAGACAATAATGCTCACACTATAACCCACCCACTCTCAACAGCCAGGAGCATCATAGCTAGACACTGGAGGGCCTGTCAGGAGTGAACATGGACCACTGATACTAAACAAACTGAAGCTAGCATGGGCACAAATAAAAAAGGATGGTTTCACCCTGGTGTGGCTCCCCTTTATTACACACACAGCCCAACAAGAACCCACCGACAGCATATGAACTGATATGGCTAACTTGACCCAACAACCCCTCCACCTCACACATGCAAACAAAACTCATTGCAGTCAACTGAAGGCAACCAACCATGCCCTGGAGTCCCCAATCTCCCTCACTGCCAATGAAAACGAGTAAATGAATAGTAAGAGAACCTACCCACGTGACACTGGCACAAAAACCTTACACATACACTATGTAAAAGAATGAAAGTTTACTATCAACCCCTAACCTTATACTGTCTGTAACATTAGTGTATAACTGCTGAAGAAAGAATTCTATGAACGGAAAGCAGAGTCACTGACTGTACTTTTGTAACCAAGAAAACCTTTAATAAAAACATTTTTAAAAAAACAACTCATAACTGTTCATATTTCCTTATTTACAGGAATAGAGCAACAGTTAGTTGGCGCTGGCCCAACTCCCGCTGCAGTTTCTCCTCAAGTTGTAAGGCCCAAAGACAAAGCAAGTTTCAGCAGATTGAAACAAGAACTGCCACCATCTGAATACTCAGGCTCCAAACTGAGACATGCAAAGGTACAAACTGTTTCCAAGACCCCTACCGAATTTACAAAGACTGAGGTGGAGAGAGGAGGCTGCTTTATAGATAAAGGAACTCAAACGAAGAGGTCTGGCAGAAGTGGTCAGTTGAAGCACAGGCCTCAGCAACATGCAGGCACCCACTCTGCAGAGCAGCCGCCGCCGCCACCACCACCTGCTGTCTCTGGAGGAAAAGAGGTCAGCCCTCAACTTGCAGGCACTTCTCAAGCTCTGGAAATCACACAGTACTTTTTTGAGGCTGTATCCAGCCAGATGGAGAAGTGGTATGAGAGGAAGATTGAAGAAGCTCGGAGCCAAGCTGACCAGAGAGCCCAGGAAGATAAAGCACTCCTCAAAGAACATATAAAAAGTTTAGAAGAGGAACTCTATAAGCTAAGGACTAAAGTGCAGAAGGAACATTAGCATTTGCCTGCTCACATGAAATGTTGCAAAGGAACTGATAACTTTCACAAACAGCAATTAAGCTAATTTTATTGGAATTTTACACTTCTTGGGGATTTGTGGCCTTTTCAGATTATAAGGATTTTTGCTCGTGCATTGCTCACAAGGAATGCAGATTGCTGCCCTCCAAGTAGCACTTGTTTTGTACAGAAACTGCATTGAATTTTCCTTCCCCTGTTAAAAATGTTTCTTTTATCCCTATACAGTGTGCCTACAGTGTGCCAGTGGTGATAGTATAATACAGAACCTAGTTGCGTGGCTTTTCAGTGCTGATGATACAGCTCTCCAGTATGCCTGTGCCATTTTTATGAATCTTGTAAAGTTTTATTTTATACGTATTTAAGACATGTTATTGAAGCGAAGCATTCTCTTGCTCTACCATATGTGCTCATGTATCTTTTTGAAAATAAAAGAATTAAGCGCCCCAAATTAGCAAGCCTACCTCTTCCTCCTTCATAGAACTGCATTGCCATTTTATGAATCCTATGGGTTCCCCTACCCCAATGCAGATAGAGTAGCCTGTATGGGGAACTGTGTACTAACAGGTCATGCAAGTGATTTTCAAGTCCTATCTAATACTTTGTGCTGCCTATGTGTACTTTTGTCATACCGTTTTACTGATCAGCTTTTGGACTGGAGGTGCTGAAGTTTTAGTCCTTCCAACCAAAAAGCTAATTGCCATACTTGCAGCCAGCAATAACATTATATATAGATAGATATTGAGTGCCTTTGAGTTACAGTAAATTCCTAAAAGTTAACGCCTTGTCCTTGTATAGTGATGGTCAACTGGTGGTCTGTGAGCTAAATATGGCCTTTTTAGCTGGGTCCTGATGCCCCAGCCAACTTCTAACTAAGGTGTGGTACCTTGTTTCACTCAAAGGAAAAAATATACTTCTAGATAGTAGCAACATGTTCTTCTGGCTCACTAACTGTTACTTGGAGAATAGAACGGTCCTTGCAAATACAGAAATGGGCCGTATTTCCTATATTAGATTCTGTCTTCACTGTACTTGCCCTACATGAATTTCATCTTTTAACAAAAAGTTTTAAAACTTGCCTTAAAGTTTCTATATGCATGATTGGCCCCTGATGGATTCTGTAGTCTCAAGTCTTCAAATTATACTGTTATTCAGCCTTACTTTATTTTTAAATCTATCTTGAGTGCTGTGATATGTGTCAAGGTGTTTTTTTCACCCAGGGTGGTAATCTTTAACATTAACTTTGGCATGACACTTAGGCAAAAACAGCTATTGCTTTTAAAAGTTCAACAGCCCAATGCAGCTAAAGAAATCTAGTGTATGTAAGCAGACTTGCATATATGTTTTGCACATCTTAGTGAGGATGCAATATATTAACACTGTATGCCTCTGGATGTGCCCGTGATTGTGCTTTGCTAGCCCTATTATTGCACAACTAATGCTGAATCGAGGCCAAATCTGTTGTGATTTGGAAATAGTTCTCCAGGCACAGATCTTACCTCTCATGTAAGAGTATAAACATTTTGAATGAAGTCCTTAAAGAGAGATGGTTGTATACGAAAAGTACATAAAGCTCTTTATGCACAAAACCTCAATCCAAATACTCCACATTTTTTACATTCAGGCGCTTCTATGGTCTAAATTTATGCTGCCCAAAGTGAGGTATAATTTAAATCCTACAATGAATTTAAATCCGATAATCCATAAATCTATAAGCATATTAAATGTGCCTAGGTTATAATTGTTACAATTTGGAGGTGGTGGTGTTGGGCTGTGTGATATAGCTAAAAAAGCAATTTCTAACACCAAAATCCGTATTTAAGGTAGACCAAACAAGCTAATAGTGCACTATCACAAAGTAAGTCTGCAGGTTTTTGAGTTCTCCAAAACTCTTTGTCAGGTTAGAACTGAGCAGTTGGCTGATGTTGAAGACATAGAACCTGTTATCTCACCAGAGTCTTAAAATGGAATGGAAGGACGTAGCAGACAATCTAACTGAATATCTTTACCCATTGCAGAATTATAGAGTTAGAAGGGATTCCCCATTGGTCATCTGGTCCAACCAATCCCCTACAATGGAAGAATCTCATCTAAAGCCATCCAACCTCTGTTGAAAACCTCCAAAGAAGGAGAGTCTACAAGCTCCCATGGGAGTCTGTTCCACTGTTGAACTGCTCTTACTGTCAGAAAGTTCCTCCTGATGTTTAGTTGTAATCTCCATTCTTATAACTCGAATCCATTGTTTCGAGCCCAACTATCCAGAGCAGGAAAAAACATATATTAGGTTGCACTAAGCCTGCTGGAAACAAGAAGCATAACTGACTATCCTCCATCTCTGGAAACACACAGAATGTCTCATCAAAAATTTACTAAAGGTTTCCTGCATTCTGTTCATTTTGAGTATCCCATTGTTTTCAGGCAGGTTTAGATGTGTATGGGTCACTTTCTGGGGGTTTCAATGGATTTCAGAAGTGTTAACTGCCCTCAGAAGTGTCAAGAGCAGCACCTTAAGAACAACTACTTAAGATAGCGCACACCTCCCACATTATTACAGACCTAGTTCAGAACTAGAAATCTCCCTGTGTTTCAACCTCTTATGAGCTGCTTCCCATCACACCTGAACCTTAAAAAAAATCTCAACACTCTCACCTATAGCAGTGCTAGCTGCTTTATCTAAGTCTACTTACCAATAAGGGAGTCTCCACAGAAATCAGTTTGGTTGTGTGAGAGGTCCTTCCATGGCAGTCTTTTGAGGGAGACACACTGAAAAAACACTGTGTTCCACCATCAGTGAATGATCAGGCTATGATTTTGCCAGCTTTAGTGTTCTCTCAAGCTCTTCAAGCTGTAGGTTGCCCTGAGTGATCATCATCCTAATTGTATCCTGCAAAGCAGAAATTATATACTTAGTAGGCACATGCAAGGCAATATGCATTCATACACTGGATCTGTCCTTCTATTTCGACAAATGTTTTATCAGTCTATATTTACATCCATAAAATTCGCAACTAATAATCTCACCCTAACGGCTACTCCTAGAGGGCACTTAGAAAAGCCTCTGCTTATGTTACATAACAGAAAGATCTTTCACATAACAAACAATACTGCATCTTATGACTCCTCTCCTGAAGAACTACCATGCTGAAATGGCCTCCACAACAACAACAACAACAACAACATATGTTTATTGTTTTCTAGATACGCTTAGGAAGCAAAGAACCAACAGCTGCACTAGCATAAACTTTTTGAAATGGGAATGCAAGATAAAGTTCCTTGGTCATTTCCTAAGTGTTCTATGATTGCAGTTAATCCTTATTATATTTTACACCACCCTTCCTCTGAGAGGCGCTCAGGGCTGAGTACCACATACTCTAACTGCAAATGAACAGTAATACAGCATTAAGAGAATCTGACAACTATAGCAGGTGAGGCATATTGTGTTAATAAAAACAGTCACTGTTTTTATTAACAGGCACATAAACAGGCACATTTTGAAAAGATGCCAGAATACTGGCAGCGTGTGTGGCAAATGAATCTCTATGACAGGGATGGGGAACCTGACCTCAACAGGCAACAATGACAGGTGGGCAGGGACACCCTGTTAACCACCTAACATTATTGTATTCAGTCTTGAGACTGTGCCACTGGAGCTCATACATACATACAAAGGTTAAGGCCACAGAAAAGTATCAGAGCTGTTAAAAACCACCTATCCACTATACCAGTCTTTCTCAACTCTGGGTCCCTACATGTTGTTACTACAACTCCCATTATTCCTAGCCAGCATGGCCAGTGGACAGGGATTATGGGATTTATAGTTCAAGAACATATGGGGGCCCAAGGTTGAGAAAGCCCGCGGTATACTGAAGCAGTATTTAAGAGTGAAACACAAGAATATTAAACTTGGTGACATCTGTCTGCAGAAAGTGCTGACCTAACAAATGCCTTTGGTGCTATCAACATTCTACCTCAGGGGTAGGCAACCTAAGGCCTGGGGGCCTGATGTGGCCCAATCGCCTTCTCAATCCGGCCCGCGGATGATCCGGGAATCAGCGTGTTTTTACATTAGTAGAATGTGTCCTTTTATTTAAAATGCATCTCTGGGTAATTTGTGGGGCATAGGAATTTGTTCATCCCCCCCCCCAAAAAAAATATAGTCCGGCCCCCCACATGGTCTGAGGGACAATGGACCGCCCCTTGGCTGAAAAAGGTTGCTGACCCCTGTTCTACCTGGTCCAATGTGGCTCAACTACTCCCCTCCCAATCCACTCCGAGCCATGATTGCCCTTTCTTAAGGGAAGGATATGGCACATGGGATGGATTCATTTAAGTATTATAACCATAAAAATGATCCATCCAACACTATTTAATAATTACCTTCCTAAGTAAAGGTAAAGGTACCCCTGCCCGTACGGGCTACTCTTGCCAGACTCTAGGGTTGTGCGCTCATCTCACTCTAGAGGCCGGGAGGCAGCGCTGTCCGCAGACACTTCCGGGTCACGTGGCCAGCGTGACGAAGCTGCTCTGGCGAGCCAGAGCCGCACACGGAAACGCCGTTTACCTTCCCGCTAGTAAGCGGTCCCTATTTATCTACTTGCACCCGGGGGTGCTTTCGAACTGCTAGGTTGGCCCCCATTCTTGAGTCATTTAATCAAATATTCCAAATTTGTCCAGTCTACCGTGGCACCTCTTGCAGGTGAGACACAGTGATAATTATTCCCAGTCATTATGAGGTGTTCTGAACAGGCTGTTTGGATGTCTCGGAGAAGACATCTTCATGAGCCAGGAATAAAGGTTCAACCTTCAACTGCTGTGTACCAAGTCAGCAGAACCACAAGTATTTCTCACCTCGTCTGTAGCACCTTTGTTTCTTTTGAAGTCTTCCCTTGCCCAGTCCCTGAGGTAATGGCGATCAGCTTCATTAGGCACCTGACGAACAGCCTTCAGAATTTTTCTATACAACTGAAGGACCTGCTGCCTTCTCAAGAACTGCAAGGTATCAAGAAAAATAAAGGATGACCCTTTTACTGTTTGCACAATCTAGTGTTGATCATGCACTCACATCCTCATGGAAAGGTGTCTTAAACCAAGTCAGGTGACTGATAAAACTTTTGTATTCGTTGTCTATTCCAGGGATGTCAACCTGTGGTATGTTAGCTGGGGTTGTTGGCAGAGTCCAAAAACATCTGGAGGGTGACATTTTCCACCTTTCATCAGCTCTGAATGTCAGATGCTCTCCAGATCTGAAGTAGAGATCTAGCCCAGAGATCCTTTTAACTGGAGTCTGAACCTGTGTATATAACCTATGGATGTAGTAATCCCACTACGGGGTCCATCTGCTTTCTGCTGCAAACCACAGTCTATAAATCAGTTATAAATCTAACTACCTGCCCTCCCATGTTGGTCCATTTACAGTCATCTATAAAATCACGCCAAAAGTAGAATAAAGGTAACCTTGAGTTTTAAAACATTTGACAGGATCATAAAAATGATTCAAACACTACAATGAAGAGGCCCATGTGTGCCACAAATCACCACTTACTACACTGAAAGAAAAACAGTTCTTTTCTGTAATTCAAAACAAATAAATTTTTAAATGAAAAAAGACGGACGATATGTTAATACATTAATGCGTTCACATGTAAAATGCAATGTTTTCCAAACTACCAGTTACCTTACATCCACTATTGCCCATTCATTTATAAATTGTCTCACTTAAAATATTAATTAATTTTTTTTTTTAAAAAATGTCTAGTAGCACCTTATAGACCAACTAAGTTTGTTCTGGTATAAGCTTTCGTGTGCAGGTATCTGAAGAAGTGTGCATGCACATGAAAGCTTATACAAGAACAAACTTAGTTGGTCTATAAGGTGCTACCGAACATTTTTTTATTTCGACTGTGTCAGACCAACATGGCTACCTACCTGAAATTAAAATATTAAGTTAAAAAGCTCAGATGCAAAACACACAATGCCACAGGTAAAGCACTCATCTGCATAAGATTTCTGCAAGTACCTTGTCCCATATAAATACCACTGTCCCATTTACACGAGGAGTGTAAATGCCTGAGTTACAGACCTGTGACAAGCTTGTGCTACACGTGAATGGCCAAACTCATGTGGAGCACATGTTTATAAGGGCAAGCACTTGCTCCCATCTTTGCAAGGTCCACTAGCACAGCAGAGGTGAGGCCTTGTTTATCCAGAAAGTTCAGTCAGTACAACCTGTGTTAACTCCTCTGCTATTCACAGCAACCAGAATGCTAAAATTCTGCAGGAGAACGAACTCCTTTTCGAAAAGAAAAGAAACCTAAGTTCTTGATTTTTTTTCACAGAAAAAAAATATAGGTTGCTTTTCTATTTCCTACACTCTTGTCCTGTCCACTACAGAGGGTAGGGCAGTAAAAAAAGTGGACCCAAGAACAATTCTAGGACATCACCTGCTCATCATCCCCTCTTGGGTCAAAAAGCAGTATATGTTCCATCACCCAAAATGTGAAGAAATAGAACAGAAGCAAGCATGCCTATCCAAATAACCCCTAGAATCTATTGCTAAATGCTATTGCTCAGACGAATATAAATGCAGCCTTAATGGGGTCCCCATCACTCCTGTGAAGCGTGAACATAAACATGCCATATACAAACTATACTATTTACACCAACTTTCCTTTTCCTGTGGAAAATCAGCTGGCAAAGCTTTTCCTCAGCATGCAAATGCTATGGTGAAAGCAGCTCGAGGAAAAGACAGAGGCTGGTGAAGGAACAGTGGGGTGGTGAGATGTCCTTTCCCCACCCTTGGGACCCCCTGGGCAACTTACCCACCCTGCTGTACCTGGAACTGGGTGTGGAGAGCGCTGCCCGACTGCTAAAAGGGACATCCTGAGGAAGCTGCTCCCAGCTGCCCACAAAAGCCAGCCCAGACTGAAAAGCTCGGGTGCTGCCAGGAGTTTCTAGGATCCTTCCCCTTCCTGGAATTTTTGCGGAACAGCTTTGAGTTTATTTGGGCCCCGGGTGAGAGGCGTGGGATGGAGAAGGAACCAATCCCGATTTATGTATTAGGAATAATGTTGTAGTTTTGCCATAAGCAACTGCTTGTTGTTGTTGTTTTTAAAAAACTGGTTATTGCTTAAGTTGCTGCTATAGCTTCCGTTTCTTGTTCACAACTTTAGATTTTTAAATTAAGCGGTATAGAAATGGAATTAGTAATAGAAATAATTAACAGGAACGGCTACGCCCCTGACCTAATGGTAGCAAAGCCATTACAGTATTGCCTGCTGCTGCTGCTGTGCCCCGACCCTGCAGTCTCCTCCAATGCCCGGTCGCCAAGCCTAGACCCTGCTCTCTGCCTCGCCGAGGAAAGGGCGAAGAGTCGCCTCGCTGGGGGGCACCTGCCTTCCCTTCCCTCTCTACCTGCTTCAGGGTGAGCGCCGTCGGGGGCAGCCGGGACGACGCCATGACTGAGGCGCGCGCGCGCGCTTCGCTTCGGCGTCGTTCTTCCTTCTCTGCGCTCTGCCGAGGCGCGTCAGAGGAAAGGGAAGCGGAGGCTCCCCCTTCCCCGCCCGGCGTCTCTCTCCAGGCTCTTGGGAAGAACGAGGCTGCTCGGAGCGGCGCCGGGCAGCTCCGCGAGGAGGGAAAGAAAAACTCTGCTTCTGCGGGGCGAGCAGCTCAGCAGGCCGCCCTTCGCGGATGGTTGCAAGGGAAAAGCGCGCGGACTTTGCAGATATTTGGAAAGGACGGCGCAGGGTGGGCCGAGAGCGGCTCCTCCTCTGAAAACTGAAGGGCGGGACGGACTCCTGCAGCCTCGCCGACGAAGCAGCCCTTCCGGCCAGAGCTAAGCGGAGCCCACGTAAAGGGCCGGAGAGGGCTTTGGAAGAGTTTTACTCTTTCATGGCAGCGTCAAGCACAACGGCGATTGCTCCAAGCACCTTTTTAAACCTAGTTAGATTCACATCTGCCTTCATCCACCTTTCAACAAACGTTCCCCACAAAAAGACTCAAATAAGTGATTTGCAAATCACTTTGCATTTAAGTGGAATATTTACTCACAGTTTCCAGAAGCTGCAACATAAGAAGCCCTCCGTCAACTGGCAGTGAAACAAACGACCCAAGAAAGGATAGAACATTGTTTCCTTACAAACAAGCATAGTGTATGTACAGCACAGGTGCAGGCTTTTCAAATCTGCCTTTTGAAGAGATTCAGTTCACCTGTAGGATCAGCTGAGCTGGGAGCCAAAGCCACATGACTCCTCCTCCTCTTGCTCCAGGAAGAGAACACACACACACACACACACAGAGAGAGAGAGAGAGAGAGAGAGAGAGAGAGAGAGAGAGAAAGGGAGGGGGGAGCACAACACAACAAAAAAGTACTTTCTACAGGCTCAGAGGTACACATGTAAGTGCATAAGGTCCAAGGCTCAGTATTGATGCAGTGAGAGATTTTACTTTCTTGGGCTCCATGATCACTGCAGATGGTGACAGCAGCCACGAAATTAAGAGACGCCTGCTTCTTGGGAGGAAAGCAATGATAAACCTAGACAGCATCTTAAAAAGTAGAGACATCACCTTGCCAACAAAGGTCCGTATAGTAAAAGCTATGGTTTTCCCAGTAGTGATGTATGGAAGTGAGAGCTGGACCATAAAGAAGGTTGATTGCCGAAGAATTGATGCTTTTTAATTATGGTGCTGGAGGAGACTCTTGAGAGTCCCATGGACTGCAAGAAGATCACACCTATCCATTCTTAAGGAAATCAGCCCTGAGTGCTCCCAGGAAGGACAGATCGTGAAGCTGAGGCTCCAATACTTTGGCCACCTCATGAGAAGAGAAGACTCCCTGGAAAAGACCCTGATGTTGGGAAAGACTGAGGGCACAAGGAGAAGGGGACGACAGAGGACGAGATGGTTGGATAGTGTCTTCGATGCTACCAGTATGAGTTTGACCAAACTGCGGGAGGCAGTGGAAGACAGAAGTGCCTGGCGTGCTCTGGTCCATGGGGTCACGAAGAGTCAGACACGACTAAACGACTAAACAATAACAACAGGCCTGTGCCTGAGAGCAAGCTTAAAGTTCTAACTCTGGTGACTTCACTAGTGGCCCTTTTTAATCAGTTAAAGACTGCTACCATCAGAAGTTAAACAGAAGTTAAGAGTATAGAGATTTTCTTTACCCTAATGCAACACAACTGAACTTGTTAAAGTGGGAATAAAAGGAATCTTCCTATTTTTGTAACATCCTTTGGAGAAAGCCCAAACCTGCGTATCAGAATGGTACATCACTCTTCCCCATCCCCTATCTTGTAGCAATATGCTTATATCTCCTGCTGAAAAAGACTTTAATTGGCCTGAATTAATCTGCCTTTATAGATTAATTTACCAAGTTGTATTCACAGCAGATTTTGTTTTTAACACTGATACACATTTTTGCATCATTTAGGTTTTGACAATAGTGCTATGTAACTTCTATTCAATACTTTTTAAAAAAAATAGCAGTTATTTGTATTTGCCGATAGTAAATTGTTTAATCAAAATTATTGCAGAAGTTGCAAAGTATGAATTTGGGGCATGATTTATCAGCTCCTTTCCTACAACTTTGTTTTTCTTTGATAAATCGAGGAAGGTTGTGGGGGGGGGGAACTAATCCAAAGGAAAAATTGGGCATAAATATCACATCATTTGAGCATCTTTCACTCCTTTCACTTTGGACCTTTCATATGAGCTTTTCCTTGCTGCCCAATTTTAGCACTGCTGATTCTATTATCTAATTAGGCTTTCTCAGTTCTGCATCAACAATCAGTATATTGGCTTGCAATGCCAGCATTTTATCAAGCTTCTTATGCTATTGATCTCATGTATTTTTTTCCTGTAATGCTTAAATTCTAAGTGAATGTGCCTGAAGACTCATCCTGAAACATTAAATATTCTGTGTGCTTATCCAAAGGGGGCTAACTTAGTCACCCCTCAAAGTCACAGTTGTTTACAGAGAAAACTATGGTGAGGAAATTAACTGTCAAAACATAGAAATCAGGCTTGGATTTGCCCTCTGAACAGAGCAAAACAAAGGGCTCCGGGTCATCCATGTAGCTTTCAAAATCATTTTCTCCAAGAAGGCCTTAAGTGAGTCTTTCAGGATAATGTCATCAGCCCAAGCTCCTGTCCAGCTTCGTTTCCCTGGAGCTGGAGGTCTTTGACAAATGCGTATCAACAATGGTTGGCTTTTTTTCTTTTTAAGTCTTCTATTGTTGTTTCCCCGATACTGAATTCCTGCTTTATCTTCTGTAGAGAGAGAAGGGCAAATTCCAAGAGGCCTTGTGATCCATCAATGCACCCATCTTTGTCCATTCTGGAATGAAGCTGGAGAAATCTGCATCTGATGGTGAACACGTTTCTTTTATGGGCTGTGCAAGCAAAGCACACATCATGTGATGAGTGCTTTCCTGGAAGAGGTGGGGAGGAAGCAGACCTGAGGTGACAGCAGCGCAGGAAGCTCAGGCCCACTCAAGACCAATTCTATTAAGTTCCCAAGATTCTTAATATAGAATCTTAATATTCCAACAAATAATGGACACCACAATTACAAACAGCAAAACATTGTTTATTAGTAATCACGACTGATGCATAGCTTTTGCAATGAAAAAAGTTTTTTGGGGGGCAGGGAATAGGAGATGACAGAAAGAGCCTTGGGCATGCTTTCAGGATACTAAAATGTGTTTATCACTATTTCCCTTGAACAGAGGGCAAAGTTCACAGTGTAAAATGATAACGCGGAGTCTTTCCCTAAAAAAACTACTCTTCCAGCATTATCATAAAACCAGCAACTGTTCAGTGACAGTTTCAAGTATTCAAGTAGGATTTGTGGTTGTTGTGGGGTTTTTTGGTTGTGTAAAATTCAACCCTTCCTCCAAACACAGGGTCCCACTCTCACATGTGACCCAAAACAGACAAGTATTCTTTAATTATGGTTAATCATTCTAGTTGCAACTTCCTCTCAGAAGGAAACTAGTTTCTTACTACTATAGAAAATAAGTCTTGGGAGCCACTTATTTCTTAGTGATACAGAAATAAGAATAAATTATACAAAGAGTAAAAAAAAACAGGAGATGGTTTTCCACTGTTTTCAGAGATAGGCAAGAAAGTGAACAGTCTTTTAGTTCATCACCGTTTGCATAGTCTCCTGCACTGTTAAGGGGGAAAATGCATGTTATGTTAGTGTGTAATTTCTGGCCCGTCTGAACAGCAACTCAAATTTGCTGACGACCTTTGCCATTAACTGGCACCCATATGTTCACATGACCTGCCAAATTTTACACGTTGTCTGAACCAGTCACCAGTTCAAACCACTGCCTCAGTGCATCACTGAGGGTCTCTGGGAGGGCATTCACATCTCTCAGAATGATGTAGAAAGGAAAGGGAAATTCCTCCATGTATGACCTGATTTCTGGCAATTCCCCTGGGCCTTTGAACACAGGTACTTTAATGTCCAAGATGGAATCCTGTGAATTAAAATGACAGTATCAGATACAGGTCTACACAAGTAGCATTATGCAGCTAGATCAATGAAAAGGGGCCTCCCTCAGTTCTCATCTCTCACCAATCTCCTGAAAGAGTCAATTCATTGTGTTTTCAAATGAGTGGATTGTAGCCTTTGCAGGCGATCCTAACAATAGTTACTGAAGCAGGAGGTCACTAAGGGAGAGAATATTAGTGCTGATTTCAGGGCTGGCACCATACACTACTTATAGCTTTTTTACTACTCCATGTGGTCTTTTATAGTATAGTCTCCATGCACAATTTGCTACCTGTGATTGCAAAGAAACTTAACACAGTAGGAATACTAAATGCCAGTATTGTGGCAGGGGATGTCAAGACAAAGATGCTTGCAGAACTTTGTTCCTTGATCTAGAACCTGAAAAGTCAGGCTGAGAATAACCTGAGCTGGACCTCCAAGGGAAAGGGACTTGTCGCTTTCCTCCCCAAGGTGAGAGGCAGAAGAAGCTGCATTTAAATATCAAAAAAACTATTTTGCAGGAAAGGTAGTCAGCAATTAACTCTGGAAGTTTGTAAACATTAGGCAAATTTTCTTATCAGCAAAACGAATGTTGAAGGCAAGAACGAGAAATAAGTGCAGATGGAAGTAGATTTTTCCTTATAGTATGAAACCTCAGCTCCCAAATCTATGGTTGACAGGAAGCTTGACCAGTTTAATAAAGTTTCTCATATACAGGATGCCTTGGACCTATTTTAAACCCAACCAAGGCGATTTTTCCACCCAGTTAAAAGTGGTATAATTATCTGATGGTTCATTTACTCACCCGTGAATTAGGGTTGTCCAACACTACAAAAATGACGAAGATATTTGCATTCTGAACAGATTGAACAGCTGCCGTGACACGTTCTTTACCTTCGAGAAAAAGACCTCTTCCATCTGACACTATTAGGAGTAGCTGAGCAGTTTCTATTGAGGAAGGCATGTTTTCAGTTTTAGCAAACAAAACTAGAAAAAGGGTACATATTCAGTCTTACTAACATTTTCTATTACTTTAACATACAAGCGGACATGAAAGCCAGCCCCAAGAACAAAGTTTTATGTATAAAAATAGTATAAAATACATCCCTGAATGGGATGTGAAAGCTTTGCTTCCGAAAAATGGGACACGAAATTTAAAGTTAGACAATCAATGCTTATGAAAGTTCTAAAAGCAACAGGAAGAAACATCCCCACTGTCCAGTAGTAGTACCAACAAAGAAGAAACAAGAATTAAAATATTAATCTGAGAAGAGCTCACAAAGCTAGCCCAATCACAAGCAAGTCCTACCCAATAATGGGGCTTACTCCCCACATACGTTAGGCTAGGATTTCAGCCTTATTTACTAACAATTGCAGTTTGTGTATTCAGCATTCTGCCAAGAGAGCCACGCTCCTGATAAATCCAATGAAGAACTATTTCTACTACCATGCCTAACTTGTTTGTATACAAAAAAGGAGGGGGGAACTCACCTGGATTAATGCTTTGAGAGAACTGCTGTGCTGCAGCAAACATATTTGTTGAGGATTCTAGGAACTGTAGAAAAGTGAGAGAATATATGTGCATCAGCTGTGAGCTAACCATTTCTTTTCTAAGACAATTGTTCTACAGAAATGAATGGGAATGCAAGTTGAGAACTGCAGCCTAAGGTTGTGAACTCAAAATAGACTTAAAATTATTACAGCAGCCACATTATTTCCTTGGCTGTTTTGAAGGGGCTGCAGTAAATACAAGACTGCACCATTCTTTTTTGTTACAAGCAATATACCAGGCTAATGCAGAGACAAGACCATTTTCTTCTTGTAACATTCTAAGGACAAATTGGACAGGAAAGTAAGCGAACTAACCCAAGAACACCCTTAGCCTGGCACAATATTTATTTAAACACAACATTAGGAACTTTTAATGAAAAAAGGCAGTCCCACTCATCCAAGATGAGAGATACCTGAGCTATTTTAGTTTTCTTTTGTTCAAATTTGCACAGCTGGAGTATTCTCGTTCCCGACTGATCATTGAATTGTTCGTGGAATGGGTGTAGCAGCTGAACAGCCTCTCCAAAACTGAAATAAAATGAAACGTTTTAAAACAGTGCAGTGAGCAGGAGTAAAAAGATTTCTATGACAACTCCGGCTTTAAAATAGCCTTACCTGCACACGGCAATTTGTCCCACTTCTAAGAGAGACAAAGCATTTCCAATCACTGCCAGGGATTCATAAGCAAGCTATAGAAAACAAATAAAAGTTTGAGTCTGTTGTATATCTACGCGAAGTACATAGAAATCACCACAGAACAGTTAACGAACTGCAAAATTCTAAAACTGCTTCATGCATTTGTCATGGACTGAAAATGCACTGTGATATGTGATACTATCAGAGAAGCAAAGGAATTAGAAAATGGAATGATATACCCCTGCAATGCAATCTGCACTTGCTTTTAACTTTCTCCCCTTGGTGATCATCCCCACTGCTAAACTCCCTGCTGCAGGGAAAGAGATGCATACTCATCCATCACAGCCATATGATTACCCCCCTATATCCCTGTCACTATCCCTGAGCTTCTTGAACGAGCATCTGTTGTAAGTAAACCCCATGGTGGCAGACAGAGGGAAGCAAACAGTAGCAGCCATGCTGACGAAATAGAAGGAAGAAGAACAGCAATGAGGTGGGAAAATGCCTCCTGTATAGTTAACTGCAAGTCTGATGCGTGCTGAATTCATTCATATAAGACTTTTAAGTTGGCTTCTTCACCATTTCTGTTTTACCTGCTTAGAGTGGTTGTCCACCATACTGGCAGAGTCATCAAGGGCCAGGCAGATCTGGTACTGCCTTTTGCTGGGTTTGGTCCTCCGTAACCAAATTTTATCTTTTCGGAACTGGCTTGCAACATATGGAATTACTTTGCGCATGTTCAGCCTTTTTCCTGTTCTATAATCACCTCTGGCAGTTAACAAGAAAAGACAAAATATTAACAGTAACAGTTGCTGGGGGAGGAAAAAAGAACTTGGGATATCAATTTCAGAGAAAGTATTTTACATGAACTGGTAGATAATGAATAGCCAAAAATAAGACAGCTTTTTGGGGAATCAAGATTCATTATTTGCACACCTATGTAACTGTCCTGATATTTAGAGGAGCCAGGCCTATTTGCATATTGCTTCTTATTTTGCATAATTTATTTCGGTTTCACATGGGTGGGTCAAAGGCACCGAATTTCCCCTCTGAGATTTCAGCAGGCATTGCCTACAAGGGCTGGGCATGTTTCCTTTCAGGGGGAGAAATAAGCTTCTCTGCAATCTTTAATTTGGAACTTGCTACTAAACCTGCGTGGAAATCCACTCTTGTTGGGAGGAAGGCAGGAAGGTGAATTTCTGCCAATAATTCCTCCTGCACCCTCTGCAAAGCTGCTCTAGGAGGTTGAATGACTCCCCAGAGAAGGAGAAGCAGCATGGGCAGATGCAGGAGAAATTGGCAAAAATATGCTCCCTTCCTCTTTCCTCCAACACTGGAAACCAGTCATCCCTGTGAATGAAAAGAGCTCTTTTGTTCATGATACGGTTTGATCCAGAGAAGTGTCCAGATCAAACCATATCAATGAGGGATGGCAGCCTGCCAGACATGGTTGGACTACAACTCCCATCAGCCTCAGGCAGCATGGCCAAAGGTCAGGCATAATGGGAGTTGTAGTCCAACAACATTTGAACACTGGCTCCCCATCCCTACTACATACTTTTCTGCATGCATACATGCAAACCACACACATGTACCTCTGATGAAGTGGACTTTTGTCCACAAAAAGCTTATACTATAATAAATGTGTTAAGTTTTTAAAGTGATACAATGGTCTTGTTTTTGCAACAGACGAATATGGCTACACCTCTGGAAATAGTGGCCTGTGTCAAATCAAAACCTACAGCGCTTTAACTTTCAAAGAATATGTAAAATGAATGACTTAAACACATTTATACAGCACACATAATGCAACAGGCAGTCTAGAATCACTTTGATTTCTTGCCATTGATTCCAGTGGGACCTGAATGATACATCCTATAGTAACAATACAGTGGTACCTCAGGTTACATACGCTTCAGGTTACATACGCTTCAGGTTACATACACCGCTAACCCAGAAATAATGCTTCAGGTTAAGTACTTTGCTTCAGGATGAGAACAGAAATCGTGCTCCAGCAGCGCAGCAGCAGCAGGAGTCCCCATTAGCTAAAGTGGTGCTTCAGGTTAAGAACAGTTTCAGGTTAAATACGGACCTCCGGAACGAATTAAGTACTTAACCCAAGGTACCACTGTATGCTAAAGCAGTTCTAGCTGGAAAGATGGCTTGGGTGCCAAAACGCAATGTATGGGGTCTCTGCTTTTATTTTTACAGTGACCCAACTTACTTCAGTTTGGCTGCCTGAGTTGGCTCCAGTATGAGTCTCAGCTGCTCACAGAGCTGCTGTGAAAGTGGTGCAGTGAGGAGGAGATATCTCTGCCACATCTCTGCTGCTGCCTTTTCCTGCAACATTAAGATAAAAAAAACCCATAGAATTTTTATTAGTAAAGTTAAAAGCCCAGAGAATTAAACTTTTTTATACATAAATCCCTTTCCCAACTACAAAACCTAAATAATTCAGGATATATCAGTTCCAAATACTTTTACAGCAATACTTTTAAAAATAATTCTTGCTAGAACTTTCGAGTATAGCTTTGTCTTAGCATCCTGTGGTACAAACTGATCAGCTGCTAAGGGTCTTTATGTGTATAATTGCCGTCCATGTATTGCAGAAGATTATCAGCATCTATAATTCTGCTCCTTGCTCTGTAGTGATTAAGCAGTACCAGAACCCAACATGGCTTTGGAAATAATGTGTTATAAGGAAAGTCCAATGCTGTAAAGAAAAATATTGCATAGGAACCTGGAATGTACGAACCATGAACCTGGGTAAGTTGGATGTGGTCAAAAATGAGATGGCAAGAATAAATATTGACATCCTAGGCATCAGTGAACTAAAATGGATGGGAATGGGCGAATTCAGTTCGGATGACCATCATATCTACTACTGTGGGCAAGAAACTCGTAAAAGAAATGGAGTGGCCCTCATAGTCAACTGAAGACAGAAGTGCCTGGTGTGCTCTGGGTCCATGGGTTCACGAAGAGTCGGACACGACTAAACGACTAAACAACACATTCCATTTATATTCAATAAAAAGCTTTCCAAAAGAATTATGCACGTGTATATTGCTTGACTGAACAATTCACTAACCTCAGTAGCATTTCCACTCTGCCAAACTTCCAGTTGCTTCTCTAGTTCTCGTCTTAGCTCTTCAGGATCCTTAACAATGCACTTAAAATAACAAATTGGAATTTGAATCAAACAATATGGACAGGTATTTTAGAATGACATACTTGCTACATACATACATACATACATACATACATACATACATACATAAAAAGGTAAAGGGACCCCTGACCATTAGGTCCAGTCGTGACCGACTCTGGGGCTGCAGCGCTCATCTTGCTTAATTGGCTGAGGGAGCCGGCGTACAGCTTCCGGGTCATGTGGCCAGCATGACTAAGCCGCTTCTGGTGAACCAGAGCAGTGCATGGAAACGCCGTTTACCTTCCCACCGGAGCGGTACCTATTTACTGCACTTTGACGTGCTTTCGAACTGCTAGGTTGGCAGGAGCAGGGACCGAGCAACAGGAGCTCACCCCGTCACGGAGATTCTAACCGCGACCTTCTGATCAGCAAGTCCTAGGCTCTGTGGTTTAACCCACAGCGCCACCCGCATCATGAATTTTTTTAGGAGAACTTTTAGTGTTCTGGACCACTGGATAGCAACAATTAAGGAGAAATTCTAAATTTACTTTTCTACTCCTGGGGAAAATTTATGTGCATACAGCATATTACTGTACTAATCTCATCTCTGAACCACATGATCAAGCCCAAATCTGATATATCTCCTTGTATGCTGGAGGTCTGGAGGAAAACAGAGATACTCACATCCAGCGGCAAATATCTCCATGACTGGTATTTTCTAAATTTCCCCCATCCATTGAGGGAAATCTCCATGCAGATGCAAGTTTCTGCATGAATATACTGAGGTGAATCAGATTGTGCGCATGCAAAGTTACCAGAGCTGAATCTCTACAGAGAGCATGGTGCCCCCAAACTCAAGGCTTTCCAGCCCTCCAAATAAGTGATCCGTGTTGTCAAAGCTGAGAGTGTTGACTCGATTATAGACAGTCCCACCTACAGGCAGCTCACTTACACATGTATTTTGAGGCCACAAGATCTGAGATTCAACTTATCATTTTAAAAAAAGCCATCTACTTTGATGTAGGGGGAAACCTGCTTAAGTAATGTAGATCAGATGTATACCTTCCCTTCTCTAGTATCTCACAGTCATGTGATCTCCCTATCCCAGTCTCTACCATATGTATATGGAGGTCCTTCCTCAGTGGAACCTAAATATTGATTCAGAGCAAGAAACTAATTTGGCGATAAACTAAAATTACAAAAGCACTGTATCCTGGAAAGATTCACATCAATCAACACATCCTATTTTTTTGATAGCACAATTGGTAGTTTTACCTGGATGGAGGTATCCCTCAAGAACTGATGGGCAGTATGTATGGTAGAGTTTTTGTCTCTGTCCGGCTTTACTTCTGGTGGCGATTTTTCTGTTCCACGCTCTTCGTCTTCTTCAGAATTGAGGGCTTGGCTGTCCAACTCAACCTCCTCGGGTCCTATCGTTGAATAAATGACATGCTTGCTTCACACATTTTCAGGGCCATTAGCAAGCACACTACTAACCTCTGGGTTTAGGGCGGTATATAAATTCAATAAATAATAATAACTCTTTTCAGGTACTGGCCCTTCACTTGGTTACAGTGGTGTGAGGGGAAGACAAGAGGCTGCGCTTGCTGGCTCTGCCACTCCTGGGAGTAACATCTGAAGTGGAGAGCCTGCCGCAGATGCATAAACTCCACATGCATGATTAAAATCATGTATGGCACAGCAGGCTCCTTGTAGGGGACCTTGGCTCCCCGCAACATGTGAGCAGTAGGGGCAGGGTGGGCGAGTCAGAGCCAGGGAGCAAATAGTATGCCCCAAAGGGACTACAGGACTGTTTTCAATTGAAATGAAGAAATTATTCCCGAAGAAAAAAATTCTTTTAAAGATAATGAGCTGGCAATTTACCAGATTTAGCAGCACTAGGTGCCTTTAATTCTGGATTCAGTTTCTCTGCCTCTACCGTTCTAAGATCCTCATCTTTCTGAGCTTCTGTTTCCATATCTACATCTTCAGAAACTGGTTCTTCATTGTCTTCAGTGACAGGCATGGTTGTTTTCTGTTGTTCTTCACTAGCTACATCTGGTGGAAACATAGCCAAAATCAAACCAAAATCTTGCAACTCTGTGCTGTTCTCCCCTATCACCAAACTAACAGCCATCAATATTTATAAAGTTTTAACTTGACACCCGAAGCACTTGAAAAGCGGGGGGGACAACAATTCAGAGATAAATATTGTAATTTCCATAGCGTTTGAGAATGTTCAAAGTACTTCACCTGCATTATCTTACACTCTTTAAAACCTTCAGGTAGGGTCAATGTCACCATTCCCATATTGCTAATGGGGAGAAGGGAGTGATGGGGGAGAGAGAATTGTGCCTAAAGCTTCTTAGTGAGGTCATAGCAAAGGTAAACTTTAAACTGAGGATTTCCCCATTCATAGCTCTGCCTCCTACCCACCTTGCTATGACCTAGCACCTAGGTGAATGAGATGAGATGAATGAAGAATTTATGGGAACCACAATCTCCTGCAGTCTAGGCTACAAAGCTAGAAAATACCTTCGTAGGGATTTGTTTTTAAAGCTTCAACTGATTTAATGTGGAGAAATAAAACATGGCTGCCTATTAAGTTTAAAAATGAAGCCACGCAAAGCGAACTATGAGAGAGAAGCAAACGCAAGTTCCTTGAAAAATTCCTTATCTAAATCCTTTCCCCAGCGTTAAGCTATGCAAACCAAATCTAACATGTTTCATTGCTTTTACTTCAATAAAGAATGCGTGCTCATTTTCCTGTAAGCGGAGGTTTAGTGGTAAAAAGGATTTAAAATTGTCTGTCCCTCTGACATCACTGTGCGAATGCTGGCATACCATAGGTCTGTGCATCGTAGGCTTCGCTGCCTTGCTTAATGTGCTCAAAGGCATCAGCTTCTCCCATGTTTCGTTCTGGCTGAACCTGCTCCTGTTCTGCTTCGCTGCTGGATTCAACAGTTTTCAGCCGCTTGTGAACTTGTTGACTGTGATCCCCCGTTGAGCGCTCATTGTTGGCTTGGCCAGGCTTTCTCTTAAAACTCTGAAAAGTGGGCAAGTACAGCAATGAAATTTCAATGAGGTTCGGAAAAACCAAAGTCAAGACTCAGAAGCTCGGTAACTTATCACACTGCCCACTAGAACAAACCTGCAGTATCAAACCAAAATCCTATCTAGGTAAGCATTTTGTTTTCACAGCAGACAGCCAGGTGCCTGTTCAAAGCCCACAAGCAAAACATGAGTGCATTAGCAGCCTCTGAAACTGGGGGAAATATAAACATATTTAAAAAAATGCGGGAAAATTTGCATTTAAATATGAATTTCTAAATGTACTCTCTCCAAAGATGTATTTTAAAAAGCAGCTGGGAACTGCTTAAGAGCATTTGGGATGTACTACAGCTGCTGAGTAATTTCTGATCCAGGCATTAGTCCAGGAGGTGCAGAAAAGGTCATATAAAAAAGCTAGCTCACAATTTCTGTAATCTATGAAAGAATAAAAGACCTGTGTATTTTTCCTGCTCTGTTTCCGACTAGCCAGTCGTGCCATTAACTCAGATTCATGTCCTTCTGACTGATCTGCATCAGCAGCTCCAGTTCCATGTTCCTGAAGAAAGACAGACAAACCACCAAAGTTAAGTCTTCTGCTAAAACGTAGAACACACAGTTCCACACTCATCTGAGAATAATGCAGTGTCTTCAAAACACAGAAGCATACCCGACTGCGCTTCTAAGAAGAAGCCTGTGTGTAAATTCTGACACTGCAGAAAACCCCAAGGCTAGTTAGTGAAACATGGTCAATATGCTTCGACCACAGGGTTGGAAAAAATCCTTGGGGACAGAAGCAGGTAACAGAAGGGAGGAGAGGCGATTTCTGCCCATTTCCTTCTCCCCGCCGCACATGCCTTGCAGTTCCCAGCACCCCAAATATTAGTGCTGTAGATTCAGGGGACCTTCCAGGACAGTGTGGAAGTTGATATAGGGGGTAGTAGCTCTGTTCCTGGGTGAGGAACCCTGGAGGTAGGTGTACTATATGAAGTTTAGTTGAAGGACTCTGGCCTGAGTGGCAGGAAGAGTCAATGCACTCTTGGACACCTCTTGCACACCAGAGCCTGGGAAGGTAGCGTGGCAGATGCAAAGGGAAGGGTGAATCAACAAATGCTGCCTCCCTGCTTGCACTTAGGGTCACAGACTGCTCAGGGTGTATGGCCATCACATATATTGTTCTCCTTTAGTATGAGACTGCCCCAATGGGATCTGTGATTTGTGCACACGATTAACAACTGAGGGAATCGAGTAGCAGAAAACAGTGGCTGCTGGCCCTGTGTGTTGTAGTCATATATATGAGCATCTCTTACGTCCATTTAAGCATACAGAATTAGCTTCTGGCTTAAGCAGTCCAGCTACTGAGATTTATTGGGGGCGGGGCGAGAGGAGGGAGACAGTCGTGTGCCTCAAAAGCCTTGTATTTACCCAGAGAGGAAAAATCAGCAGCAGTGAGACAAGCCTGAAAGTTAAGTGCTTTAGAAGTTTCCCCCCCTCCAAAGTATGTTCCGCATAATACAAAAGGTACTGTGGGATTTTCCCTGCTTCACCTCTTTCGCCTGGTCCTTTTCAGAAGCAGTTCCAGCCAGCTCCACAGCCGTGTCGCTCTGCAGGTTCTCCTCTCCTGCCTGCCCATAAGTTTCATGTTCCATTCTCTCAATAGCATCAGGCAGCTCCTCGTCCTTGTCAGGGTTATTGATATCCTCCTCTTCCTAAAGCAATTCAGATGAAGACATCAGTATGGGCATTCGACAGGTGTGATGGGAGGGAGGGCCAGAAATGGTTTTGTACTACAGGAGATCTATTTGCTGTCCAAGAAAACCACAGCGCTACTACTACCATTTACTGGAATTTTAGCCTTAAAACTGTATACTATCTCTACATACACTAAGGTGCTGAGACTAAGATGTGTTTTTCACATGCCTCCATGCAGGGGAACTCAAGGAGGCCATTTACTGTTTTTTATTAATAAAAGAATAAGCATAACCTGAGGATTAAGGCCTTGGTCAGGGATGCCCTTTTCTCCCTCTTTCTCAGAAGATTCACTCAGGTCTTCTGTTGGCTCCTCTGCTTCTTCCTCCATATTTGCATCAGGATGCCCTGTGCTTTCCTCATCCTTTGTTTCTTCTTCCTCCATTTTATCTTCTCCTTCACCTGTCTCTTCAGAGGACTCTTTCTCAGCTTGCTCAGGATCCTGGCCATCCTCTCCTGTCTCTTCAGAATCCTTAATTTCTTTTTCGTCTACATCCATTGTCTTCTCCTCAATCTCAAAAGGATTTTCTCCTAATGCAACGCAAAACACACACCTTTCAGAAGGAAGGCAGAATTCAGTTTTTTCTCTTACCAACTCCTGGGCAGGTAGGAACAGAGAGGAAGATTTACTAAGATTCCTAGATAATCCTTAAAAATGAAAAGGTAAGGTACATTTAACTTGAAACTTTCCCTTGGTACAAGCATAGATTGTCAATATGTCAACGTACTGCAGTAATGGAAGTGCTGATATTATGTATTTCCAATGCCCAACTCTCTATATGGTATCAATCATGCAAACAATACACTACTTGAAATAGGCGAAACATTTGTTATATACACATATCAACATTTGTGGTACTGAACACCCTAAAATATGAAGAACACATACAAACACAGAGAAAAATGGCAGATATGCCCCATGAAACCAGAATTAGCCCACTGCTCCTTGGTCTATGCCCCTGATGTGCATCTTACCACATTGTACAGTGTTTCAGTCCTGCAAATACAAGTGTGAGCTGGACCTAGGGGCCACTAAACAATATCATGAGAATCTCTCTTTCAAACTGTGTGCCCCTAATTGGAATAGGAGAGGATCAGAAGATGACGGATACTTGAGACTAGAGAGCTACGGAAACCAACACTGATATAAATGGCCCAGGCACCTCAGGAGGTGGGACAAAACTGGTAAGACTCTTCCTAACTTTCGAGGACAATCAGCCTACTCCAAACCTGTGTGGAAAAGGAAACAGCCTCCCTACTACATGGAACTGGCTGAATTCCTTCCTGAAAGCAAACACAATCAGATGCAGCAATTAATTCACAAACTTCCAATGGTTATAAGCACGAATGATCAAAATTATGACATCAATCCTTATTTTCCCCAAACAACAGGGACGACCCTTGTCTGGAATCAGATTAAGGCTCTGTACCTCCACCCAGTCCCCAATTATAGCTAGACACTCAAGAGGCACCTGCTGATAAAGGAACACCTTGTGAGCCATACCTCCTTCTTCTTCCTTGTCCTCGTCATCTTTCTCTCCGTTCTCTAGGTTCAGGTCCTGAGGAAGATCCAATGCCTCAGCTTCAGGCTGTTTCTCTTGATTTCCATGATAAGGGTCTACCTCGTTCTCATCATATTCACGCTGTTAAACAGAAAGTAGTGACACATCATACAAGGAATGGAGGCAGGAAGTTGGGGGGGGGGAGGGCAGGGGGGGAACCTGTTGAGAGCCATAGTAAAGTAACTCTTGAAGTTATCTTTAGATGAAGCCCCAACAGAAAGGATGCCAAACTTCATTAAAGAGGCCTAGTTTCCTAGAATAATATTATTTATTTATACCCCACCCTCCCCAGCCAAAACCAGGCTCAGAGTGGCTAACATCAAATGTTAACATTAACATAAAATCAGGCAATCAATTAAAATACATCCTAAAATCAGATCAGGATCAGAATAAAATCCAATCAGGTGGTAACCCGCAGATTAGGTTTAGGGACCTTAAATACGCACCAGTTAATTAATTAATTAATTAATTAATAATAATTTATTATTTATACCCCACCCATCTAGCTGGGTTTCCCCAGCCACTCTGAGCGGCTTCCAACAAAAGATTAAAAATACATTAAAACATCAGTCATTAAAAACTTCCCTAAACAGAGTTCCCTTCTAAATATCAGATAGTAGTTGTTGTTTTTTTACATCTGATGGGAGGGTGTTCTGCAGGGCGGGCGCCACTACTGAGAAGGCCCTCTGCCTGGTTCCCTGTAACTTCGCTTCTTGCAGTGAGGGAACCGCCAGAAGGCCCTCGGCACTGGACCTCAGTGTCTGGGTTGAACAATGGGGGTGGAGACACTCCTTCAGGTATACTGGGCCGAGGCCATTTAGGGCTTTAAAAGAATGAAAGCCACAAAGACAATGGGACCACAAACTATTTAAGAAGGAGCAGGTGTTATTCTTGGAAATAGCAATACATAAAAACCCATTGGAAACGCATGTTGCTCAAGTTCAGTTAAAATAAACGGTAGTTATATAAACGTAGCTTTCTGCAGCAAACTTGCTCTCATTACCTCATCTATTTGCTCATGGACTTTCTCTTTGGGTTCACCACCATCTGGTTGATTCTCTTCTTCTTCGTCTTTGGGAGATTTCTTATCATTTTTGTTGTCAACGTCCGTGTTGTCATCTTTTGCCACAAGTTCTGAATCGCCCTAAGTTGTTCAAGGAAAACAGCCATGGAACCATTTCATTGTACATCCTGCTACCATTGGTGTATATACAATTCTGTTGGGTCTGTTACAGTCAAGCCACAGGGAACATTCAACACGTTTTGAGACAAATGGCTACTTTATCAAAACACTCTACTTATTACACTAAAGGCGACGGCACACTAACAGCTTTGTGTGTGTGTAAGCCCAGGGCATTTCCCACAGCAAACGTGCAAAGGGTGGATGATAAACACATGACTGTGTACATTTGCCTGGAAGCTTAATCATAGCAGGGTTCTCAGACAGGTGCACGCAGCTGTTTAAATTACCTGCATAATGTTATGCGTGTATAACCTTGTGCGTTTTCTCTAAGTCAGGGATAGTCAATGTGGGGCCCTCCAGATATAGCTGGGCTGCAACTTCCATCATTCCTGACCATTGGCTACATTGGTTGGGGCTGATGGGAGTTCCGAGTCCAATGACATCTGAAGGGCAACATCCTAGCTACCAGTCTACTTGAGGAAACATGGTTGCACATTTTGGATCCCAAAATATATTAGACAACAGTTGTTTTACAGGAATTGTGTATTATGAAGATTGAGTAGGCGTTTTATCTGTTCCTTGTCACTCTATGGATGGATATCCAATTAAAAACCAACAACCCCTAAGGTCGCCATTTCCTTTCATAGGAAAGCAGATGCCTAAAACTAGGGATGCAACATAAAAGGCTCTGGATTTGGTAGCCCCTGTTGATATTTACACCTTGAGAAGTGGACGATTTTGAAGCACTGCCTCCTCAGCCACTCTCTGTGGGTGGCAAGTTCCATATGGAGAGAGGCATCTTCAAAAAAAGGTAGACAGCAGGCTAGCTTACTCCTTGCTGATTTTATGAAATCCAAGCCAGGCTTCTCAATAATCCCATTCTAAAAAGGGAGTCTCACAAAAAATTGAGACACTAATCTCTGTATTGTATTTCATATACTGTACCATGCAATTAAAAAGTTGTACAATACTTCCTCCTTGGAGCACACTTTTATTTATGTTTTCACCTCATCCATTCCTGGTCCCGTTTCTGTTATATTATCATCCTCATTATCACTCTCATCATCTTCCTCATCATCGTTGTCATCTCCCCAAAGCCTCTCATCCAATTTGTCAGCTTCAGCATCTCCGAGATTTCCCATCTGTTTGTCTAACTCTTCGTCAGATTTGTCGTCTTCTTCTGTATAAGGCAACACAGCTCGTTTTGCATCATCCTCTTTATAAGGTACTAGAACTCAGTGCATAAGGGACACATGGCCTTTCACAAACTTTCAAGATGAACACCACAAGCATGGTGACATCACAGGTTAGCAATGCACACGTTCTGCTGGACTAGGGTGACAGACTAAAACCATTCAGCCACTCTGCATCAAACAGAGGACACCTACAGGAGTACAGTAAGCCTGCAACTTACGTGCATTTAACTTGCTCACATTCAGCTTCATTCACCTGGCAATAATTATTATTTTTAAGTAAAAAGTGGGCAGAAAGGGGGTGGGTATCCAGGAAAAGAGACTCTGGCAATCCCACCCGCCATTGAACCCAATGTGTTTTGACTATATGTGATTTTGGGTTTAGATGCAATCCCCAGAATGTAACCTCTGTGTAAGTTGAGGGCTTACTGTACAAGAAGTGTCTCTCCTGAAATTGTTTCAACACATTTGGCGAAACAAGGGAAAAGTTTATAAGAAATAAGAATTATGAACATTTGAACAGAATGTATATTCTTGTATATTCTTATTCAGATTTCTCCATGGGGCTGTCACAGTTTGAAATTAACAGTAATGTCATGAAAAGTTTTTGGTAAGATTCCCCCATTGCTCGCCCAATTGTTCTATCCCACTTAGAATAACACACTACACACAGACATGCTATAGCTGGACTTCTGCTGCATTTAGAAATGTTGCAATTAAGGGTTTTCCTAATTTATAAGTTATAGATGCTTCCCACTCCAATTACAGTCATTAATCAGGAAGAGCTCCTAACCACACAAGCCACACAAGGATTAATTTAATAAGAGAGCAGCAACATTACCATTTTCACAAATACTGAACTCTGCCAGATTTTGCCACAGAAGGACATCAAGCTGCTGGAATCACACTTAACGTTAATTCTGCACAAGTACTTCCATTGCATGTCAATGTTCGCACAAAAAGCCCACAAAGAAAATGTTTAGCGTTCCCACCTATATCGGCATATAAGAGGACAGACACGCGAAACCTACAATTGTCATAGTACAAGCCACATACCTTGGTTTTCTTGCTCCCCGTCGTAGGTTTTTCCTTCAAAATCATCTGACATTTCAATTGCATTGTCCTCTCCTTCAATACCTGGTTTGGATTCTGGGTCTTCATCCTCCTTTTCTTGACCCTTCTGGTAAGTATCTTCTACCTGAGATATTTAACCAAAGATTATTCCAACTTTTAATGTTAATGAAGCATTAGTTTCATCCCTACCATTATCTCAGCAACACAGTTTTATTACTGAATAAAATCTAACTGCTCAACCCCAGCAGGACAGAACTGTTTTAAGAATCCAAGGCATTTTTCTTATTCTTTAGGAGTAAGCAGCAGATGGCTTGGAGGGGGACAATGAAAGTTACTATGAAACCTATTAAACTATATGAAAATAACAGCAGAGTCCAACCCCCAGATGAGAAATTCTGAATTCGGAGGAACTTGGGGCTTTCTTGGCTGACTTTCAGCTAGACTGTAACGATGTCAGTGCAATTCCCTCACCCCTACTCAGCCAGACAATCTTAAACCAGCCTAAGTCCTGAAAAGGGGCATTCCAGGGGAGTGGTGGGACAGGACAAGGAGAGACTTATAGCTATTCCAACGTCTGTTCAGTTAGGTCATGTGACCTAGGGCCTAATCCTCAAAACTCAAGCCGATAATTGCCTGCCAATACAGCCAACAGTAGCCACTCCTGAACAGGGTGTGGAATGGGGTTACTTACACTGGTGAAATTAACATTGGCTTCCTATAGTTAAGATCGTGCTTTAACTTATTTATGAACAGATTCATGGCTACTCTGGAGCCGCTGCCTCAAATCCCACTTGGCACGTACCTGGTCTTCGCTTTCTATCTTGTCACTCACATCCTTTTTGCCTTCCCCTTCTCCAATCCCACCTCCTTCGTAATCATGGAATTCTGTTCCTCCTTCTCCTCCAGCATCTTCCATTAGCTCTTTTGGTAAACAAAACCCCTGATAATAATAATAATAAGTTGAAACATTTTGGAAAGATTTTAGCACTCATCAAAACAATTAAGCTTCCAAAGGACAGATTATACACAGACTTGTATCTATCTATACATGCACGCACACAAATAAAGTACTATGGAGCCAAAGATAAAGAGGTCATTCAACACACTGGCGAGCATCTTGCTTCTGCTGTGGCTTTCTTTAAACAAGCTTTATTCACAACTCCAGATATCTCAGAATTCTATCCCCTTTCCCAAATCCACTGATATGGCAAACTAGAATTTCTTACCTTCCGGGCCAGTTCTGTAAATATGTTAGCTAGAACAGAGAGCAATTTCCCAGTGCTCCTATGTGTAGCCAAGGTAACGGTGAGGTAGAAGAGGATGATATTGGAATATTTGTAAAGTATTGGCATTAGACGCACCAGTAAGTGGCAGGATTGATTGAAAAGCTGTGGACACAAAATAAATCCAATGTTCATTAAAAATATAGGGGCTTCCCCCCCCCCTCCAAGACAAAACGAGAAGTTTCTAAGTGACCTGACAATTACCCTCTGCTATTTTGCCTTTTACAGAAAGTCTAGAAATTCACGTTCAAAGCCTCCTCCAGCTGGACCAAGCCTCAATGAATAGCAGGGACATTTCGACAGATGGATTTTACCTTGCACTTGTATTCAGTGTAATCCTCGCCATAGGATTTTAGTCGCTCCAGGAGTTCTGAAATAACCGAAATGATTTTCTGCACGTGCAGAGAATTCACATCTGCACAGATGTCTTCATCCAAGAGTTTAGTTAAATGCCCTGCCTTGAGCCTCTCAACCAAGGATTCTTCCCCTTGAGTAAGAAAAGGGAAAAGGGAAAAGACTGAAGACTCAATTCATCCCTAATCAGAAAAGGTTTGGGTAAACATTTTTACCCAGTGAAAATGTTGCCTTTGTATAGTAGGCTAGTTTCTACACACACTTCCATCTTTCATCCAGGCACGAAAAAGGCCTTATCAGAGTTCAAGGACATATTCAAGCCAGGCAAAACAATTCAAGGAAAGTATGAAGCAGGGCTGGTGAGGGCCTGGGGAGAGGGTGTGTGGCTGGGAAGGGGTTGTAGTGTGGGCTCAACAGAGAGGCCTGGAGGTGCACATTTGATCCCCATGCCTAAGGTTCCCCACTCCTGCCCTAGAGCACCACAGCGTGTTGCAGGATCCAGGAGGAACCAGATGCCCAAGAGAACTGTACTGATTGCCCTTCACAGACAAGGGGCCTTGGCACTATTGCCAGTTCTCTCCACCCTCCAGTGTGGTGTAGTGGCTAGAGTTACTGGGTGACCATGGGCTTGCCACAGTCTCTCAGCCCAACTTACCTCACAAGGCTGATGTGAGGATAATAACGAGAAGGAGGAGAACCATGTATGCCACCTTGAGCTCCATGGAGCAAAGGTGGGATATAAATGCAGTAAATAACAGATTAATAAAATCTATCAGAGCATTGAAGAATCCTCTGAATTCCACAAGCCTCTTGGGTGTGTGGGTGTGGGTGCATTCAGGAGGAGGCGGCTATAGCAAGTCCAAATTTCACAATTTCACCGTGGCAATCATATTTAGAACATCCACCTCTGCCCCTGAAACAAAGACCTAATTTGCCAGGATATATGTTGTGTTCAGTTACACACACACACACACACACACACACACACACACATTTCTGAAAGTATAAAGAGTGCTTCAGAGAAAAGGACAAAAGTTAAGACTCACCATCCTCCTTCTGGGAGGTGTCGTCTTCTTTTACCTTTTTCCTTTCTACCAAACACTGAATTGCACCCAGGATAGCTTGGATTGCAAGCTCTACTTGTTCTGAGTAGAGTTCTACAAATCCATCATCTGACTTCTGGTTCCCTTTGGAAATACAGGAGAAATGTTAGTGGGGAAGACATCAGATTTCGAAAGCAGCAACCACTTTGATTGAGGGTTTTGTTTTGTTTTTGCAATCAAGTGGTGCATAATAAATTTTATGAAATAAATAAATTATACGACACAAACAAATTGCAGTTCTAAGCCACAATAACAAATTCAACTTTAACAAGAAAGGCATAGTGCTCAAAAACCTGAAATAAGGATAACTATTAAGACTTTGATATGATGGCTGGGCTTTATAAAACTAGTGTCTCCCCAATGTTAAAACCTGGAGAATTCCCAGTTCCTCGCCTAATTTAAAATTCGAGATACTCCATTACTCCAAGAGGTATATATGCTTTGCCTCAGTTATCTCACACTGCCTTGCAAGTGGAAGATAGTGCAAATAATAGTGCCTCTTAGCTTCTCACCAGCCATTGGCCCAATCAGGGCTCAGAAATGAGACTGAATTTTCAGGCAGTGCTGCTGCTAGGATTTTCCCCAAGTCAAGTCAGGTCAAATCAATGAATCCTTAATCCCCTTGCAATGTTGCCACTGCTATACTTATTCCAGCTCATTTCATAATGCATTAGCAAGACTCGGCTAAAGACATGCAGCAGCATGAAAACAAATGTCCAACTTTTAATGAGAAAACAAGCTTTGTAGCATCAGATACTAGGAACAGAGGTCCCAGGAAGTATCCAACAAAACTAGCAAGAAATAAACAAAACGCCAACTCCCACCAAAGTATAGCTGCTAGGATTTTGACATGCTACATTAAACAAAACGTTGAACATTATTGTGAATGCTTCAATACTCTCTGCACACTTACATAGGACTGCCTCTTTGAACTCTGCAAGATTTGGTTCTCAGTAAGCATGCTTAGGATCCTAACAAAATTATGATCTAATTTTACTGCCCTTAGTCACAGATGCAAATATCCAAAGGAGATAACAGAATAATACTTAGATCAACTGCTTTACTGGTTGAAAGATTAAAAGGAACATGTCTTTACCATTGCAGTGTGAAATTGAACTGAAGAGCTGTGTCTTCCAAATGGCAAAGTCATCCACACTTCTATTAATTTCTCCTTGGATGTACACAAGACTTCTGATTAACGCCATCCGCGTTGAAACTTGATTGGTTTCCATCTCAGGTAGGACAAAGAAAGACTCTATATCTTGTAGCTGGGTTGAAACCTTCAGCAAACATTCTATTCCTGAAGAGCACACTTCAAAGCTTTTCCTGGAAGACAAAAGCAATCACAGCTCACTTTAACGAGCCACCTTTTAGCCTGCACATTTGCTTTTGAGAAAGAGTGGGTCTGGGGTTAACACAAAACATCGCTTCTGTTGGACTTACTGTTAATCAGAAAAACAAGCTAAGACTCAATTGTGATACTAAAAACATAACATCTATGGTTTTACCAGAAGGTTTGGAAGTTGTCTTACATGAATGGAAAAGGAAATTCAGCTTGCATAAGGTAGCCCTGCAGATTTCCTTCAGTTTCTTTAGCCTGTACCCCCACCCTTAAAAAATATTCTATGATACAAAGAGGCACTACACTGTTTAAACCACACACTTTACTGGAAGCTGCAGATTTAATCTATAGTGTTTACAATATAGTAAGCTTTGTTATTTTTTGATTCTGTACAAGTCTTATGCAAGTTGGAGGATGGATGGCGGCTAACAAATTGAGGTTGAATCCTGACAAGACAGAAGTACTGTTTTTGGGGAAAGGAGGCGAGCACGTGTAGAGAACTCCCTGATCCTGAATGGGGTAACTGTGCCCCTGAAGGACCAGGTGCGCAGCTGGGAGTCATTTTGGACTCACAGCTGTCCATGGAGGCACAGGTCAATTCTGTGTCCAGGGCAGCTGTTTACCAGCTCCATCTGGTACGCAGGCTGAGACCCTATCTGCCCACGGATTGTCTCGTCAGAGTGGTGCATGCTCTAGTTATCTCTCGCTTGGACTACTGCAATGCACTCTACGTGGGGCTACCTTTGAAGGTGACCCGGAAACTACAACTAATCCAGAATGCGGCAGCTAGACTGGTGACTGGGAGTGGCCGCCGGGACCACATAACACTGGTCTTGAAAGACCTACACTGGCTCCCAGTGCATTTCCGAGCACATTTCAAAGTGTTGGTGCGGACCTTTAAAGCCCTAAATGGCCTCGGTCCAGTATACATGAGGGAACGTCTCCACCCCCATCGTTCTGCCTGGACACTGAGGTCCAGGGCCGAGGGCCTTCTGGCAGTTTCCTCACTGCGAGAAGCCAAGTTACAGGGAACCAGGCAGAGGGCCTTCTCAGTAGTGGCACCCACCCTGTGGAATGCCCTCCCACCAGATGTCAAAGAGAAAAACAACCACCAGACTTTTAGAAGACATCTGAAGGCAGCCCTGTTTAGGGAAGCTTTTAATGTTTAATAGACCATTGTATTTTAATATTTTGTTGGAAGCTGCCCAGAGTGGCTGGGGAAACCAGGCAGGGTATAAATAATAAATTTTTATTATATTATTATACGTGTTACTTATTGAGCATTTCAGTTAATTCAAATTATATTAAAATACAAATGTAAAAGAAAAGAAGAGTTTTGGATTTGATATCCCGCCTTTCACTCCCTTTAAGGAGTCTCAAAGCGGCTAACATTCTCCTTTTCCTTCCTCCCCCACAACAAACACTCTGTGAGGTGAGTGGGCCTGAGAGACTTCAGAGAAGTGTGACTAGCCCAAGGTCACCCAGCAGCTGCATGTGGAGGAGCGGAGACGCAAACCCGGTTCACCGGATTATGAGACTACCGCTCTTAACCACTACACCACACTGGCTCTTGGAGGTTATTGGATTGTTGCTTTTATTTTGATTATGTATTTTGTGGTTTTATATTTTGATTTTATTCTGTGAACTGCCCTGAAACCTCTGGGTATATAAATTCTAATGATGATGATGATGATGATGATAATAATAATAATAATAATAATAATAATAATAAAAAATACAGAAATAAGACATAAGCATTAGATGGTAGGTGAGAAGAGTCCCTAACTGGCCTAACAGTTGTCAGTTTCCAAGAATTATTTAGTCCAATGAAGTTTATTATTTGTTTAGGAATACCAGTTTATAGTCTCTGCAAATTACTAGAATTTCTCAACTCACAGTGGCCTAATTCATATATAATGCTGAAGCACAGTTAATGTTTTTGATTATGTCCTCTGAAATGCAAGGGGTGTATCACCCAGTCAAGGAGTACTAAGCTTCCTCTGTGCACTTCCTCCAAAAGTGAAGGCATAACTCTCCCCCAAGGCACTTAAGCTTAGATACAACATCTGTCTTGATATTCGGCAGTGTAGAGGACTGTTTCGTGCCTCCATGGCTGGGCCACCAACTTCTGCAGTGCCAATCATTTATTTGGGATATAGTGGGGGCTGACTGCAGGCCCCATTTTGAACAATGCTGTCAATAAATTCACAGTCTTACAGATTAGGGTGCATGAAGGCTGCAGGAGTGAAACCGTTTTCTCCCCATAAAATACTATGTACCTTACTTACCAGGAATGGAAAAGTGTCTCACAAGACAGTTGTCTGATTCTATCCACATCTGATTTTACTGCCTTAACCTCCAGCAGCATCTCTTTCACGTCTGAAATCAGCTTCTGAAACAACGGGTCGTGCTTTCGCATCTTGCATCCAGCGGGCAGCTGATCTGCAGCTATGGGAGTGGAATATTGTAGCTCTGGAGGGTTAAAACCAGGCATGGACTTCAGAACACAAGGGGAATTCAGTTCAGTTGCTTCAGTCTCTGCTCTGGAAGCATTCAAGGACTGGCCTTTTGGACAGCACTCCATAAACCAGGACAGCTGCTCCAGGACCACCACACACTGCATTGAAAGGTATTGCAGTCTATCGGTCCACTGTTGAACACCGTCTTGAGGAGGAAACGCCACTTCATATTCACAGGCAGGGTTTAACCGGGCATCAATCTCCTGCACGCAGCTCAGAAGGTTCCTGTAGGAGATTCACAAGGTTAAGAGATATGCTTATAATAAAATACTATCGGTACACCTCAGTCAGTATACAGTGGATCACAGCAATTTCCAAACGCTGCAGCTTTTACGGAAAGTTTATTTATTTATCTGGCAATGCCTCTTCCTTGTATGAACAGAGGATAGAGAATGTGTGTAGAAATGTACTGAGGGTTTACGTTTTGCACTATTATTGAAGTATACAGTCTGCCTCTCTCTTTTTTTGAGTCAGAATGCTTTCCTTTCTCAAATGAGCTAAAGAAGTACGCAGAAAACCAAAGTCCAAATACCTCAGGATAATCCACTGCTCAGTCAAGGCAGTGAGGGAGCTCCTTTGCTTGACAAGCATCTTCATAAGGTGTGCTGTGAATCCTTTGCATCGCTCAACGGTGCCCAGTCCAATTTCCTGCAGTGTAACAAGGTAGCACTTTTCACTCCTGTGTAATGGTTGCCATAATAATGTGCCCCCCTGCCCCACTGCTACTAGGCAAATGCATGGAACTCTGCCTACGCCTTGACAATGAAAGATGCATGGAATGCGCACAAAACTACTGTGCAGCCCACTCTAACATTATGCTTGTTCACTCAAAACTAACTTCCACTATATTCAAAGGTGCTTATGCCCAGGTAAATGTGCACTGGATTACAGGTTTACGACGTTCGAAAACCGAAATGTTCATCAACAGAGACATTCGAAAACCAAGGTATCACTCTATATGAAATTGGAAAGTGAACCTGACTCAATCCTACAATTTAGTGACTTGCCAAGGATTTCTGAATATGTCAAGATTTGCAACTGGGTACATTTGAAAAGAAATATGATACATAAGTGACAAGTAGATTTACTGGTAGTTTACCTCTATTTATCTGCTCAACAACTACAATGTAGGCAGGTATAAACATGACTGAGAAAAAAACTATGTTGATTCAGAATAAAAAGCCAAATGTTTAGATGATGAATGATCCTGTCTTGCTTATTCAAAGCTTTTAAAAGGAGAAGATTTGAAAGAAATCTCTAGTACTGAAGCTACTGTTTACCTTTGAAGGTGCCAATAATGCTGTCTGAAGCCCACAGTGGCGTGCGAGAGACTGATAGAAGTATTTCTGGCAACCATCCCAGGACGAAGAGATCTCAGAGAGCAACCTGGAAAGCGTAAGACTTTTGTTCATCCGAGACAAAAATAAATAAATAAGCAATTTCAAAGCCTTTCTACGACCACACAAACACAAAATGTGCATCAGTTCAGCTTACCCATGCTTTTAGGCAGTCTTAACCAGCTTTACACTGCCTGCTTAAGGTATCAGTTTGGTAACTGATACTCCCGACGCTGTAATGCGTTTTTACTTAAGACAATATCCGGATGTTTCTGCTCTGCTGGTTCCAGAAAATATCACGTTACACAATTTGCAAGTCGCTCCTTAAAATGAAAACCGAACGAACCAAGGGCCAAACTAGATTCACTATTTGTCACCTTTGCAGAGCTGATTTTCCTTTGCAGCTGGTGGGAGGGAGGGCTCAAAGATGGAGGGATGTATTTGTCCTCCACCCCATGGTCCTGATCAGAATCGGGATCCCCTCTATGTCTGCTGTTTGCAAGGGGAAGAAAGCAGCCACTGGCACAAATGGCGACTTCTCTCCCACTACTAACAGGAGGGAAGCCACAACTCTTAACAGGGCTAAATGGTTCAAGTCTCCCACACAACAGTTACTTTTCTATTTCTTTAGGTTTTTAGGATAACCTAATTTATTTGCATCATTGTTGTGCAATGTTATGTGCATTGATTTTTTTCGTCCTTAATAATTCTGATTATTTATAAAGGTTTCTAATAGGTGCATAACAAATATTGTGCATCTGTTATGTTGTGAGCTACTTTGGGCACAATTTCTGTGGGAAAGTGGCATACCAATAAACAGACGAGGTAACGGTAATATTGGATTGAAAAACCCCAATTAGATACTTTTGGAGGTCAAAACTGTAGCTGCGGAATCAGAAAATACATACGTTGCGTCTAGCTTCTGTGTGCAGTTAACCAAGGCCAATGCACTGCTCAGATCCAATGGGTGAAGGAAAAGCAGGTCCTGGGAAGTTTTTGAACGAGACCAAGCAAGGCCTTTGCGATAGGACAACCCTGGGAAGATATTGAAAATACATTTAACTTTAATTTTTCTTTTTGAAATAAACAACACGGCAGTTCTTTTTAGTGAGTCCATTCAGACATGCCTTTTCCTCTCCAACACCTAAGTGATGATGGCTGATACAGATGATTCTGAGAATTTAGTTTTAGTGGTTGAAAGGAGCAGAGAAAACAAGCGGCTATAACTAACCAGCAGGAATTGCTTTCAGAGCCAGTGTGGAGACCAGGATTCAGATCCCCGCTGGGCCACAAAGCTCACCAGGGGACCTTAGGCCAGGCACTGCCTCTCAGCCTAACCTACCTCACAGGGTTCTTCTGAGTATTAAATGAAGAGGGTGGGGGTGGGGGACCACGTATGCCACCTTGAGCTCCTTAGATAGAAAGGTGGGATAATAAATGTAATAAATAAATAATGAAAAGGCTCTGGACCCTATCCTTTCTGTGTGCATGGCTACAAAGCTGTGCATTAGAGTGTGTGTGTGTCAAGAGCAATACAGTAAAAATTCATTCCACATTTCCAATTAGTATTCATTCTAACCCAATTGTACTACCTACCTCCCAGCTATTATCATTTGGTGCACTATACATGTGCCTATGGAGGTAAATCATGCGCAGTGCCAAACACACTCACATGGCATTTTGCTAGTTTGAGGAGTGGGAGTGGGGGTGACTACTGCTTATTTTTGTTCGTTGTCTCCAAAGAATAGCAGTTCCAGCTCCTCTTACCTGTATTAGCCAGGTTTTTAAAGAGCTCTGTTAGGGCCCTCTGCTTCTGCACGAGTAAATGTTTGGCCTCGGACTTCTGCTTTTCCTTGTCTGCAGCTGGATTTACAGACATATGCTGCAGCTCATGGGAAGAGGAAATTACGTCACCTGTAAAAAAGGAGGAGCGCAGCAGAAAGCAATCTGTCAATTTCAGCACGTCCACTCCAACCCAGCAATTCTTAAGAAAAACAAATTACCTCCCTGTTGAATGTTACTTTGTAATAAAAGTTTTACCTGTGAAATTGTCAAGGCTCTCCACCAGATCCAAGAACGAGTTGTTCTTCACTAGAGATGTACATATCTTCTCCATCCGCTTCGTAAGTTTGGGTAAGCGGCCCTGAAGGGACTCTGGGTGAAAAATGTCTCCCTGGATATCCTCTAAGTGAGCAGCCTGCGGGGGAAATGTTCACAACAGGCAAAAGTCCAGGTGACTGAAATCCTTGTGCTTCTGGTAAGACTTACGGGACCTATCAGTACCAACTAGCCTAGAGAGTGAAGAATGGGACTTCAAACCTAACGGAGGGTAGCCATTGGGCCCTTTGGTCAGCTTCCCAAGGCATCTGGCTGGTCACTACTGAAGAAGGAAATGCTGGCTTACAAATACCTGCGGTCTTGGCCTATAATAACAGCCATATTACTGGGTCACTGGGTACTTACTGTGAGATGACAGAAGTCAGCCACAGAGGGTTATGTCGCATCCTACTAGCCTAGACAGGAAAATTCTATTGCAAACTTGAATGCAGCCACACCCCCTTCCAGGAGCTTCTCCAGTTCCCGTTTCACAGAGAAGCTTGAAAGGATGTCCCTGGAAGCCTTGGAGTCCTAACTGATAAGTATAAAAAAATAAAAAAATAGCAACCAGGACTTTGTCACCTTTCCAGTTATGCAGATAAAAGACAGGTGAATAAGGCAGAGAGAGGCAATGCAGCCATAAGCAGCCTAAGAATGCATGTAGGGCGTGGTCCTCTCACTCATCAGAGAAAGAACCTTCTCAGAAAGTACCCAATGACCAGAGAAGAAAGCAGTCTGCAGAACCCTCTGTAAGAAGGCTGCCTCTATTTTGTAATCTTGGGCTGCCCTGAAGAGAGGGAGAAAAAAAGAAGTGCGAGCTCGGAGGTAGGGGAAAAGTCAAAGCACAGGATGGAGGAGAAAGGACTTCTGCTAGTCTCGATAAGCAAAATAAACTTGGAAAAAGGGGAGGATACAGCCTACCGATTTGCAAAAGAGTTTTCCTGTCTAGCCTAGTAGGGTGTGATGTAACCCCTCTGGGATTGGCTCCTGTGTCCATCAGGGAAAAACACACACTTGGTCACCTCTCAATGAAACACTAGGACGGCACTGAGAACAAAGTTTACGTTCCTGTTTCGCTGTTATCATTTCAAACATTTTGTCATATCACGGTTACAACTAAGAGTGTTCCAATACGCAGCAAGGGAATCCAGCACTCAGGTTAAGAATGCCTACCATTCCATCTGAACGCAAATGAGAACTCGAGGTACCTGAGCAGAATGGGACCTAGCAGTCAGTTTTTTTCTTAATATGCTGTTCAGGCTCTGAATTTTAGTTTCTTGGTTGCCCAATGTCTCTGCTTCCTGCAAAGAAGCAAGTTGCTCTTCTTTTGCTGTTTCCACCAAGGCAGAACGGCAGGGTTCATTGAGAGCAGCTTCAAATTTCTTCATAAACTTGAAAAGTGTCCTAAAACCCAGGAAAAGACAGGGATGAAAACAAGGACCATCAATATGGGTGAGCGCTCAAGCTCCACGACAACATGGTTAAAGGGGACTTAAAAAGTTAAAAATCCACTTTGAGTGTATGCATATTAAGGTATCCAATGCAGTTATGGCAAAGCAGAATATCCTCAGTCACCACTATGCTATGGGAGTGTCAAAAGAAGAGGATCCGGATACCAATATTGCATATTAGACACAAGCAAAATTTAACTCTATATTGGTAGCTAAGATTCATACTGTCAATGACAGGCTCTGTAATCTCATAGTGAACAGAATCTTGGGACAATGACTCAGGTGTATAATTTCGTTCTCCCACTACTGACTTATTTGCATTTACCCTCCCCTTAACCATTCTCAGCGTGGGGTTTAAGGAAAAAAGTAAGAGGAGAGGAAAGAGGAGAGCAGTCCCCAGAGGACATGTTTCAAGCCCCCCGTCTCTGGGCCGATAACTGATATAATCCTCCTGATGCCCAAATGCCCAATATCTCATCAACATTTCGTACTTACCTATGTGTCTTCTCCACAGACTGTTTTATAGCCCAAAAGCTGACATCATTCCACTTAGAGATTTTTACAAATTCCTGAAAAATATTCAATTCAATAAACTATGATGTTTATTTTAAACAGAATGAAGAATTGCTGAGAGGACATGTGCTTCTGGTTTGAAGAGATGTACTTAAAAAGCAGGGTAGGACCTAGCTATTTATTTGAACTAGCTTTACTTCCAACAACCAGAGAATAGTATTACACCAAGAAATCTTATTCTCACCTTCAATTCTTTTTCTATCGGATGCCGAAGTTCAGTCAGCCTGGTTTGGACACATTCTGAAAACTGCTTATAATAATTGTAGAGATTCCATAATACATTGCACAGCATGTCTGAAAAAGAGAGAACGGGTTTCATACAAAAATGCATCTTCGTTCGCACCTGAGGATTTAGGGATCTTCAAGGACATAGTAGTTCTGACTGAAACAGCAGCTCTCTTTTCTTAAATTTGTAAGTTTCAAGAGGTTGTTTTTTAAATTCTACTGTATTGCTGCCTTGTTGTTTGCTTCCCTGGGTTCCTTTAGGAGGAAGGTCAGGGTAGAAAATTAATAAATTAATAATGAAAATCTGTTCAACGCCCCTTTCCAATCAAGAGATTCCTTCAGGCAATTTTGCAAGGGGAAGACAAGCAAAGAGGTGTGGGAAAAGTTTTAATCTTCCCTTCAGTGCTTTGCATAGAATAATCTACTTTGTCTTTTGGCAAGCTACAGGGGAGAACTGGGTTGAATACACCATGCTGCAATTCTGCCAGTATCTTTCGGAGAAAACTTTCAATGTAAAATAATAATAACAACTGGAAAATTTAGCTGAGCTCTATTAAATGTTTGGAATAATAATTTAACTGTGTGCAATAAAGAAAAGAAACATAAGCTCAAAGGTAGGCAGAAGGCAGATCTGGATCTGCTGGTACATCTCCAGCTGATCCACAGTAGACTGGCTGGAGACAGAAACCCTTGGCAAACTGTTTAACAACAGCAACAAAAGCAAGCTCTCCTGCTCCCAAAGCAGGCAGCTGAGATAAAGGAAAGCTGAGCACATGCTCAGATCCACTCTGCTCTCTTTAATTCTGTGTGTGGATGCGTTCACCACCCAGGGCTACCTGGTGGAGCTAAAGTACACCCCCCCCCAAGTATGGCGTCTGGCTTGGGCCCATTTCACAGCAACCACCTACCATTTCCTTCCACCTGTGGCATCAGCAAGACATGGCAGTGGAATTCCAGCAGCATCTGAAGCCGTGTGTCAAACTCCCCCAATGTTGACCCTTCTATGAAAGCCTGCAGTGTGCCGAGCAGTGCTTTTAAATTCACATCTATCCGTTTCATGAAGTTGGGATTGTAGGGAAGAAAGGGGTGGGAGTGGGGTAGGACAAGATGGCATGTAAATTCATTTTTGACATTAAATGCAATTTGGCAGCAAACAACATCCATTATGGCCCTTTCAGAAGGAACTAACACTGACACAGGCTCTGCCTCCCTAAAATCAAGCCTTCGTGCACAATGCAATGCAGGCTGCCTTTTACCTACAGTTAAGGAACTGTAATCCAGATGCAGGAATAATTGCTCCCTCTTCCAAGCCCTCCCGTCTCCAGAGGAAACTTCCCTCTCCTGCCTTAACAGCAGTTAAAAGGAACCAGTTCCATAAGAGGAGAAAAGACAACACCATAAACACATCATATTATTCATCTAATTCTACAGTATCTTTACTAACAGTTCACTTCACATAGAGGGAAAAGGTTGTATAGAGTACACCACACAGACAATAAAGGCGTACGTCCTGCTCAGATGTGATCTTGCCTACTTCATAAAAGATGGTTTTTGGCACTGATAACAGGTGCTTGGTCTATACTGGGTTGTTTTCAACTAGAGTTGCCCACTTGGGATGTCAATCTGGTTGAAAACAAGCCAAGATTTGTGTGCCCTGTTTACAGAGCCATGGTTTCTGAAGTCAGCAGTGTTGTGGGCTAATGTGTTTTTTCACAGCTCTTGTGAACAGCAATACACAGTTGGACTGCTCAACATTTCAATAATATAGGCAGTTACAAGATTTGCCTGTTAAGTGGCTTGAGAATCAAGATGGAAGAATACTTGATTTCTCCAATATGCTACATATTGAAAGAAGCTTTAAACTTGGCTATTGGACATGTAATAGAGAATTGCGAATGCAGATATAGATCATATACCATTTGCATTTTTATCAGTTTATATCAGAAATGTGTATCCTTGAGTGTATGCACTTCTATTAACAGCATGCATTTCTTTTACCACTCTTTATCAATAGTTACCTTCAGTTTTCTTCTGTGTCTGTTCTTGCCTATATTTCTCAATCATCTGATAGATTGAAAACCAGTGTTTCATTGACTTTTCTGTGTGATGTTTCCTTGTGTTGTCCAGACTAACAGACCAACAGCTGTCAATGCAAGTGGAAAAAGAAAGACCTATTAATGAACATTAAATCTCGGACCCCTATCACCACCCACCCATGCTTGCTTTTAGATCAATGGGTACACGTTCCTTAGAAAGCAGCCCAATTTTTACGACAACTATTTTTACAATACAGGTAAGGCTGTTATTTTTGCTCTGCACTAACATCAGTTCTGAAATATGAAAACTTAAAAACATCTGCATTAGTAAATAATCAGATTTTTAAAGAAGTGAATGTAGCACATTTATTTTGCATAAGCTGCTAGGTTATCTATATTTGAAAGAACAGGGATTCTTCTTTGGCTAAGGATTGAAGAAAAATACAAAAAAACCAAACCCACAGGGATCTAGAAGGTAGGAAATAGAAGACATGCTGGAACGTAGCAAGAAGCTGTGTAGACGAATGAAACTCCACATCTCTCCCTTCAATTTCTGAGCTTGCTCCAGATGCTGTGAGCAAACCCCTGATCTGGTTTGTCCCCCCCACCCCGGTCATTTACACTTGAAAATACTCAGCACAAAGGGAACTGACAGTACGTACTTCAGTTCCAGTTTACGCCACTGGATGATCAGCTGAGTGACCAAATCCAGATGTTTCCTAAGAGAGACAGCTCGACTAGCATTCTCCTCCCAATCCTAGAAAAGGAAAAGATGCCTTTCAGACAAAAACTTAAATTATACATTTCAACGTTGATAAAAAAGTTGATTTGCTTGCCCATTATCTACACCTTTAAATTTAAAAATGCAATCACCTTCATTCAACAAATAAGTTTCCTTTATTAGTAAATTTGGTCTTTCCTATACTACTAAAAATCAGGTGTATTTCAGAAGTTTCTTAACTTCTTCTCACCTTTCTGGCTACACACAAACAACCACTTGCCCCCTGATTTCTTACCTGGGACTTGGCCAGCAGAATTTCCAAGCCATTCAGGAACTTCGAAAGGGGACTGGAGAGTGGAAAACTACGGATTCTGTCCAGTACAACCAAAAGCTGCAAAATGAAAGACAATCAGTGCTTCTGGCAGTCGCTTCCTAAAGCTTAAAACTAATCAACAACAGAACTTTTAATTTCATATTGCATTGCAAGATCTCATCTCTTCTGCTAATAGCAGATACAACGTCCATCTGTCACATATAGCTGAACATACTAACAAATTTAGGGGATTAGCAGTATGCTTGTCTCTGTGGAAGGTGCTATCCATACAAAGCCTTAACATGTAAGGAATCCTAGGTCAAAGCAAATATAAATTGAACTCTGGTTATTTTAGCTACTGCTTCAGTTCCTGAAAGTCTAGACTCTTACCTGGACAAGCGCAGGGTGGTCTGGCCATTCTTGCAATAGTGCTTTCACCTCTTTTGTGAAGTTTTCAAGAACATGTTGACACTGTTGCACATGCTGAATATTAGGATGGTGATAAAAGTCATACGGCCCTTCGTTTTGCAGGACTAGTTCTGAAGCCCCCTGTTCAAAAAGTGTATTGTGCAGTATCGTGCTAGCTAGAAGTTGGCTGCCATGGAGATTATCGTTCATTTCAGAACCTATGATTTGGCCGTCCAGGGGGCAAGAAGAGAAACAAAGTCATTAAGGCAATAAAGCTTTCCTTATCTTTTAAAACAGCACATTAAGACAGTAAAGGATAAGCTCAGAAACAAATGTGTTGTGTCTTAGAGCAACTGTTTTGCACAGCCCAACACTATATAAAGTGATAGCTCACGCCAAAAGCCTCCGTGAGTATCTACTTCTGAGGCACTTAAGACCGGAATGTTTAATTCTAGGAAGAATAACCTAGAATGCCTTTCTACCAATACCCTCTGCACAGCAAATCAACAAGATCACACGGAAAGTTTCAATAAATGACCACCCACACCCTAGAGGCTGTCCAAGTTCAATTATAAAAGGCTTTCTTTTGCTTTATTAGTATGTTTTTAGTGTCATTTAGATTCTTGAATAAAGAGCAGAACCAAACACACTACTTTCCCTCAGTGGAAACGCATCATGCTATTTAAAAGTACAGTGGTGCCCCGCAAGACGAACGCCTCGCAAGACGGAAAACCCACTAGACGAAAGGGTTTTCAGTTTTGGAGGCGCTTCGCAAAACGAATTTCCCTATGGGCTTCCTTCGCAAGACGAAAGCCCATAGGGAAATCTCTGGGACAGCGGGGAGCAGCCTTCCGAAGACTGGCGGTGGGGCGGAGAGACCTCCTCCCGCCGCCAGCCTTCGGAAGGCTGCTCTGAAGGCTGGCAGCGGGAAGAGGTCTCTCCGCCCCACCGCCAGCCTTCGGAAGGCTGCTTCAAAGGCTGGCGGTGGGGCGGAGAGACCTCCTCCCGCCGCCAGCCTTCGGATGGCTGTCCTGAAGACTTGCGGTGGGAGGAGGGTTTTCCTTCCCACCGCCAACATTCAGAATGCTGTTCTGAATGTTGGCGGTGGGGAGGAAAAACCCTCCTCCCACCGCAAGCCCCGGGAACAGAGGAGAAGCGCTGCGCGCCTTCCCCTCTGTTCCCGTACCTGTCCTGAAGGCTTGCCGTGGGGAGAAAAGCCCTTCTCCGCACCGCCAGCCTGGCAAGCTGTCTCCATAGGAACGCATTAATTGATTTTCAATGCATTCCTATGGGAAACTGTGCTTCGCAAGACGAAAAACTCGCAAGAAGAAAAAACTTGTGGAACGAATTAATTTCGTCTTGCGAGGCACCACTGTAGGAGATTCCATTTACCCATAGCAATAAAATCTCACCTACTCTATAGCCTTCAGTAGTATTCTACACATACAACTAACCCTAACCCAAACTGAATTATGCTCATTATTTAAGCAGGGAAATGAGAGACCACTCATTTAAGCTACGTTGGCCTTTTAAGGCTCAAGCTAAGTATATCAAACGTGAGTGGGAAAATGGGTTTCTGAATACAAACAACAAAGAAGTCGTGAAGTGGTAGGTGCAACTGCAATGGGACTGTTTTAGAGAACATAGCTCCTCAGATGTAGCCAAGGCTAAACATTTCAGTTTATTCTGCCTACTTATTTTTTAGAGATACAGTCGTACATCAGAAGTCAAACGGAATCTGTTCCGGAAGTCCGTTTGACTTCCAAAACGTCTGAAAACCAGGGCACGGCTTCTTCCAATCGGAAGCCACAGAAGCCCTGTCGGAAGTTCAGTTTCTGAAAGAATGTTCGAAAACCAGAACACTCACTTCTGGGTTTTGATCGTTCAGGAGCCAAAATGTTTGAGAACTAGGCTTTTCAAAAACCAAGGTACAACTGTACATACTTCAACAACCATTAGCGGTAGACACACAGGATTTTTAAATCACAGCTGCGGTCTTTGAATGAGGGTTCCATGGAAGCTCACCTGGGGTTCCTTAACAAGAAGACAGCTTGCCCATTATTAATGGCCTCACCCTGCCGTGTTCAGATGGCAGGGCAGCGCTGGGTATGCTGCAGGGAGCACTTTAGCTTATGTAAGAGATAGGAAGGTGCCACACACACTTGTGCAACATATTGGAGGGGGGATTCTATGGCTCCCTCAAAAGGATGGGGATTCTCTGGCCACTGAAGCACAGCATACTTGAAAGCACAAACGAAAAATCCTTACCAATCAAAGGATAGAAGTGAGCTACCAGCGAAGCACCAGTCTGGTAACAGGAAAGGAATGTATTCAAATGATGCTTTGCCTGATGGGAGGACAGGCTTTGCTGATACCACAAGGACCGAGCAAAGTAAAGGCACAGCTGCTGATGAATCGTCATGACTGTTTTCATTGAGTGATGAGAAAGAAGGGCTTTTTCACAAACTGCTTCCTTTTCTAAACCGTCATTCATTTCCATTTTCCCCTCAAGGCTCGCCTCGGCTGTAATATCTTCAAAATCCTGCAAATCGTATTGAAAGGTGTATTTGGAGACAACTTGCAGCACTGTATTTTAAGATCAGCAGCAAAGCTCAGCAATTTCAAAGGACACACTTGCATGGAACAAGGCAGGCTGGTAAGAACCGCATGACTGCTTACTATGCAGCTCTTCTGAACATGGGGAACCAGTTGTATGCACCCTCAGGTCGTCTAGCGAGCCAGGCTTCACTAAAGATCCTGTTTCATCTGAGAAGTTGCAGGAACACAACTGGGCTCCCCACACACATCCAGGTAGGAACCTCTCTGTGGCAATAGAGGAACTATACTGTACGTTTTGCCATAGCACTGCAGCTGTATTATCTGCTCTGTATTCTATTAGGAATCTTCTTTATGGTGTTAGTAAAAAAAACACGCTTGTACGATAATTGTATATTTTATAATTATTTGCAACATAATATATTTTATTCCTCTTTCCAAGCCTCTTTGTTCTATTACCCTGACTCCTACACTAATATTTTTACTGTTTTCAAAAAAAGAAAACACAAGCAACAGCACTACAACCAAAAGCAAGCAGGACTCAATTTGGTAACTGAAGGCTTATTTCCCTGGCTCTGTTTCATAACACAGTCCCCCCCCCCCATTTACCATTCAAATCTCTATAAACACTTTCCTTGGATGTGCAGAGAGCTTTTTCAGTCTTTACACTGTGTATTCTCCCAACAAGAACAAATAACATCACAATGGCTCATTGAAAACAAAGCGGAAATGTGAACTTAGGATTCTGGAAGTTAGGCTACTGGACATACTGACTTCCAGTGAAATTAAAAACGTTTTCAGGTTCTGCCCCTATCCCATTTCATCCAGTTCCCAGCTGCCACACTATTGATACTTCAGTATTTCTTTCTGAATATGTAAACTCCTGCACAAACACAAACAGAATAAAGTTCCGTACGCAATTTCTGATTAAAGCAGAAGTTGTTTACCTTCTCATGCAGAGGGAATTTCCTCCTGAACTCTCTCTCTTCCTCCTCCTCTTCACTGAGGCCACTCCCATGGCTCTTGGTTCTGTATCTGTAAAGACTGTTCTTCTGTTCCTCCTCTTCCTGGGCCTGGCGCTCTTGTTCATCCCATTCATTTATAATTACCTAAGAAATAGAATGCAAACAAACAAAAGCCCACTCATCTTGAGAAACCCGTAAGAGACTTGTGCATATAAAGTCCACATGTGTCACACAGTAAACATATGGTGGCGAGAGGCCACTTGTATGTTGAAGCCTAGTCAAACAGGCTTTGTTTTCTGCTCTGTTTTTGTGGCAAGAAAAAAAGCCCAGAGCTGGAGCCTGTAGGCTTGCTTTTATACTGGTTGCTCTAAAGCTGTGACCCCTCTTTCCAGTGAGCATTAAGCCAGTCACCTTTCTCTCTCCCAAGGGTGTCAAGATTTATTTTTCACAGATAGTTTTTGGAAGAAGTTTTTGCAGCCATTTAGTCTTATTACCGGGTTTTCTTGATTTATTTATTTTTATCAGTTTTGAAACGCTTTGTGCAACCAGAAAAGCAGTCTATAAACAACTGAGATCCAACCTGCTGCATTTTATCAGAGATAAACAAAGCAAAAATCCACGCACACAATGGGGATTTTTCTTGGCTCTTTCCCTCCCTATGGCTCTCAGAATAGCTGCTTGTGAGGATCAAAGGACCTTCTGGAATGGCATTGTGAGGAACCAGGGTTGCAGGAGGACAGGGAAACCAGGAGAACTTTGCAGAGCTGCCTTGCACAAGCAGAAGTGTATTTCTACCTGTGGGAGTTATTTCTGGGCCGAAGCAAATTAAAAAATATATATAGAGCAACAGTTCCTAGAGTGGCCTGCTTTCATTTGCCAAATGCGTCTACGTAACATTTTAAGTTAAGTTTCCAAAGATGTCCCCCCTGACCGGAACAATAAGGAGAGAATGAAGGTAGAGGCTCAAAAAATGTAGCTGCTTAAATAGCACCACCATACCTGGCACAAATGCCTAAATAGCTGCAGAGATTTGTGGTCCAGTTCTCCCTTGGACAGCACGTGGCAATGGAGAAACAACAAAGCATTCACCAGCAGCTGCTCCTGGGTGAGGCATACCCTCTGCTCCCCATCAGCATCCTCAGAGGAGTATTTCAGAGATAGCCTCTTAAGGCCATGAAGGACGTCCAGAGCGTTCACAGAGCACAAGGCATCCGCATGGGAAAGGTAACAGGGGAAAGTGGCGCTGACGGAAGGAAACGACAGCAGAGAGGCAACCAGAGTGCCAAGCTTGGCTGGGCAGACAAAACTGCTGAACATCGTCCTATGGACTTCAGAAGCCACAAGCCTTAGGCCATGCTGCATCTGCAAAATGGCAGCTTGCAGTGGGACGACTGCATCAGGGAAGGCGGCATAGTCCTCTGCCAACCGTTTCCTGAACTGATGGTGCGACTGCTGCCAGGCTGCCTCTTCACTGAGGACGTTTTGCACCATCTGGAGAGACTGAGACTTATCCAAATGGAGTAACTGCAGCAGGCGGGTCACGAGATCCTGGACTTTTGAAGTCTGGGCAATGCTGCTGACGTACTGATGAACTTCCTTGTACAATGACTCATACGAAGGAGCCTGTGGTCTATAGGCTTGCTTTTGGCTGAGGCTGGCAATCTGGTCCTTCAGCTTCTGGATTCTTTGGCATAACATCCTGAGAGAGGATAAGTTGCAAAAGGTCAAAGGTCAGGGTCATCCAACGATTATTAGATGAAAGCCGCCTTCAAGAGCAGAACAAATTATTTTGCTGCCATGATGAAATCTAAGTGCCACCCTGACTATTTATATAGCTTCACTTTTCTTTGCCACGAGGAACTCAGGCAACTCTGTATAGGTCTAGGTACACTGGACGAAAGCAAGCTTTTTAAATTGTGTCCAGATGGATGGGGACCAAATGGCAAGAGCCACACACCTGTTCTTGCAATCCACCCACCCCTGCCTCAAATCATTTATCACCCAAACGGCAAACTGAGAGTCAAGAAAACAAGAATCCTGTAGTTAAGTGCAACTACCCAAGGCTCTGTTACAAGCAGGGATTTGAACCCACAGCCCACTGGACTATTGTGACCATTTACAATTGCCCTTTCAAATTTGGGAACAGGAGGTAAACATTACAACATTCCAAAGCCACAGGGAATCTTGAAGTTACCTAATGTGAGGGTGACTGTGATGGCTGATGGCTTCATCTTCCAGATCTTTCCCTGTGCGTAACTGAGTTGATAGATTGTGTGTCTTCCATTCACATTCTAGATGGTGCAGCTGAAGGCGTCAAAAAACAAAAAACCATGCAAGTTTCATTCAAGATAAAACTCTGCCACCACTCCAATTGGGTGGAGGAGGAGCTATTCTTGTGTACTGAGAATTTACAGATCCTTCTGTATGTTGTAAGTCTACAGCAAGGCTGTTACGTCATGACAGGTAAATGGAACCTCAAAGTCTAGAAACAGTGGGCTGTCTCCAATGTTGTCATGTTTGGGCAAGGACTTATGCTTGCATAAATGAATTTGGCCCCCTCCCCACACACCCAAAACTGTTCTTGGCATTCCCAAAGCCCTCTGGAGCAGATTGGGAAGGGGTATAGGGAGAGGGAGGGGAAGTCCTTGCACAAATGGGATGATTTTGTTGGATACACCACCACTACCCCAGTTACCTTTGAATACCCATGACTAGTGACCATCATTGTCTAGGGAGCTGATCTCTAGCAATACACAGAAGGGCACAGATTCCTCACCTGTGCTCTATCTGCATATTTGTGTATATCTTTATTCATCTTGTAGGGTTTTACGTGACTATGCACACTCATTTTCTGTTTTGAAAAATGAATAAGATCTTGCACCCGCCCTAGTACTTGTAGTTATGCACCGTGTTATCTGAATATTGGGTTGTTTTGTCTCATACGACAGCAAATTTCCAATGCAATCTTACTACATTTGTTCATGTGGTTTGGTATAGTTTAGCAGTCGTCTGAAGATTTGAAATGTCGGTGTAAGCCTAAAAATCCCATTAGCCACAAGGCAAGGGAACCCAAGCCCTCACCTCTTCCTCTGCGTACTTGAGCTTGTATTCTCTTTTCACCGCTGGATCATACTGGGTCTGTGGAAGCCACAGCTGGATCTGCAGGAGACCTAGGTTGACCCAGAGACTGCCTCGCCGAGCCGTTTCGGGCAAGTTCTGCAGCCCCCCTTCGTGCCCAAAGAACTGCTGCAAGCAAGTCAGCCAGATGCAGACGATCTGCTCAGGCAATATTTCCCGGGCAGCAGCATCCCTGAGCACTTTGCAAATGTACTGAAACGCCGCTGGGCTCTTGGAGGAAACCTTATTGCAGTTCCGGAGATATTCCTCCTGCTGTTCTGCCGGAACCAGGCCTTTAAGAACTACGAGTTGCCTATGCAACATGACACCTTGGAACCTGGAATCTGTAAACCTGAAAGACGAAAGAGATGTTCCAAATAAGGATGAAGAAGAGATCTGCAACTGGAAAGTCCCTAGAGCCTAATCAGGCTACTGAATAGGTATCCCCTAGGCCTCTGCTGCCAACATAGAGACAAGAGAACTATCTCTACAGTAGGGTGGGGAGTCCAGCCAACCATCCACCCCATCCTCAGGTGTGCTTCTCTTTTAAGACCAGCTGTTAACTAAGGGTACAAAGCATCTATCTCTCCTGACCCCCCCTTCGGCTTTGTTTCTTAATACAGTACCTAAATTCAGCCATGGAAGAAAAGGGCAAGTTGGTCCACAGAACTGTGCTGACTTCCTGAAGCTGCTGTGCTCTCTCCAGCCGCTCTCCCAGTGTGACGTTGGAGGCGGACAGGACAGGGAGGCCGGTCACATCCCACTGGCTCCACTTGCTGCTGCTAGTTAGAATTTCAGAGAGGCACTTGGAGAAAACTGCTCGACTCAAAATACCCACACCCTAAATTAATAAAGATCAAAACATATGTTTATAGCATTGATAAAGGTTTCCACATTTTATTTTATTTTTAAAATGGGCAGGTCACAGACTTGGAAATGTCAGAACATTTTGGGAAACATGTTACCAAAAAACAACATCATCATCATTGAAACATTGGAACCCACTGAAAGTCACTGAAATTTAAGTAGTGCACCAGGTTAGGTGGATGAAAAACAGGATTTCCAAACCAACATCCCACCCGTATTTAAAATACCGTGCATAAGCACTAAACTAATCCCTACCTTCAGCAATAAGATAATCCCAAAATCTGTAATTTTGCTAAATATATTTCCTAATTAAGTTTATTTAAAAGACACTTCCCCAACTTCTAATGCAGGGTTGTGCTATTTGTCTACCTGTCCTCTACAGTGGGAGAAAAACCTGTCACCCCACCCCCGGCATTCTGATAATCAAAATATTTGATAGGGAGGGATGAATCTAGCCTCATCTCAACTGTGTTCCTTTATCTCCTGCACTGTCTCCAGTCAATGATTTTCATTGACCACTACAGAAAAATGCAAACAAAAGTGAACATACTGACAGGAACTTTGCTAATTTTGCACAAGTCGTTCAAATATGAAAAGTCCAGCTGGATTTTTGGACAGGGCATAGAAAATGGGTTTAGTTTTTTGTTCAAGTTGTCAGGCTCCTTTTCAAGCTTTGTTTAAAAAGCAAATCCAAGTTCCCCTGAATTTAGCATCAGTTGTATGGAAGAATTATCCAGACTGCAGCTTGTCACAAACATCTGCTGATTAACAGGCAGCTCAAAAGCACTTTAGGAGCATTAATGCTTTATTTTATATTAATGCTGTATTTTAAACCTGCATAAGCTATAAATAGCAGAGCCTTCCTTGGGATCAGTTCTAGTAGCTAATTCACACTCCAAGCAATGGTAGTGAATACTTTCAATCCTCTGAATGAATAGTGAACCCATTCTCTGTGTGACATCAAAATGGCACCATTCATTCACAAGAAGGAACTATTAGAAAGATTGTAGGAAACTAGATATCTGCAGAAGTACACTCCACCCCCCCCCAAAAAAAGATCTCCAGAAAAAATTGTAACCGGGAAAACTGAGTGAAGACTGAGCATGCTCAGTGGACAGAGAGGACTCACAATTAGGAGAGGAAAAAATTAAATGAGGTGACGGAATGGAGTAACCTAAAAGAAAGCATGGCTGGCTGGAACTGTGAACAGGAGCACTTGGCAGTGCGTCGTTTTGTTGAAGGTCCTACACTATTCCACAAAATAGTTTATCGTATAATAAGTTCCTGCCCTGACAGTAGAGTCTCACCCTAACCCTTTAAAAAATGCAAGTTTCCTCACACAAACCTGAACAGAACAGTCCATGAGAGATTTTGGCATCTTCTTCTCTTCCACAGACAGTGGCTGCCAGGTCAACCAGCGCTCTGGATTTGTAGTAATGACACTGCTCCAAAACGCTACTAAAGCAGCATTCACCAGTTCTGACCACACGAGAGAAATTTCTTCTGCAGAGACCTAAAAGCGCCGGACAAAAATGCAGAAGACTTAAAAGAAGCTCTCAATGTTTGCCTCCGCTTTTTTAGTGTTCTAATGGAAGTGTGCACAAGTTTTACTTTTCAGGGACCAACCACATCAGCTAGAATTTTCCTTAGCTTTCTTATTAAGGACAGGAAGCATTTCCTGCATCAGATATGAAAGTAAGGTTCTCCCTTGGTCCTAAGAGAGAACTTAAGACAGAAAACACCACCACCAACCACACTGTTCAACTAGTTATAGCTAAGGACCTACTGCAGCATTCTCTGGACAAGCAGTAAATGGGAGGGAATAGAGGAAACTGAGCCAGATGCACTGGGAATAGTACACCAAAAGTGATGCAGCCTACATAGGAGCAAGCAAATAGCATGGGGGGAAGGGAGAAAGAGTGCCATAAGAACTTATAGCAGTACAAAGAGTTTAACAATGAATCAAGCAGAAGGAAAGAACTTTCCCACTCCTAAAACTTTGCAAGCAACCACAAGATGCTAGCTGATTCCTGAAGTTTGTTTCCAGGACATTGGACAACTGAAACCAGAGATGCTCACCAGGTAGCAAGCTTAAGGAGACAAAGGCGGGCAAGAGAGGAGAAATGTTGGCTCCTTAATCCACAGCGGATGCTTTTTAGAACCATCTTACCTACTTTCAATTTTCCCGCTGTTTAGTTCTCGCTAAACACACAGTTTATCCAAAAATAAATATGGGAAGTCAATCAAGGACTTCTGTTTAAACGCCAGGAAGTTAGTCTGTCATCTCCTGGCCCCCCATGTAGCTGCTCCTTTTATTAAGTAACAGTTAAATTTATGTCGATTTGATTTTTTAATTCTTTACAAAAATTACTCAAAATATGAATGACAAAAAAGAAAATAATGATGATAATAATAAAGTTAAAAGGACCCCAGACCATTAGGTCCAGTCATGGCTGACTCTGGGTTTGCGGCGCTCATCTCGCTTTATTGGCCGAGGGAGTCGGCATACAGCTACCGGGTCATGTGGCCAGCATGACTAGCCGCTTCTGGCGAACCAGAGCAGCACACAGAAACGCCGTTTACCTTCCCGCCTGAGCGGTACCTATTTATCTACTTGCACTTTGACGTGCTTTTGAACTGCTAAGTTGGCAGGAGCAGGGACCGAGCAACGGGAGCTCACGCCATTGCGGGGATTCGAACTGCCGATCTTCTGATCGGCAAGTCCTAGGCTCTGTGGTTTAACCCACAGCACCACCCGCGTCCCTTATGATTATAATAATAGAGATAAAAAGTACCCAGGTGTTTGACACTGACAATGAGAATAAGAATGTGCAGAGCACTATAATACAGCCCCTTTTGATATCATATTACATTTTCCCTTGTTTTGTATGTTGCAGGTCTCTGTCCTGGATTGGAGAATACAGTGCAATGTGAATAAAGAAAAGAAAAATGAAAAGGGAAGGGGAGTTTTCTGAACTTAACACTTGTTCTTACCTTTTGAGAGTCTAATAAGTAATAAAGGCCTTGAAGCTGTTGTGAGGTAGATGGTGTAAACTTAAGGCAGAAAGCAATAAATTGCCTTATTTCTGAACATAGGCTTGATTGTTGACTGCTATCATTCCTGAGAAAAGAAAAGGCATGGGTATTGATTGACAGTTTGTATACACACCAAGGTACAAAAATACTGAAAGGGGAAAGACGCAACATGTCAATCACATCAATTAGAAATTAAAGGAAAGTCCCACATTCAAAATCACCCTGGTCCTATTCAGAAATGTTCAGAATGTCTCATAATCCTTTTGAGACATAAATTCTGAAATTCTCCCCAATTCAAAGTTACTTGCATTTCTGTCAGCAGAATTGAGGTTTAAAAACATCTTGAGACATTCTAGCTCAGAGTGCGCGTTCATGAATTTGCTACCTGACAGAGCCATGGCAAACCACAAGATAAAAAGACTACAAAAGCTTAAGGAAGGGAAAGGCTGGATAATCAACCTTACATGAATCCCAGAAACCTTTTGCTCCATCACAGAAAACTTGCCCTCACCTTTGCAAAGAAGCCTCAGCTATACAATCAGTGGTTAGCTTGTACTGCCAAAGCACAGCTAGATACTCCATTGCAGGCCACAGTTGCACCTTATTGCAGAGCTGAGTTATCAAACTAGAATCCACCTGTTTGCCTTCAGCAGGCTTTTCTTTGAGAGGCTCAAGCAAGACACCTCCTTCCCTCAGCTTTGACTGCTGGAGATTCACCAGAGCCCATAACTCATCTGAAAGAAATAAAGAATAGAAATAGCCTGCAACTAAAATCTTGTACCAAAGTAAGATTTAAGGCAAAACAAACTAACTTATCAGCACAAAATATAACAGGGGGGGAAATACAAACCTGGAAATATGAATTTTATCTGGATTTTTATGTTCATTTGCAGGAAACACGGAAGCTTACTATATGAACATGAAAATACATATTTGAAGTAACCTGTAGTACAAACATTATGAGGTGTTCTTCGCTCCACCTGACCACAAATCATTTACCTGAAATGACATCCTTCAAATTATTGGCTCTGAGAACTAGGCCTTGAGCCTGGAGCAATGCAGTCTTGATTTTCCACTCTGTGGCGGCCATTTTCAGAATACAGACCTCCTTCTGCCATTCGCCATCTCCAATAGCGGGCCTCAGCTCCTGGACATTAAGTGCTTTGGAAATTTTCCGCAACTGAACAGACGCATCCACTACTCCTACATCCTGAATAAGTTGAATAAAAATAAAAATGGCAACTCCCAACTCAATAGACTGAACACTATTTTGTTTTGTTTTACTAAAACGCATGATAGAGACCACTTATGCTGACCTCTTCTGTAAAGACTGAAGGGGTGCATATAATTTATATGCATGCAAGCAGCAGTCAACCATTTAGCCAATTGTGCCAAAGTCCAAAGCATGAGAATGCCCCACACTAAGGGTGCACACTTTGGTATGTATGCAGTACTCTGTACAAGAGAGTGGGTACTTTTGCCTCCAGTTAGCAGAAGCAGTGCTGCAGGACAGGACAGGCAGGATCAACGGTTTGCTTCGTTTCCTAAGCCAGGCCCCATTGGTCTCACAGCTTCTGCACAAGCATGCTACTAAAAAATCTGCTGCCTGAGCATTTGTATAGCTGTACAAGTATATTCAAAAGTGATATACTGTACTAGGAACTGCTATCTAGGAACACAGAAAACAAGTCAGCTGATTGGTCCATCTACCCAAGTACTGTGTGCACTGAATGGCAGTAAGCTCTCTGGGTTTTCAGGCAGGAATGTGAAGATTGAAACCCAGCCAGATGGGTGGGGTATAAATAATAAATGATGATGATGATGATGATGATACTTAATTATAGCTCTCGCTGTAGGGTGTTTAGTAAGTCTGATCTAACTTTTCTTGAAAGGAGAGTATTTATATTTCTAAATCCATACACTCACTTGATCACCTTCTTAAATATCTATAAGCAGTTCTGTAACTCTGAGAAATGAGTTCCTTAAATAATTCTAGATGAGTAGGGTAGCAGTGTAATACAACAGTTTTTCTAAAACGTATTACCAAAGAGAAACCTCCACAGAAGTCAACAGTACTCAGTTACATATAAATACATTGCACCTTGAATGGAAGAGGTCTTCCCCAAAACTTCTGCAGCTTCTTAACACTAGCAGAAACACCAGCAGGATTGGCTAGGCAAGCCTGGATTTGTTGTGAGGCAGACTGAATATCCTTGGGCAGCCTTAAAATAAGAGAAGGAATAATTGTTTATACAGAAAACTGAGAAAAGGTAAGATTGGTCATCAAACCATGCATGCAGCCTGGATATACAGCAACCTATGAAACCTCATTCCCCCAGTTCAGAGCTTTCCAAACAGTGTGTCACGACACATTAGTGTGTCGGCTGCAGTGTGTAGGTGTGTCACGCAAACACTCCCCACACTCCTCCTAGGTCTGGAAAGGGGTTAGTTTAACCTCAGGTTTGCTAATAAAACTGAATTATAGATGGTACATAGCCCTCTTGACATCATTACCTACAGGGAACACTAAGAATACCTCTGTGCAGGGACTTTATACCTTTTAATCCCAGCCATTCCAACACATATAGGAAACATAATAAAACATTAAACCTTAAAAAGCTTCCCTATAGAAGGCTGCCTTCAGATTTAATGCATTGGTGTACAAGCTAAAGACAACATACTTTTGCTGCTCGTATGTGCTCAGCAACTTAGTTGTCCTGCTGATTAAATGTTTCACAACCCAGTGCCAGTGAAGAGACAGGAGTGCTAAGCCAGAGGAATCCACAGCAACCATGTCAGATATCGTCCAAAACCTGTCACGCCACAATAAACAGTGCAGTATCTAGAGGCAAGCCAGAAAAAAAATGAGTCTTCCATTCCATGATGCACACGGTAATGCTTTTTCAGGGGGAGAGCATTGTTCTTTTATCATTAGGAAATGACAGATATTTTAAATCCAAAAGGGCCTTGTTTGAGCAGAAAGACACCTTCATTCCTGAGACTTTACGTCTGAGATGGAAAAGGTGCAAGTCTAGGATAACACAAGCTGCTAGACAAAAATTGCACCTTCCAACCTTCAGTGTATCAGGAGGGTAACCTCTTGCACTTCACCCACTGAGCTATGAGCCTGAAGTAGACTCCCTCTGGTCCTTGCTCAGAGAATCTCTTAAGGCAGCTTCCATGACCCATCCAGGCTGTGCTCCAGAAAACAGTATCTTTCTGGAAACAGATTTCTCTGATCTAACATCCTAAATTAGACCAGAAAAACAGAAAGCTGGAGCACTGCAGTTCTTGCAATTTAGCTTATCCTTTAGCATGAAGATGATCAGCTTTCCATTTCTGCAATCATTCATGGATCCTTGGCTTCGTTCTGGAATGTACTTATATTTACAGGGACACACTATTTCCCTACAGTTCAAACTAGGCAAAACATTTATCTGTTTTAGACAAGCTCTTATTCCTAAGTCAGAGGAATCTCTTGAATGTGACTAACCACTGTTCCCGATCCTCCAAGCAACTGGAAAAGACAGGTGGATTTCATGTCCTCTTTCCAGGTTTCCACTTTCAAACAAAATGGTATGACAAAAATATCAGAGACCGTAACACAGGGAAAGCAAGTGGACAGCTCCTAAAGTCCAAGCAATGGGTGACCCCAGATGTTTGTATGGTCTACTTACTTCATACATTTTTTCATCAGGCACAGACCCTTGAGTAGACTTCAACCAGTTCAGCACAAAGGCATCCCAAAGTTCAAAAAAGCCTGCGAGGTTCACCACAATAGCATGCGGCAGTGAGCTGTGGCTGCCGGGATCTTCATTTCAAGAATAAAATTAAACCAAAAGACAATGCAGAAAATTAAACCAAAAGAAAATGCAGAACTGTATCCAAGCACCGTGTTACAAAAACAACATCAGTGATTCGTTTAAGTAATTTTTAAATGGAAACACAATAGATACCTTTATGGAACTCCAGTGACATCCTCAAAGCACTAGTTCTTGGCTTTTTGGTATTAATCAGGCTCCTTTCAACGTAGCTCTTTTTCTCACGGTCCAGAAACAGTATTGCCCTGTAATTACAACACAACAAACCCACACAGATATCATTGTTATTATGTCAAGAGTATATCAAAATCCTGTTAAGAGAAAGCTAACAGCCCACAAATTGAATCATGCTGGGACTATTTAACATGTACATAATGCAGAGAAAGCATTAGACACTACAAAATACTAATGTGAAATGGATCCTGAATAGAGAATTTATAATCTGCATTAGACGAGCAAAACAGGAGGAAAGAATTCTGACTACGGCAGTGGGTAATGGCAGAAGATGCATGAATATTCTGAATGATTTATGTAAAAATGAGTTTCCTTGTGAAATAAAGGTTCTGATTTAACTGTACTCTTAGATTTTGGATTATCAGTGAGAATAAGGGTACCCGACTTTTTCTAGATTGTACATTACACCAGCCTTCATCAACCTGGTGCCCTTGAGATGTTTTGGACTACAACTCCTATCAGTCCCAGCACAGCATAGCTATGGCTGATGGGAACTGTAGTCCAAAACTTCTTAAGGGCACCAGGTTAGCGAAAGCTGCCTTACAACTTGCCTTCCAAAAGAAAACATAGCCAGGGATTGATTGGTTGGGTTTTTTTAGCAGTTTGGGGAGGGGGATTGGAATCTGTGACAATTATAGACTATCGGCCAACTTAAAAAGGGAAAGACATTATTATAGAACGTGGAAATGACAAACTAACTTTTCTAATCAAAATAACAGAACGAAGGTGGATACCAATTGGTCCTCCACATGTTGCTGGAACTACGACACCCATCATGCCTGGCCATCGGCCATGGCTGAAGCATATGGGGAGAGTTGGGAGACCAAAAACACCTGAAGGGCCACAGAAGAAGAAGAAGAAGAAGAGTTTGGATTTGATATCCCGCCTTTCACTCCCCTTCAGGAGTCTCAAAGCGGCTAACAATCTCCTTTCCCTTCCTCCCCCACAACAAACACTCTGTGAGGTGAGTGGGGCTGAGAGACTTCAAAGAAGTGTGACTGGCCCAAGGTCACCCAGCAGTTGCATGTGGAGGAGCGGAGACGCGAACCCGGTTCACCAGATTACGAGACTACCGCTCTTAACCACTACACCACACTGGCTCTCAGGGTTTCCCCATCCCGGAAATAGCACATGTGTGACTGAACTCACCGATTTGAAAGTGATTTCAGCAGGATAAGCAGTTGATCCGAGTGTTCTTCTGCTTCAAAGTCCACTGAATTGCTAATGATATCCAAACACTGCATGTTCCATCTGGGATCCATAGGAATCACATGCTCATCTGTTTTGATAGATGAACAACAAGGAAAACTCACGTTTGTTTCATTATAAACATTTTCCAACTCCCTCAATCCAAGAAATAGAGCAAGCAATATGCATCGGCATGAACATGATGCAAGACATCTAACACATATTTACTGCGTAAAGGAGAGATTTGTTTAAATGGGAACGAACGTGGGGCAGGTTCCAATATGCAATTTATTGCGTCTTATTTTATGCAGAGTAGCATTTTCTAAGCCCAATGAAAGGTGTTTTTAAAAAAAAAAAACAAAACACAGCCCACTCAGTTCTGTTGCAAGCTACGTTTCACTCCCCATAACCTCATCAATATCGCAAATCAATCTTCACTGTATCAAAAACACAGGAAGAGAATACACACTCACAGCCAAGAGAGAAATAAGACATCTTACCGGTCATATTTGGTTGCAGCAACTTTATTACATTACTGATCGCACCTGAGAGGGGACTGAAGTAAAAATTATTCAGAGATGCCGCACCGGCTTCCAGCTGAGTATACACTGAATCTGTAGAAAGAAGACGACCTGTGAATTCATGCCTTTCTAACCTTATTATTTTTATTTATATGCTGGTAAGAATTCTCACTCGCCCTTCATCATCAGGGCAGGTTGCAGCAATATACTGCACAATGATGAAAACAGACAGAGCCATTACAATTATAAAACGAGTGAAACGAAACAGAACAGTGTAATTTCAATTAAACGTGCTGGGTCCCATGAATCAAAACACCTGGACTGCCAAAGGATTCTGCTGCGATCCAATCCCAAAGCCCCTTCCACCCCATGCATAAGGACCAAGAACTCCTGTGCATATATTGGGGGGGCTACTTCCTATTAGCTGCAGCTCCTTACACATCAGGTGACGTGCTGAAACTCCAGCAACCTGAATGAGTGGGGTATTCATGGGGCACCTGGGAGAAGAAAGCCAACCCCTGCAGAGAATGCAGTCAATTAATCAAGATAAAGCTGAATTGGTATCAACATATGAAATCAGTTGTGAGCTAGGGAAACCCAGCCAGATGGGTATGGTTATTATTATCAGAGGCCAAGAAGAAGCTGCAGGCCACAGAGCCAAGAAATTCCAGTTTTGGGGTTGAGAGTCTAATCAATTTTTTTTTTTTTTTTTGGCCATGAGACACTATTTCCTCTCACTTATTGCACACACTATTCTGGTGACGCTCTGCTTTTGACTTCCTCCATCTCTCTACATTTACTTACAAACCTCAAGCATAGGATCGTGCTGCATGATTCTCTTCCACCACCACAAACATTCAGATTAGTCTTGCTTAAGCAGCAAGAGTCAACACTTACCAGGCACTTGTGGCAAATTCTTTTTTAACTGATTAAGCCACCCAACTCTCAACGTCCAGTCTTGATTTGTTGCTTTCTCTATGAATAACTTAACGGCTGCAGAAAGGACCTCCATGCCGTCTGCCCAAGAGGCACTAGCTTCCACTGCACCAAATTTGAGGCAATCTGGATTAGGAGAGTGCAGGATTTTCTCAAAGTCATGTATAGTGAGAGGCAGCGTCCTGAAACGAGAGGTCATTGTAAGAAGAATGCAAAGAACAAACCATCTATACAATTTCCAAAGGCCTAGAGGAGATTTAACCTCTAAACATGTTAGAAGTAACCATGCTGTGCTGCCTTAACTCTGAGTAAAATCCCAGCAGGACACTGAAACCATGCTTTCAAACTATTGCCACGTCCAGAATTGACGCTTTACAGTATTCCATTTTTCCAACATGCGCTATTAAAAAATGTGGTAACACCCACATTTTATGTGATCTTTCACATGATGTAAGACATATCTGGAAATCTGTGGGACCTAATGGAAGTTCAATGCTCATTTCCATGTTAACTGCTTCCAGAAAAACAACAGCAACTGTGCACCACCCCATTAACCTGGAATATCTCAGTAGTTTTGAGCTGTAATTTCCCTGCCGTTTTCATGTGATGAAATCTAGGAGAGTAGGTAGTCCATCATACAGTTCCCCTCCCCCCAACATTTTCATGGGTGGACAATGGGGGAACTGAAGCATGTATGCATATAGAGGGGGGTGAAATGCCCAATGACACCCGTCACGTCACGCCCACTGGTGAGAATGACTTTTAGCATGACATGGTGGTATATCCATCAAAAAGCCACGGTTCCATAACGCAACAGGTAATGCAGTGTGAAAGGAATGTTAGAAACCGGTAGAGCGGGGCTAGCATTATAACCAAAATAGCAACACAATAAACCCCACATTTGAAAGCAGCTTAAGCTTCGCAGGTATGGGGAATGAGAGCTGCTTGCTACCTTGTAAACAAAGAGAATGGAGGCAGGAAAACGGCCTTAACTATGGTAGCCCAGTGCAGATGTAACTGCTAACGTTGCTCACTTATTTACATAGAGGGGCAGGCAAAAGGCTGCTCACCAATTAACCTGGAACAGTTCACTCTTACATGTCCAGAGGGATAGCAACACCTTGTGCTCACCTGCTGTTTCTCAGATTCAGCCTGTTCAGGCAGTAAGCCAGGACCTGGCCATCGTGATGAACCATAGAAAGCAGAGAGTCTTCAGCTGCAAACAAAGCACTGGATGCAGAATCTGGCCACAATCCTAAGGCAAGGAGGGAAGCACCCCTCGTTTCCTCTGAATCCAAGACTGAAACATGCTTCATTATCAAGTCCAGCATATGCTAGTATATCAGGAGAGACAAAGGGTTGCGATTAGGTTCTTCAACTGGGAAAAACAACAACAGTAGTCTTCTTTCTGTAACATTTTTCTCAGGCATGGAAAACAATTAAAATGTAGCAGTTAGTTTGAAAAGATAGATATATACATGGTCTCTAATTCTTGATTGCTCAGACTTTGAACTGTCTCTCACTGATTTTGCAAAAGTTGACTCTCTAGCACAAACACTTGATGAGCACATTTCCAATGGAGGAAGACTTACCTTTTGATTGTCTCCTGACTGTTGTGAACTGACGTAGATGTCCCAACACGCTTTATAGAAGCTCTTTGCTAAACCGAATCCTCGGCGCAACTGCTGCACAATCAGCGTTGCAGCATTAATCAAAGCAGATAGAGTGTAAGAGGAACCTGAGAAGGAAAAATTAACATTACAACCCACCAAGCACCTTTGTAGAATGCCTAGGAATTTAACCTTTTTTTTTTTGCTTTCCCCCTTTTTCAAACCACCTACCTGAGCTAACTTCCGTATTATAAATCTGAAATCATAATCAAAATTTCCCAATTCATTCTCTCTCTCAGATGGTCTCTAACACAATCACTAAATAGAAGTTATTCTCTTTAGCGCTGGCCAAGTTTATTATGCATGCTTATCTCACCTGCTATGCTTTCCTCGGCTTCTGTATGCACAGCCACGAGCTCATCACATATGCTGCTTCCAAACATGCCCCTTCCATGAAGCAGCAGCTTCACATCGTGAAGATCCAATGAATCACTCTCTCCAGGAACGTAGATCTCAATTCCACGATTCCGCATGGCTCGGGATATTTCACCGTGTGATGGATCCATCGAAAGGAAAAGCCTTTTTAAGTTTCAATACACAGAAGAGAGTATGGTTATTTAAGTTACCCATCCAGTATGTAATCTTACACTGCTGCTCCTGGGGTGGAGCGAGCGAGGAAGAGGTCACACTACAGCCTTGCAATTAGGCACTTGCCTGCAATGTTTAGCGACCAAGGTTATCACCTTGATAAGAGCAACACCAACAGGACATTTCTAAGCTGAGTTTCTATTAGAGGGGTACTTGGTTTGTCTGGCTCTTCCCTATGCACAAAGTTTTTTTAAAAAAATGCTTATTGCACCCCTGAACTGCCTCCTCTCCACCACCAGGGAACTCTGCCTTGGCAGAAAAGGGAACTAACCAGACTGTTCTACTGTCTTGGCTAGGTGAACACAGAGACATGTTGTGGCTGCTACTTTCATGGCTTCCTCCTCTCCTTATCCTACTTAGAATCAAAGAATTGTAGAGTTGGAAGGGACCCTGAGGATCATTGATTCCAGCCCCCTGCAGTGAAGGAATATGCAACTGTCCCTATACAGGGATCAAGCCTGCAACCTTGGCATTATCAACACCGCACTCTAACCAACCAACCTCCCCAACCTGCTTTATTAAACTTGCTGGACACCCAAATAGCAAATGCTCTCTAGGCTTTATACAGAAAAGGAGGAAATGATTTTTTAAAAAACACAAGAATCCAGTAACAATCTAAAGGCAATAATTAAGCAGAGAATGAAAACGTATGTGTGCGTGCGTGCCTGCATATACACATGCAGTTCAGAGAAGGTGGAGAGACTAACATTCGTGCATCACACTGCTTTGCTGCCCAGCAAAGGAAGACAAATGACCTTGTTGTAAAAAAAAAAAAGGGGGGGGGTGCTAAGAGAAAACTATCAAGCAATACATCACTTTGTTGACCCAGCTGAGCGATGATCAAACCTACACTTATTTTCAAGGCTGCAGTAGTGATACCTTAAAGAGATGGTGTTCCCACCCCAATGCATACTGCAACTCTCAAAGCATAATCCAAAAACACACTCCAATAAGCACAAAGAATGTCAGCGCACCTGAAATTTGGATGCGGTGTGATAGTGGGGGTTACACCATCGATCACTCCTCTTTCACTCATGGTGAGGACTCCTCCAGGTTCAAGCAGAGCATTCAAGCGGTCCAGCACAGAAGGACTACACACAGGAAGTAAAGGAACAATTAAGCACTAAAGGTGGCTCACTGATTTACTAACAACTGCAAGCATTCATTTGGCTTCATAATGGAAGGAGTATTCCTTCCCCCCCCCCCCCCCGCTCAATCTGATCAGTTTTATAGCATCAGATATACGGAAGTAATGCAGAAATGTCATGGGATGGTGTCCAGTTCTGTCCCCTCTGCTCAACAAAGACTCTTTGCCCCAGTGGATGCTTCTGTGACTGGAAGGGAGGGGAAAGCAATTTGTGCAATTTTTTGCAAACTTCCCCCTTTCTTCTGCATTGCTTCCTCCTTTTCCAAAGTGTTCCCTAACCCTCTGGAGCAGGAATTCTTTTTTGGGGGGGGGGTGTCACAGCAGGCTACAGAGAGAAGGGAGAAATAAGCAAAAATTGCCTTATGACTTTCCCCTTCTGTTCACGGAAGTGTCTGCTGGAGCAAAGGACCTCCTTGAGTAGATGGGAGATAACTGTATAATCCAGTTTCCTTTGAAACAGTAAATGATGATCTACTCCTTGAATTTCTCTCTTTGATCTGGTACATGATTTGTAACAGAGATTCAATGACGTTTATCCAATGTGGTTTTCTATATTTATGATAATTTCTTTCTAACAACACAGTTGTGCTTACCTGCAGAAGTTAACATTGTCCATCAAGAGCCATTCTCCGGACTGTAAAGCCTGAACCAACATCCCATCAACCCATTCAAATGTGCCATGGCTGCTGCTGCTCATATACTGAATAACCTGCAGCTTGAAGTGCCGAAATTCTTCTACAAGTCTTGAAAACTCTAAAATCAGGGGGAGAGATACTTAGAATACGATTCAATGAACCAATAAGCCAGTACTCAAGATTCACACAGAGTGCTTTTCACAACTACATTTAGTCTAGTATCCTTCGCCAACTTAGACAAACGGTCCCTCTTTCTTTGTTCAGTTGTGATCATAAGATCTTTGCATTAGCTTCGACAAGATGTGATGTCTAAACTAATGCATGTAGATCAACCAGGTTTTCATTAAAAAGGGAGAATGTCTTTAATATTCACAGAATGATAAACATAATAGACTATTGCTAACTGGTGTGGGGGAGCGGAGCAACCATAACTGTGATGGAGGCTGGAAAAATCTTTAAGGAAGCAAATAATTATGCTTTGTGCTTCCGCAGATTATGTAGCTTTAATAAATATGGACCTGGGTGGCTTGCTCACAAGTGCTCTATGTGCATTCATCACTGTACATGTAAAGTTCCTGCACACTTCGGCTGAATGCCAGTGGGTGCAGGAGAATAGAGAGGTGGTTGCACACATGTCTAGACCATGTGGCACCACAAATACTCATAATTTTCCTCTGGTCACATTTGTACACATTTATCTCAGTTGACAAGTGCTCTATAAAGACACACCATCTCTCGCCATGAAAATGTCTTCCTTGTAACATCAGAGCAGTCTTTAAAATGCTTTGTGGTTTTTGCCTTCTCTGGTGGCATGCAGCAACTGGAATTTGCACATGCTTAGCTGATGACATTTTAAAAGGGAAAAACGCTACCACTTCCTACTGCTTCTGTGCATACCTGGCTTTGAGTAGGAGCTGATCTTGTTGTTCAGCCGCTGGACCAGTGCAAGGACTCCCTCCAATTTGTTCACCAGTTCAATGGTTATGTTTTGATTCCCTTCCCCAAGGGACTTTGGCTTGAAATTTAGAACGAAACTGCTCCAGGCACGCAGCACAATTTCAGCATCTTCTGGACAGATAGCAGTGAGGAGGAGGCTGTCCCTTAGAAGTGTGCTTACAACGTTCTCCACCTTCTCCAGCAAGCTCTTCCAAGGCCTAATGATGTCAACCTATAGGACATTTATTACATTGGTCACTGCTTGAACCACCACTTCCCACTGGGTTTCTTCAGCACGGTTTTGGAAACCACTTAGGGGTGTTTCTTTCTTGCTTTCAGTTAAGACATTTAAACTTTGCCCATTCATATACTCCTCAAATTTAAGTTAAGTGGTATCTTGTATGCACTTGACTTGTCCTTACCAAATTTAAAAAATGCACACTTACTTGCTCAAATCCACCTAACAGCTCGGTTGTATCCATAGAACTGTTCATCGCCATGATCTTCAACTGATGACCTGTCAGATATGCTAGAAGCTGAATGAGGCTGGTCTTGCCAGCAGCCGCAGGGCCTACCAATATCACCATCCAACTCATATGCACACATTTCATGATGGACTCCAAGGGCTGGAGTGAATGGTGAAGCAGGGATAAGTTTCTGCCAGGAGGAGGAGCATAGTTTGCGCGGGAGAGGATTGAGAAACCAACCTTCAGTAGAATTAAAAACAAAATAATCAAGTGCATTAGTGTGCATGTATAGTGTGGAGCAGAAATTCAAGAAGATGCCCAAGTAGCAGCAACTTTTGTTCTCTCTCACCTGGACGTCATAAGGAGTGATGTGGAACTGTCTGGAACCCATATATGGTTCAGCATCCTGACCAAAAATGTCCCTGAATAGACACACTACCTAAAACAAACAAACAAACAAACAAACAAACAAACTACAGATGAAAGATCACATTTATAACAAATGCTGAAATCCTTATATTCTAATTCTGCAGCAACTCTCAAATGAACGATTTCAAAAGAAACCAGGGAAACTCCAAATGGGTTGTTTGTTGAAGTCTGAAGTCACCTGCTTCAGGATACAGATCTGCCCAGCTTGTAATGCTCAGCTGCAACCTGAACTAAGCCTCAGCTTGAGAGAAGCTGGAATGCAAAACTAGACTGCTTACATGCGGGGCCAGTGAGTTTTCAATTGCCCCTCAAAACCACATTTATTTTTCACGCCATTTTCCTGAGCACTAATCATAAGCAAAACGAGAACAGCATTCTGCAAATCCACTAAAGGCTGATTGTGGTATCTGAGAGTTGCTGGCACAGGACACAGCAAGAAAGCTGTGGGATCATTTTGTCTGATCAAGCTCCCTAATTGCAATGAAATTACACCTAGGTAGGTTCCCTTTCCACGCACTTGCTGTAAGCCCTCTTACCCAATGTACCAGGAGTTTAATCTATCTCTAACACATCCTTAGCACATGAATGGTGATAAAACTACATGAGGTCCCTTCAAATCCTGCACCTGCTTAACTGAAATGCTAATTCAAGGCCTTGGAGGAAAGTAGATAATCTTAAATAGAAGTCATTCAATGTTTCATATAATGTGGGAAAAGGTACCCAAAAAAATTCAGTAAAATTTGTGTTTAAGATCCAAGAATGGTTTAACATATCCATACTTGTAAAACAGAAAAGACTATTAGGATTAAGCACATTTTTCATGCTCCTTACCTTCTCCTTGTCTGTATTTGTTCTCATTCTTTCCCCGTATATCAAGAACATGTGTTGGCCTGGATCGTAACTGCCAGGCGACTGGTCAACAAGCATCAGCTGACACCATCGGAAAAGGTCACGCAGATTAAACTCCCAAGGTCCACCTTTATGCCCCCACTTCTTCTCAATCATAACTTCTTGATCAATCTGAATAACGTACCAGTTCAAAAGATTAAAAACTCAGACATGTTTCAGCTCATGGTAGATTATTAAAACGCCATTGCACAAGAAAGCATTCATCGCGCCAAGCATTCAACTTAATTTACTACTCTTCTAAGCTACCACCACTCTTTACCGTCCATTCAAAATCTTTATGGAATGCTCTTGTTCCAGAATAACTGGGGAAACCTAAACACATGCAACATGCAGTTGTCTTACCTTGAACACACATGTATGATTCTATGCCTACTTGCTAGGGGGAAAGCCTCAAAGAAACTTTTATGTGAACTCAGACTTAGTAAGCCTCAGCCACACAAACGGAACATGCCATAGGAAGAAAAAAAGGGAAGTTCTGTCTGACATATTAGGCAACAAAAAATGAAATACAAACCCAGTCTGCAGTGGCTGTTATCTGTGGAGCCCAGCTAGTTTACATGCCACTGCAACTCCAGAGTTGAAAATGACTACAAATGAAGTTTGTCTCAATACATGTTTGGATGAAAACTGTGACCAGCTTTTCACATAGTTGCAGCAGTCATTGGCTTGGACTTGTGGGGACAGTCACCAGAACCCTGAAGTCCCTCTCCTTAAGAAGACCATTCACATCATCAAGAGGAGTTTCAGGAATTATGCTTACCATGTTGTTAAATTCAACCATTTTTGCAATAATCTTTTTGTCAATAGCAGGAAACAGGGTATTTCCAATGTACTCCATGTCTGCGGATGAGAGAGGGTCCACGAAAACCTACATCATCAATATAATTAAATGGGGTGGGAGGTGAGACTCAAGTATTATTTTTATGTAGACACAGAAAAATGCAGTGCGCTTGCAAATGAAATAAAAATGATTCCATTTAGAAAGGAACTGCAAGGAGGACAAGAGAAATAGTTTTAAATGACATTATGGACTTGCCTGTGTGAATCTGTTCAGAAAAGATTTGGGCAACCCCTTTCTGCCACCTCCTTGCCTGTAGGGATTCTGGCATCCAAAGATCTTTGTTTTCTTGTGTTGCACATGGAAGCTCATTCCCAACTCAGGAATGTAAATCTCTGCCCGATGGTCAAAACAAGCATTCAGGCCTTCTAGTACCGACTGAGAAGCCAAGTTCAGCTATTTGAGAGAAACCAACAGGAAAATTTACACTGCCCCTCTTCTTCACAACACACACTTTTGCCCACAAAACACCTTTAAATCTATAGCAAATAAGCAAAAGTACTGTAGTTAGCTCAGGAAAAGTTAACTTCAGATTAACACAAATGCCCTGGTTATTTAGCTACTCTTTTGGCTTCAAGCTCCCTTTGCACAACTCAAAAGAGCAACAGCATAGCCCAGGGACGTCCAACTCCCAAAGACTGGGATCTACTCACACTATAAAAAAACTGGCAATGATCTACCCATTGTTGTTGGATGGACCAAAGTTGTTGAGCTTTTTAGGAGGCCAAAGCTGTTGAGCTTCTTTGGGGGGAGGGGGAGGAGATCACTGAGGGGCCTGAGATCTACCAGGATCTACCAGTAGATCATGATCTACCTGTTGGACACACCTGGCATAGCCTAAAGGTAAATACAACTGTGAAGTCAATGAGGCTGTCGGGATCCACCCAGATAAATGCCATTGCTCAGGGGTAGAGTAGATGCCTTGTGTGCAAAAAAAGGTCCCAAGAATCAATGGCTAGCATCTTCAAGTGGCACTGTCTGAAACCCTGAGCTGGATGGACCAATATTATAAAGCCACTTCCTATGCATTCTATTAAGAAAGTGTTGATTTCAAGCTAATTCAGCCCTAAGACGGCACTTAAAAGGTAAGTAGTAGTTTTAATCTTCTGTAAACTGCAGCACATCCATGACACAGAACTCAAGCTGTTTGTCCACAAAATCGCCTTCTGTAACTGCCACCCCAGAAAAAGCAAGTGTGTGTTCTCCCACTGGAAAACTGAAGATAAAATCTGAGCAGCCTCTTGAATAAATGGGAGCAGCAGACTGTTCCAGGATACTTTCTCCACGTAAGGAGAATGCACTGTTAACTTTACCATGTTTGGATAAGATCCTTTTAAAGTCCCCAAACAGCAAACTGAGACAGCTAGAGACCTCATTTTCCAAAAAAGGAACGAAAATCCTTTTTCTGTGCTACATTAAGCTGAACTCACCTCATCTAATACAATCCAGTGTCCAGCTTTCAATGCTGCAAGCAAAGGTCCATCACGCCAGGCAAATTCCCCTCCTTTGCCCCCTTCAACAGGTAAGTCTGTGCCAAACAAATCTGTGACGTCCTGGATCAGAAGGAAGAAAAGTCAAGGTTTCCAAATGCATGTGAAACAATTGCAATTTAGAAAAAGCTCTCCTAGGCTTGCAGTAATAATCCAGTAGCATTTATACCAAGAGTTATAAATATTTTGTTCTATGCATCTGTTGCATCAGCCAGTAAGTGCATTCTATGAACAAAAATGAAACCCAAGAGTAATTTTAAAAATAAAGAAAAATAATTCTAAACCATTAAGATTTTAACCAATATTCAAGCAGCAAACTTTGATCAAGGTTCTTTGCATCTGTATTTTAGGCAGTTTGTTTTGATCATTCACACCAATAGATGGATCACAATTCTAGCAGAATGTGTCCCTTTACTAGACAGGAAAAGGAATATAATGCTTCCTCTTAGAATTAATCAACAATACACCCCTTATTAAACTTAACTATTTCTAAGCATCTTCCCCCTCCCCAATCAATTAGGAGTATTCTCAAGATTTGTGAAAACTTAACACCTGTTAACTTGCAAGTATAGACTCTCACATTCACAAGTACAGGTATTTCAGTGGAGACCACAGTAATCCCTACCTACCGTTTGTTCAGAAAGATTGATTCTAACAAGGCAATTTCCAGAAGCCTTTGCCAAGGCTGCTACTAGGCTGGTTTTCCCAACACCTGGAGAGCCTTCCAGGAGAATGGGCTTGTTAAGTTGCAAGGCCCTTAACAACCGCTGTGCATTCATTGCTGTAGTTCCTGCATTTAGAGCGTAGTCTGAGACATTGTTCTTCTGGTAAATAGGGCCTACAGCACAGAGAAAGCAAATAAAAAATTAATTAGATTACAGGGTAAGATGATCAACATTTTTGCTCCAGTGAAAGTACTAGCTCATCAGACAGAATAATGGTACCAGATCAACATTCATCTTGATGCAGAGGGATTTTCCTCCAAAGTTTTGTTTTTTGTATTTTTGCAATTTCCCCTAATCTCCCCTCTTTTTAATGGGTGGTGCAGGCTTAGCTATATTAAGCAACGGCACTCCTGTCTTAACATCTGAAATACACAGAATTATGATACTTAACAATTCTAACTACAGATTGTGGAGTAAAATATTTGAATGCTCCGCCATTAAAGCTCTTAAAAACTCCATGCATATGGAAAGCTAGCATGCCAGAGCGAAGTCTAAGCTAAGTGCCTTCATCTGAGAAAAGAGCATTCAAACACTCAATTAGAAATGGAAGGGTCTTGGAAGGACTGTAACAAATTATTTTTTCTGCATGTTTGTCATCTCTCACACATTCTGCTCTTAAGTCATCGTAAGCGGCACATCACCATTCAAATTGTACAGCAGCAGCAGCAGCAATACCACCAAAAGAGTTCCTTGCCTGTTGGTATGAAAAATGGGTGGATTCCTATGTGGTTCTCCATCCAAACCATTTCCCTTTCCCTCTTCAGGTCATATATTTTCAGCTCATTCTTCTGAACCTCAGTGAGTTGCACTACTTGGGAAATTTTCCCACACAAATATTCCAGGCATTTTTCACGAGCCAAAGCAGCTGAGCCAGCCGAACAGGACATGGTGCCTACATAGGGGGAAGAGGGAAGAAGAGATCATAGTTATATGTCAATGGTGGAAATGAACATATAGTTAACAGTAAGATATGGCCAAAATCTGTAGACAGGTTGTAATGCACACTCTGTAGCACAAACACTATACGTTGCTTGCATGCGTCTTGAGACTATTTACTATTTTTGTTCCAAAATGACAAACTTGCTTTAAACCCTTGCGTAGTTCTCATCCAGGGGTTGAGGGACCCACTCCCCAATAAACGATCTGAACTATTCAGAGATAAAGCAAAGAAACTGAAGACATACCTGAACCTATTCCATCTATGTACACCAGACATGCAGCATGGACAAATGTTGTCACTGGACAGACGCTAAAAAGCTGGTGCTCCTCTGAAGAACTGGATAGTTTGTCTTGCGCCATAGCATTCATGAAGCTGACCCACGACAAAACATCCCGGATGCTGAGGATACAGTGGTGTCCAAATTCTTGATTGGTCAGCCACTCTATGAAATCCATCATGAGCCCTGCAATATCTGCCCCTGGGAAAGGTGATTAGATGGAGAGAAGAGAAAAAATACATAAGACACAGACCTGAAACAGAATATGTTTTGCAGTAATTCACAATGACCCACAAGGGATGCAGAGGCCTCTGTACATAATTTTTGCAAGATAACTGAATAGAAGTGCTTAAATGTTTTTACATAAATATTTGCAAAAGTAGAAAGGGTTGAATGCTTTAAAAAAAAACCATCCACAAGTAAATCAGCAGATGCAAAATTCAAAACATGCTTTGATCCTGCAACTTCATTGGTCTCTTTGTCCACAGTGACTGAACTTTGGCCCAGACCATTACTTTAAGCCTAGGAGGACAAACATTCATCTTAATGCAGAGAATATAGCCAAGGATAGAAAAAATAAGAGTGTATGTTTCATCAGCACTACTTATTTTTTCATCCTTCATTTAAAACCTTGGATAATAAAGAACCTAGGTCAGACCTGTATAACATGCACATATATTTGGACTAGAACAATCCTTAGATGTTCAATTTGCAAGAGCTTTTTCCGACAGCAACTTACAGCTGTGTTCAAATGAGGTCTCTGGTGACAATATGCATAGCAACCTCTGCCTATACCACAGAATCTAGTCACTGAATTCCAAACTTTTTTTTATCCCTTTCAACGTACTAAGAGCTCGAACTGTTCTTCCTTAAATCACTGTCCAGGCAATGATAAAATTTAAGCAAAAGGAAACTGATTTTGCACTTAAAATGACCCCAGTATTATGCAAATATATTTCAATTCCATAATCTAGGTTTATCAAGTATAGAATTTGGAACATACAGCATCTGAAACATACTCAAAGATAAGCACTCCTATATTCAATTTGTCATACTGCCAGATAAACATGCATTGGACTAAATCTCAAGTGAAAAATTGCAGTGTCGCAAGATCACACCTGTTTGCAATTTCTGTTATCTGCTAGTCGTGTCTGAACAACAGGTAAGTGGTACCTTCAGTCTGTGCCATTTGTAGCAGGAGTCCCATGGGACTTCTCCACAGGAATATTATTCAGCTTAGAGAAAAACCTATGGGCAGCGTTTAAGAGAGTGAGACTATTTCAGAACCGCCTGAACTAACTTCTTAGCTTTTAGAATCTGAGAGAAACTGACTTGCAAGAACAGAAGGTCTTTTAGAAGGAAACCCCACTGGGACACAGAAACGGAGGAGTGCAGGCTGGTTACTAGGGAGAAAGGTACTCAGAAGTGATTGCAGACGTTTTTCAGCAACAAAACCACTTCACTGGTTTTGAAACTGCTTTAGCAGTTTCATAAAAGTCTCTTTTGACTGTTAACATCTTTTCTGTCCTTTCTTTTTTCTATTCTCTTCCTGGCCTACAAAGGATGGAAAATCCTGCCTGAATGTGATTAAACCAGCAGAGCATGGCAGCCCTAAAACTCACTAGAGTAAGAAGAGAAAGCTTTAAGGAAGAGGGGAGAGGTGCTTCTTAATCTGGCCAACACTGGCATGTGACCCTCGTGCTGAAAAGGTCTCCCATTACTGATATAAGCAGAGGGACACCCAGAGAGAATAAGTAGGTGATGGAGTTGGTGAACAAATACCTCTGATATTTACCTTTGTCATTCTGTTTGGCAAAGCAGAGTCCTGGATGAAGATTATGGTTTACAATTTGCATTAAATCCATACGGTTGTTACTTTGCGGACACCATATTTCTGTAAATCTATTACGCACGGCAGGCGACAGCTATGGGCAAGAAAATATTAAGTGCAGTTATTATGAAGGGAACTGCTCAGAGGAAAATTTAAGAATCCTCAAAGAGGGTTACTGGGATAAAAAGAGAAAACAGAAGAATTATAAAACGAGGGGAAACATATTGCTATAAATAATGTGTAGGAGAGTATCAAAAAGCACAATAGGTTAGAATAGTGTGTGTCAAAGAACAAAACTGCATAAAAATGAGTTTTACTTTTTTAAAATGAATGTTTTATTAGACCTAATTTATCCTTAGAAAAACGATTTACTCATACAAACATACTTGCAGCTTAATAGTCTTGATATTTTATGACATTCTCAGAGGAGAATGACATTAATTCCTGCCCCTGAAATTCCTAATAGTCTTATAATATGATCTACTACAGGATCCCAAACCAACCCACACTTCTTTATGCTGCATTTTCTTCATCATTGCTAATTTTATTAACCTCAACCATTTCCACATTTTTCCAATTAATTCTATCTATCTAGGAAATAACACATTTACTCGGTTCCAACAATCAAACAATCAACAATCAAATTAGCTGTCAGAGCTCCATGTGGAGCTAGGTCGGGGCAGGGAATGTTTTTTCAGTCTGATGGCCACCTTCCCCAGCAAAGGATCACTATGTGGTGAAACAAATGAGATATGAATTTATACTGCAACAGCTTTTCCTAACTGTTTAATATTATTTTAGTACTCTTTACTCCTTGAAATGTAACCTACTTGATTTGAAAGGCCTGGTAGTAAGAGCTTTCCTGTCTCTTCCTCCCTGTGGTAATTAGGTCATAAATAAAAGAACTGGGAGTGTGAATGTGTGTGGTCTTTCTTACAGATAAGGGCATGGGGCTCCCAAGCAGCTGTAGCCTGCGAAGGACAGCCATGTGATAAGGAAAATGTAACTATCAAAGAGCCTGGGGTCCCAGAAAGGTAGGATGTGGGACTGGTCGCAATGCCTTACAAGCTTCTAGAAAAACCCTAAGACCAAGTTGGCATAAGCATTTTTTTCATTCCTAAAACTACAGGTAATTGAAAGTGGCAGCCAGCACAGAACGGCATTTTCTTACATTACCTCTTTCTTCCCAAAGTCGCCGCCAGGATTCATTGTGGCTAAAATGCGAAACTTCTTTCCTGCAGTCAGCAGTTCTACTTCATTGTCCTCACTGGCTTTTTCAGCCAACACTAGCGTCTTTTCAGTTTCAAGGACGCTGAAATAAAACCACGTTCTCAGTATTTGCTCTCGTTAAATTTCCAAATATCCATACGAAACACTAGAGACTTGCCTAATCGACAGAAGCTTTGCAACTCTTGTTGTTTAGAGCAGCAAGAATCAGAAGACGCCAGGGAAAAGTTAAGATTTATCCAATTTGCATTTGTGAATGACACGCCAAGGCAACAGACTAAAAAATGTCCAGTTTTCAAGTGCATACCTATTTAGTCTTTCAAGAACAGAATCATCTGCCAATGAAATCTCGTCCATGAGAAAAAAGCCATCCCCTCTCATTGCTAAGACAAGGGCTCCATCATGCCATTCAAACAGCCTAGAACCATCAAACTCCTGTTTGAAAGAAAAAAGGTAAGTCTGATCAAGTGTGTGTACATATACATACATACATACATATTTGCAGACACACACTTTGTGGATTTTTCAAGCTCTCAATTATATCAGGCACCATAATGCCAACTTACCTCATCCTTTGATCTCTGCCTGACGGGTCGCAGTCCACCCAGGAAGTCAGAGGTCTCCATGTGCAAGTGACAGTTCACAGAATGTAATTTCCGACCAGCCAATGCTGCAAATATCTGACAAATAGTAGTTTTGCCACACCTGCATAACAAAAAGCTTGCAGTCAGTTAAACTCCAGCGACTTGTCTGTTGCTCTACGCAAAAAATAAATAAAACTAATAATGAATATACTGAAGACTGGTTTACCCTGTGTCTCCAACCAGAAGTATAGGTTCACCAAACTCTAATGCTCGGCCTGCCAAAATGGCAAGCCTTGTCATCCCTTGAGTCCACACAATGTGACTGAATTCATCGCCCATTACAGATGTCCACTTAGATGCTTTAGCTGGTTCAAAGGGGTAATAGGGTTGGGGAAGGAAACAAACAAAAACAAATTAATTAGCTTCAGCCAAACATTAAATCTTCTTTTATTATTGTTATCGTTTTTCAAATTTACCCATTTGCTTCTTTACGCTTTCTTCTGAGAAGAGGCGCTGGGGATGCAGCTTTCTCTTAAAGTGTTTTTCAATGACTGTTTGGATAACGTCAACTTCTTCTTGTTTCCTGACCCTTCCTGCCAGAAGCATAAATCCTAGTAACAGAAAGACAACAGTTTATCAGGATGTTCACCGCTTTTGAAAAACAGTTCAAATGTGGCTACTGAACTGGACACACTGGCTGTGTAAATTGAAAAGAAACGAGTGGAGACTCACCGTCATTTGCTAAATGCTGAAGCCAGTCATACTCCTTCTCCATCTGTTCTGCTAATCGGTACCTTTCAGCCCAGCGAAAGAGATCCCGAAGGGTAATGAAACCATGCTTGCCAGCAAACACTGAGGAACCTCTGCGATAAGACTAGATTTAAAAGGACATAAAAGCATTCATGATCCAACACAATTTTCTGTACCCACAACTGCATTTTCCACTACTCTTGCAATGCCTCCCCTCCTTACCACCAATTCTCCAAGTTGTCTTCGTAGCATTTATTTGTCCAAATTTCACCAATATTTCAGTAATGACCATCAGTCCCCTGAGCCATACATATTCTGGTAGGTTGCTATGTAGCTCAACAATACCCCACTCCAACCCCCCCCCCCAAGCCAATAAATGTGTATGCCTTAAGTATAAGACACCAAACTACAACTAGGGCTCAAGTGACTTCTCTATTATTTTCTCATTAAGAGAAAAAAGATTACTGTCCATACCTGCAACTGCAGCATGACTTTGACAAGTTTACTGCAGTACGAAGGTGGAAGGTGGCATCTTTTGTGCAGGATGGTTTCTAGCTCTGTACTTGGTAGCTCATCAAAATGCAGCTCCACAAATCTGTTCCTGAAAGCTCTGGACAATACCTTAAGACACACACACAAAAACCACCTGTCAAGTGTTAATCTACTGAGAAATTCACACACACTGAAAACACGAGTTTCCCACCCTCAAACAGTCAGCTAGTATTTCATGGCCACTGAACATGTTCATACTCAATGGGTTTGCCCTCTTAATCCCCCCTTTTAATCCCCCCAAAGTAACAAAGATGAAAGATACACTAAAATTTCACATATTAAAAACTTCCCTGAACAGGGCTGCCTTCAGATGTCTTCTGAATGTCAGGTAGATGTTTATCGCTTTGACATCTGATGGGAGGGCGTTCCACATGGCGGGCGCCACTACCGAGAAGGCCCTCTGCCTTGTTCCCTGTAACTTGGCCTCTCGCAGTGAGGGAACCGCCAGAAGGCCCTCGGAGCTGGACCTCAGTGTCCGGGCAGAACGATGGGGGAGGAGACGCTCCTTCAGATATACTGGACCGAGGTTCTGGATATGACTAGAGTGTTTGACTAGCAGTGAGGAAGACTCAGGTTCAACTCACCACTTGGTGATCCTAGGTCAGTCTTTCACTCAAACTACCACTCAGCCTAACCTACTGCACAGGACTAAGGTGAAAGAGAGAAATCACATATGCCACCATAAGGTCCTTGAAGAAATGGTGGAGTGTACGTGTAAATAGCAGTATCAAAAGAAAGCCAGCTTCACCTGAGGAAACTATGTATGTACCTTCCTGCCTCCATAGAGCCCTGGAGGATTCTGTGTAGCAAAGAGCATGAATCTTGGGTGAGCTTTGACTGTTTCTTGGGTTTCTGTTATGAACAGCTCTCTGTTGTCATCCAATAATCTGTTCAGGGCCTCCAAAACATCAGTGGGTGCCAGGTTGAGTTCATCCAGGATTATCCAGTAGCCCTTTCGCATAGCATCAATGAGGACACCTATGAAGCATTTACAGAAAAAAAGAAATAAATGAGTTGCCCACTTGAGGCAAGCCAGGCAAGCATCTGTTTGAGCAAGTAGGAGAGCCAGCTGGCAAGGAAACACTGAGTGACTGAGGTAATAATCAAAGTCCTACCTTCCTTAAATATCAGCTTCCCAGATGGATCTGAAGTATAACAGCCAATGTACTCTTGGATGTCAGTATGTTCATGATTGTTAATCCTAACACAATGGTTCCCGGTTGCAGCAGCCACCCAGCGTATTAAACTGGTTTTACCAATGGATGTGTCTCCTTGAATCAACACTGGATAGGTCCTTAAAGAATTAGAAAACAGCCAAGTTGGATATTGTGTTCTATGGTGGTGAATTATTACTATAACTATAACTATTATTAATTATTATTATTATTATTATTATTATTATTAGCCACAGTGGTACCTCCATTTAGGAACAACCCTGTTTACAAACTATTCGGTTTACAAACTCCACAAAACTGGAAGTAGTGTCCCGGTTTGTCAACTTTACCTAAGAACGGAAGCTGAACGGTGGAAGGCACCGGCAGTGGGAGACCTCATTAGGGAAAGCGCGCCTCGGTTTTAGAACGGTTTCGATTTAAGAATGGACTTCTGGAATGGATTAAGTTCGTAAACTGAGGTACCACTGTACCTGATTGGCTTCAAGGTCTTTTTACAACATATACTGATTAAGGGCACTTCCAGAAATGAGAATTGGGCTTCCTGTTGTGTTGTGTGATAAAAAAAGAAAAATTTGCTGAAGTTCAGAATAAACAAGTCAAAACTAGGGACAACTGACAACAGTATTTGTGCTTCTTAATTGTCGTGTTATACACCTCCTCCAGCAAATGTCTGAAACTTGAACTATGTATTTATTGTAGTCGTTCGCTCCCACGGAGCAAAGATACACTTTTGTGTATTGTACATACTTGTTAAGAGTCTTAAACACTTCAAAATTCTGGTTTCTTAAAAACAAAACAAACAACTGCTTACATTCCTCACATTGCTAATATAGACTTGGAAATGTAGGCTGCCATCTTGTTTGCTTCCTGTTAGCAAGAATGCAAAAACAAGGTGGAACGTAAACAGCCCCAACTCAGTGAATTTCAAGTCATGATTTCTAGGCCCATATACGTCAAAATTTGGCCACGTAAACAATTCACATCATGGGATCTCCAAAAGCGGGATTCCATAATTTCAAAAAGACTGAAGAACACGTATGGCATAGTTTATTCCAGAGTCATAACAATGCTCCAGAAATTATTCCAATTACAAGCAATCAAGAACAGAAACAGTTTTAAGACACCCCCACCCACTGTTATTACTGATGTAGAAAATATTTTCGTGCTTTTCTACAACAGTTAGAGACATTTGTCAGTTGCTTATATATTTGCAATACTGTTTTCAGTTAATATTTGGCTTTTTGCAGTACCTATAAAATAAGAACATTATTAAATAAAAAAAAATGCACTGTACCACAATGCAAGGAAGTATGCTCTCATGAACAAATAGCAAGTGATTATTTTATTCTCACCAATCGAAATTAAACTATTTCCAAAGGAAAGAAAAAGGTACAGCTGAAGTCCAACATACCCAGCTGATACAACTCTGACGATGTCTCTGAGGTTAAGTTTAACCGAAGCTGTGAGCACGTAAGTCTCATCCACAGTTGGTTCCATGTCGCCAATTGAAATCCAGTATCCCTCTACCTTAATCATTCTCCCTCCTTTAGGCTCTGGTAATGACTAGAACAACATTACAGAAACAAAACCAGCTTATGTTATGAACTGCTATCTCCGCATAATAATTCTGTTCTTTGTTTAACTAAGCAACACACTCTTAGAACACCAGAATACATGTGGTATTTCCTTCATATGTGAGATGCAGAAGATTATCATGCTCTGGTTATGGTATAATACACCAAGCAAGCACAGAGTCTACACCTGGTGTGGAAGAGAGGAGGGATATATTAACACAATGCGTTAAGACTCCCTCTGAGAACAGAAGGACTCCTTCCATTCATTGAAGGTTTTTGATCCAGCAGGCAGCATCTCACTGGCACAAGTGGATGAAAGGTTTTTTTTTTCTTTCCCCCTTCATCTTGAACCCCCCAAATCACCTTGCACACTATTATAGAAACGGCCCCAACAAACTGAACAATATTTCCAAATGCAGATGGAAGGAGAACTGGAAAAAGTGACCTTCTCACCTTTCCATCAGCAGGAATGAACTCTAGAACTAAGCCAATGTATTTCCAAACTTTACATGGATTCAGCAATCCCGTAAGTGGGATTTCACTTATAGGGTGCTCCTATGGGGATTGGGTGGGAGTGTTTTGTCAATTTCCACATTCTCCTGCAGAACCGTCTAGATGGTTGGGGGACTTTCGAAAACAGTGTGACAGGTACTGCTAGGGTGTGTGCAGATGAGATCAGTAACAATCGTCAGTAACACCTTCCTCCAAGTGGGGGGCTTTGATAAATGTCAGTCCATTCAGCAAACAGAATGCATCCTTCCAGGTGAAAATGGGAAACCCTTGATTTAATCCAGGGTGGGTAAAATTAAACTCACAATTCAAATTGAGTTTTGTTCTGTTTTATGTATTTTATGTCATACCCCAAAATAATTCTGAGGAGGGGAGAACTCAAACTGAGAACAATTCAATTCACACACACACACACACACATTAATAGTAAGAAATTACTTGCCTGCTTGAGGATGTTCTTCACGTTTCCAGACAGAATATGCTGACATATTAGCCTTTGAACAACAGGGTAAGAACTTCTGTCAAGCTGGGTGAGAAAACCCAAGCAAAAGCCCTATTGAGAAGAAAACAGATTTGGGGTTTTTTAAAGTAGCTAGTTTCAAAGAGATTTTAATTGCTAATGCAAAATAATTTCTCTCTTTTTTTCTAAAGACAAAAGGGAAGAGAGGAGGAAGTTTAGGAACAGAGAACAAAGATAGTCACCTCATAAAGAGAGCGCTGTATGCTGCAGCATGGGTTGGATGATGCAAATCTCAAAGCTCTGCAGAGAGTACGAAGGCTGTAGTGAGGTCTGTGCCCTGTCCCATCTACCAGTTTTGTTTCACACTCCTTTCTCACAGACAAATAAAAGCTGCAGAAGCAAAGGGTTATATATATGAAGCATATTTTTCATGTATTACACTCATTTTTCTACCATGTTAACAGGAGTTAATTTATCTAGGGGCTTGATACCTCAATGTGCTGCAGAGTTCCTTTTCCTGAATAAATATTGTCCAAGATTGAATAAGGGTGCAAAAGGGATTTCACTCCATATCGTTGCTAACCAACCCAGGTAAGGCTCAGTCTATATATATATTCCAGAACATCTGGTGAAAGACTACAACTCCCATGAATCCCATTCAGTTTGGCCAACAGATATGATGGGAGATGGTGTAAAAACAACAACCTGGAATGCACCAGGTTAGAGAAAACTGCTATAAAATATAAGCTCAATTCTAAATGTCTGTACTAAGTCAAAATGTTCCCTTGCCTAGAAGTGGAGCACAGCTATGAAAGAGCAAGGGACCATCTGTATGGGTATAATGCTCAGATTCTCCTTTTAGGCTTCATGTTGTATATATGCGTAAATAAACCATATATCATAAAAACACCAGAGGCTCCAGTGTGCCCCCTGCAATTTCACACCACTCATAGAAATTGGAGTCGTGTATTGCAGTATATACAGAGTGAGGCCCTCTATGAGACAGTCCCTAAATATTCAGATGTATCCATTTAACAAAACTCATAAAGAAACCTGTAAGCGTTTTATAAAATATAACATTTAAATTATTGATAATTTTATTTAGGTATTTAAGATATCCAAAAGATTATTAAAAACAGTGGCTAAAAATAAATGATTTTTCCTTCATATTAATCTCACCCCAGCAACAGAAAAATAAAGTGGTATAATACATTATCCAATAATAAATAGCTTTCTAAAGAAATTAAAATCTTTAAACAGGAAAATTCCTCAGAAATTTCAGGAGTTTAGAGTTAGAATGAACTTTTGAACCACTGTCAGAGAGAAGAGGGCATCCATGTTACGCTAATACTCGTAGAATAAAATTGAAATACTCAAGGCTTCTGATTAAAATTTATTCAGATATTGGGGCTTAGAAAAGCAGGAAAAAGCCCATATTTCTTGACTGACAGTCATATTTGCTAAGACAATGATACTCAGGGAGTGGAGCTCAAAGTCATTTAGTAAAAACATGGAAAGCAAGTGGGATGCACATCTCGAATCTGGTGCACAATTTAAATAAATTATTTGACATTCTGAACTGTAATGAGCTCAAAGAAATGGCAACTCATAGAGGAAGTTCAAAAGGCAGAAAAGCGCAATCTGAACTCTTAATTCCCATCACCTTCAGCCTGTGTAGCCAAAGGTCAGGGATGATAGGAGATGCAGTGCAGCAACTTTTGAGGACCACAGGTTAACTACCCCCGCTTCAGAAATACCACACTACAAATCACTGCTTTTTTTTCTTAAAGAATGTTTAGGGGTACTCTCATTTTCCGACTCATATTGAAACACTGTGCCTTAATGAGGCCAAACTTAGATTCACGAAATGTTTAGGGGTATGCGTACCAGTGCATCTCCCCCCCCCCGAAAAAGCACTGCTACAAGTTAAATACAACAAAACCTTCCCAAAGACTCTATCAAATCTTACAATTTATACAGTACTTTCTGTTCATCAAAAACTTACTTTACAATCCCTTGCACTACGCTCTTGCTCACGTTCAGCCCCTTGAGATAATCCATGATAAGAATCTGCAAGTCTCCTTCATTTTGTAACTCTTCTATGTAAAGTTCAGTGAACCTACAAGACAACATTACATTGTAAAACACCTGTCTGCTTATTGATACCAAAGTCTGATATTTGATCACGGACCCTAGCCTGTCGACATCACAACCAATTACAAACGTACTGAATTAAAGACTAGTAATAGAGTAACATTCAGTGAAAGCTTCAGATTACTTAGAAATCACATAATTCAGCATGCAGAAGGTCCCAGGGTCAACCCCCCAAGAGCTGTAATTAAAAAGGAGTCAGGTAGCAAGCCTAGGAAAACATCTGCCTTTGGTCTTGGAGCACGGCCCCCCCATCCACAAACCTTTCTAGAAGGTTGGGGAAACTCCAGAACAGATTAGGGGACACACAGGGGAAGGGGGGGGAGAGATGTCCTGCCATGCAAGCAGAAGTCATTCTTCTCACACAAAGCATACTTAGCGCTACACTGAATACAACCCCAAAAGTTAAAACATACCATTAAAAATAAAAAAAAATTAAAACATGCAAAAATATTTAAATTGCACTTCTGTTGGCTTATCTGAGCATTAGTTGTTTCTGGAAATACGCATGACCTTTTAACATAGGTAAATTTCGGAATCCTTTCATCTGCTATACACTCAAACCTAGGGTATTGGGTTTTCTATGATATTGCTGCTGAATTATTTTGAGCTCTGCAAGGGCAGTGATAACACCATGCATTTGTCACACTGTTTGTAAGTCAAAACCTGTTGAGCAATTCAGTGGGGAAATGAAAGCGCAACTGTAGAATCTAGAGCTTAATGAACACTTGACAAGCTACCATCAGCTCTTGCTTGCCTAGCTACTTTGGACTGCATGGGCTATGAAAGATCAAAGTGAGCATAAAATCCACTCATATACCCAACCAGCCTTTTATCCAGCTGTTTTTGTAGCTAACATGTAATGCTGACAATCAGAAGATGGCCAACAGAGCAATGTAGATCATTTTCCTTTTATCTTTCCCATGAGACCAGTATATAAGTCTAGTAACCAACTCTGAACCTGATGACATAAAGGACACTTGAAGACAACTGCAGCTCTCAAAGAGAGTGTGCAACGTCTATTATTCCTGAGATTGGCAGCAAAAGGTATTTTGCAACATAGCAGCTCACCAGCATGCTTCAGCTATAGCAGGGATGAGGATGGGGTGTTAAGAGTCTTAATACAAACAGGTCCCTCATATCCCTAAGCTACTGCATGCCAATCAGAGATGTATGCAACACAGACCAAAAGAAGTACAACATTCTAGGCTACTGCAAACACCTCAAGAGCTACAAGTTGTTCTCAGCTTTAAAATGGTTTTGTAAAAATGTATGTTCTGTATCTACCTGTTCCGTATTCCTGGAGGGAGGTTTCTTTTGCCAACATCAGTAGCTGGGTTCATGCAGGCAAACAAACGAAAATTTGAATGACGTATCAGGGGCTCTACAAGGAAAAAAATGCACAACCAACTAATTACAGTGCTGTTTGGCCCCATAAAAACAAATGAAGCACACAAACAAGAAAGCATGAAACAGCCATTTAAGGAAAATTAAAAACAGAAGTTCAAGAAGCAAACAGGAAAAACTCATACACAGCCAATTGGTTGTCCTAGCTGGTGAAAACCTACTCTCAAACTTCAGAGAAAGCTTTCCTTAAAAGCAAAGATGAAAACTGCATCTTCTATCTTAGCAAACAAAAGGGTCTTTTTTCATAGTCCTCTGGAACTTGCTGTTCTTCAAGCTAAGGGACAGCATGGACAAGGAATTGCAATTTTCTTCTTCAGGAGAAAACTCCCACGTGCTAATCTCTTAAGTTATCGGGAAGCAAAAGAGTGAAAAGATAGTATTACAGTGGTACCTCAGGTTAAGTACTTAATTCGTTCCAGAGGTCCGTACTTAACCTGAAACTGTTCTTAACCTGAAGCACCGCTTAAGCTAATGGGGCCTCCTGCCGCAGCACGATTTCTGTTCTCATCCTGAAGCAAAGTTCTTAACCTGAGGTACTATTTCTGGGTTAGTGGAGTCTGTAACCTGAAGCGTATGTAACCCGAGGTACCACTGTATTCAGATGTGAGTTTTTCAGCTATCAGTTTACAGGGCTTCCTAAAGTGGTCAACGTTGACCCACGGGGTTTATGTGACTGTGCAGAGGGTGACATGGGTGTGAAAAAGTTTACAAGACATAGTGCAGAGAAACTGATTAGGCTCTATGAGCATCAGAAATAAAGGGCTTGGATATTTAGAGATCAGCACCTCCTTTATGAGTAATATAATCTTTTTTTGCAATTCCTCGTAATGGTGATTATATTGTGGATTATATACTCAAATTTCTTGAGTTTATTTCATTTACATTACTAATAATTTGCTTCTGGGTCTGTCACATCTTTAGATGCTCATCTATGGGTCAATGAACTTAGATGACTTGAAACCATTAATTTCAAACTCTCATTAAAAAAAAAGGAACTGAAAAAATACACCACTGCAGAACAGGAAAACTTACTGCAACAAAAAACAAAAACAATACCTGTGTCTCCTCTATCCAGCAGTATCAGTGAACCAGATAATCCTTCAAGTAAACCACTCAGACACTCTAAAGTTTCTGCTGCTGCCAAATTGATCTCATCTAGTAGAATCCATTCTCCTTTTTTCACTGCTTGTGCCAAGGTGCCCTTAAAAAAAGACAAAAAGACTCAAAATTAGCATTTGATAGGCATCTGGAGCTGCCCTCTAGTTGGACTACGTTTTGAAAACTGCATTTATAGTTAGAGGGACCAGATAATTCCACAGTGGTATAAGCAGAATTCCATCTTTTACATTGTTTTTAAACAAGTTGGTGGAGTGGAAACTCCTCATTTAATTAACTGCTTTTGCCCTATAACAGTTAAGTATCTGCAAACCCCTCCAAGGTGTTTCTAGTTGTACCTACTTTTTTTACCTAGCACCAAACCCTTTGCAGCATTAACTTTTTTCCTCAATGAGGACTCATTCTTCCTAGCTTGCAGATGAAATCTATTTCACCTTCATTTTCAGCCAAGACTAAGGGGAGTAAACACAAGGACATTAAGTGAAACCTGGCTAGCCTGAAATCAAATGACCGCCTCCACAGGCAAAAAACCAGAAACTATGTGTGTGAGTGTGATCCACATCACACATTTGAAAGCACACTGTTTCCTCCAAAGAATCCTGGAGACTGCAATTTACCCCTCACAGATCTGTAATTCCCAGCACCTTTAACAAACTGCAGCTGCAACTTTATTTTAATAAAGTAACTTTAATACGCATCTTATGGACAAATATGCTCTTATGCACAAAAGGACTACCTCTACAAATGCAAAAACTAGCGCATTTTCTGTCATCTTCATCTGTTGTTTTGCGTGATCTAAGCGGATACCAAGTTCTTCCCACTTTTCCTTCAATGGTGAGCCTAACAAAACAAAAAAAAGGCAAGCTATAGTAAACGTAGGATAAGATAAAAACATTCAAGCTCATGAAACCACGTAATAGAATTTGTCATAGTGCAAAACAACTCTGAATATAACATAAGCCGCTCTGAAGAGAATAGTCCAGTTATTCCAACAATCACCTTTAGACCAGTGATTTTATGCAATTTAAATCCTACTAGCAGAACAGGGACATTAAAATGAATGAACTGAATGAGTTGGAATTCACTGGACTGAGTAATGTTTGAGGTCAAGTAATGCTCCAGTCATCTGTAATGCATATGCAATCACCTCCTCTGTTTAAAGAAAGGAATGCTTACAAATCTGTTATTTTTATTGAACACATCTGGATTCAGCCTTAGAAGGCTAGTTACTTAAACTGTATCTCTTTCCACTTCAGAGCAGTATTTTATTTTTACCTTTATTTATTTATTAAATTTCTGTTCTGCCTGTCAACTGAGGACCACAGGATAGTTTACAATATGAAAACACAAAAATACGAAACATAGTAACAAACAATAACCTTCCCCCCTTTACCTTCCCCTTTAAAATGCAGTCAAGCTTTTATTATTATTATTATTATTATTATTATTATTATTATTATTATTATTAGGCTGGGATAAAGTTTGTACAACTTTAACAAGACCTTCACCTCTTCAGTCAAAGATGATGTGTGAGAATGTTAAATTCTTTCTGTCCTTTTATCTGACTGTTCATTAAATAGTTCAGAATGGCTTAACTGTGACTCCCAAGCATCTCCCACCCAGGTCACTGATCAGATCCACACCCACTAAGCTTCAGGAATGATATTGGATCATGTATCAGAAAATGCTATTTTCTACTGCAGAAAAATTGCTTTTTTCCCTCCACTGCTGATCTCTCCATATTTGAATTCTAGGGAAAAATCACACCTAGTACAGTGGTACCTCAACCTGAGGTACCACTTTAGCTAATGGGGCTCCCGCAGCCACGCGATTTCTGTTCTCATCCTGAGGTAAAGTTCTCAACCCGAGGTACTACTTGCGGGTTAGCGGAGTCTGTAACCCGAGGTGTTTGTAACCCGAGGTGTTTGTAACCCGAGGTGTTTGTAACCCGAGGTACACTGTATCTCCCTTGCCAAATGCACACTGAAGCACAGTCCACCCAACTTTAAGAATGCAAGTTCCGCTTAAATCTCTCGTTTTATTTATTTGATTTCTACCCTGCCCGTCCTCAAACAGAAACCCATTTTAAGAACTTGGAAGGCTTACCATTTTCTTTAGCTTCCTTATTAATGGCAGATTTGTGTACATGCTGCATCAGCTTGAGAAGATCATGCCAGCGCTTCTGTCTGTAACATGTCTGGATGTGCCCCAAGAAAGTCTGGTTTTGTTTCCTGGAAAACGTCTGTGCAAAAAGCTCCTCAAAAGACTCTCGCAAGGGCAACCAAATCAGTTTGTTATCCACCGGCTTATAGCTGTAAATTGGGCAAACAGTAATGTGTTAACTGAAAACTCCGGCAGCGACATGTGGCAAGATCAGGCTCAGTATGATCGGACAAGGTGAAAATCAAACCAGCCTCAGCGGATCTGATAACAGATAAAAGGTGAATCTGGTGGCCCCTGCACACCATTACTAAACAGATGACTTGAACATGTTGAAAATTAGAGACCGGCTGAAACATATAAGAGAACTTATCCTTTTTTTTTTTCAGGTACACAAAATGTCAAAAATTTCATCCCACAGCTACATGGCACCGCTCATTCCAACATCTTTCCCTGCCCCAAGACTGAACATTCCCTTTTCCTTGTTCTACTTCCTTGTACTTGTCATTACCCCATCCATGGAATCCCACACCCCATTTCATGTTGCTCTATGTACTTTTCTTTTTGCCATATGGTTCTCTATTTTTGAACGCAGTAACTCTTATGAATGGGGTCCATGCACACTTCTACTAAATACAAGATCTGAAGTCACGAGTGAAAAAAATGATTTGTTGATGCAGTTGCCAACAGCAATTTGCAGAATTATTAGACACTCACCCCCCTAGGAGATCTGCAGTATCACTCTGCTGATTCATGTTGATAACCCTCAAACGGTGCCCTTGAAGAAATAAAACACAGAAAAGACACTGAAGCACTTCTCAAACCTTTTCTAGAATCCTGGTCAAAGTCCCCGCATTATACTACATTTTACCTGTAATGTGGGCCAGGTATTGAACAGTAGATGTTTTGCCTGTCCCCGTTTCACCCACCAACAACACAGGCTCTCCTTTGTCAACACACACAGCCAGCTGCTCAATTAATACGGATGATGGACGTGTGGGAGCAAAGGTCTGCTTTTTTCTGCCAATACATGAAAGGGTAAAATCTTCTGTTAGCAATACTCTAATGCTATGTGCTAAGCATCTCCAAGTGCATTTGATTCACTAATTCTACAAATATAATCTCTCTCTATTACCAGGTTTCCAAAAAAACACTTCAATGAGACATTAAAAATGCTGGCACGGAATTTTAAAGTTACAAGCACATTTAAAAAGTGCACTATTGTACATCAACCTGTAAGCCATCTGGTTGAAGGGTGGCTTAGTAATTTTAAAATATATACAAACAAACAAACAAACAAACAAACAAACGCATCAATACCTTTGCACAAGAAGCGCATGAATTTGCTTCCGTAAGAGCTGGACTCTTCCCACAGAGACCTCTTGCTCCTTTATTAAAATTTCTGGTTTGTAAAGTTGACAGTAGTATTCAGTCTAGAGTAAATAAATAAAGAGCATACATACTGAACTCAGCTTACTAAAAAGAAACACATGATGTAGTCCTTTGCCATATGCAGTTGTGCAGTACAGTGGTACCTCGGGTTAAGTACTTAATTCGTTCCGGAGGTCTGTTCTTAACCTGAAACTGTTCTTATCCTGAAGCACCACTTTAGCTAATGGGGCCTCCTGCTGCTGCCGCGCCGCCTGAGTACGATTTCTGTTCTCATCCTGAAGCAAAGTTCTTAACCCGAGGTACTATTTCTGGGTTAGCGGAGTCTGTAACCTGAAGTCTATGTAACCCGAGGTACCACTGTACAACTGAAAGTTAAGACACAAGTCCAGTTTGCACATCACAGTAAGGCACAGTAAATAGTTTATTGTGAATGTGCCTTTCTGGGTTGTATGTCCCCCCCCCCCAATGATAGCAGGGAGCAGACAGACCACAGTCCCCACTTAGCATTATGTCCAAACCAGAGGCCATGATTTGCTTTGCTTCAAACCATGATCAGCAAATCAAGAACAACCTTAGCTACAGTAATTTGCCGGGAACAAAACAAACTATGATCCCTCATTTGAATGTAACACTTGCTTCCTCCAAGTGTGAGTGGACAGGATTCAAATGACCAAGATCACCATGGTTACAGTGAACTATTAACTATGGTGATGTGAGAACAAGGCCTTTGGGCTGTATTCAGTTGTTACATGAACAGAAGTCAGCTCATGCAACCAAACTTTCTCTTTCACTCCTCCTCCCTGCAGCCACTTTTCCCCTCCAAAGGGTTGGGTGCCTCCTAGTGAAGCCTATGGTTGCAGCAGGAGGGAAGCTGCTGCCTCAAATCAGGCCAGTGGCGATGTGCATGTGCATGATCCCTACACCCAATTTCAGCCATGTTACATGTGGCTCTCTTCTTTCAGAAGAAAAACAAGAGTGGACACTATCCAGTTAGATCATTTAATTATTTCTTGGCAGTGAAGGAGACATGAAACTATTTTTTTCCTCCTTGACAAAAGGGGTATTTATTACACAATGCACTATGTGTGCGAACTCTTCCTTATGTCTACCTTATGCTTGGAAATGTTCAGTTGGCTTCCAATGATTTCTGCCATCTTCAGTCTACTTCCTTGCTTGGACAGCATAGCTGTGAAACAATCCAACGCCTGTCAAAGTAGAGTGGCAGGAGGGAGACACACACACACACACACACAGAGAGAGAGAGAGAGAGAGAGAGAATCCAAGCTAATTTAATATTTAATCAGAGGTTCTACTTTTCTTCCATACTTGAGTTCACTGTAGTCAAAATATACAACTGAGCTTCATGCAATGTATCGCTAGTATGTCTCCACAAGGAAAACAAGAGGACAAGCCAATTCAGACATTTCAGCTCTCTTCATAATGGAATTCCTGGTGTAACAGCTGTGGGACCTGGCATGTCCCCAACGACAGCTGCCTCTTCCTAGTGTGATTTATGCAACCATTCCTGTGAATCCCCCATTGTGAAGCAGCAGGTCTAGTTAGATCGACCCTCAAGGAAAATTTCCAACACCAGAACCAGCCCCCTGTTCATATTCCAAATGCAACCTGGTTTTTACATTTTAAGGAATAGGTCAACATCACTCTAAAAAACAAGGAACAGTTTGACACGTACCTCATGAAAAATATTCAGTGCAGTAGAGGAAGAAGAACTATCAAAGTTGTAAGCGATCCTGTTGCACCAATTCAGCAAGTCCCTAACACAAGAAAATAAGTGATGTGAAGCAGCTCAACAGTAGTCCTTCATTTAACTTTCCTCAGCTGCACACTGCTAAAAGTGCTAGTCTCGCTTCATTAATTGCATGGCTATTTTTTTTAAGCGCCAGCTCACCACATTTTCATTCAATTAATGCCTTCTCACTAGGAATTTCAATTAAGAACAGAGCAAATGGCCTCCAACACACTAGAGAGCAGTAGTCCAAAGATAATTTGCCTCCCCCAAACTCAAATATCCATCAGCTTAATTGCATATTAAAATACCTCAGAGATAACTCTCTGCCTTCTAAGCTCAGGCTTTTTTTGTTTTCGGTTAAGTGTGATGTGTCTTCCATTATGTTCTCATCGTCTGTGATATGGCTTTGCAATAGATGTTTATCACCAGTAAGCTCAACATAAATCTCTAACAAGCGATCAATTACGACAGCAAGTTTAGGATACCTCCTCTGCAGAATCTGAAAAACAAAATAACATTAACTAAAGTAAATATTTTACAGTATTCCAAGGATTATATAACTCATTGAGTTTTGTCTAGACAGACAATGGTCTTAAAATCCAGAGATTTGATACATTTACAGTCTGCACAATTGCCTGGACTGGTCCCATGGGGTAGTGCCTACCATCAAATTTTACTTTGAAATTCTCTTAAAGGAAAATTTCTTTGCATGACAATTACACTGTAAAATACAGTAATGCTCTTAAATTATCTTAGGCTTTATTTGCTAGATAGAAATGTCAGTCAGTAAGATGAACTCGGTGGACTGGGCAAATGGCCCATCTAGTCCAGGTTTTTTGTTCTCACTGTGGCCAACAAGATGCATATGGGAAACCTGCAGGCTATACTACGCTGAGGAAATGGCAATAACAATTTAAGATGATTTCATATGAAGTTATAGCTGGACAGTCGGGTTAAGTCAATCCAGCAACGTCAATCTGTTTCTCTTGCAGAAGCACAAAGCAGCAAGCATTCCATTATGGAATGGATACAAACTTCTTTCATGTCAAGGATTGTGTTTGGACATCATGCTAAACTATGGTTTGGTGAGATGTAAATGAGACTAACTCCCTCCCAGTTTTTTGGCTCGGACAACACAAGAAACTATGGTTAACCAAACACAGATGCTTCTAAACGTCTCCTCACAGCCACGTGGGGAAAAGGGAATGGACACAGTTTCAACCTCTTCTACAAAAATTAGGACTACTTTCACTTGTTTTTAAATGAAAACTCTTTGACATCAGTTCACAAAGTAAGAGTTCTCTTTCTGATACCATTTACCTCTCTGAGTTCAGCTTTAGGCATATTATTCAGCTTAATTTTTGTCCAGTATTTATCTAGAAGAGCAGCATGGCTGTTTTGCTGTTTGTACCAACCACCACCATAACTGAAGAGTCTAGATTAAAAATCAAAGAACAAGTTAATTGAAGCATTAGAAGTATTATAGTGCAGAACAGAGTAAGTTCAAGGGTTCTGTAAGGCTCATTCACTGCAGATCTACAACCAGATAAGGGAGTCAAAGTCCCAACATCATCAATACAAGAAACATGAATTCACCATCTACAATTGTCCAATTGTCATTCTTCCACTTTACGGTCTTTAAATAATGAAATGCTAAGTAATTGCTTATAGGGCAGCTGTATCCCGCAGGCTAAGCAAAACGACAACAAGCACGTTCTACGTGCAAAGCACTTCATACATGTATAATGTCAATAAGTGTAAAGACAGGACAATATTATCTGCATATTACAGATTAAGGCCAAGTGATGATGGCTTCCCTATGGCTGCTTGGTAATTCCTCTTATCAAGCTTAGTTTTCACTTATATTCCAGGGGAAAGAGTTGTATTAGGTTTCAAAATAATCTCATGCTCCTAACTATCATTTTCCAGGAGATAATTTTCTATTTCTTAGTATGGAAAATTACAAAAGAAATAGCAAAGGAGTGCACACATACTTATAATTAAAAAATCATGTCACCTTTATATATGCACACAATTTAAATACTGGATTCCCCCCCCCATTCCTATATATATGACTATTGTCTATATTAGCAGATTTTTAGCAGATTCATGTGCTAAGAGTTTTCCTTGTGTTAACGAAGCTACACAGTCTACCTTCTCGTTGCAAAAAGATGGAACCCAGGAGCTACTTTTATACAGTCACTTCGCCCAGGAATCAACAGTTCTCCGTTTTCCAGAAGAGGAATCAATACAGAAATCTAAGAAACAGAAAAAAACCACAGAATACAATTTCAATGACCAGGATGTAGAGCACCACAAGAAGAATCTCACCTTAACGCATTGAAGCCTTCCCAAAATTGCTTTGGGGCAGGCCATACATAGTATGCATAGAATGCTATAGCAGTAGAAAAGAAAAAAAATCTAAGGAAGCTTCATTGTAATGCCATGTTCTCATGCATGAGGCTATCTTGATGCCCCACCTTATATCAATGACAACAACCAAAAAGACTTAACAGCAGACAGTGCATGAAACAATGTGTTTCACCTCTGCTGGTGACCAAATATGTTACAAGAAATGTTAGAAATCTCATTCCCAATAAGCAGCCTTTTACATATACATTCCAGTTCTAGATTGTGGGAGGTGGGTGTATAAGAGAACCAGTGAATAGCAGATACAGACAGGGTCCATTCAGTAGTTTGTAACAAGTGTCCCCAAAATCACTGCCCACGAAGAAGAAAATATACTGGGAATTGAGAACCATGATAACTTTTTGGGGAGAACTTTTGCTTTCTTTTATCCAGTGCCCTTAAGTTTCCTTTGCTTTGGTTACAAAATACATGACTTCCAAAAAAGATACCTGTGCCTCACCCAAGGCATTTATGGACTACCTCTAGAAAGCACAGCTACATACCACATCCAGAGGAGCATAATCAATATCCTCCAAGAGTATCCAGTGCCCTTTGCTGACTGCTTGGGTCAGGGTCCCAGGTTGCCACACAAACTCCCCTGGTGCATCTGTACAACGATACATGCCCAGTAAGGTCTACAAAGAAGAAAAAGCAAGCAAGATTTTTAAATAATGTCCATATAACTTTACAAAGTGTCTTCAAATATTTACCGAACAATAAGGTTTCTGAGGTTTGTATCTATTTCTATTTGCTTTCTTCCATACTAGGTATGCTACCAAATATAAATATTGCCAGATATAGCTTCAGCAGCTACGATAAGCTCAGTGGGAACAAGCACTGCCAAATCATTCTTGCTGTGCCCTCTCATAGTATGAGCAGGAGCAAAAATCATGAGTTTGGATTACTGTGGTGTTTGAGCCACTGAGATATCCCTCACCAAACAACCCATGACCTAAAGCAAAGCCCCAATAGTGGCTGCTTTAGGCATCCCAGTAATCTATAGTCTTGCTCATGTTTTACTAGGGGAGGAATGCAGCAGGAGGGATTTCTGAAGTGTGCACACTGCTAATTCCATAGTAAGACATGGTTTTTGGCTTATCGTTACATCTGAACGCAGCCAGTTTCTGCAAGGCAATTAACTTTGTAATAACAACTGCAAGTGAAAACTAAAATGCATTTTCCATTACCTTACTATCAGTCTGATCTCCTAGCTGGACTTTCAGAATGTGAGGTGGCTTTATTCTTCCCGTAACGGCTGCCAAGTATTCAACAAGATACGTTTTGCCACAACCTACTGGTCCTTCAAGTAACACTGCATTTTGTGAAGCTACAGCCATAGCAAGATTTTGAAGATTTGTGCAGGAAGATTTCACCAACACAAATTGGTTCAGGATGGTCTCCTGCTGAGACAAGAGAAGACAATGCTTTCAACTGATAATATTGGGTGCGAGTATTATGGAGAAACATGAAATACAAGTTACAAATTTGCTAAGCTACCATTTTTACGCATCCCAGAGCCACACACATCCATGTCCCCATTCCACACCCATTTTTTAAAGGGGGATTTAAACCCTTGCACTTTCTTCCTCCCACCAAACTCAAGTGTTCCACTTACCCTGCTCCCAGGTGCCATTTACTGCAATAGTACCTTCAGGAACAAATAGCAGCTTCAGGGGGATGAGATAAATACGGACCAATGACCCCTTTGAAGCTGCTGTTTTAACCAGAAGAGGGACAATGACCATGTTTAATGACAAGTCAATTCTTTTTATTATTGTTATTTCAAAGATTCAGCTTACTTTAGCATATGCTCAAAATTCTGATTCATCTCAAATACATATACAATATGTGTGGTGCAATTGCCTGGCCCAATCCAGGCAATTGCACCACACACACTAAGGAATCTTCAGTAAACAAGCTATTTTGTGAAACTCATAGTTGGTCATTTTTCCTATAGTATTATTAAGACTAATAGTGACACTTTTTAATCTTTCTACTTTGTAGAGAACCAATCTTGTATGACTTTAGCTGTTCCTATTAAGTCTCTAGAGCATAATTTTATTCAACTTATGTTCAGAATTTCACTTATGTTTGAAGTTGTGTTCTTCATATGTTTCTATGTATGAAATTGCCCTATGTTAAATCATCAGAATACATGGAGTGCCAGCTGCATACCTGGAGTGACAGAAAGTAAGGTATTTTGCTCCAAGTATTAAACACTATTGTCAGATCACAGTGATATCTCTGCCTAAGGATCTAGCAGAGATTCTCACCGGTCAGAAAGGTACAAGGTGATTTTTACCAACACTCAGAATCCTTCTGAAGCAGACTGTTTGGTAACAAAGAGAGCTGTATAGAAAAAACTGTCTTATCCCCTTCCCCTGGCATACTTCATACAGATAAATGAGGCCATGATTTCTATGTTACTTAACATCCAAGCCTGTGGATATCAAAAAGGGAGAGAAAAACACACACACAGTGGCATGGATCAGGAATGGGACTGGAGATTTCAAAGGCGCTTGCTCTTAAAGTGTATTCCATCTATAAAGGGAAGGATACTATTTTGCAGAAACTTTTACACAAAACATGTTTGTTTTTGCCTTAAAACCGAAGGACAGGATTTTAATCAATGCTTAAATGCATCAAAGTAGCACTACGAAGAAATTTTGAGGGAAACAAAGGCCCAGGATTCCTCTCTTTTCAGAGGGAAATCTCCTAGAGCTGGGGTAGGCAAAAGGTAGATCAGGATCAGCGCCAAAGAATTTAACTTACGTATCAGTCCTTTACTTACATTTTCTCCTGGTCCAAACTGTTGTCTAGGGAGCAGAACACCACATACTGCTACAACCTTTGCAGAGAGGTCAGCAGATACAAGTTCTCCCTGAGTGTACCGCAACTCCTCTTCTTTGTTCCAAAAGGTTGCATCTGGATTGGCCAGGACAAGGGCACACTCAACATTCTGCATCCGTGATTCCTCCAATAGCCTATCAGTCAAAAATGTGCATCTTTCAATGTTTTGAACAAATGGGAGACAAATCTACCATGTAAAATATTAACTGAAAACACACACACAAAGACATCTTGGGGGAAAACTTACTTAAGTCTGAAATGTATTAACTCTTCTGGATTAAATATCTTCTTCAGGAAGGATAACCGATGCTCATCATTCATGCACGTAACCAGTGCGAGACAACTGGCAGTATACCTAAGAAGCAAAGGTAGTTCAAGTACTGTTACATCTTAAGTCTATAGAACTAGGTTCCTTTCAGAGAAAAACAACAAAAGGCTATCCTGTCCCTTCAAATGGTCTCTGTTTGATCAATGGTCTTCAATAAATGATTTGGCCACTGATGCACAGGTCTATGTGCCAACTTAAAGTGGGCCACACCAATGGCACTACCACCATTTTCATTCTGCCTTATGGTTATTGCATTTGTAAGAGAAGAGTGATGGAACAGGACAAAAAACAAAGAACTTGGATGTAGGTCTCACAATTTAGTGTGGGGTTAATGTCAGCCCCTGGGCCTGAAAATTAAGTAGTAGTAGTAGGTTCTAAGAAAATACACCCAATATGACCAAATCAATCTTTCTTCATATTTGACTCCGGCAATTTTAGCCTCAACCTCTTGCCAGAAACTGCTCTTCTTGTCAATAAGAGGTCTAATGTAGTCCAGTAACCATACTGTAGGTTTCAAATCCAACTCAAATGTGGCTAAGTCATTCTCTGCCCTTATTGCTGTACCTTACTTTCCCCATGAGGCATTAGTAAGAAAGAAATAAAATAGTCCCCACTACACACTGAAAGTGACATATAAAATTAAACGAAAATTAAACTTACCATCGAACTAAAGTATCATGACTCCTCAGTAAAGGGACACACACACTCCAGTCCCATAACTCTCTGAATACAGCCTGCTCTTTTTGGAGGAATTTGTAGGCTGCCTCCATGAGATCCCTTAACTTCATTCGTCGTCGCCCATATCGAACCATATTTGTATCTGAGCTCTCCAGAAACAGTCTTTGGAACACTGGTGAAGTATCCTTAAAGTATCTCAAAGCAAATCTACATGAAATGAAGATATTGAAAGCAAATGTAAATGTAGCTAGAACAGCGAGGTTTCAGCTCATCTGATGAAGCAGATGCTTACCTATTAAAGTCCTGACACAAATAAGACTGCTATGCTTTTCTGAACTTGGAAAGAAATTGCCCCCCCAAAAAAAGTCCTAAGAAAAGTTATGGTCTTCTTTTCAGCAAATTGTGTTTTAATAAAAATAAAAATAATGGGGAAATTGAAATTCATCACCACTTTTTTCACTTCCTTAGTTTATCAGAGATTAAGGTCAGCCTGCCAGCTCTGTGAGTGGTGGGGTAGGGACAGCTGGTTGGAAGTAGTATTCTGGACTTGACACTCAAACAATAGCCTGAAGACACTTGATGTAGACCCAGCTCTGATCTCACTAGTAGCAAGATAGGAACAGTATGCATGTTACTCAAAACTCCTTGGATAAAAGTTTTACTTCTAATCTAATATGGGCATCTGTCAAGAGCAACTTTCACTTAAAACTCTCTCACTGAAGCAAATACACACACACACACACACACACACACACACACACACACACACACACACCTTTATGTTAAAGAAGATGCAGGTCTAACTGCCATTCAATCTTTGTTTTCCTAAACTGAAGCTTGGGTTTCATCACCCTTATTGTCCAATCCTATGCATTTTTAGTCAAAAGTATGGCTCGCTTCCAAGTAAATGTGCACCTAACAGCAGCTTTAGTTGTAATTCAGTAATTGCTGAATTGAGCATGTAATAGAATACAAGGCCTTGGTTTAAAACAATTAGCCAAGCAGATACCCTTGACATGTGATACAAAAGGTATGCACAATTGCAAATTCCTGCAGCACACCTCAAAAAGGGATATGGATCGTGGAAATTGGGCTCACTACTCATGACTGTATGAATGTAAATCCAACCTGAACTGGCTACCATGCTTGGCTACCATGTGCACCAACCCTCAGCTTGTCCACCAATCAATTTCCCATGAAAGCAAAACTTAATCCCAGACATCTACTGACTTACGGCATCACATCTGGATGATCACCAATAAGTTTGCTCATTGCTACACAGAGTCTCTCATGAAGATCATGGTTGATCTGGCCACTGGATTTAATTATTTCTGCATTTCTTTCCATCAAATCGAGCAAGATTGGACGAAACTGACGGCCAATGAGGAGTGTGCATTCTTTATCCAACAGTAACTGTGCTAAGGCACTGAGGATGCACTGACGGTCCTGCTGACTCCAGATCTGAAAACAAAGAGATGCTCAGTAAAGAGTGATCTCCCCCCCCCCCCGCATTCTACTGCAGTACAAGTTGTGTATAGAAGAGACTTTAGAGCAACATTCTTCAACCTTGGATTCCCAGATATTGTTGGACTACAACTCCCATCATTCCTGATTATTGCCTAAGCTGGCTGTGGATGATGGGTGTTGAAGTCCAACAGTATCTGGGAATCCAAGGTTGAAGAAAACTGCCTTAGAAGTACAACAAAAAGGGATGAAAAAGATTTTTCAAACCTCCATAGAAATAGGATAAAGCTAGGAGGAAGAGCTGAAGAATGTGGAAAGCAAGAATGGGAGGGAAAGGTACTTTACACTTAGTGTAACATAAACATTTCTCCTGTTTCCCCTTTATTCATTCTACTATGAGAGACTTGGAACTGCCATACAAGCCTTACTAAAATGAGAGACTGGCAGCCATATTTGATGAGTTGCTTCTTATAAGCTCTTAAAAACTTAAGGCTACTTTTCTTGCAGACCTTTATATTGATGGTTACTGCCAGGCATGCTATCACGCAAAAATAAACAAAAATGTGCACAAAGTTAATTTACAGCTCATTTAAGGAAAGCAAATTGCCAATTCCACCCTTCCTTGTTTAAAGTGTTTTTCTAACCCACCCTGAATTACCATGACAAGACAGGCTACATTTCTAAATGAATTAAAAAAGAAAGAAAACACAATGTGACTTTACTATAGGGTGGTATCAGACTGTGTCATACACATGAACAATTACAAACACCATTTGCCTTGGAATTGGGGAGGGGGCAGTGAACTAGAATATCGCATGTCTCTAACAACCTTCTGACTCCAATAAACCAAGTATAAGGAATACAACCCTCTCCTCATTTTTTTAACTCAAGATTACAAATATAGGAATTTGGCTTATAAATATAGTGGGTCTCTCAAAAATTCAACACAGAGACCCTTAGAACATGGATGGGGATCCAGGTGGACTCCAATTCCCATCATCCCTGAGCACTGGCCATGCTGGCGGAAGCTAATGGGACTCAACATCTGGAGGTTTATGGGTTTCCCACCCCAGTCAAAGTATTGTACAAAATGAGTGCCTAAAGATCGATGACAGCTTAATCTAAAGAGTCCCAAGGACAGTAGTTAGGGAATAAATTTATAGACCTACCAAGAGTAACATAACAGAATTAGGAAAGATGGAGATAACTTTTGCTTTCATTCCTTGAAAATCTTTGAATCTTTTGACAAAAAACCCCCCAAAAAACAAATTCCAACCTTGTAAAATCATTTCTAATGAACTACTTTTCAATGGGCACATGAATCAGTTCTCTTTAAACACTATGGTACAAATCTGATGGAAGGTTTTGTACCCAATGAGATATATTTTCCTGAAACAACACTGCAAACTACATTTGGATCACAGTGATGGGAATGTAGCTACTCAGAAAAAATGCTACATAAAACAAGGGAGCCCTTGTAAACAAGAACAGCACTCTGTGGTCCAAAGAGAGCAGATAACCTTTGCCCAAATGTTTGCTCAAGCTCTATAGTAAAACAATGAGAGATGGATTAAGCAAGCTGTAAAAATAATTCGTTGTTGCTGTAACCAATTTGCTACAAAGCTTGAAATCTTGCCCCATCTGAATGTATGATTAGGGGGGAAGAACAGTATTTTAGCGGTTGGGAATATTTCTAATTAAACTAATTTTTGCTGCAAGCACAATCTCTGTTTTGTTACTGCTGTTAGCATATTACTATTTTGTCAATTAAAAATTACCTAAACTTAGATTTCCACCTAAATTCTAGCACAGTGGTTCTCTCAAGGGTGTGGTGACTCAGGCTGGTGTGGCAGGAAGATTAAAGGATTATCAAAGAAACATTTAAAGATTTCAGTATTGTACAGCAAAGCATTAAAAAAAATTATTTGCAGAATGTGGATAGATATAGTTTCAAATTGAGAATAGAACTGACTATTCTTCTTGCACACAAGATATTAGTTAAATTAGCTCCCCCTTATATTAATAGTGTGTTTAATTTTTATTAACAGTGCGTTTGATTTTTATATTAATAGTGCGTTTAATTTAATTTTAAAGCAAGCCAAATTAAGCAACAGCAAATTTACTAAAGAGTTAATGCTAGTATGAAGAGAAACAAAAATGCTGTACTAAAATTGAATTATGACCCCTCATCTTTACAGAGCTTTGTAATCCACAGGCCTTCTAACATTAGTCTCTCTTTTAATACACAAAAAGCACTTTGTTGAGGATGGAGTAAATAGTGAAAATCACCAGCAGTCTCAGGCTCCATAACCATACAATACATGCATTCATTTTGATATGCAAATATTGTATACCATATATGTGATCTGAGCACATGGGGACCTACACAAGACTTTCATATTTCGCCACATACCAATGTGCTTTCCGCTTACAACGTTTGCAACAGACTGAATCAGTCCTAAATCTTTTTGTTTGTGCAGACTACCAAAATAATTTATTTCTCCATGATTAGCAGTTTATTGAAAGGGACTAGAAGTACATACATAAACAAACACACACCAGGGCTGTAGTCAAAGGGGTGTGTGTGTGTCAGTATCTCTTCCCTTTGATCATACAGTCATAATACTTCTTAGATTTTCTCAAATGATCTATTACTCTTTTGAGGTTGAATGAAAGCCAGATACACACACACAGAAAATTTTACTATTTGGAGAAACTAACTCTTCTCCAGTCTCTTTCAAACTACTTGTCATGACCTTTATGAACAAATGTATTGAGGGTGTGTGTGCCGAACTGGGTCTTTGCCCTGGTGACAGAAAGCCTAGTTTCGGCCCTGCACACACACTCCTTTAAGTGGTATAAGAATTTATTTACAGGAGGGGCTAACAGTATTTTTCAACTACCCAGACTCAATGGTGGAGGCGTGTGTGTATAGTATTGCAAATTTGTAAGCAGAGAAGTATCAACTTTACAGCAACGAAGTGAGAAATCTTCCATATACATTTGAACAAGGCAGCATTTCCTTGATGTTGGGGAAAAAACCAAACACTTTAAGTAAACAGATAGGATTGTGCCAAAGTATATTCTTAAAAACAAAAATAAAAAACAACAGGAAATACAAACAGACGAAGCTCCTCGGCGATCCAGAGGTTCTCTTTACAAATTTAAACCATCTCCACTCTGCTTGGGGTTTTAAAGCGCTGGGAGGCTCATGGAGGGGACTCTCGCCTCCTTTCCTCCCCACCTCCCGCCACCATGAGAAAACAAAGAAGGCAAGACCCGGCTCTGCTCCCTCTCCTTCTCCAGCCAGACCACCCCCTCCGCCCACAAGGCACTTTGAAGAAACGGCGCGCGGGGTGGGGGTGGGGGGTCGAGCCAGCGAAGATGGACGGCCAGCCCCAGGCAAAGGCTGCCTGGCTGCCCCCTCCCCCAGCTCGATGTCCATCACTGCCCTCCCCCCACGACTGCGGAGGGCGAAGAGGGCGCCGCCGCCGCTATTGTTGCTCTCCCACCTGTTTGGCGAGGAACCTGCTGAGCTCGCCGCTGCTCCTCTCGTTCCTCTGCGCGACCATCTGCAGCGGAGCCGCCAGGCTGAGACGCAGGTGCTCCATTGCCTCGGCCTTCCCGGAGCAGCTCCCCTTCGCCCCGGGACCGAGGTAACGGGCGGTGGGCGTGCGCGCGCGAAGGCAACCAGCTAGCGCCCTCCGCCACCCGCTGCTGCTGCGCGACACGTGGGGAAGGAGAGCGACTTTCGTTTTCCCCGTGTATACGCCGCGTCATCTCACAGCGACAAACCAAGGCGGAGGAGGGATGGTCTCGGCCTTTGCTTTTTCACCCGCCTCTTGCAGAGACACACACGCACAAAAACTACTCATCCCAGCATGCACGGCGACTTTCCTTCGTAGCAACTCTCTGCATAGTTTAGAGCGTTGCGCGCGGGGACAAATAGGATTTCCCTCCTCTACTTCGCTGTAGGCTGAAGTTGCGCGGGGTTTTTGCGCCAAGTCCCTCAAAAGCCGGGTTTGTGTTAGATAAAAACAGAAACGCCGTGGCTGCAGGGCGTTTGGGCTTTAAAGCATAGGGAACATCCCATTGGGACTTACTTCCGAACAAACAAAACAAAAATAAAATAAAAAATACAAATAAAATAAATCCTTCCAGTAGCACCTTAAAAAGTAAAGGTAAAGGGACCCCTGACCATTAGGTCCAGTCGTGACCGTAGCACCTTAGAGACCAACTAAGACGAAACCTCATACCAATAACTAACTTACTTAGTCTCTAAGGTGCTACTGGAAGGAATTGTTTTATTTTATTTATTTTATTTTGTTTCGACTAGGCAGACCAACACAGCTACCTGTAACTAAAACAAACAAAAGTGTGCTGATAAACAACAACAGCAACAAAACCTTTCCCCAGTTGATGGAGCTACATCAGTTTCTGTTAGAGCAAGGAGAGAAATAGGTTTTCAAGGGTGGCGGGAATAGTTTGAAAACAGCATGAAAATACTCAGGGTTGTGGCCCTCTAGCACTATACTGTACTGAACAGCAGGGCCTGTGTTTGGGGGACAAAACATCAACAGCCCAGCTAGTCTTAAGGGAAATTAAGCTTACAAGTCCATTGATTTCTAGGCAACAATCCCTGACACACCTAAACCTGCACAGGACTGGACCGCACAGCTGCCATCTTAAACACACTTACCAGGGATAAAGCTGATTGGAATTTATTCAGACTAAGTCCCAAATAAATATACAAAGGGTTAGATTGCACAGAGCACCTTAAATGGAAGTGGCCAAAAGCACTTTGTTGCATGCGAACAAGTTTGTGTGCCAAAAGACAAAGTTGCTGCTATCAAAAGTACTGTTGTAATGAACCTTAAAAACTATATGGGATAGCTGGAACAAAGCCAACAAATGACAGAGTTAACTTTTTAGGTCAAAGGAGATCTGAAAATTTACAATCAATCTTTTTAACCCCTAGTTGGTACAAGATGTAATTAACTGTATGTGCTATAGCAGCTATACAGTACATGACAGTATGTCACATTGAACTCTAGGGCTTTCTGCTGAGAAAGCATACATAAAATCCAGTTGCAAAGGTCTTATCTCATTTGCTGTGTTTCCAAAACCACAAAAAATTATCCAACAGCCAACTTTAGTCATCCTTTCCCCTTGCCCTTTATCTAGGAGATGAAAGATGGATTGCTAGATACATTTTTTAAAAATGCTGAACCATTGCTCATTTGAGGTCTATTACTTACACCAACAGCAAATAATCTAGCAGCACCTTGAAGACTTAATAGTGCAACCTTGCATTGATTTTAGAATGAATTGATTTTAGAATGCTGTGTTACTTTTATTGTTGTTAGCAGCTCTGAGCCCGGCTTCGGCTGGGAAGGGCAGGATATAAATAATTTATTATTATTATGATTATTATTTCCTCAGAAGCTCCATTGTACCCAGTGGGCCTTACTCCTTTACATTTAAGTTCCACTGAATTCAACAGGGCTTACTTCTGAGTAGACAAGCGTAGGCTTGCAATGTGTACTGTGACATAAGCAGTGCTTTTGTTTTGTTTTTAAAAATGGGGGGAAAGGTGTTGGTACTCACCATGAAGTTGTTACAATAAGTGCCACACTTTTAACATTTGTGAGGAAAGGTGTTGGTACTGCATACCCTTGAACACTCACAGAAAAAGCCCTGGGCATGAGCTTTTCCATAACCCTATGCATGTTTATTTGGAAGTAAGCTCCATTGCATTTAACGGGACTTCCTCCCAATGCTCGTGAACAGGACTAGCGCCTTTAAGAGCCCACTCTATATCACATATTTGGGGCATGCCCTCAATTGACAGCTGACAGAGGAGAGTTTCTCTGTCCTCATGCACGTCTGACAGCTGACGTTACCGCAATAAGGCTTTTGGCGAAACAAACAAATGCTCCTCGCTGATTAAAACGAGCTCTGCGGCTGCGCCAACCCAAACTTCTGCCCCGGCAAAGTTATCAGCCACGAAGTTTTCTGGTGGCTTTGTAGTATCGAAACACCGACGGCGGCTTCAGGGCTTGAGTTTGCATATAAAAACAGAAGCCGCCGGGTTGCTCCCGAGAGCAAAAGCAGGCGCCCCCCAGCGGAGCCGCTCGTCGAAGCAGCTCCGGCGAAGGAAACCCGCCCCGCCTGCATCCCGAAGGGGAGGGCCTTGACGCTTCCTTTTGGCGCCAAGCGTTTCTGTGGCAGAGGAGGGAGCTGCTGACGTCGAGGCACGGCGCGCGCCCCAGCGTCTCCGGTGATTGGCCGGGCTCTTCCGGGCGCCACCTCTCCCGTTTGGCGGCGGCGAAGGTGGCGGTGTTTTGGGGGTGGGGGAAGTGTTGTCAGCGAGAGAGGCAGCGGCGGCCGCCGGCCGAGGGAGCGAAAGTGAGGAGTAGCGGAGGCCGCACGGCGCGCGTTATTCCGGTTTGTGGAAACCAGTGGCCTGGGAAGGGAGTGGGGGGTGTCTTTCTCTCGTGGGGATCAAGCGGGTGGGAGAGTGGCTGCCTCGCCTGCCCGGAACCCCTGCCGATCCCCGCGGAGGCATTCCCACGAGCACATCTCCCGAGATATCTATATATTGTCTTTCCCCCCGAATGGCATCATACCCCACCCCCACCAGCATGCAACTCTTCCCGCTCCCAGTTCCCACGTCTCCCACTTTCTCGCCCCTGCTTTCTGCAAGGGTGGGGGTTGGAGAGTGGGGGTGCCTTTACGGCCCTCCAGACGTGGCTGGACTACAACTCAAGCCATCCTGGTTTGTGGTGACTGGGCATGTAGTCCAACAGCAGCTGGAGGTCACTGGGGTGAAAGTGGGGGCTGGGGCTGCCTTAAGGCCTGGTCAGCACCCGAAGAGGAAACGAGGGGGTCGAAGTTCCGAAGTGGTGGACTTGGACCGCACCAGTTTAACCGGAGAGTGGTGGTGGGTCATGTTTTATATCGCCACTTAGTTCTGCTTTGGGTGCAATTTGCCTTCCCACACCCCACCTGAGTCCAGGACTAACCTTGTAATGCTAAACTTGTCTGCTGAGGAATAATTCAATGTTGAATTCAGTGAGGCTTGCTCCCAGTTAAGTAGACTAGGGTTGTGCATAAGTGCACAAAGAACATGTGCAGAGTGCCTTGCTGTTTAGTAATGAGAAAGCACTTTTACCTATCGTGGTTAAGAGTGAAGACTGCTTTTCATTGGAGAAGACTTGTTTGAGCAGTAGGCCCTGTACTTTTTCATAGGAAAAATTGTATACAGTGGTCGCTCCACTCTGTCCTCTTTGGAGAACTGCTCTTCACTTGCTCTCCCCCTCCCCTCTGACTTGGTGGACAAACCACAAGCCCAGGTTCAAACATAACCCAAAGCCAAACCATGGCTTAGGCCAGAGCTTTCCAAACTTTTCGTGTTGGTGACACACTTTTTAGACATGTGTCATTTCGTGACACAGTAATTCAGTTTTACTAGCAGATTAGAGGTTAAATTAACCCATTTCCAGCCCTGGGAGCATTTGCAAGACACACTCAACACAGTGCAGCCGACACACTAATTTGTCCTGACACACAGTTTGGAAAGCTCTGGCTTAGGCCTAGGTAGTGTGATCAGGGGAAGGAGTGCTTTGTCTACAATCTTGGTTCTCATTCCAAGTTATGATTTGCTTTAGCACCAGGGGCGAAACTAGGTTTTACTTCACCTAGGTCAAAGACCCAGTTTGGCACACACCCCATACACATTTGTGTATACACACACACACAAGCTGGGAGCCTCAATTGCGCCCCTCTGGTGGCTTCACCAGGGCCAAAAAGATATGACTAGCCCCCCTTATAGCTACAACACTGCTTAGTGCTATGGAACTGTTTGTTGCAAAAATAAATGGTGGCAATCTCATTCACCTGTGAATATATTCTTCCCGTGCTGACCACCATCTGTGTATGCAGGAACACTTGTGTCCCATTGTGAAAACAGAATAAAGAGATCCATCTTTCTCTGATGGGTTGCCTTCTATATTAATAACCTGCATGTTTTTACTTAGGCTAATCAAAATCTTTTTTGTTGTCAAATGCAGATGGAGAATACTAGGAAGAGAGTATAATGGCAACAGATGATGATGACGATGGGATGACGTTTTCTAATTTATTGCATGGTGGTAAGTTTTTTTGTTTGTTGGTTTTAATCAGATTATTTTTACTTAAAAAATAAATAAATGTAGGGAAACTCCATACCAAGGAAGAAACCCTTGAGAAAAGTTATATATGGACCAGTATATGTAGCTCCTTGTACAGCACAGTTGACTGTCATATGTTGTGGCAAGAGCTGTTGCTGGTCATCGGAAGACAGTTTTCTTCCTGCATTGCTGAGAGACCCATCATATGGTTTTCTAAGAATCTGATCTTTGGGAGCAGAGTTGTACAGACAAACATTGGATGCCCTCTTAACTACAATTTTAGGCTCTGCCCCATTTCTTCTGGCTTCATAGAATAAGATGGTTACCATTATCGAACAAATAATAAGGACCTAGATATTACTGTTATGGCTACGTTTGATGCTGTATTATGTTTAAATGCAAGAAGTTATTTCTGACACAAAAATGGCCTATTTTTGTCCCTTTTAATTCTATAAAACCCACCGCTGAGGCTACAATTTGAAGGGGGCGATAGTGCAAGGGGAGAAGGGCTTCTTATTTCTTTCATCTCATATTGATTTTCTACTAGAGATCCTTTCTAGTGTATTTCTCTTGTATTTCACCATTACTGCGTACGTAGACTGGGTGAACTTACATATTATTACTTTATTCTCTTTATTTGCAGTTTCTTCTCAAGGAGTAGATGATGATGAGAGTTCAGTGGATATTTATGATGGATTAGACAGCTCTCCAGTTATTTCTGGTATGTTCATAGCTTTGTAACCAATGGCATTGCTCAGCTGAGAGTAAAGCTCTCTGAAGCAGATTTATGATGGACATGGGGGTAGGGCTTCAGCAGGAAGGAGGAACCACTGAGAATTCACTGCTTCCCTTCCTGTTCCACTGACAGAAGCTTTCAGCTGAGTTGGATACAATCCATAGTTATTTGGTTATTTAATTATACATTGGAGAATTTGCCATAAAAGGTCCTGTATATATTCATCCTGCTGTTAGGATAGAGCATTTTTGTTTTGGGTTTGTTGCAGAAACAATAAGTATCTTTTGCACTTCATAATAGGAGTAGTTTGTATTGACTCTTAAGAGATGGCTTTGATATGTAATTTGAGTTAGCAGCTGCCACAAATAGCATTTTGATCTAAGTAAAATTTCTTAGGTGACAAGTTGCAACCATGGCTTATTTGGAAGGACTTCAGGGGAGAGATAAAATGTGCAGAACCCGTTGCTGTATCCTGGAACATCATAATACTATACATAATTTAAAAACCTGATGGAAGTTGTGAAACTGAAACTAACTTTCACAACTTTACATGGGAGTAAGCCCCCACTAGATGCCTAGTGCGTCCTGCCCCCCGCCCCCCCCCGTCCCACATAAGAAACACTTTTGAAACTGAGAAAAATATTCAAAAGCAGTTTGATGTGGCATAGGGACCTGCTGTTCGAAAGAAAAAAGCCCTGTTTAGGGAAGTTTTTAATGACGGATGTTTTAATGTACTTTTAATCTTTTGATGGAAGCCGCCCAGAGTGGCTGGGGAAACCCAGCCAAATGGGCGGGGTATAAATATTATTGTTGTTGTTGTTGTTGTTGTTGTTGTTGTTGTTGTTGTTGTTGTAGCTCTTTCAATCTTATCTAATGGAAGAATGGGTACAATGAAAAAGGAAAATATTCCAAGTAAAACTCTCTCTCTCTCTCCCCCTCCCTGCCCCCTCAGTCAAACCTGCTACAAAACTGACCTCATCAATAAGTAGTTTAAACCTATTCGATGAGATCCTGATTGAAGAAGGAACAGCAAAGGAAGCTACTTACAATGATGTATGTATTTTGAATCAATGATATGTTGGTGAAATGTGATGTAGTTAGTTAGCAAGTTAGTTAGCAAGGTGTGTGTTTTAAATTCATCAGTTCAGCATATTTTAGTACACTATGTACTATCAAAACATTTTAAAATCCCCAAACACCCACTTTACTGAGCAGTCTCAATTTATTGAAAAATTCAACATGTGCATCAGGAAATCTGTGATCAGTCATGACACAGACATTTTGTAAATGCATGTTTGGAAGGTTTTCCTGTTTGTGAGGGAAATTTTATTTACTATTATTTTAATGTAATGAATTTTCTTGCATATTTTAACAAAGCTGGATTATTATTATTATTATTATTATTATTATTATTATTATTATTACCCAAAGAAAATTAGGCTCACTTAATACTGTCTTTAATACAAATGTGAATAATCCTGTTTCAACAGTTGCAGGCTGAACATGAGAAATGTCAGCAACAACTTCAAGAGTTGACAAGGAGGTTTCAGCAAATACAAGAACAGGTAAAGCAGCATTAAGCATTAATTATCCATTTTGTATCCTGTAACTGAAAGCGTTCTAGAAACTCTTCATATACATCTTCCAATTTGTATTGGTTTGCTGTTTTGAAGTATTAGTTGTGAGTGTATCTTGTTTTTTAAATAAAACAAAATAATAAAATAAGAAACAGCAACCACAGTAGTAATATTTTGAATTAGTGAGGCTGTGCAGGGCACCTCTGTCTCTGTAAGGACTATCAGTATCGTAAATGTATTTTGCTTTGATGCTTATTGAAAATAGTGCTTTTTGTATGAGGTTGCAGCACAAAGTCGGTAGGGCATTTTGAAAGTTCTTTGTGAAAGTTAACTGTGATTCATTTAAATGAGATTTTTCCTAAACCGTTATTGGTGTTTTCCTTCTCTCCCCCAGTATATGCAGATACAAGTTCATAACATGTATATGTCTCTGTGTTCTTTTAAAATTAGAACTCTGCTCTGCAAAATGAAAACCAGTCTCTTAAAAAGAATATTTCCGCTCTTCTAAAAACAGCTAGAGTGGAAATTAATCGCAAGGATGAAGAAATTAATAGTCTCCAGCGAAGGTATGCTTTTTTCAGGAATGTCCTCTATTGTCCAAATATTTAGAAGAAAAAGAAACAAGACACATTTGAAACTAAAAAGTAGATGTTTTCTAAGCCTATCTTTTTTGTAGTTAAATTTAACAGACACATAAACGTTAACTTGCTAGATATCAGATACTCATCTTCTGAAAAAAAAAATCTGCTAAAATTTGAAGTGTTTCTTGAAAAAGGTTACCCACACATTATGTTCATAGCTTCATGCTTGCTAGCATAACTAGTGCACAAAGATGTGGAATGTTTTCATTCTGTCCGGTATTTGGCCGGTGATGGTGCTAAGGTCTTGTGGTTCAATTGGGTGTTCATTTCAGTGGTGATCAGGAAAAGTGTATTTTGTTTTTAAGCTGACTACTGTGGAAGAGGGACGCGGGTGGCACTGTGGTCTAAACCACTAAGCCTAGGGCTTGCCAATCAGAAGGTCAGCGGTTCGACTCCCCGCGACGGGGTGAGCTCCCATTGCTCAGTCCCATCTCCTGCCAACTTAGCAGTTTGGAAGCACATCAAAGTGCAAATAGATAAATAGGTACTGCTCCAGCGGGAAGGTAAACAGCATTTCCGTGCGCTGCTCTGGTTTCGCCAGAAGTGGCTTAGTCATGCTGGCCACATGACCCGGAAAAACTGTCTGCGGACAAACACCGGCTCCCTCAGCCAGTAAAGCGAGATGAGCGCCGCAACCCCAGAGTTGTTTGTGACTGGACTTAACTGTCAGGAGTCCTTTGCCTTTACCATTTTACTGTGGATGGACACTTTTAATGTGTTGTACTGTTTTGAAGTGTGTTTTGAGGTATCTGCATTAGCATGTACTTATCGGTATAGGTATAGGAAGTTGCTTTGAGACTTGTTTCTTTTTTAAGGAAGATACAAGCAAATTAAATGATGTTTAGTTCTCATTCTATCTTAATTTTAAAAGCTGAAAGGACCAGACTGGCTTCAACAAAGCCCCAAGCCATCAACATTTGTAAACAAATCATTGCAACTGAAGCATATCATTTTCATCTCATGCCAACAACATTGGCACCAGGCAAGGATCCCTGGGAACAGCACTCCTGAAACTGGGGTGCCCTGAGTAAAGCATGTGTTGGGTGATTGGGACCAGTTTAACCAGAGAGGCTATGAGTTAAGGCTCTCTTTTTCTGCCTATTTTGGTTCTGGTATGTTACTATATTAGGAAGTGGGGGGGGGGAGAAAACGTTAAATGGGGACTGTCATTTCAAAAGGGAACGACAGCTCATTAGAAGAGCTCTCAACTGATTTGGACAAATCCTATGGGACCCTGACTCTCAAAATTACTGGGAGAAAAGCAACAATGCAAGCAGTAGTTGCTTCAGCAGGGTTTGTGCAGGTTCTGTTGCTATGCCTGCTGAGGGAAGGGTGCTTAATCCTGATTATATATTTGTCAGACATGGACTGCTAAATTATTGCTTTGGGCACGATTCTTCAATTAATGAGTGAACTTTTAAGCAAGAGTATTGTAACAGTAAGAAATGTGTGTTGCTCTCCCAAAGAGTTAGCTGTCTGCTGTCAGTGTAAGCAGAGATGCAACATTGCCCCCTACCTTTCTTGATTCTAGCCTGCTGAGAGCAGCAGAGTGAAATGTGTGGGGTGAGAATATTCCTGAAGTGTGTGGTTGAGGACATGCTTTGAACAGGCTTTATAGCACCAATGGTAATTCCTACAGTGATATCCTTTCTGTTTGTTTGTATAAATCCTAAATAGAAGGTCCCCATCCAAACTGGTTAATCTTAACTATGCTTTGTTGATACAAGCCAACTTCATAAAGAATGCCATTGTGTGGACCTTTTCTTCCTTTAAAAGTAAAAGGAAGATTAAATATTTATTTAACACTTTTAAAGGCTTATTCTGGCGTGTCTCACCACGGCATTTAGATTTTAGTAGAATTTGGAGTTTGCTTAAATCTGAAATATCTTTTGAAATGTAGTATAGTAATACAATCTCTTTCTAAACAGGTTAACAGAATTTCAAGTTCATCCGAATAGAACATACGTCCCAGCATCAACTAATAATGCAAGAAACTTTGAGGGATCAAAACTGAAAAATAAATTCAGAGATTTAGTTCCAGAGAACAATTCAAGAACTGATTCTAGAACTACCCAAGCCCTGCCTAAGGACAAACCTTGCGGTTATCCACCTTGGGGTACAGAAAATAAGAAATTGCCTCCAGAAAAAGGAGACACTCTATACGTATCTCAATCTCATCCTGAACAGCTTTGCAGAGATGGTACTCATGTAAGGCTTGCAAGTGTTGACAGCTCTTATGACAAAGAAAAAGGAAAAAAAGAAATGAAGCATAATGAGCATCATAGCAGTGAGAATAACAACAGATACAAAACAAAAGCACACCAAAATCTGGGCAGCACACTAGAGGGAAAGTTGGATCCTCGTGGAAGGTTGGAAGTTAATCCAGACAAAACAGAAAAAAATGGACTATGGAAAGACAAAAAGGACTTGAAGCTCAAAAGCAGCCCACATACAGAAAAAAGAACTGGTAAGGTCCCTTCTGCTAGGGAGAAACAACCAACTCCTAAAGACACATCACTGTCAAAACCAGAACACTCTAGCAGTGACAGGAGTGAAAAGTCACAATACAAAAATCAGAAGGACCTGAAACTGAGAAACAAAGAGGAAAGCAACAACGGACAAAAAAACAGGCAATCTGACAGCTATCTAGAACAACAAAGAACTGGCAAGGTTAGTAGTCCCCCTGAATGGAATAAAATTGCCAGAAGCCCTAAAAAATTAAGCAAAAGCTATGTGGAAGACAGAAAGAGAAAACATAGTGATTGCAGGAGGAACAAAGAAGCAAGCGGTCCTGTGCCCTGTGGAGGGAAACCTTCACCACCACCACCACCTCCTGTTTTAAACAAAGACTTGAAACATGGCCACCCTAAAGAGGATAGCAGTAAAAGTGAATCTGAACACACGCGTTCAAAATCGGGCAGACATAGAACTGAAGAGAAAAGGAAAAATGAGAGAGATGATTCTAATGAGGCCAGGACTTCTCAAAATGAAAAAAGAGAATCAAAGGAACCATCCCTCCAAACAGGAAAAGGAGCCATGAAAATTAAAGATAGTTCAAAAAGGGAGAAAAAGAAGTCCTTTCAATCAGTAGAGACTGCCAAGGTAGTTGAAGGCTTGGAGGAGCAGGTGCCTATAAAAGTTAGAAGGGAGGAGGAGCAGTCAAAAAGCAAAGACTTAAAACTGAGCTTTATGCAGACATTAAATTTAACCCTTTCTCCTGCTAAGAAGCAAACAGACAAATGCAAAGCAGTGGCAAAGTCTACCAATAAATGTGGTACAGAAATTCCAGGTCAGGAAGTCATGTTGGTACCAGCTGAGGCTATTGGTGCTAATGCCATTAAGCAAACACAAACACCACTATCACCAATCTGTGACAATCCTGTTCAGACCAAATCGGAACAAGTAATGCCTCTTTCTGAGGTCAAAACGAAGGTGGGAAATGAGGGGCTGCCAAAAACTCTAAACGCAAAGCCTTTGAAGACAACCTCAGACCCACAAGATATAGCAGCGCAGTGGGCGCCGGAGGATGCGAAGCTCCTGCCTGAGGCAAAAACTGGGATGGGAGAAGCTGATGGAGTTGATGAGATGCATGTGGCTTCTGGTTTAGAAAGCCCCTTGGTTCAAGACACACTTCCCGATAACTCTTTCAATGATGTGGAGACTATAAGTTCTGTGGATTTTGATTCTTTTAGTGTAATAGATGAGATCAGTGGGACAGATTCAGACTCACTGATGGATGAGAAGGAGTCCAGTAATTGGACAGGTGAAAATGTCTTGGAGGGTCCTGAAAAAGAGAACAAGCCTATGCCTCATAAAGCTACTGTGGAAGAAGGCAAAATACTGAGTGGTGGTCACTTGGAGCCAAGCTTTCCTGACCGTAACCATGAAAACCACTTGGAAACATTATACAATGAAGGGTTGAAACCTACATCTCCAGCAAGAGAAATAAGCACAGTTTCTGTTGATGATGATAACTCTATTCTGAGCATTGATCTCAATCATATGAGGAATATTCCAAAAGCAATCAGCCCACTTAATAGTCCAATGCGACCTTTGGCTAAAGTACCCCGAATGGAAAGCCCTTACAAAGGACCTGTGAAAAGCTATAATACAGGTATATGTTTAATATGCTCTGCTTGTTAGATGATTTTTATTTGAATGAGGAACACATTAAGCATTCACACGTATACCGATGCTAAACATAAGTGAGTTGCAATTAAGTTCTGTTTGTTTTCAGTAGAACTTACTTCACAACTTGTAGGCAAGCGTGCTTCATCTGTGCAGTGCAATCCTGTACATATCTTCCCCATTGAGTTCAGTGGAGCTTTCTCTTTAGTAAGTGTTCTTAGCGTGTAGGAATTTACGACTGTGATCCCATACACACTTGAATGGGAGTACTAAATGCAACTTCTGAGCATCACACAAGATCATACTGCACAGCTGCAATTCACAGGCATTTTTTCTCAAGTTAGGTAACGAAGCTGCCTTATATTGAGGCTTTGCCCATCTAGTTCAGTATTGTCCACGTTGAGTGGCCGTGGCTTTACAAGATTTCAGACAAGAGTCTCTCCCAGCCTTACCTAGAGATGCCAGGGATTGAACTTCAGACCTTCTGTGTTCAAAGCAAATATTCTGACACTGGGCTACTGACTCTCCTGTTTAAATTCAGTGGGGAGTAAGACTTAGCTTTCAGTCTGCTAGCTCTGAGGTAGATATTTATTCAAACTGATTACATAGGAGGAAACTGTTTAAAGCAGTAGTGGCAAACCCATGACCCTCTGGTGCTGCTGGACTACAGCTTCCATCAACCCTGGGGCGTTGGGGTCCAACAGCATCTAAAGGGTTTCCCCACTCTTGAAAATTAGAATTGCAAGCCACGTTAAGCTACAGAGTGTAACCCACATTCTGGCAGAACTCTTTGCACAGTGTCTTATCCACTAGTATTGGAGGCAGTAATAATTAAAAGTGCCTTTGGGCTTAATCTTGCAATTTCAAGATAAATTGCCATGGAACTTGATATATAAAAACTGCTTCCATGCTGAATTTTTTTTTTTAAATCTAGCTCTTCTTCCAAAAGCTGCCTGTCCTCTGCTAAAATGCATCACCTAGAGCTACTGGCACTTCTAAACAATTATGTTCACTGTTCTAAACTAAAATTGACTATTAGATTATACTGTCATTGGAATTTGTTTTGAGGCTTGCTACTTTGGGCTGCTTAATTAACAAATTGTTTCATTATTTCTAGATTTTGTTCCAGAAAATGCAGTTGTCTATCCTGGAAGGAACCAGTCCAGTGAACTGAACAAGGAAAACCAAAAGCCTCTTTGCTCAGATCATCAAATCTTAGAGGAGTCTCAGCTAAGCATGTCCTCAGATGAATTAGAAGAAGGTGAAATTGTAAGTGACAATGATGAGCCTAAAATAGAAGCCAGCTCTGAAAATAGTAAAAAAACAAGAAGAAAAGCATCTCCAGATAGATCTAATTTGGCCAAGAGTACTTGCAACCACAAGGTCAGGACAACATCTTCCAGAGAAGATACAGGAAAATTGTCTTCTGGGGGAAAAAATAAAGAAAATCCCAAAGATGGAACTATAATGCGCTCCAATGAAGTAAAGAAAATTAAAACTGTGAGCATGGACAGTCTTGAAAAAATAGTTCAAATTATTGTTGTACCTTCTACAGTGCATGAGTTCATGCAGATGCTGAAAGCTATAAGAAAGCAAGTACGGAAAAGCTACATGAAGTTTAAGATACAATTTCCAGTACAGCATTTTCATAGGATCATAGATTCAGCTATTTTGAACTTTACATCTTTGGTAAAATACCTTGACTTCTCTAAAATGTCTAAATCTAGTGAGGCTTTAAAGCTGAACCTCTGTGAAGTTATAGAATATAAACTTAATCGGATCAAAGAGAATAGTGCAATAGAGCATCTCTTTGAACAGCAGCAATCCGATATGAAGAAAAAGTTGTGGAAACTTGTAGACGAGCAGCTTGACTACTTATTTGATAAAATAAAAAAAATTATTCTAAAGCTATGTACCTTGGTAAGCTTTGGAAATGAAAGCGATGAAGGTAAGCTTGATAAAAGAAAGAAAGAAAGCCCCAAATGCCTTATAAATCATAAAAATAAAATTGACAGACAGAAATCAAAGAAACCAGCCTTAAATGCTAGAATGCAAAGGCCTGAAGAATGTGCCCCATCAAAACCAGTAGCAGGTAACCAGCTATTGAAGCGAGGTCACCATAACACAAACAAAATGAGTACACAGAAAAATGTGACTGCAAAATGTAGAAGTTCCCATACTGTTAACCCAAAACATTCTCGGACTGAAGCTGAACCTTTCAAGGAAAGCTCCATGTCAGACACTTCTTTGAACGGTGGAAAAAATGAAAATGAAAGATTGCGTATGATTGGAGACTCTCACAAGTCTGATATTAGCTGTGGACCTCTCACAGAACAGCAGATGTCTGGCCTGACATTCAACCTGGTGAATGACGCTCAAATGGGTGAAATGTTCAAAAGTTTGTTACAAGGCTCTGACCTTTCAGAAAAAAATGGTGACTTTATCAATGACAATCAGTGGGAGTTCAGGACACCAGAAAAACACACCCAAGATGGCCAGAACTGTGTGAATGAGCCTCCATATGAGACCGAAGAGCAGATTCCAAGAGAGACTGGAGTTGAGTCAAGAGTACTAGATGGAATTAAATGGCCTATAGTTTCACCTGAAAGGGATTCAGCTTTTTTAGCTAGGCTGCAGATGCCAATTGATCCAGATATTCTTGATGAAAGCTGTATGTTTGAAATTCCTACTAGTCCTGCTTTGAAGAAAGGTGAGGAGTGCATTTCAGAGAAACCAAAATCACTTGTCTCTTCTATTCTTCTGGAAGACCTAGCTGTGTCATTGACTATTCCCTCCCCTTTGAAGTCAGATGCTCATCTTAGCTTCTTGAAACCTGACATGTATGGCTCAGTTCCTGAGGATGTTCTGAGCGCACACTTCAGTGAAGATGCCCATCTCGAAGAGGAGGATGCTTCTGAACAGGACATCCATTTGGCTTTGGAATCTGATAATTCAAGCAGCAAATCAAGCTGTTCTTCATCATGGGCAAGTATACCTCCTGCTCCTGGATTTCAGTATTGCCCAAGCCTTCCAATGCAGGCAGTAATAATGGAGAAATCAAATGACCACTTTATTGTTAAAATAAGGCGTGCCGCACCATCTACCTCACCAGTCCTTGAACAGCCTACTCTAGCAAATGAACCACTGACCTCTTCTAGTGGGGCAGGAAACAAGGAAATAGTGTTGGAAGAAAAATTAGATACTTTGGACCTCAAAAGCATTCCTTTGGAAGATACAGCAACATCTAAGGAAAATTTAAAGATTATTGACTCTGAGGGTAAGCTGAATGATGTTGGAGAGAGACAAGTTACTCATTTGCTGGGGTCTGAGAAGGAGCCACCTCTGTGCCTTGCAAACGATCAGGTTCCTCATCTTTCTGAACCCCAACAGGAACCTCATTCTGATGCCCCGAATGAGGCACTTGAATCTGTAGAGGACCTGTTCAGGAATGCCAGAGAAGAACAACCTTGCAATCTTGCAGCATCTGAATTGCTTCAGGAGCGATATACTAATGCCAGTCAAACTCAAGGCCCTGATTTACTTGGGCCCCATCAGGTGTTGCACGGTGGTGCTGGCCCAGAAGAAGCCACTGATTTGCAAGAGCCACCTAAAGAACCAGGGAGAACTTTAGAATCCTTGATTAAAACTAGCCAGCATGAGGACACACCTGAAGTGTTTACACTACCTCAGGCACACACCGTGAAAGTTTTTCAAAAAAGAGATGCATCTTGTGCTGAATTAGAACATTCTCCAATTAGCTGTGCAGCAGTTTCCCTTGTAGAAAAGTTGTCTTCTGAGACCCATTTTGATATATGTGTAGACTTGACTGATGAGACTCCCATAGAAAATGAAGTTGATTCATGGGATCTTACAGTGGAACGTGCTTCAAATGCTAGAATGGGAGGCTTATGTAAAGATAAAGAGGAGGGGAAGACAGTGAACCACCATGTAGCAGATGATCATCCAAAGCATGATGTTGAAGCAGTTGTAAATTTGACAGAGCATCCGCCTGACAAGTGTACAGCAGATAAGAATTTTGAAACAGGTACTACTCTAAATACTAGTGGCCTGGGATGTGAAACAAAAGAAAGGAAAAAAAGAAAAAAAGAGACAGAAGATACACCCAACGCAAAAAGACAAAGAAAGGAGAGTAGTGAATTGGCTTGTAAAAAAGGCAGCAAAAGGTCTAAAGAGATTACTTCAGTGACCACAGACACATCCAGTAATAAAACTGCATCAGTCGGAGACAAAGATTCTTTACCATCAACATCCTCCCTGACACCCTCAAGTCTGTGTGCCAAAAACATCATTAAGAAAAAAGGGGAAGTTGTGATTTCTTGGACAAGGTAAGAATACAAAACCAAAACCAAAAACCGAATCAATGGGATGAATAAGGGAGGTCTGGAAGTGTATAACAGTTGGAGATAGAGTGATACATTTCTGCATTCTGTGGCATGGGCATTATTACCCTAGCAAACATTTTTTCTTGGTTGTACGTTCAGCTTTGTTGACCTGTCTCATGAATCAGGAAAGGCAAATATGTAGTCTTATTTTTACATTGCAGTTGAAACTAGGTTTTCTGAACTGGAAGGTAGGGACAGTAAATTGATTGAGAGGGGGAAACTTGGAAGCCCAAGTGAGCACCTGGTGGGTTGAATTGTGGCCTCTTGTCTTGACAGGGTTCATTGTATTGTCTATACTTTCTTTGTGGAAAATGTCTGCATTTAGCAGTAAATCATGAAGCCTAATATAGTCCCAAATGGACATCCTTGCTTTATTTCCATTTGCTTCATTGAGCAATGGTGCAAAGTAATTAGAAAGTATAAGCTTTTACTTTGTTTTACAAATATTTTTTCATATCCGAATGAAACCCAAGGGCAACCATTCAATCTGTTTTGGGTTTTTTGTGGGTTTTTTTTTTTTTTTTTTTTTTTGAGAGAGAAAACCTGACCTCAAAGCCATTGAACAGAGTTTTTAATGTCTGATGTTTTCGCTGTATTCTGTTACATTTTGTTAGAAGCTGCCCCAAGTGGCTGGGGCAAGTCAGTCAGATGGGAGGGGTACAAGTAATAAATTGTTGTTGTTGTTGTTGTTAATTATTATTATTATAAGGTGATCATCACTGTTCCGAAGAAGCTTCAGAATGGCGTGAACATAATGGGTATCATCTAGTTTATAAGGGAGGGTTTGGGCAATTGCTATTAGCCTTCAGAATTCTGTTTGTCTTCATTAACAGACTTTTAAGAACTTATTTCGAGTTACAACATTGCTGTGTGAAGTGCAATAGACATAGATAGACTTAGTTCAAAACAGTGTTCAAACTTCAGTGTTGAAGTTACCCTTGTATGTTTATTATAGAAATGATGACCGGGAGATTCTATTGGAATGTCAGAAGAAAGGACCTTCAGGAAAAACATTTGCTTCTGTTGCTGTCAGGTTAAATAAAAGTCCAGCTCAGGTACGTATTTTGGTAAGCAATTGTGTTTGAACCTCCCTCGCACACAAGCGTAACTGTGTTTCTGTCTGGTTGAGCAGTGCATATCTTCAGAAATATAACCCCATGACACTCTACTGAATTCATTAACATTTCTTAGGAGAAAAAATGTATCAGTAAAGATGTGTCAAAATTCAGATTGTTCTACAGACTAAAGAAATGATTGGTAGAAAGGAAGTTAATTTTTAAAATATATTGATATGAAAAGTAATATTACATCCATATAGGCTTTACATGTAATTTTATTTGATCTTATATAACCCTTTGGGTATATACCATGCCATAAAAGATATACATAAAGTCTGAAGTGGGGGCGGGGACTTGTTTATTCTGAGGTGGCAGTCTTACTAATGATGCTGCATGTGGATATGCAATATTCATACACAAGACAGGAATCAATAGATTTATACCTCTGGTGCCTTTAAACTGTGGAAATCCTTTTTTATGAAAGCCTACATAACCCACTTTAGTCTGTTCATGATGAGGGAATGTTCACATCTACATATACTGAGGCCATTCAATACATAATGTTGCTTCTCCATATTGGCAAGGGTGCCCTACCTGAAGTATGCACGTGAGCTGAGCAATCGCTGAAAAGGCTGGCAGCATTTCCATGATAGTAGTTGCACTTTTCAGTAATCAGAACTGGTGGGATATGTTCATATTCATATCTGCACATGTGTGAGAAAAAAAGCATACTTTATTTTTAGGAAAATAACTTTTAGACTCTTTGCTTTCTCTCCACAGGTTGAAGAAAGATTCAAGCAGTTGCTGAAACTATTCAAGATGTCAAACTGCAGCTAGTGGCTATACTATTGCTACTAAGAATGGACTGCTATGAGTTTATGTGCACTGTGTGCATGTGTGTGTGTGTGTGTGTGTGTGTGTGTGTGTGAGAGAGAGAGAGAGAGAGAGAGAGAGAGAGAGAGAGAGAGAAATGGGACATGTAATCAAAGTCAGAATAACTGTTTGTTGCTTCTCCATTTAGGTAGACTTAAAATGCACCTTTTATGCCCACAGATTTCATAATAATGCCCTGCTTTCTCAATTTTTTTTTTGAAGGTATCAAACAGATCTGTTGGACCTATTAGTGTCCTTGAGCAGCCTTGCATATTAGAGAGCACAGAGGAAACAGGAAGTGCATACAACCTGTCTTTCCTGTTACCTGAATTGCCTAGAGTGAAACTTTCATATCTCTCCTTAGAAGTTTCATTTGGGATTATAAAGAACGGTTAGGGGAAGTTGAAGTGCAAGACACTATAGTACTTCTCGTTCCTCTGCATTCCACTGTGTCTGAAGCCATTATTTTATTAAAACTTTGGGGACAGCAGATGATCAATTCCTAGCACATGGGAAGTTGAATTCTTCTGAAACACCTCATGCTATTGATTTAAAAACAGACAGCGAACCTGTTGCCTTCCAGAAGTTGTTGGATTCCCAACTTCCATCAGCCCTTACCATCCTGGTCAATAGTCAGGACGATGGGCATTGTAGTCCAACAATATCTGGAGGGCCATAGATTCCCCACCCTGATTTAGAATGTCACAGAGAAATGTTGACCACTAGAAAACACAAGAGGGTTGGTTGTTAAACAACAGACTCCTCTTTTCTCTCAGTTTTCAGAAAGCACAAACACAGATTGTGAAACTTTGCAGTATATTACCCAATGGCATTTGTTCAAAGATGTACTGTACATACAGTCCTTATTATAGATCATACAAAGTTAGCAAATTTTGGCAGGAATACATCAGTATTTGCAAGTGTTTCCTCAGATGAGCCAACACAATGGCAGCATTAGAAATAATGCTAAACCATGAAATATGGCTTGTTTAACAGTACTGTGCACACAACTCAAGCTTTCCTGCTTCACTCTTCCATTAGTTCACCCGGGAAACAAACCACAGAGCTCCTGGCTTAGCATTATGTCCCAACCAGTGCTTATGGTTTTCCCATCACAATAAACCATAGTCTGAAGCCAAAGTTTCTTTTTGCCTTCCCAGTCATGGTTTGGAGAAAAGAAACCAGAAGTGCTGCTAAGCCAGCCACTCCGTTTTTGTTCACCAATTTTACTAATGGGCGATGAGTGTGATTAGAGAAGCCATAATTTGTGGCTTAGCATTGCAGCCAAGCAGAGCAATTATTTGGAACCTGTATGCACAATTATTTGTATTTAAAAAGCCAACTTTTGCAATTAAACTACAATTGCCATTTCGTGTTAGCTTAAAAGTATTGCTTCCCTTTACAACATACTTTCAACATTTTATGAACTAAGTGTAGAATCCGAATATGTAAATTCAAAGGTGCTTAAATTAAGAGGTTCAAAATTTTAATTGCAGGTAATCCAGAGAAATTGATAGACACCTCTGCCCTAATAAGTCCTAACCTTTAGAGAAGTGAGGGTCTTGTTTTGGCAGCTATTTCTGCTGAACATGTGCACAGCAGGAAAAGCCCTAAGTGGCTCCCCAGCCTTTTATTTCAGAAAGAAAACAATCTTATAAAAAGGTGAAAACTCATTTCTTAAAGTCACTTACTGCCGTTCTGATCTGGATATGTGTGTTTGTGTGTGTAAATAGTAGAGTTTAAACGAGACACTTCTGTAAATACCTGTACAGATTCTCTAATGTGTAAAATATTGTTCTTTACCTGAACATTTTTGATTACATAAAACAAGTTTTATTTTGTATCTACTAAATACTGCACACCGTTAAAACCCCAAACTTTGTAAAATGAATGCACTTAATATTCATTAAACATTGACTTGAAGTGTTTTTTATAACATGTGTTGCTGTATTCCCCCCCCCCTTTTCAGTACAGGGTATGATACCTTATATTACATAAAGGGTAACATATGTCATAATATTCCAGTGCCAAGCGCAGCACTTGTACTATGTTCCACTGAAATTGAAATCATGGAGGCTTTCTTCGAGTGAGGGTTCTCTGATCTAGCGAGAGCAGTCGTCATCAAGATTCGCCTCTGCTAGGTCTCACATGCAGAAAATGGGCCTTCATCAGAGAGAACCCATGTCCAGCATGTGCGCACGGCTGCATGCACGCTTATTGGTCAGTGCTTCCCGACAATCTAACCTATCCTTATCACCACTAGTGCCATTCCCACTACTCTCTCCAGCACCAGAGAACCACTGAGGATAAGAATCATTTCTGCCCAATTTGTATTGTCAGATGGTGTATTGAGGCAGGAAGATAGTGGCATGGCTAAGCCCATTTGATGAGTTAATGGCAAAGGCTGGGATTTCCTATCTCCTAGCTACTATACTAGACCAGGTAAATAATGGATAAATATGTGTGCATGGTGCTTCATTTGTGATTTTTTTCCAGTGTACCTTGCTCTCTTAATCTAACCAGCTCTATTTAGAGAACACTTAAGTGGCATCAGGTTCTCTTTGTGAAGGACAGTCGGTGGTTACTTCAAGTATTATACATATTTCCACCAAGAATGCCATGCAGCAAATTGTCATTTACCACAGAAGTAGTTCTTCAATCATCAAGCGCCAAAATAAAGTTACGTGGTTTAAGAACTGGTGAATGGTGATGTTGAAAACTGCAACATTAACAAACCTATGGGGAAACGGTTTTTTCTCTCTCTCCCAGAAGACATCATTTCTTAAAATTGCTGTACCTCAGTGACAGCACTTCAAAGGGAAACTCCGGTGTGAAATTGATGAAGTAGAATTTAGCAACAAACAATTCTATTCATTTTAGGCTAGCCTTTGCCAACCCTGGTGCCCTCCAGATGTTTTGGGCTTCCAATTCGATCACCTTTTCCTCCCTGTTGCCATTGTTTGTCAGAATCACAGTGAGCAAGGAAAGGGTTACACTTCCCCAAAATCCAATTCAAAACTCAGTTCCCCTCCCCACCGTCCTTTTTTTAAAAAAAGACCTCAACATGTTACAGGTGACAGACATATATTGCATGTGTAGTTAAGCTGTGTGTGTATATTTACCAATGAAGGAGGATACTTCATCTGACAAAGCGCTCTAGTCAATGAAATCTTATGCCGCTATAAGTCTGTTAGTCTTCAGTGCTGTAGATGGGTTTAAGGGCTCCAGTAGCTCCTCATTGTCAGATAATAATTTCTGGAGATGAAGTTTAATCTACAGCCTGCTTATCTAGAATAATTCCAGGAAGTCATTCGAGACTGTACCAGAAGTGAGTATTCATATCTCTCTTTTCCCTAAACCTCATTGAATTGCTATCAGTCATAGAGCGGATCCTCAAAATATTATGCAGCTGCAAACACTGTTGAAGTGAATGGAGGGTTAACTGGAATCCTATGGCCATCATAGGCAGAGGTTGCCAAGTACCTAAGGCTATAGTTATACAAACAGCAATTCCACAAGCAGAAGACTTCAATATGCTTTCTCTTTCTGCTTCGTGTCATACAATAAATGGCCACACAATTAACATAGCTGACTTCATAGCCCTGCTTCTTTTCATTAATTAATATTGTTGCACAGAATGAGGAGACTTTGGGATGGGAGTGGGGAAAACACAAAAGTGCTTATTACAGTTTTCTTTGATTTATCGTATTTCTATGCTGCTTTTCATTCAAATAAATCCCAAAGCGGCTTACAAACAATAAATAACAGTTAAGAGAATAAAATGTAATAGAACACCACAGATACAGAAAAATCATTAAAAAAATTAACTGCTACTACTACTACTACTACTACTACTACTAATAATAATAATTGCATATGCTGCCCATCTGACTGGGTTGCCCCAGCCACTCTGGGCGGCTTCCAACAAACTATAAAACCACAGTAAAACACCAAACATTAAAAGCTTCCCTATACAGGGCTGCCTTCAGGTGTCTTCTAAAAGACGGATAGATGTTTATTTCCTTTACATCTGACAGGAGGGCATTCCACAGGGCGGACTCAACTACCGAGAAGGCAATTACAATTAAACAATTGCAATCTATAGTATAAAACATATTAAAAGCAGCAATTAAAAAAACAACAACACACAAAACCACAATTACAGCAAAAGACATATGATTACCAAATCAATATGGCACTTATAATTTATAGAACAAAATTAACAGAATAATAACTAAAAATATAAGTTAAGTAAGCTCTGTTAAGTTCACACACAAACTCTCTCCATGTCCCCATGATTTGTAATCTTTCTATTCAATTCATTAAAATACACATAACGTCTGTCTTTAAGCCAGCTCAGCCAGATGTTTGCCTTCCATTGTAGAAGAGGAAAGGAGATGAAGGCCATATAAGCATAAATGCTATAGCAATGCCAACCAAAACGAAACACAACATCTGTGAAATTCGATTCCTCATAGCAAATTTTAAACCCAGTTTATTCTGGTGTCTCATTCAACCCCTCCCCTTGAGTGCTGTTCTAACCCGTCTGTCCCACTAGGCAATAGACTATGAAATCGGACATGACCGATTGATCACCAGGCATTGATTCTCATGAAAACTAATGGAATGTAAAGAAAACGTAAGAAGCCAGATCCGTGTGAAGAGGCTGTTTGTTCATTTTAAAAAATAAACTCATTTACCAGTTGGCTCAGCAATAAAGGCTAACATATTTGGGTTCAAACGAAATTAGCAGTGGCCTTACAGAATAACGAAGTATGTGTGAAGCCTTGGGGGTGATTTGGTAGGACTAAAATAATTGCAGGATAATTCTGGCTGAAGGCACTGTCCTCTTGTCAGCCAGTCGATCAAACTCTGCCTGCGTACTTCAGATTCGTTTATTCTGTCAGCTACAGAACTATGAATTCTAGTCACCGTGTCAACCGTAAACTGTCTTAAGAGTTTGCTCTAAAAAAAAAGGAAAAGGAAAAACTAAGTTTCTAAATGATGCTTTCTGGCTGTATACTCATTTTCAGGGTCTGATATGTTTATAATACTTGAAGAGGCTTATGAGCAAGAGAATTACTATTAAGGTAAGCAGCCAAATAATATCTGAACTTATTTCAAAGGCAAATATATGTAGGTGATTACATAGTTCTTATTTTTATTATTTGGTTTTTAAATGACTGCTTAGGTTCTGTTACGATTTTGCCATGTTTAAATAATATTTCCATTTTTTCCCCTTATCCATTTTTCTAATCTAAACTTTGCACCTGATTATATAAACCAGATGGGTGCTAAAACCATGAGGAAAAAGGAAGGTAACTGAAAAGTTGCAGCAGGTAGAACAGATTTTACATCTGTCCGTCACAGCATTTCTTAACAAGGAAGTCTCATTGGGATCTTATGTGTTTATAATTATGTTCCTGGTTGAAACTTAAGTTAGAATCGAAGGAAAGGGTGTGTATAGGCATTTGTGTGGCTATTTGGTGGGTGGGGAATGGTGGCCTGCTTATGAGCACAGGTGGTCCAGCATCCATGCACTATGTGTATAGCTATAGTGTATAACTATGGTGTATAACTTACACAATTTGCTACCACAGAATGGGTATATGGGCATTAGTTTAGATGAGCTATAGGGGACCTGTGGGCCATTCAGACTTTGCAGGACTACAAGTCCCATAATCCCTTACTATTGGCAATAGTGTCTGGGGATGATGGCAGCTGGAGTCCAACATCTGGAAAGCCACAGGTTCCCCATCCCTGCTTTAGGTGTCTTTAAAGTGGGATTAGGCAAATTTGTGAAACCAGGATAGAACCTGATACATAGGGCAGCATACCTGTTGGTAATAGGTGCCGGGGATAGGCAACAGTTGATGCCTGTGATCTTCATGCCCTGCTTGTAAGCTTTCAAAAACAAACAAACAAACAAACAAACCCAAAAGCAATTTGATAAAGAATGTGGGGCTATATGCATCTTTAGTCAAACCAGTCAGGTTTGTTCTTACGTTCTTTATTCATCTCCCAAATTCTCGGCTGATAGGTGGCACCCCTCAAACATTCAGTCTACCAGATGCAACTTTTTATTGATATTTTGAGATGGGGTTGAATTTGTCCGAGTTTAGAAAACCAGGTGACAGGGAAAGGCAGAGGGAGGGAGGAAGGGAGGGAGAGGGAGGGAGAGAGAGAGAGAGAGAGAGAGAGAGAGAGAGAGAGAGAGAGAGACTAGCTGTTCCTATTATTATTTGAAGCCTGAAGGTCTTCAACGGTGAAGATTGCATAAGAAAGAAAATAATGCAATAAATAGTAATGCCCAAGAAGATCCTTTAGGTTGGTGGATGGGGACTTGTAGCTATCCAAATGTTATTCAACTCCCTTCAGTCCCAGTCAGCATGGTCAATGATCAGGAATGTTATAGTTCAGCAATATATGGTGGGCCATAGGGTTCCCAACTCACAACAGTAAACACAGCAAATCTCATTTGATCATCCTATTTCAGTCAGTGCCAGCTGTGTCAAAAGGAATTAGGAACAATTTTAGATAAAAATGTGATCAAGCGCCAATGCCCATAGAACCGAACTGTAGTTTGGTATTTCATCGTTTAACACTGCATTGTTATTTGTTTCAGGGATGAACCCATGACTATGGGGGACTGGAACTTGCTGGGCAGCATTCTAGAAGAAGTACACATCCATTCTACCATAGTGGGCAAAATCTGGCTCACCATCCTTTTCATATTTCGAATGCTAGTTCTTGGTGTTGCAGCTGAAGATGTCTGGGATGATGAGCAAGCAGAGTTCATTTGCAACACAGAGCAGCCTGGCTGCAGCAATATCTGCTATGACAAAGCTTTCCCCATCTCCCTGATCCGTTACTGGGTGCTACAGGTAATCTTTGTTTCATCTCCTTCCCTCGTTTATATGGGTCATGCCCTTTACAGACTCCGGGCCCTTGAGAAAGAGAGGCAGCGGAAGAAAGCTCACCTCAAAGCACAGCTGGAAGAGATCGAGCTTATATTGGAAGAACACAGGAGAATAGAGAGGGAACTGAGGAAGTTGGAAGAACAAAAGAAAGTAAACAAGGCACCCTTGCAAGGGGCCTTGTTGTGGACCTACATCCTGCATATCCTGACCCGGTCAGTCTTAGAAGTGGGTTTTATGGTGGGTCAGTATCTTTTATATGGGTTTCAAATGTATCCACTTTATAAATGCACTCGCCCACCATGTCCTAACACTGTGGATTGTTTTGTATCTAGACCAACAGAGAAAACTATCTTCATGGTTTTCATGCACAGTATTGCAGCAGTTTCTCTCTTTCTGAATGTTTTAGAGATTGTCCACTTGGGGGTGAAGAAGATTAAAAAGACCCTTTGTGGGACACTCAAGGAGGAGCTTGTAGCCACTGATAATGACATTAACTTTTCCAAAAAAAATTCAGTGATACAGCAGATTTGCATCATGTCTAACTTGTCTCCCCAAGGCAGTTTTAAATATATGCCAGACCAGCAAGTTGGGCTGCCAGCTTACTTGGCTCCTGAGGAAGGATTCACGCCTGCTGAACAAAACCAGAACCCAATAAACGCAGAACAACAGTGGTGCAGCAACCAGAGAAGCAGGCCAAATCAGCACCAGGGTCAACTCCACCACCTCTGCAGACATCTAGAACATTCTAATGAGTGTGATCAGCACCACCGACAGCTCCCCAGGCACCTCCAAAATCTCATGGGTCAGCGGCATGACTATCAACAACAGAATGAGTCTTCCAGCAGTGAGGATGTCCAGAAGCCATCACAGCAGGGCACCAACAGCTATCGAAAGAATGAACAGCATCCTCTAGAACATTCCAAGAATCCTCAACATGGTCCTAAACCTTGCATTATCTCCAGTCATATGGACAGCCCTCAAGGCATTCTTCGAAAGCATAGCCGGGCACTCAGCTGCAAGGACTTAGGAACTGATCGCTGTGACTCTCCAGACAGTGGGCGTCATCAGAACCGCAAGTCTAGCTTTTTGTCCAGGGTGTTGTCAGAAAGCCAGCTGGACACAGACTCAGACACCTCAGACTCGCGGAATGGTTCTGGCTCAGATGCCAAACACAGAGATGATAGCAGTCTTCCGAACACACCACCACTTCCTTCCGCAATGGGACGCAGAATGTCAATGGCAAGTAGACCCAAGCGACCTTCCTTCTATACCCTGCTAGTGTGAGTTATCGCTCCTTAGCATAGCGCTAGCTTAGGTCTTGGGCTTTACTGGTTCGTTCAGAATTGTGATCAAATAGAGCAGAAAATAATTTTGAGTTCTTTTATACCAAGTTAAGTCTTTGAGAAATATAACTGTTGCAGCAGAAAGGCATTTTAAAAACAAAACAAAATGAAAGGCATCAGACACCATGAATCTTATGGGGGGGGGGATTGGGAATGGGGGAGGTGCATACAATCAAATAGTGTTGCCACTGCTATCAATGTTAATATTAATGTAAAGACTTGTTGTTTTCCACACATGAACAAACAGGGTAAACAGTATTTCCCTGAATCCTCCTTAAAGCATACTTTACCCTATTTTTCAGTTTGGGAACTGAGGTTAAGGGCACCATGAAGGGTACATTATCTCCACAGCTGAGTAGGATTTTAAACTCTATTTTTCAGCAGTTATGAGGATATGCCATCAAATCACAGATCAGCTATAAACTCACAAGGTGGTCTTAGATAAGCCAAAGACCTCTTGGACTCAGCTCCAACCTTTGATATGGGTATCATAACACTGGTCTAACAAAGCATTCTGAGGCATGAAACCTCTTAGCCCCTCTGCTATATACATGGCTTCCATTGTGTCCTGCTCACAGTGACCCGTCTTGTGTGTGCACACCCTCTAGGGGACAGGAGGGTCTATTATCCCAGCAGGTGAATGTGATCAAGGGTATGTATGTATCTCAGAATTCCTCCCCAAGCCATGATGCCACAATGTTATGTAGACACCATGCAGATCAATCAGCTGAGTGACCTTTACAGTCATATCAAGTGAATGTGACCCATGCAGTTAGAAATTGTACAGTAATAAAATATGAGTGTGGGTGCATTTTCAAGCAGAGATTTTCTGCTCCTTTATGAGCTAAACAAGAATTAACTGAGACTGGTCTCTTATCATGCGGTGATGCAGGCTTGCCTTCTTCTAACCTGTTCAATTGTCAGGATTCTGCCTCCATACTAATTTTGGCTGGTAATTGCTTCCAACTGGTAGTTTGAGCTAAGCATTACCACGGTCCTGCAACCATTCCAATTCAGAGAAAGGCTCAGTGTACAATAACACTTGTTTTCCTAAGAAGCAAAGGCTCATCTGCCGCATAGTTAGGCGATGCTACCTGAGAGGTTCTTATGTGGCTGCCATGTGGTACTTTGTGAGTTTCACTTTAAATGCCTGGACAGAACCCAGAAAGAGGACAAGAGGTCATGGCTCACCACACATTCATTAGACTGCCTGCATGTTCCATGATCACAGGCACTACTCCTTCTACATCATAGACAGGAAACTTATGCCCTACCCATATTCAACTCCCATCAGCCCCAGCCAGCATGGCCAGGATCTAGAGCAGGTGTGGGGGAACCTATGACCCTCCAAATTCCCAGCCTCAGCATGAATGTTCTATGGCAATAATGCCAAAGGGCCAATGGGAATTGTAGTTCATCAACATATCTATGAATATCTAGAAAAATCTGGAGGGCTAATGGTTCCTCACACCTGAACTAGTAGGTTACAGGTGCTCCACCCCTGCTCTAGGCTCCCTTTCTACCTCTGCACTGACAATGGGGTGGGTCAGAGCTTTAGCTGCCCATCTCATTCCTACCCTCAAAACTGTTTACTATAAAGATGCTTTATGTGGGGCTGCCCTTGTTTCTGGTCTGGAAGCTGTAACTTCCAGCGGCCAGACTGCTCATGGGAGAAAGCTACATGTTACTCTTGCTGAGAGAGCCGCACAGGTTGCCATCTTACTGCTGGACCAGGTTCAAGGTTATTGTGTTAGTTCACAAAGCCCTACAGAACTAGGGCCTAAAGTACCTTAAAAACCACTTGGTTCCTTAAATATTCCACTGCCAAGGGGGAATTTGGGTAGCCCTTCATGCCCGTCAGGTTTGGTCAGCCTTTCCCATGATCCTTAACCATTTTGCGATGGTAGCTGCCGCTGATGCGCCACCACTTCCACATCTTCTGGAGCAGGGGTCAGCAAACTTTTCCAGCAGGGGGCCGATCCACTGTCCCTCAGACCTTGTGGGGGGCTGGACTAGATTTTGGGGGGGGGGAAATGAACAAATTCCTATGCCCCACAAATAACCCAGAGATACATTTTAAATAAAAGCACACATTCTACTCATGTAAAAATACGCTGATTCCTGAACCTCCGCGGGCCGGATTTAGAAGGCGATTGGGCTGTATCTGGCCCCCGGGCCTTAGTTTGCCTACCCATGATCTGGAGGGCTACAGCTTCTCCACCACTCTCATATTCTGAGGCAATAGATGACTGGAAAGTATTTGTTGGGGGCCAAACAGCAGGACAGAAGTACTGCTTGTGACTGGACTAGGCTGACCTTGGTTTAATCCAGCAGGGTGGTTGTTGTGCTTTTAAGATGAAGCACTGGGCTGGTGTGGCTGACCTGCATCCCTCAGTATATTGTTGGACTCTAGCTCCCATCAGTCTCAGCATAACCAATGGTTTGAGATGATGGGATCATCCAGAGGGAAACAGATTTGTCACGCCTTCGCTAAACTGTAAGCAAAACAGGTAAGTTAAAACTAAAATAATCTACAAATCTATTGAGAATGAACATTTCACTGAACCTTCTTTCTTCTTCTACAAGCCAAGTCAGTTTCTTTCTCTTTTCTCTTTCAGAATGTGCTACTAGAACTATCATCTATCATGAAAAAATAATGCTTGCTTAGCAGCACTACCAAAGCACAGCAGCAAATCCCAAAACCTGAAATATGAAGGTTAAAAGCAGTTCTCTCCCTTCCTCCTAGACCCTAGCAAATATGCTGCTTCAAGGTGGACAGCTATGGATATGGAATCTGTTATTTCTGACTGACACATGCATCTTGGCAGCCGCACGTGTGACCCAAAAGCCTCTTTCAAAACGCTCCCATTTCCTCTCATGTGCAACAACTAGGAGCTGTTTAGTGTGTCCAGCTGCTACAAAACAGCATTCTTTTGTTCCTAGGAGAAGACTATGGGGGAGATATGCCATTTGATTTGTAGGACTGCCACATAAGCTATCCAGCAGGAGCCCCGGTACACAACTTCAAGGCTGTTGAGATACAAAACATCTGTAAGGGTGGGATTGGCAGACAAGACTGCTTTCTGAAAGGCTCTCTTCCCTGCCCACCTCTGTACGCCCCAGGAATCAATGAATAAAAGATGAAAGCAGCATGCAGTAAGTTTCTAGTTCAGTGCTGCAGGTTAACAAAGAAGTCTGAATCCATCTCGAAGATGCACAGCTACCTCCCTCCCCAGACCTTTGGCACGCTGAATCTTATGATCTTGAAGGAATTGTCAGCATTACCTTGTTACTTGCCTGTTTCTCCAAATGTTAATAAACACGGGCTGAAAGCTTTTTTTAAAAAACAAAACATGACATAGCCTACCCCTGTTTTATTCCTTTAGCATAAAAGGGGACTAAAATAACAACTTAAACTGGTTCTACATTGTCTTTGTCCAGACAGTTCTACTTGCTGCTGCTTATGGAAAGGTTGGGTTTTTAACAACAAAAGAATAATAACGTCTCTTTCTGACTACTGCTGTTCCTGCCCTATATAGCACATAGGAAGTAAGGGTAGCCTTGCTGTAGAAAAGATACCAGTCCTGAAGGGGAAACTGTTCATTATCTGGGTGTTTTCTCTCTCTCCTCTTGTTCTTAAATAGGGCAGAGATGTCTGAGCACACAGATAGACTTAATGGAGGGGATAATAGATTCAAAAAATGGTAGGGAATAACTGCAAGGTCAAAAATGAATAGGCCAGACTGTTTCCAGCTATGTGTGGCAGCAAGGGAAAGATTATCGAGTTCACAACAGGGATGCACAACTCCCAAGGGTCACTTCAGTGCTTTTAACTAACTCAAGAGGCCCTCATTGCTATTTCCTATGCGAAAAGCATTTCTGATACAAATTTAATAGTTCTTTCTTTCTTTCTTTCTTTCTTTCTTTCTTTCTTTCTTTCTTTCTTCATTGATTTCTTTTTCTCATACAGCACACACTCTCTTTATGAAATCCATTCCATCTTTTCAGTCTCACTCAAACACAAAAAGCATACAGAGTAAAAACCAACCCTTACCCCTTTGGGACAGAAAGAAAAAAACAGCCCTAGAAACCACAATAGATAAACGTTCAAACAGGCAACTGCAATATGGAACAAGTGAGTTTCTTCTTCTGTTCCAGTTATAATGGTGCTCCAATCAACCCTCCTCAAGAATGCACAATTGCTTCAAGCTGCACACTTAAATGTTAGGTTGAATAGGAAACATTAACTAAAGGATAAAGAAAGACATGGTGGGGAAGACCCACTTCCATGTTTTTCACAAGCTTTTAGCGTTTTCTTTACTAGTAAATGAAGATTTTTCTAAAAGATACCATGCCCAAGGAATACAGTAAGATAAATCACAAACTATGGTAAACAACTCTGTATTTAGTTTACAAAACCTAATTGACAATAATGTACAGCATGTCAACACAGTCTATTACATGAGATCTTAAATAATATATACAATGCCAAAGTAATAATGACATGCGCAACTCAGTATTTCAAAGCCGAGCAGTCCAAATTTCCTGAAATAAGTCCATGTGAGCAACTCTCTAAATGCATTTAAGCTACCTGAAAGTGGCTCACATATGTATATTGCTTTATGAATGTTAAGAAGACCCCCATGTGAGAAAACGCTCATCAAAAGCTCAGACAGAACCTTCATAGTAGCTCACATGACCTTGGATACAATGCTTTATAACAGAGGCAGCTCATTTGTTTGGCTGCACGCCACTGAGGGCTGAACATGAATGTGTGATTCCATTAAAATTCACCTTAAAAGTAAGCTAAGATCATGCAAAGGTGAATTCTGCCCATGATAAAAGCCTGTGGCACCTACACCGATCTTGCTACCTGAAGTGCAAATGAAGACCAACAGTGAGCCAGTATGGACTATGGCAGAATGCCTAATCCCTACATAATGCTACATTTAGATGTAGTCTTGCAGTTTATTTAAGATCTGGTATCTAACAGCACAATCGTGACCATGTCTATTCAGAAGTTGTTGCTGGCATCCATCTGTCTTGAGAGACAATGGGGTATGCCTCCGGGGGTGAAGTCACAGGTAAGAGCTAAGTGCAGGGTGAGGATCAAAGGAAGACAAACTACCACAGAAGGAGCACAACGTGTTCCTCCACCAATGGAACTATGCCTCCCCTAACACCCTATATACCCCAGAAGTAATTTCTATTGAATTTACTGGGGCTTACTCCCAGGTAAACGGGGTTAGGACTGCTGCCTTAGCCACCTTTCAGATTTGCTTGCTTTTCAATGAACGCAACATTAAATTCAGAGGCAGAGATCTACAATACGTAATGATATGTCTTTATTTCATCAACAGAAATGGTGTCTAGACAAAATTCAGTTAACACTATCAATTCAAATGAATGGAAAGGGTTTTCTTTTTCTTTGCACGATACTGTATTTACAATGAGTAAATGACGTCTTAAATTTATTAGTTCATAGCAATGCTGTTTTTTTTCTCCAAAAAGGTAAAAATTCTTAGTAACAAGGAATAAGCATCAACAGCCATTTCATTTATACAATATAAATCACAAGAAACCACAGTCACCTAGAAAAAAAATAATAGACAAGCTTAAGAACTAGTACAATAAAATGATGCATTGAATTAAGTTACATTAATCGCATAGAATCTGTGTAAAAAGTATATAGAAAAACACCTGATGCAACTTGTTACAGTCATTGACCAGTTATGAGAGGTACAGAGGATTATACAGGTAGATATGTGTGAAAACTGTCCATACTGTCTGACCTGGGGAGGAAGAGAAGAGGGATTGCATCCCCTTGCATACACTGATAAAAACCCTGTTTTGAATATGGCCTCTGAAGTTTGTAAGGCATATAGTAGAGGTGCACTTGTATCCCACTGGTTCTGGAACAAACTTGGGGTGGTCTCCACCCTTGAAATAAAAAGTTGACCCTTGAATTGAATGGCAAAAATCAAGCATCCAAAGATCTCCAAAGTGTTTAGCATAATTTCTGATTGGAGGGATCCAAATATATTCAGTCATATCACAAGTAGTAAATATACCAGTTTCTGAAGCACACATCATCTTTTTTTTGTGACATTGCAAATGTAAGAGCTTAAACTTGCTTTCAAAACAACACACAGTTCTATGGTTAAGTGGGGTGGGTGGGGAAATCCCGATTAGATACTCAGGATGGCTCTCCAAATCTGAACTGACCTATTAAGACAGAGGGCTATGGGAAATCCTAGGCTGAGTTTCTGACTCAAAATTCCTTCAAATCAATGGATAACTAATTCCAGAATGAGAAACTGAGTCACATTTCAAACTCTGAGCAATGAAAAAAGTCAATTTCTGACCAAACTGCTTAAGCTTTTCAGTTCCAAAGGTTGCAGTCCTATGCACACTTAGCCAAGAATAAGTTCTATCAAAAAGGAAGCAAACATGCTGCACAAATGTACATATCAATTACCACACTGCATAGGTGTCTAAACTTGTATGTAAACTGGACTTCTATAATAGAGCTGATGTTGTAATAGAGTTAATGACATGTCCAACAATAAAAGGTATTTAAACCAGTCATAAAATTTTTCTTTTAAGTTTGAGAAGGGAATTTGAATAATTAACGCTCCACCGGAAAAGTGGTTTCCATCACAATGGTAGAACCATATGAGTATTATAATTTAAAAACAAACACATATCACTAGTTTTAATGGTGTTTTTTTAAATATATAATATTGGTGGAGTGTAGGAAAATACTGTAATTCTTTTACACGGCAAGCAATGACATTCTAACTTCCAGAGAAAATTATAATAATTTATTAGTAGTCTACAATCCACCAAACTATAGATTTTAATATACATAAAATTGTTTGAATGGACTTAACATATGTACATGTACAACTCTATTCTGCAGCATCATTTGATGCCTGAGTCTTGAAATAATTCAAATATTATAAATATACATAGTATAAACAAGCAAAAGTACACACACTGATTTTATACTGGAGATAGAAATTAGCTACCACATTTTTAGCAAGGTTTCCCTTAGGCTACATCAAATCCTTTTTTTAAAATTTTTGTCCCTATCCACCTTGTCTAAATAGAATTTTAAAACAGGTACACAATTAAGCTGATGTAACAAAAATAAGGGGATAAATAAACATAAAACCTTATTATTTGTGTGTGAAGACTACCTCTTGGAGTCATTGGTTTGAGCTGGGTTGGTGAGGCTTGCATAGGCTTATCAATACTACCCATTAGGCCAGATGCTCAAGGAACACTCTAGCTTCATCGGCTAAACCTACATGTATTATTTTTATTTATTTTTAAAAGACACCCATGAAGATAAATGGTGGAATGAGATTAAAGGCTCTGGAGGTCTCTTTATTTTAGAATTATTCTGACTCTGGCATACAAACTTAAAAAACCCCAAACATATAGCAGTTTGTCACAATGCTTACCATATTCCATCTAGGGAAGAATTCGTTTTTGTTTTAAGAGCTCTGAGGAAAACTGAAATTCCACAGATGTAGCTTTTCTCGTCACAGCACTGTACTGACGAGAATAACCACACCTGCTGAATACCACAGTGTTCAGAACTCCTGTCAGGGGTGAAAAAAAGGCTGAATGTTTTTCTTTCTTTTTCTTAAAAAACCTGCCTATATAAGTATGTTGGGTTTATCAAAGTATGCTGGGTTTATTAAAGCTTTTGAAATTAAAAGCTTGGACATGAGTTGAATGTAACCCTTAACTACCATATTATCAGCAGCTGAATCTGTTACACTAAGTTTTATCCAACGCCCACACTATTTTTTTTAAAAGAGACAGCAGTTGTAAATACTAATCACAGTGGTTTGTGTATCCAATGATTTTTTTTTTTTTTACTTCCTTGGGAACAAAAATACATGGATTAGATCCAAAAAAATAAAATAAAATAGTGCATCTTTAAAGCAGCATATATCCTTAGAAAGACATTGAATAATTTACTTGCACAATATATAAAATAATAGTTTTATACTGCAGCATCAAACTCTGACGCCTGAGTCGTCATATGTTAGGTCTAGAATATAAATATGGGGATGTCTTGGTAACTTGATTGAGTCTTTTTTTTCCTTTTAAACTAGCTATTTTGTTCCAGAATCAGGTTGCAATGAACTTCAGTTGTATTCAAGGCACCCCCAAGATAACACGGAGAAACAAATATATTACATAGTGTAATACTCACCTGACAAAAGCAGAAAAAGCCTAAATGAAATGAGGTTTTCTGGCAATACAAAGTATAGCAAAGGCAAATAAAAAGGAGGACTAGTTTCAGACTGGACAAAGCTAAATGCATACTCCTTACATGCTCTTTGTATCAGTGCAAAAGCAGTTTCCATCTAGCACAAAACGTCAAACTCAGACAAACCTATTAATTCCTTTATGAATTTTTTATCAATCGAAGGTATTTTCTCCTTCTGCATTGTTCAGCAATGCCTACTTATTTATTTTCCAATAGAAGTTTGGTCAGTTATTTATTCAAATGTGTCGTTTCGTGTCCAGTTCTGAAGCTAATTCTCCTACATGTCTCTCTTGACATTAACCCAAGAGCCACATGTAGTTCTGAAGAACCATACACAATATATAGTCCAATGAAGAAAAATATACATATCAGTCATTTGTAAATGGTGAAAAGCTAAACTCATCCTAAAAAGCTTGAAACGATAGACTTATCTGAGCAGTGGACTTTAAAAAATCAGTTTCTCCAAGAAAAGAAAACAGAAGAAAAAGGTAGAGAGAGGCCCAGCACCAATGAGAGAGCCAGGTCAATACAATAGCTGTGGAACAATATGTTCTGTCAATTGCATTTAAACCACTGGAATGAGGTCAAAAGTACCAGTTGCACGTGAGTTGGTGTGATAGCAAATCTTCATGTCAGAAAGCTAGCTCAGACTTGGTTGAATACCCATAAAAACCACAACTAGCTGGAGGTCACTTAAAAATAAAGAAAGCAACAGAAAACAAAACAAAACATTTGAACAATACTGTCGACTGAACGATTACAACAACAAAATCTCAAATGCAAAAACCTGGCTTTAAAGCCATAATGCAATTCACATGTAGCTTTAAAAAAAATCTAGCTTCCATCACTGTCCATCTCACAGAAGTTAAGATTTCTTTGCAAAGCACAGAAGGGCTCTGCAATGTCAACTGATTACAAGTCAATCCCCTCATAGTTGCATATCCCCTAACCCCCTAAAGAGCTTCTGTTTTCTGCACACAGAATTGTTGCAAGCTTCCAATATAATTAAATAGCTACAAAGCGAGTCAAGGACTTTCTCACCCCTGCGCCAAAACATCCTACAGCTTGAACTAGCATCCTTATGACATATATAAATAGATGAATAATTAGAGTAAGTTTTTGTTTGTTTTACAGAAATGGTTAATACTTAATTTATAATATTTAAAAACATAGCAGTTCCAACCTACATAAGAACATCCCTCCCTTCCTAGTAAATAAATGTGGCACATGCAATGGATACGCCTCCTGGTTGGCAGGTAGGTTGCAGTGAATTTGGAGTACAGAGAAGAAACAGGACTGGCAAGCTGTCTGCATAAGCTGATAAAAAAGAGGGTGTCAATTCTTCCTTTAGAAAAGCAATGCAGATTTACTGAGTGCCATACCGCTTAGTGTAAACATTAGCACTGAGAAACATATTGTCATAGTTAATAGGAAAAAAACCTGTTTGAATCACATGGGGTGGCTCAATATGGTTTTACCCACAGAAAAGGTGAACAGTACCAATCTGTAAACCATAGATGCCATCATAAAATATAGCTCAAAGCACCCTGGCACAATCAAGATAGAAAGTCACTTTAAAAACAAAACAGAGGACACAATCCATCAGGGATAAGGTGATGAGGGAAAAAGTATCCTACAAAAAAACTCCTTGAAATCTTTGGATGTTATGCAAAAGCATCTCTCTCGAGCAATTCCCATCAATCACAATAAAAATGGTGTAGGAAAAGTCCTGGTGGATTGTGCCCACCCATTCCCTGAAGAGTTGTTTCCATGTGTTTGTTGGGCAGATGTTACATCTGAAAGAAGCTTGCCTTGCACAATCACCATGTGAGTCAGGTCAGCTGGAGTTCTGTGAATTTCCTTGAGTTTCAGTACTTCTGAAACTTGTCCTCCAACAAAGTTTCCTCTGAGACAGATGCTGCTTTGTGCTGATAAAAATAATACAAACTGAGGGAACCTGACAGCACAATATTTCTGACACATGGGCAATCACTGCAGAATCACTGCAGAAATGCATGCTTTTTTAGCACTTTGGGGTAGAGATTGCTCTAAGCAAGCCTCTACATCTCTATATTACAGGGCCAGTCCTGGAAACCTTTCACGTAGACAGTTTCTCATACGTTTGTGGAGCTGAATTAGAGTTGAACAAATGCCAGTGTAAATAGTGTAGTGAAACACTGCTGTTAACACCTGCATAACATGGTGTACAACAGAATTACACACTGAGGCCAATAGGACTATTGGAAGGGATGAACAGCACTAGTACGACATAAATAAGCAAGAATTGCAGTGGGAAGCTTAATTCAAACTTCACTGAGTCTCATGGAACTATGTTCACCAACGTAAACAGCCTGTGTCTTAAGCTATAGTTCTCAATATCAGTGACATACACTGGCCACTGTACAGTTTTTAAGGTGTCTTTGTAAGTATCAAACGATACTTGACAAATAGAAAATCCCTCTTAAAGAAAGAAGAAGAAGCAGCGACTTAATATCTGAATTGGGGAAGTAAAAGAAAGAAGAAAAAGACGAATACAGAAAATACCCAATTCACACTATTGGGTGAATTCCATATTTGGCAAGATTGTTATTTCCCTACATAATCATCTCCTGAGTGGTGTTGTTGTTTTTTTATATAAAAAATGTTGTTTTACTTAACAGATAACAATAAAAAAGCAAAGAATACAGTATATGAGTTATACTGAAGTCACAACTTCATTTATGAAAAGGGGTTTGATCCAAAACTCAGTGCAAGTGGCAAAGTTGACCATCGCTGTACAGTATTGTGAGAGGATTCAAATAAAACCCACTTTGCTCAAATGGGCACATAAAAGACAGCTGTGCCACAAACACTGTGTATATTAAAATTTCAAATCAGCTTCCAACATTAAACTTTATAAATAAAATACAAACTGAATGATATTGCTGAACCGTGAACCTAAGTGGTGGTGAGAAAATATTAAAAACAGGTACAAACTACTACCTAGCATTGACAAAAAAAAAAGGAATGTTGGAATTTGTTTATACAATAGAAATGAAAAAAAAATTCCAGTTGTTTTCATGAGAAAAAATTGAGGCATGCAGGGATTTTTTTTGCATATGGATATATATTTTTATATATACTATATATAGTATGTACAGTTTAGTTATAAAACTTTGATGTGTAAAGAAGCTGTCTTCAATGAAAAATTGAACATTCAGAGGAAATTCCTGAGTTAGGGTTTTGTGACATGGGCCACTGAGAAAAAAGCTGCGTTTGGGTCCTCAGAGGTGTTATGTCCATCCCTGTTGAATATTGAAATTAAAATACAATAACAACAACAATAACAACAACAATAAAAAAGAAACAGACAGTGTTGCCACTGTTTTGTTCCCCTGCATGAGCAAGGGATAGCACCATAGTGAAGAAGTTAAACTCCCGCTTGTAGAGAGGAGGGAATACTTAAAAACAGTATTGCTGCTAAGACCACTGTAGTGTGCACCAAATATGTTCTTCAATCTAAACAACAAACGAACGTGGCCACTGGCTGACTGAAGAATACCTTGCTAGACATGGCGTGAAAAAGGTATACAGCCACTAGGTGTATTCCTTCCTAGGTTGCTCATCTGTTGTACATTTATCAGTCATTTCCTGACAGAAGTCCACTGTCACCGTTTGGTTATTCTGCTCAAGAGGGAGCTCCTGCTCGCAGTAAGTACCTTGGTCAGCTCCATCCAATACTCTTGCCGCTGCGCATTTGTCAGAAATGTTGTTAGGTAGCCAGTGAGCTCCTAGTTGCTGCACTGGGCTTTGCTCCGAACAGCACTGCAAGCCTTCCCCAACACACTGAGATGTCACCACATTTTGCTCTACTCCGGCTGGCGAAGGGTTGATACTGGTTGCTGTTGGAAGATCCATAGGCCTGAGGACAGGGCAGTATCGGTGCAGGTCTTGGATCTGTTCGGAGCTCTGCATATCCCTACACACTTCTTGGGAAAGGCAGGAGAAATTATCTAACAGCTCCCCCATGCATGCTTTCAATTGGTTCCTTTCTGATAAAAGTTTCTCCTTCTCACAAACCTGAGAGAGAGAGAGAGAGAGAGAGAAGTGAAAGGTCTTAATTTTAAGAATTATGGTGTATCAGGCTTCTAGAACTCAGAAATAAATCCAGGCAAAGCTAATTCACACATTACACAGAATGATGTGGCAAAGCTCTGGACTATACAACTTCAGACTAGAGATGGAGTGAAGATTTGAAGCAGAGTTTCTTGACCATGTGAGGATCACTGCTCGAATTCTTGTAGATAAAATCAAAAGGGGCACTGCATGCTAAGTGTAGGCTCCCTCTGCCAACCTCATTTCTGTTCACACCCCAAAGAGGAGAGTAAAAGAAGTCATTAGCAGAGTCTCTATACGGCTAATGTGTTCTGCTTATATTGGCCAGGAAGGAGGAGAGGCCTTCCATCTGGGTAGCCCTTTACTTCTTGCTGCTTCAACCCCTTCCCCCAAAATAAGGTTATTTCTCCTCAGATAATGACAGGGTGAAGGGATAGAAGGCAGTAGAAGGAACCAGGCTCTTTGAGGATTCCTTCTAGAATGCTTGAAGAGGGCTTCAGACAATTGTTAGTACACTCAAAGACCCAATTATTTTTCAGGCCACGCACTAGGAGGTTTGTACACTCCTGCTTCAGTCTGCAGTGGTTTGTGTGCATTTGCACACACGTGACATATTTTTATGAAGTGCACAACCATGTAAAAATCCCTCCCCCTCATGCAGTAAAGTAGCACACCAGAGAGAAAAGTATAGCACAGCCCTCTCTGAGAAGAGTGCAGACAGTTTCTTATTAAAAGGCAGCATTCAAAAACTGGACTTTCTACCATTTACACTCCATAAGGTGTGGTACACATCCAAAATTTTACCACACTCTGAAACCTCATTCTATGTAATGCGTAGAGCAGCCCAGAGCTCTAGTTAGGTCCATTTCCGATGTCTGTAACAGCCAGGGGAAGAAACATGCAACTTGCTGATCTTATATATTGCAATTTCTACCGCTTTCTTCACTTTCCAAAAACAGCTGGGCCATATGTGCTAAGGACGAGCACAGGTAACTGAGGTAGCCCAGAGGGCAAAGGCAGATAAGAAATGCTTAGGGCTTCAGAGGAGAAAGGAAAAAATATGGTGACCAAACTTCACGCACATGCCTCTCTTCACTTTGGCATGACCAAAAGATGCACAAAAGTGGCATTTAAATATACATGTAGGCGTGAAACCCATCATGTGAAGGCACATGATTGCTAACACTAAGCAGGGAAACAACCTAGAACCCTTATGAAGTCAGTAGCAGGCTGCATTGTGGAAGCAAGGAAGGGCACAGAATGCAAAAATAATTAAAACACAAAAAGGTAAAACTCACCAACTTGCGGATTTCACATTCTAAATTCTGAATACAGTCCAGTTTTCTCTTACGGCAACGCTGAGCTGCAATCCGGTTTTTACTGCGCCGTCGAACATCATGGATAAATTCCAATTGCTCTGAGGTTAATTTGTGCATCTTTATCATCATCTGGAAATCATTCCTTGGAAGATCCGTGATTTGATCTACAGGAAATGGAAGTTTCACCTGGAGAAAAAAAGAGAGAAAATAATATTCAGATTGCTTAATTAACGAAGTATTTAACAGCTGTTTAGGGAAAGAAGATTTTATCCAAAGAGGGTTGACAACATCTATACTAACTGCTGCATTCTAGTCAGCCTGGAATACTCACAGAAGTTAGTGTTTAAGTTAATGTTTATATAATAAAATCAGCAGTGCTACCTCTGTCTCTAGGTAATTATAAATTGAACAGGATTCATTTACATATAAGAAGAAATTAGTCTACTTGATAGAAGCTCCACTTGTGAAAATTAGGGTTTTTAATTTCTATAGTGCAAGATTTTGCTATAAACCCTAAAACAAGAACTATTTTGTCATATTTACTGAATTTATTTATGCCTTATGTTAACTGTTTTAGTAGAGAGAGTTCATCCAACTTATATCAGTGGATTATATACTATCCAATTTGACAGTCAGCATATAAAAGGTTAGAGCAAATACAATGCAATGGCACAAAAATGTTATGCAAGCAGTTCAGTGACCCTTGAGGTTCACACACTGGCACAAATGTTCAGGATTTTGTTTGTTTATTTAGACTTTACTTCCCACTTTTCTGTGATAAAATAAAGTCAAGGCAACTTACAATGAAAATATAAATGAGAAGGAAATTAAAAACAAAACCAACAAATTAAAAACCAAATAGTATACATAGGCCTTCAAGGTTCCTAAAATGTTTTTCCCTCTGAAAGGAATGAATTATCCTAAGGGACTGAGAATAAAACAAGTAACATACTGTCATTACATAAGCATATGGCACATCCATACTTGGAATAGTGTGTTTAGTTCTGGTTAGAACTGGGCAAAGTACAGAAAAGAGCAACTAACAGCCCAATCCTTTACATTATTATTTTTATTTATTAAATTTCTATACCACCCTTCATCTGAAGATCACAGGGCAATAAACACACACACACACACACACACACACACACACACACACACACACACAGATAGATATGTCAGTTTTCGAACGTAATCTGTTCTGGAAGACATTTCGTCTGCTGAAACGTTCAAAAACCGAAAACTCAACACGGAAGCCTCAATATGGAAGCCACATGCCATGTTCGACTTCCAAGGTGTGTTCGAAAACCGAATCATTTACTTACGGGTTTACGGCATTCGAAAACCAAAATGTTTGTCAACATAGACGTTTGAAAACTGAGGTACCACTGTGTGTGTGTGTGTGTGTGTGTGTGTGTGTAACATAGTAACAAACAAACATATCTACTCAGAAGTAAATCCCATTAAAGGAAATAAGTAAATCCCATTGAGTTTAATGGGACTTATTCCCAGGTAAGTATGTATATGATTGCTGCCTGAAATAATCAATATATTGGGAATACCCTTCCTACAACAGAACACTAAAGTCACTATTCTAATTTATAGAAAAGATGGCATAAAAACATTTATTTACAAGAAAGAAAGAATGTCATGGAAAGAAACATAATCCCCCCACCCCCATCTCTGCCCACACCTTTTGTTCTGGAATCAACAGTGGTAGGATTGGCAGCAGGTTCAGGACAGACAATAGGAAGTACTTCTTCAAACAAGGCATAATTTTACTTCCCCAAGACACTATTGCGACTACTATCTTAGATAATGTAGCATAGGAATAGGGATCCTGTGGCCCTCCAGATATTGCAATGACTCCAACTCCCATTAGCCTTAGCAAGCATGGCCAATGGTCAGGGATTATGGGAATTGTAGTCACTGGCAGAGGAAGAGGCGTGCAGGGGGAGCGCACCGCCCCCGGCAGTGCGATCCTGGCGGGGTGCCATCGCGGCTGCCCCCCGCCCGCGCTGGGTGCCACGCCCCTACGGGCAGCACACCACACCCCTAGGATGCACGCCACACCCCCAGGACATGTGCCACGCCCCTATGGGTTGCATACCACACCCCTAGGATGCACAGCACGCCCACAGGATATGCGCCATATCCCTATGGCCAGTACGCCACACCCCTGGGACACATGCCAGCTCCGCCCCCGCCTGCTCTCCGCCCCCCAGTGCTAGAGCATGAAGCTCCACCACTGATTGTAGTACCACCTCTGAAGGACCACAGGTTAAAGCTACTCCTTGGGAAAGAATCATACAAATTAATGGAGCACTGCTTTCTTAACAGCTATTCACCACAGCTGAATAGAAGCTCCATTCTCAGAAGTAGTATTCCTCACAGCAGTAGACCGTGCAACACCAAGCTCTTGCTCTGAGTTTCTAGAGGCACCTAGTTTGACTATTCCTAGAAATGAATAAGAATACTGATCTAGCAAGATACATCTTATGGTTTTAGGTCATGTTACAAGGAACCAATTAGTCCGCAAGGTGCCTAGATATCTTTCGTCCTTTTATGTACGAAAACAGCCCACTACGCTAGAATACATCCTGAATGCATCTTTGCTTGTTTCAGTTATCCACAATGGCCACGAGGTGGTGCCAGGCCTTTAAGTTTCACACTGAAAGAAAGACTGCACTTAGAAATGGGTAAACAGAACGAGTAAAGCCTTTATATTCTTTTGCCAATTGTAGAGTTTGAAGAGAACCCAAGGGTCATCTAGTCACAGATTCCTGAGGAAAACTCTTGTTGATATTTCATTGCAGATTTTAGTACTTAGTATGGATGCTGTCAAATACATGGAGACAGAGATACCTACTATTACTTTAGAAGCCAATTCAAACCTTTCTGCCTGTTTTAATACAACAAATAGTGTGCATGTCACCTGTGCTAGCACTAGGTTTTGGAGGGTGCTTGAGCAAGAAACCCAAACAGGCCCTGGTCTCTCACTAACTCCTCATTGCTATCATCATCACCAGCTGCTGCTCGTCTTCTTCATCACCACTGCCACCTGCTTGCTTGCCAGGCAGTGAGCTAACGGACAATGGATGACAGTGCCATCTACTCCTCCTCCTAACATTTGAACCAGCCTGCTGGATCAAAGCAAAGACACATCTGGATCAGGCCCAATGATCAGCAACCAGATGCCTATGGGAATCGTGCAAGCCAGACATGAGTAACAGCATTATCCCCACTTGTTATTCCCAGCATCTGGTATTCAGAGGTACAACACCTTCAACAATGGGGGTAGAACACAGCCATCTAGCCCAGTGTTTCCCAGACTTGGATTGCCAGCTGTTTTCAGACTACAATTCCCATTCTATAGTCTAAAAACAGCTGGAGACCCAAGTTTGGGAAACATTGATCTAGCCCTATGCCACCATGAATTCGCCGTATCCTCTATTTACTCTAAGTTGGTAGCCATCACTACAACTTGTGAGAGTGAATTCTATAGTTTAATTTTGTGCTGGGTGGATAAGTACTATCTTTTGTCTCTCCCAAATCTTCCAATTTTCAGCTTCTGGTTCTAGTATTATCAGGGAAGGAGAAAGGTTTATTTCCCTACCCAGTTTCTGCACACCATACATAATCTTAGGAGAATTGTTTCAACCCCTTGATCATTTTGGTTGCCCCTTTCTGATGTTTCCCCAGCTCAACGATATCCTTGAGTGGGAGCCATAACTGAGCACAGTAGTCCACGTGCAATCTCACTATGGATTTGTATAATGTGCTTATACAACACAGTAAGATTATTATATTGACAATTTTATTTTCAACCACTTTCCTAAGGTTCCCTAACATGGAACCCATCCTTTTCGCAGCTGCCACATATTGGGGTCAACATCTTCATCAAGTTATCCACTATGACCCCAAGATCTTGTTCCTGGTCAATCACTGCCAATTCATCTCACATAAACAACTATGAAAAATTAAATTTTTTTGGGGGGGGGGTTACCCAATGTGCACAACTGCAAATTCTAACCACTACTGCTGTCTGGGCCAGAGCAAGAGGCAGGTAAACAAACAAGCAGGTTGCAATGATAAAGAAGAGGAGCAGGTCCAGGAGGCTCACCAGTGTACCCCCTGTTGTTTGGGTGTGGGTCTTTGGCAAACACCGGCCCATGTCAGCCCCTAAACACCAACCCTGAAAGTTACGCATAATGTGGCATTCACTACAGTGTAGTTTTTTCTACATAGGAAAGCATAAAGAGCAACTATTTCGTTCCATTTCTTTGCGTATGACATTTGCTCATAGAATTCTACAGACTCCACAGTCACAGGAATGCATCCACACATTCTGCACAGTGGACTTCACCCTCACATCCCACCAATGAAGGCCAAAGATGGCACCGTATCAAAATACACACCGCTGCTGCAGGTCATGAAAGAACAAGAAAAGAGCTGCCAGAGAAAACAATGATTTGTTTGAATACACAGAAGCTGACCTTCGACACAGTGATGTGGACTATTAAGACTGCTGACTAGTGATTATGAAGAATGTTTGGCTTCCTTTTAATGCCCTTTGGACCATAAACACTCCACGTCAGAGGTGAGTAACTGCATATATGTGTGACCCCCCTCCATGGAACTGCAGTAGAGTAAGGACCAGGGAGGAATTTTTTCACAGACATATTGGGCTGGGTCTGGGGGTGTTGCGGACTTCATAGCAAACATTGCAACTTTAGGGAGGAAGAAGCATTGGTCTGGATCCTTAGCAGGAATGGGCACAGGAAGGGCCCCCATGCCCCATCCAAGTGTGGGATCCCCTTAAGGGATCTTGGAGGGCCCCCTGCCAGTGATTGAAAAAGGTCCACTGGAAGTGGTTCATGTCATGGCAGATCCCTAACACTGGTACACTGCATGTCAACCAGCAGGACGACTCGTTGATCAATGGATCATGTCCAATGCCTATGGCAATGGATACATGCCCAGTGCCTATGGCAAACCTATATGACTGCAGTCAATAAGGTTGTGGCCTAATTACAATCTAACACCTGTCTCCTGGTCTTCATTCGCTGCCTGCACAAGCCCCTCCATGGCTTCTCTGCGCCTGGGTCTGCAATATACAGTTGCTCTGAAAGCTCCCCCAAATTATTCATGCAGTACAGAAATAGCTGATGTAAATGAAGTTTGCCCATATATTTGTTACAGAGAAGGAATGTAACATATTTGAAATAATTCATTTACAATATTGCAAAGCTCACAGATTTAGCACTTTCTTCTTTCCCTAAAAAATAAAACAAAAAAGAAGTGGTTGTTGCACAGCAGTAAAGATGTGGTGCCATTGTTAATTTTAGATTGACCATGGACCATCTCCCTATCCATTTGTATAAGCTGGGGGAAAATGTGTTTTCAAGAATCTATCAAACATTAACAGACCTTGAGGTGAGGTGAGTATAAAAAGAGGATGTTTAAAAATAAACTGTTGCTGGTTTGGGTCTTGCACAGTGTAAATAACATCTTAACAAATGATCTGAGATGTTTCAAGATAGAAACAACTGTACAGGCTTCACAATTCCAGTGTGATGTTATAAACAACAACCAATAAGCCTAAAGAGAAAAGCTTTAAAGTTTTGATGTTTTACATTTAAATAGCTGCACAATTAATCATTGCACATTTCGACTTCCGGAGGCGGCGCCTCCGACAATGGCGGATTCCCTCTGATCTAGAGGGAGAAAGCCCCGCAGAAATCGGGTCCTACCGCTGCAGCGAAGCGGGGACCCTTTCGAAAACCGCAGGCGGTGAAGCCTGCGACCGTGGGACTCGGCGGGCACCTTTTGCGCCCCCCCATCGGCAAAGGAACCCTGTAAAGGGCTCCGGAGCGAGACGGGGTGCTGGCGCGGTGCTGTGAGTCAATCGCTACTTCTGCGGAGCGAAGCTGCACAGCTGATGTCGGAGAGTGCTGTCCTCTTTCCTGTGACAATTCGGCTTTTAAACAACAACCCGTGAGTAGGACAATTGAAAGATCGGGAGATCAAAGGAATTCCTCCTTTGATCAAAGGAACAACTTTGAATTTGACACCGAAGCGGGAAGGTGTAAAAAGGAAGTCCGCCTCCCGTTTTTTGTAAATAGACCGAAGCAAAGATCTTATAAGCTAAAAAGCCGGAAAAATTGATTTTACGATTGAAATTTCCTGCATCTATAACTATAAAAACCCCCCTGGACAGCAGGAGGAAAGGGGGGAAGAAATTTTGACCTTTTAATCCTGCAAAGAGAGTGAAAGAATACAAGCTCCCATCGTCCCAAACCTGGGGACGGAATGTCAGGACAGAAACTGTCGGTGATGATTACTAATTGAAAACGGGAAAACTACTGACAGACAGAACTAAAAGAGAAATAAAATAATTCTAATGCCGCTTTCTGCTTGTCTGCATTATATTGAAAGGAAACAAAGAATCTGAAAATCGAAAGTTAATTTCCCTTTGTTGGATACACTTTAAAGGACGTTAAATAGTAATTGTATCCCCTAGAGGGAGCTAGCCAATGTGTTTGTTGCAATTTACAGGGAAGACATAACATCTGTGAAAATTAGACCGTGGGACCAGCTATTTGACCTTGACAGAAAATGAATAGGGAGGAAGCCTTACTTGCTGCCCTTGGCAAAATAAATGCTGTGCTGCAGCAGTTGGATGAGAAAGTGATCTTGATGAACCAAAAGTTGGATCTTATATCTGCTCCAGCTAGTAAAGATGAACTAACAGGAAACGAAGTTAAAGAAACCTCACAACAGCCAATACAGGAAACTGGCTCAACAAGGCAAGTCCAAGGGCAGAGGAAGACAGAAGAGGTTGCGATTGCACCTCAAAAGATACAGAGACTTAAAATCCCGCATGACCAAAAGCTGCAACACTGGAAGATTGAACTTGGAGAACATCTGTTAAACTTTGGAGTTAAGGAAGTCATTAGCTCTGGTGGGACTGTGAAACAAGTTGATGATCATTTTTGGAACAACTACTTTTTGGATTACAAATCAAATATTGGGGAGTGGATTATCGGGGAATGGGACAATCTGATAAAAGAAAATGGAGAATATTTCTGTATGGAGTTCCCCGGAGATTCACTCCCCAAGGAGAAAGGGAAGAAAACATGCAAGAATCCAACAAGGGACAGGGATGCGAGCAAGTTTAAACAGGAACAAGAAAACCTGCAGAGGAGCCACAGAAGGGACTTGAGAGCTTCTTATATTAGAACACCCGATTGATGGATAGAACACAATGGTGGAAGGACTGACATTATCCGAAACCAGGAAAAAGGGACGTTGGATAAATCCAGAATGAGAATCTCTTCTTTATAAACTATTTTACTTTTGGAATTAGTGTAACACTAATGAAATACTAAAATGTGCTGGAAAGGAATTAATTGGCTTTAGCAGAAAGGTTTGAAGGAGTTAAGTTTAAATATGGTTTAAATTCTGAAATTTTGAAACTTTAAGGTTTAGAAGGTAAGATAAGGTTAAAGAAATTAATGGTAAATTCAACTGTAAAATTTTTAAATGGTAATGATGTCGAAACGTAACGAAGCAGTTCTAGTAATAAGGTAAAATAAGAACCTGTAAGAATGGATTGATATTAGATAGAAATCTGAAGTGACAACATATGAGGATAAATAATTAAGGGTAAAATAAGAAGGTATGAATTTGCTGAACCAACTTCTAAATGGAATACAAAAAAGGGAGGTGAGAGGAAGTCAGGAAAATAAGTAAATGAATGGTAAGAAACTGAAAAGAGGGATTTTTATTATTTTTTATTTTTCTTTTTACTTTTTTATGTTAAATTTTGGTTTTTGTATCTTTTGTGTGCTTTTTGACTTTTCTGTCTATTGTTTTGTAACCTTTTTTCTGTTAAAATTTAATAAAATATCATTTTAAAAAAATCATTGCACATTTCTTTCTTCAGATATATGTTGTTTAAAAAACAAATCACAAAAACACCCTCCAGATATTTTTTCTTTTTTAAAATTCACAGCAGTGTCCTTCTTGGGAGAATGTACCTCATAAATATTGCAAGTCCAGACATGTGTACCTGCCTTCTAATGTCATTGCTACTCACAGTGAGCTGCATAGAAGGTGACATATAACAATGAGGGATGGTTAAGTTACCCTTATGACACACATACAAAAAGCATTAAATAAAAGTCATTCAAGATCTGGGGATTCCTTTTTCTGTGCATTACTGCACAATGTGCTCTGTAATTTCATGAATTTCACAGGTATAATTTTGAAAAAGAAAAAAAGAAAAAAGGATGGGTGTAATTCAGTTCCTCATTTATTGTGCAGGGATCATCACACACACCCAGGTTCACAAGGTATCCCCAACAGCAGCCAGCACCTGAGGGCTGTGCATTCAATTAAACCAAGTTACGTAATGTCGACAAGGCTATTGTGAACCAGGCCATGGCATGGCCATGGGTGGCCTCCTGTACATCATAATAATTACATGAATGATATGTTCTAGTGTTCAGTTAACACATAGGGGTGTGAAGGGTGAAGGGGGTGCAGGAAAGGGGAAAATGGCAGCCTAGGCCCCCTCATGTCCTCATCACTACCAGCTCCACTCTCAATCTTCCCATGTTGAGTTGGAAGGTCTGGGGAGGGATTCCTTGTGCATTTGGCAGAATGTGCTTATAAACTGCCATCACCCTTAGAAATGTTTATGAGTGTTTTCAGCTAAATGCACTTAGAAGCCCACTTCAGACCATTCCATTCAGCATGGGAAGGTTGGGGCACAGGTGGTGGGAACAGGGATTTGTTCCTACATGATCTTTGAATGACTGAATAGGGCTTATAGTCACACGGTATCTGCATTAAGCTACTTCCCGTGTAATTTGGGTGATGTCAGTGTTGTCTTGGCCTTTCCCCTCCTGGAAAAACAAAACAGCTTTGTGACAGAGTGATTGAAATAACTACAAGCACACAACTGTATTACAGTGAGTGTGTTCTCAATATCTTGCTTTTTGAAATCCTGCTTTTATGCCTTAAACAGATTTCCAAAGCTGCACCCAAAACACAGGAACACTTAAAAAATACAACTGAGGAGCCAATTTGTGTTGCTCCATTGGCCAGGAAAATGCTAACGCTGATCCAATCTCAAATTAGCTCTATGTGGTAGCATCCCAGCTTTGGAATAGCTTTGCCTCTTGAGACTAGACAGTCATCGACACTGGATGGGTTGTGATCTCAAGCAAAGACCATTTTCTTTTACCAGGCCTTCCAACAGCAGTGGTGATATGCTATTTGTTAGATAAAGGGATTCGTATTTTGTTGTTTTTAACTGAAGTATTTTCATTTGAGTACAGTAATTTTTATTCCTGCTTTGTACTTTGGTTTTCACCGAAACCCACCCTGAAACCATGTGTTGAAGGGTGGGGTGCAGGGCTCTGGTTGGAGAGCACCATCAGCTTACAAGCGAAAAAGCTAGATAAGATTAAGCAGTGGGTTCACACATTACTCATCATTCTCTTAAATGTTAAATGCAGGTTTAGGTTTGGGTAGCTCTGATAATATTAGCTGAGCTATTCTGAAAATCAGGTCCTTCATATTCGGTTATGACCATACATATACACGACTAGCTGTTTGTAATGCAATTTGACACAAATGCTTTAGGACTGTCATTTAAGAGTTCATGGTTGGCCTTTAGAATTCTCAGTAGGCCAACTGAATTGTCTCACAGCACTGCCTTTGAGATATATTTCTTTTGAAAAGGAACATACTAACCCCAGTTAGGGAGATGCTATTAAATGAAAGACAAGATGAATGCAATTCCCCTGGCACAAACAGTTCTTGGAAGAACGGCCTACTAATGCTTTCTGTCTTTCTTTAATATTCTCTAGAAAGCTTTTGCTTTTAAGATGTAGTAAGTTTAGATTTCACTTGCGACAGTCCAAAGGGAATATAACAAAAATACAAAACAGCAACCCAGTTGTTTTAAAGTGACAGAAAGGACTGGGGTGGGAAGAGAAAGAAAGTCGCTATTGAAAAGAGATGCCTTCCTATTCTTTATAAATTTATAAACTGGATACTTCTCAAAGAGTACACTATCTCTACTATATTTGATAACGTTAGCATTAGTACATATCAGAAGTCCGACTGCTGAATCTGAAGTTAACAGCATTTCCCTTTTTCTCCATTAAACTCTTTATTCTTCCATTTATGTCCCTCCAAGGGTGATAAAACCAATAGGAAGAAAAGAAAAGAACTTGCCAACTACATTAAATAATATGCAGCACTTGCCAAAAACATTTTGGTGCCTGAGGCAGAGATTTCCCCCACCCCCAGCAGCAGTAAAGCTAAAATAAAATTGTAAATTATGTAACTAGCAATTTGCTACTATTTAAAAGTGGCCAGATTTTGCTGCCTGAAGTGCCACTTCATATTATCTGCTGGCAGAGAGCTGATTGTGACCATATGCCAATACTTAGCTAGATTTGGGTGGAAAACAACTCCTGTGTCTGTATGATCATATCCTTCAATCCATGAAAACTTTTTGAGAAAGGACAACCTGCCAATTCACACAGGGTCACTATACTTGAAAATGGACACTGGGACAAATCTTTCTGGGAACAAATCCATTTTTTAAAAAAGAATTCAGAATTCAGGAGGTGTCCATGAAGAAAAAAAGTGGCCATTACAGGGGTTTCCCCTGTCCTGCAGTAACAGATGAGCAAATACTATATCCATCCCTTTGCATAGGCACTGCCCTCTCCAATTCAGTTTTGGAGATGAGTATGATTAGCATCACATCTTGGCACACAAGCAACATATACAAAAATATTTTGTACCAACATCCTTGCTGACTATAATTAACACCAAGCAGCACTCTGCAACTATGGTTAGAAGCAGATCACAAACTAGTTTGGGTGAACTATAGTTAGCAAAAAGAAAATGCTTTAGGGCTGCAATGAACTTTTTCATATGATGGGTCTTTACTGCCCCCCCACCTATTTCATGCATTTCCCCCCATTAGTCTGACTGTAATGTCAACAAAAAGTGAGGTAAAACAGGCTATTCCCTGCCTCTGTTTACAAGGAATGCCATTTAAGAGAACAACAGGCTTATTGAACTGGTAACAAGACGTGTTAACAGGTGTACTTATCACAAGCCCTACCTCATGTCCTCTGTCTTGCACAGGACATGATTCACTGTCTGCTTCAGAGAACGATCCAGACTCATCGCTAGAGTTTGTTCCATAGGATGGCTCACATTTTATCTGGGGTCTGACTTGGTTGTACATTCCATCTCCCATCACGCTTGGCTCCTGATGCTCAGCGGTCAGGAACCGAGTTCCTTGGGAACAGGGGGAAGATGAAAACTCGCAGAGAGGGAGGCTACATGGCGAACCCCCGCTGCCATCCTCCGCGTACGAGTAGGAGGAACATGAGCTGGAGGTCCTCGTTCTGGTTTCTAGTGGAGGAGAGCGAGGGCAAACTTTAATTGGCACTGGGCAGCTGGTGTTCGGCCGCATCCGTCCTGGTAAGAGATCAGCTGCCTGTCCAATGTGAGAATAGGTCTGGCAACTGGGAAGGGACTGGCTACTTCCTGCCCAGAGACCCTTTGGCACAGTCTCGGTGAGATCTTTGTCCAAGCTGCTCATGCCAGAATATGAATGCACCGAAGTGTTTACTTGGTCACAAACATTTGAAGAGAATATAACACTCCTCCTGTCCACCTCACCTTCCTGCTTACAGAGACCTTCAACAAAGCCAGGGCCCCTGAGAGGCGACCCCACGGTAAAATTGGAAGCATCCTTCTGAACAGCTTGGGAGAGTCCATAATTCCCTGCGAAAGGGACATAATCAGTTTTGTGGTCACCCTGAGTTGTCCCCTTATCGAAAGGGCATGCTGGACTCCTGGCAAAGTGCTGTTGGGAAGTACTGGGGAAGCCAACTAAGTCTACATTTTTTGTTCGGTTGAAGAAAGACCTTAGGCAGGAAGGGGAGGAAACACTTTTAGACCTGTCAGCTCCGGTGGGACTTGGCTGCTTCCGGTCCATTTCAACATCCCCCTCTTTATCCCTGATGTCAGGCTCATCTCCAGAGAGGCAAAGCGTGATGTTTTCTTCATCATTCTCCTCACTTCTAGGCTCACTTTTAATTTGCCCTACAGGAAGCTCTGGCTTGAGGCTATCGCCAGAACTTTCTTCACTGAATGTGCTTGCAAAACCTGAGGTACTAATGTGTGATGCGTTGTAGACATTCTTGGTACAAGCCATCTGGTATTTCTTATATCTGGGTAACCGCGTCACTGCTTCTTTGTCCAAACTGTCCTTGCCATCGTTCAAGATATCAGAGTCGGGCAGCATCCCTTCTTCCTTGTCCGCTCCCGAACTGGCCGATTCAAAGTTAAAGGGCTCTGGGTGTGTTCTCTCCCTTGGGCAAGAGATCTTGGAAGTCTCCGACTCCATTGTCTCCTCCTCTTCTCCCTCGGAGTTCTCGTCTTCATGCATCCGCTGGTAGGTGGTGTCTTTTTTGCACAGAAACAGGCCATCTTCATTGTTCAGGAGTTGCGTTTGAAGGAAGCTGAAGCAAGAATCCTCCAGGTTGTGCATGCGCAGGAACTCTGCACAGTGGATGACCTCTCGTATGTTTTCTCTGCTGAGTAACAGCTTAGCAGTGTAGGCAAACTGTAACAATGGGCCAAATCCCCTGGCAGTGACCTGCAAAAGAACAAAAACACAGGGAAATTGCCAGCATTACCATCAGCACTGCTATTGTCCCAAGCCCCTCAAGTGTAGTTAGATAACTCAACAGTTCTAATGTCCATAAATACCACCGTCCAATAGTTAATCTTTCTTTAAGTCAGCAGTAATGCTACTTCCAATCATTAATGCTGCCTGCCCTGTTGCTGCTTGCACACTTCATATTAGAGGATGAGCTAAACATCACTTCCAACAAATGACTTAAAGAGAGATGAGATATGTGGCAAATGGTATTTATATGTTTAATGAACTCAAGAATGCTGCTAAGTTTCCAATGAGTGCACGAATCTCACCAATTTCACAAGATTCCCATAATCTAGGCTGACTTCACTCTGTGATCAGAATAAATTATGCCAATTACAAAATCCTTTATTCTTCTTCAACAGTTTATCGGGTTTTCAAAGAAATGGAATATATTATTATAATGGTTAGTTTAGTGAAAACAAAGTTCCCTATGCTGGAACAAACTAAGTATTAAATGGTACTAATAAAAAGTTGGAGAAGGGCATGGGGTTTGTCTGAGTATGCAATAGACGTGGGAAGACAGAGAACATTAAGCATGGAGACAACTTGAATAATTGTATAGGAAACTATCCCACAAATGCTGGAGTCTCTGGTTGAGTTCAGATAAGGATTTAGTTAAACACTTATATTACATCATGGTTTCTCTAACAACATAGGGAAGCCAGCTATAGCCTCCCAATACACAGTGAAATACAATGTTAACATGCACCTGCTTCCCCAGATTTCAGCACCACTGTGAAGAAGTAATAATTCTAGCCTTAACCATGTAGTTGATTGAATTCACTCTCAGATAGATTTATGGTTTATGTCAGGGAACTGACATCAGAGCGAGAGGTGAAGGGGAGGCTCCCAGATTCTGCTGGCGAAGGACCCAGCACCAGGAGGAGAAGCAGCTCGGTAGAGGGGGAAGGAAATCAGCGCAACACCAGGGATAAAGGGGGGCAGATGGGGGAAGCGGAGAGAGAGCTCAGGGACTCTTCACTGGACATCAGTGAGGAGAGCACAGGTCCTCCACTACCCACGCCCTCCCTGCGCAGAAGACTCCTGCGCAGTGAGAGGAGGAGGAGACTGGGAGTCAAACAGCTTCTATGCTGGAAGAGGTTTAAGAAACGCCCACAGACAGATTCTGCTAGCGACTGAGACAGCCACGCGGAGATGGGCTGTGCAGTCAGAACGGTTTAACCAGGCAACTTAGCCTAGAGAGACGGCAGTTTACGCACGAGTAACTCATACCCATTACAGTTTACAAATGCTCTGGTGCATGGGGTTTCTTCACCTAAATAAATTTGACTATGTCAAAATTAGGGGTGTATAAGGAGATGATGATGATAAGGTTTCTATCTTTGAACTGTGCTCCCCCTTACCTAAAACAACTTGGGAACTATCTCTGCTGTGAGCCTGGCAGGAGGAAAATGTGATGATACGTAATAATGATGCTTCTGAAATAGGTTCCTGCATTGCAGTTCGGTTGGACCCCATTGCAGTTGGGGTCCCTTCCAACTCTATGATTCTATGGAGTGACTGGCTAGCCAGAGCAGCCCCCTCAGATCAGGGCTGGCTCAGGACGTTTTGCTGTATGAGGCAAAAGATAAATGGCACCGTCCCCGAAGGCACATACATAAGCCAATTGGAACTGGTGGTAGAATCTTACTGCAGTACTGATGAAAGGACAGTGTATTCAACTGAAGTTGAGGGCAGCAGGCTATCATAGGGGTCATGGCACTCACAGCTCCCTGCACCTCAGCTTCTGCCGCTTGAAGCAGCTGCCTCACTGTGCCTCAGCTTAGGGCTGGCTCTGCCTCAGATAATATATGTATTCTATGAACAATTTGTAAAACTCAGATATTAAAAATGTTACTTGGGTCTTCAGCACGACTATTTGCACTAATAACAGTCCAAACCAAAGCAAGCACTTAATAGCCTGTGTACACTAGTCCACTTTGTGATTTCACTTGCTTCTAATTAAGGTATTTGCTTACTGTCTCAGTCTGGCTTTAGTCAAAGTGTGTGTGTGTGTGTGTGTGTGTGTGTGTGTGTGTGTGTGTGTGTGTGTATATATGACCTGGGTGGCGCTGTCGTCTAAGCCACTGAGCCTAGGGCTTTCCGATCAAAAGGTCGGCGGTTCAAATCCACACAACAGAGTGAGCTCCTGTTGCTCTGTCCCAGCTTCTGCCAACCTAGCACTTTGAAAGCACACTAGTGCAAGCAAATAAATAAGTACCGCTGCAGCGGGAAGGTAAACAGCATTTCCGTGCGCTCTGGCTTCAGTCACGGTGTTCCATTGTGCCCAAAGCGGCTGGCCACATGACCTGGAAAGCTATCTGTGGACAAATGCCAGCTCCCTTGGCCTGAAGCAAGATGAGCACCACAACCCAACCCCATAGTCACCTTTGTATGTGTGTGTGTATATATATACATATCCGTATACGTATACGTATACATATACATATACAATCTGTAGTTATCTAATGCAGCCACTAGGTGGGAGAACTGCAAAACAAGTAGAGTCTTGCCTAAGAGCTTCCAAGTATGTTTTAACCAGTACCTCTTGCAATGCCATTTAGGCAAAATAAAAGAAATTTCACTGACTCAGAACATTCCACGGTACATTTTTCTTTCAAGCTGATTCAAGACTTTCAGCACCCGAAAAGCATGGCATCTGAGACATCTGCTACATGTGTCTTCCTCCAGAGGATATTGCATGCAGTATTGTGATGTTGTTCACACTGCATCCTAGACAGCTGCTTGCACTTAAAAACAAAGGGCAAAAGAATCCAGGAGGGGGGAAGCAGGGAGGTAAGAGGACTGAATCAGTGTGGCGTGTTTGTATCTACAAAAATCCTGTATCAGTAACAACACAGCACCAATTTACAAGAGGCACTGGGTAGTAACGCTGTATTTTGAAGTACTATAACAGGCGTCTCTGCAAATTTAAAAGATGCCCTCAGGGAGGACTCTTAGAAGCATTTCAGACCAGCACTAATGTTTCAAGTACATAAACAGCAACTTTCATGATGAATGCAAGCAAGGCTTGCTGGCAAGTGTGGAAGCTGGCAGAATCTCAGTAGCCTGAAGCTGTCTAAATATTGATTTGGCCTTTATTGTGGGTCCACCAGCACACTGCCTTTGGAACTGCTTGTATTTAATTTGCTGTGACAAGAAAGCAGATATTCAGGGTCTGCAAAGTGCTTATAAATATTGCACATTTTAAAGAGGAAGGTTTAAAAGCTGCATACATTACATCCAAACACTTGTTTTCTGTATATGATGGTAAGGGCTCTTCACGGTGCAAACCCCTTCCACCATTTCTGGGAGAAACTTAAGTAAGCTACAATGACAGCATAACAAAGAGAATACACAATGGGATGCAACATCTTTCTGCAGCAACAATGAGAGTAAAATAGCAGTTTTTAAAAAATTAATAACCAAGGGGTGCCAAATGATTAAGATATTCCATACGTACAACAGAGCAGCTTTCGACTCGGACCCAAATGTTAACCTGTCAACTCAGCCCTAAAAATGTCCACATAAAACGGGTGTGTCAGAAAGTATGTCACTAGTCTCCTTAGTTGCATTTCTTTACTGAATACCCACTTTGGGTGCAACAACCTCAATTCCTAGGAGCTTGTGTGCGGGTTTGTGTAAGCTCTATGCTCATCAAAATGGCTATGCAGAGGATGTTTTGCCCAAGAATGCACATTTCAGTTCAGCTGCAATCCAGACAAACAACCCCTCCTTCCTTTTTAGTGGCTTAGATTAGTCTGCAACCTTGTGTGAACTTGCATACTTAGCTGCGCAGTACAGAGAATGTTGGATTTCTACATGAGAGATCAAAGTTCAAATCCCTACTCGATTGCTCGGTCATTTGCTGAGTCTCTGCTACCTTGCAGGACAGCTGGGGAAGTTAGAATGAAATAAGGACATAGCATATTTCGCCATTAGACATACCACCATAGTTCATACTACTTGGCTCAGAAAGTAACTCTTTAACTCAAAATGCTTGCAGTAAACATAAGAAAAGCCTTCCAAGCAACGACATCTCTCTCCACTCAGATTTTGAACTAAGCCAGAGAAAAACTCAACTCCTGTCCCGCTGTCTCTCACATAAGACACCAAAACCTTCTGCCCCGCTCCCTCCCCCCTCCCCGGAAACCCTCTCTTCCTCCCTCCCACTTCTTTGCCTGGCTGCTTCCAGAAGAAGAGGAGGTGTCTCCATCTTCCTTTTGCTTTTGAAGCGCTGTCCTAGAAGCTAAAAGGCCTGGGTGATGTAATTTTCCCCAGAGCTACTGACATCCACAGCAGTAGTTAGGTGAGGGTTTAGAGGCTAAAAGGTGGCTGGGAGATGAGACCTTTTTGCACAACTGATAATCTCGTCACAGTGAAATGAGATCCAGTTTGAGTAATCATTTGTCTTGGGATCAACAGATTCCAAAATGAAAGGTAGGGATCTGCTCATCACTACCTGCCACAAGCCCTTTGAAACAATCTAAGTAACAATAAATAACACGAGAGTGCTGAAGGGAGGTTTTGGTTCTCAACATTTGATTCTTGGCATTTATAGTTTCATTGTTTTCAACTCACAGAACTGTAGAGGTGGAAGGGACCACAAGAGTCATCTAGTCCAACCCCCTACACTGAAGGAATCTTTTGCCCAACATGGGGCTTGAACCCACAACCCTGAAATTAAGAGTCTCATGATTTGCCAAATGGGCTATCTGAAAATCTTTGGAGTGGTGATGAAAGAAAATGAAACTTCCCCAGAAACACATAACATTTTAGCAACTGTGGTCATCAGTGAGTGTCAACTTTTAAATGCCTGTTGAAAACCTTTCTATTCTGTAGGTATGTAGATACAAAAATTTAATAGAACAATGACACCATGCTGGTTGTCTCCACAGAAGCAATATCTCTCAAAAAGATAAATATGAGGACAAGTTGGCCAACATATAGAGAGCTCCTAATCAAAGTGGAAAATCAATTAAAATTAAGAAAATTTGAAGAAATAAGAGAAAAGATAACAGATTGGTTACAATATTTTCCATTAAATGTGATTTTTAAGGAGGATAAAAAGACAGGACTTAGTTATACTATATTCAGATTTCAAAAAGAAATTGTAGAGGACAATACCAAATTATTGTATTGTATAGCTTGCTGCTAGAATGGGAAACAAAGGATGAAGAGGTTAAATGTGTGATGATAAAGTGGGCAAAAGATCTGGGACATAATATTCAAATGAGTGACTGGGAAAAACTTTGGAAGGGGGATTTGAAGTTCACTGCATGCACAACACTGAAAGAGAACTATATGAAAATGATGTACCGTTGGTACATAATACTGGTAAAACTTGCCAAAATGTATAGAACAAGTTCTAATAAGTGTTGGAAATGTAAAGAAAAAAAGGGTACCTTTTATCACATGTGGTGGGAATGTAAAATGGTTAAACTTATTGGGAAGTGATAGATAACAAACTGAAGAAAAAGTTTAAATTGACTTTTATTAAAAAACCAAAAGCATTCTTATTAGGAATAACAGGAAGCCAAATCCTGAAGGAAAAGAAGAAATTGTTTATGTATGCAACAGCAGCAGCCCGGATTCTATTAGCCCAAAGGTGGAAGGAAGACATGATACCAACAATAGAAGAATGGCAACTGAAATTGATGGACTATGCTGAAATGGCTAAACTCACAGAAAAGGAAATGGAAGGAAGTCAGGAGGTTAAAGAGAACCTCCAAAAAGAAAGAGATGATGTTTATACAATGAAAAAAGTGTTAATGTCTTATGTTTCTGTCTAAATCTTTTTTTGTTATGTGTTTTTTATGAAGAATAATTGTTGAAGATAAAACTGTAAAATCAATAAAAACTTATTTACAAAAAACAAAAAAACCCTTTCTATTCTGCCAGGCCTATTGCTGGCAACTAAGAGTATTTTGTTTTTACTATTTTTTTGTTGGGAACTGCCAAGAGTGGCTGGGACAACCCAGTTAGTTGGGAGGAATACACATCATAAATAAAATCATCACCCTCATCCTCATCATCCCTCACAATGGTCCACTGATGACTGTTTTTAATTTATTTTTGCTTTTTACTTGTTTGTAACTTTTTATAAATTTATTGTTTGATTTTATGTTTTCATATTGTTTTAAACGACTGTGACATATTTTCGGGATATAGCAATATATATTTTTTAATAAAATAAATCAATACACCCCCCCTTCCTACACTTGTTTCTTTCAGTCAATAAAGTGCTTCCAGGAAATGCTCCTAAGCTCCTCCATTCTCCTGAGAGGGGCCTGATTCAGCCTGGAGCTGGTGTAATGATGAAGCGAACATTGCCCTTCTCTCCACCCTGGCTGGTGTGAGTTAGCAAGACTTGGGATGAGTCAGTAGATCATGCATGTTCCTCCCCACCTTCCACTAGGATGTGGGGTGGGTGGGGAAGCCCTATTGTGCTAGCAGTCCTTGTGCAGGCTTCCTCTAGTGGGAACAGTTAGCTGAACCCAGACCCTAGTATTCAACTTGGGAAGGCTTGTCTGTGATGACAACTGTTTAGAGGACCTTTTCTCCACCATTCCATCGCTCTTGGTTATGTCTCCTTTATGTCTTGCTTATACCTACTCACCTCCTTGGGTGCTCACCTCACACACTGGGGTGGTGGTCCAGTTGTTTGCCCATAATGCAATGATCTTTATCTAGCATAAAAAGCCATCTATGACCATTCACAGATGTAAACACTAAGTAGAGCTTCCAGAGCAGGCTGTGGGATCCTCATGCGCTCATGACTCCCTATCCTTCTGTTCTCAGGCACACATTCCCTCTAACCAGCCATGTTCAGTGTTCTAGACAACTTTTAAGGTTCTCGAAGCAAGTTTAGGGCAATGCCAGGTTGGGAATGGCTGAATACGATGCTGAACCTAGGTAGAGATGCAAGTGGAATTTATGTGCGGATTCCTGAAGCTTAGTTAATTTTTATGCCTGTGCCAGCCTGAATTTCTACTTGCTTCATAGGTGGTTTGCCTTTCCCCCCTCAGCTCTATTAGTCAATTTACTTAATAGCCTCACTTGGCATTTTCCTAAAGCTACAATTTATATAAGAAACCATTCCCTAGAAATAGAAGATAAACTTAGTGACAGTTAACTCTGTTTCTATTTTTTCTCCACAGCCTTACAAAAGTCTCTGGGATTAAACATGACTTCTAATCTCATTTGCTGTAATTAGCATACTTATTCTTTTTTAAAAGCCAGGGTGCTGGTGTAATGTGTGGGGGAGACCAGACTGGGGAAGGTTTTTTTGTGGGTATATTCTGCTACATCTCACTAATGCAACAGTGCATTAGCGGTGGATTTAAACTGAGCCGTTCACACATTGTTCTGCTTTATTAGTTGTTCTGTAATTGGAATTGTGTTATTGTCATCTGGAGAAGCACTCTTGCACTATAGTGCAACAATAGTAGGACAGAAAAAAACACAACCCTGGGACATTTGTGATATGAAAGGTTGCAGAACTTCAGCAGGAGTGCGGTAACTGGAAATGAGGATTTCATAGTGTGTCTGTAACTAGTACTAAATGCACTCAAAGTGTAATTTTATTACATTACAAGTTAAACAGACCAACTTTTTATTACAGTCATACCTCGGGTTACAGACACTTCAGGTTGTGTTTTTTTGGGTTACAGGCCCTCCAAAACTCAGAATTACCGGAACAAGTTACTTCCGGGTTTGGGTGGTTGCGCATGCGCAGAAGCACCGAATTGCAACCTGCGTGTGTGCAGATGTGCCGCTGCGGGTTGCAAACGTGCATCCTGCACGGATCACGTTCGTAACCTGAGCGTCCACTGTATTATTATTATTACCTCTTAAAATAAGGCAGAATTTCTCATTTGTGAACTTTGTAATTCAAGAGCTGCTATGCCAAATGATCAGCTTTTTCACCAAATGAGAGACAGAGAGCAGTAACTGGCATTCCCCCCCCCCCCCCATGCAGAGTTGCTTACATGCACATTTTATGCAGTGATTTTCACTCATTTTTTAAATTGTTATATGTATTAAGCTTTCAAAACATGTTTTTTAATATATATACAGGGTGAGTCCTTTAAAAGTGGCCCGTGGATACAGAGTACACATGTTCCACAGAGCCTCTTTTAAAAGACTCACCCTGTATATATACAGTAGAGATATTCAGAAAGAAAGAACACCCACAATAGAGGACCGATTACTATAAGGAAGATTGTATGAAGAAAATGCTTTGCTTTTTAGCCTGGGACAAGTACTATTCACCCAAATATAAGCCGCTCCCGCAAATAAGCCACAATATCCAGACTGCTGCCGGGGGGAGGGAGGAGCCGCAACACTTTGCTGGCAGCGTAAGATCACAAATATAAGCCACATTTTAACTTTTCACTGTCGGAATTTGGGGGGGGGGAGTGCGGCTTATATTCAGGCCAATACGGTATACTAGTTCACTATGTCTCAGTTTCCTATGTAACCTGTTTCTCTTTTGTTCCAGGGAATTAGCACATATATAGCGAACACGAATGGTACCACTTTCCATATGCATAGTTATAATCAGATATATTAAATTTTAGGTGCTTACCAAGCAGTTATGAAGTCAGATAAAAGGATAGGATGCGTATAAAACGGGACCAACGGACCAGCAGCCTTTTAAAACTCCTTAACTGTGACAAAATATTTTGGTCAGGAGGCCTGAATTCATCCAGACAGACAAGTCTGAAGAGTGTTTCCTGAGGATCTGGCTCTAGTTCTTTAAATGTAGTGGCTTAACATTTTGATTTATTTTTTTAAAAAACCAAAATTTGAAAATAAGGGCATCTCTGGATTGTAGTCTAAGTAAATAAAAAAATAAGCTTACAAAATTGGGAGGATTTGGGAGGAGGGTGAAGATGGGGAGCAGAGATGTTCATCTCTACTGTTAAAACTATTGTTATACCTTTTTGAATTCAAAAGCTGGAGATAAGCTATCAAGGGGAATATAACATTTTTATTATATTTTTAAAAAACACATTCAAATTCTTGGGCAGTGAAATAGACCCACATCTGAAGAGCCACTCTGAGGGAAATAACAAAGAAACACTTCTTGGGGCTGTCCCTGAATAAGTCTGGCCCAACCCATAGCCGCGGACATGCCTTGGACCTGGTGTTTACCTCTATGGATGTTGGTGATCTGACACTAAGTAAAAGTGAAACGAAAGAAGTGCCATGGTCAGATCACTTCCTGGTGCAACTGGACTTCTCTGCGACCCATCCCCTCTGCAGGGAGGTGGGACCAATTCGGATGGTCCGCCCCCGCCACTTAATGGATCCAAATGGTTTCCAGAGAGTGGTAGGGGATGCTTTATCCCATGTTGATGGCCTTTCAGCTGATTCCCTGGTGGCCCGCTGGAATGTGGAGTTAACCAGGGCTATTGACTGTTTGGCTCCGAAGCGCCCTCTCCGATTGCATGGAGCCCGGACAGCCCCGTGGTTTTCCACGGATCTGAGGGCAATGAAACAATCGTTGAGACGGCTAGAGCGCCGGTGGCGGATAACTCATTCCGAATCTGACCGGACACAGGTTAGAGCTCAACGTCGAGCCTACCAAGTGGCGATAGCGACGGCGAAGAAGAATTTCTTCACCGCCTCTATTGCATCTGCAGAAAACAGCAGCAGGAGACTTTTTCAGGTGGTTCACAATTTAGCGGAACCACCTGCAACATCGGGGCCCAGTATGGGCCACATGTTCTCCTGCAATGATTTTGCAAAGTTTTTTGCAGATAAAATCGCTCAGATTCGGGAAGAAGTAGACTCCACCGTGGGAGCAGGGCCGGGGCGGGAGAGTGCTAGAGTTCTGTCTAGTCAAGTTGAGTGGGATCAATTCCAATCTGTTACCTCCGAGGATGTGGACAGGCTGCTTGGACGAGTGAAGCCAACCACCTGTCTCCTGGATCCTTGCCCATCCTGGCTTATAAAAGCTAGCCGGGAAGGACTGGGCGATGGGCTTCGTGGGGTGGTGAATGCTTCCCTCCGTGAGGGAGCCTTCCCAGACCCGCTGAAAGAGGCGGTTATTAAACCGCTTCTTAAAAAACCATCTTTAGATGCGGCCACGATGGCCAACTATCGCCCAGTCTCAAATCTTCCATTCTTGGGCAAGGTGATTGAGCGGGCAGTTGCCGAGCAACTCCAGGCACGCCTGGAAGAAGCGGACCATTTGGATCCCTTCCAGTCGGGGTTCAGGCCTCATCATGGGACTGAAACTGCCTTGGTCGCACTGGTTGATGATCTCCGGCGGGCTAGAGACAAAGGTGAGAGCTGTTTCCTAGTTCTGCTGGATCTCTCAGCGGCGTTTGATACCATCGACCATAACATCCTTCTGGACCGTCTTGAGGGGCTGGGAGCTGGTGGCACTGTCATACAGTGGTTCCGCTCCTTCCTCCTGGGCCGTGTTCAGAAAGTGGTGGTGGGGGATGAGTGTTCAGACCCCTGGGCTCTCACTTGTGGGGTGCCTCAGGGTTCTGTCCTCTCCCCCATGCTTTTCAACATTTACATGCAGCCGCTGGGAGAGATCATCAGGAGGTTTGGGCTGGGTGTTCATCAGTATGCGGATGATACCCAGCTCTACCTCTCTTTTAAATCAGAACCAGTGAGGGCGGTGAAGGTCCTGTGTGAGTGTCTGGAGGCGGTTGGAGGATGGATGGCGGCTAACAGATTGAGGTTGAATCCTGACAAGACAGAAGTACTGTTTTTGGGGGACAGGAGGCGGGCAGGTGTGGAGGATTCCCTGGTCCTGAATGGGGTAACTGTGCCCCTGAAGGACCAGGTGCGCAGCCTGGGAGTCATTTTGGACTCACAGCTGTCCATGGAGGCACAGGTCAAATCTGTGTCCAGGGCAGCTGTTTACCAGCTCCATCTGGTACGTAGGCTGAGACCCTATCTGCCTGCGGACTGTCTCGCCAGAGTGGTGCATGCTCTGGTTATCTCCCGCTTGGATTACTGCAATGCGCTCTACGTGGGGCTACCTTTGAAGGTGACTCGGAAACTACAACTAATCCAGAATGCAGCAGCTAGACTGGTGACTGGGGGCAGCCGCCGAGACCATATAACACCGGTCTTGAAAGACCTACATTGGCTCCCAGTACGTTTCCGAGCACAATTCAAAGTGTTGGTGCTGACCTTTAAAGCCCTAAACGGCCTCGGTCCAGTATACCTGAAGGAGCGTCTCCACCCCCATCATTCTGCCCGGACGCTAAGGTCCAGCGCCGAGGGCCTTCTGGTGGTTCCCTCATTGCGAGAAGCAAAGCTACAGGGAACCAGGCAGAGGGCCTTCTCGGTAGTGGCGCCCGCCCTGTGGAATGCCCTTCCAGCAGATGTCAAAGAGATAAACAACTACCTGACATTCAGAAGACATCTTAAGGCAGCCCTGTTCAGGGAAGTTTTTAACGTGTGATATTTTACTGTATTTTTGGTTTTTATGGAAGCCGCCCAGAGTGGCTGGGGAGGCCCAGCCAGATGGGCGGGGTATAAATAATAAATTATTATTATTATTATTATTATTATTCTTGTGCAACCCCACCACTGATTCTTCAACTTATTGTGCAGAGAGGCCATTTGCTTTCGCTTTTTCTACACAAATCAGGATTCAGCTTGGAGATTTATGCAAATACTTTTGACAGCATTCTGGAAAACACACTCTGGTGTATTTTGCAGTGAAATTAAGCCTTCATGGCAAGAGCCCTCCAGTCAGCATCTGCTAGTAAATGTTGCTGAGTAGGCTGGGGAATGCAGATTTTGTGTACGTTTTAGCAAAAACGACACTTAGTGAGTATGCATCATAGCAAGCGCATCAAGCAAGGACCGGAAAGCAGAATTATACCCGGACCATTATAAAATATCCAAACATGAAAACGCCACCAGGAATTTTTCGATAAATTATTGACTGTGTGTGCTCAAGACTATGTACAATCAGGAGGCTAGTATTTCAAAAGGAGGCAATGTTACTACTGAGCGGCAAAGAAAAAAAATATTGAGGAGAAAAACACTTGAATCAGCAACGCAACTAAGCTATTCTAATGTTCCAAATGGTGGGAACTTCAGCTGGGCTACTGAAGATATCCACTGTCAAAAGAGGATTCCACTTGACTAGATAACAAGGCAATTAAAATCATTAACTGGTAGGCTGCAGCCATGTATAAATATCCTGTCTTCCTGCAGGCCTTTATATACCATCCAAAACAACCATAAAGTGATTATCTATAGCTTTCAATTTCTAGTCTTTTGGGAGAATCTGAAACACCAATCCCTTATTTCCCCCCATTCTATCCCCCACCCCCGAATTTGGCACTTATTGTACTTTGTTCCTATACTCTTAGTGATTCTCAAGACTGGCGCAGCTTGCATTTTAATTCATTCTTTGCATGCAAAGTGTCAGCATAGCTCTGCTGAAAAAGGGGTCATTCTTTAGTGGTGCCCTCAACTTAAACAAGGAGCTACACCCCCAAATAACAGATCAAACTAACGATGTTTGGATTGTGCTGCATACTAGTATATAACACTATAGCCATGCCTTCAACATTTTGAGAGAAGCTTTAGAACAGCAGTCTACTTACATAATGAACAACGCCTCTTCTATAGTCATTTCTCTTTCCTCAGTAGGAGTATAAAGAACATTTTTAAAAGGTACTATTAGCTCAAAAGCATTCTACATCCACTTGATGGAGAAAGACACAAAGGGCACACTCAAACTTAAGAGTGTACTTGCTTTCAGTCATGTTTGGAGAGAAAACAACGGGGTGTTTAGGCTTACTCTGCATTTTTTGTGGAATAGGTGCTGCTGCCCAGGCACCAACATTCATGTTCTTAACTATGTATTTTTTGCATACTGTTTAGCGTCAACTGGATTAGAACTCAATTCTTGAGGCAGAGGCTCTCTCTCCCAACACCAATCCCACAAACACAAAACCAGGGCAATAGTAGGCACAATGGAAACACTCAGGAACAAGGGAATAGAAAAAGCAGGGTCTAGGTCAGGATGGTCCAACTTTTCATACCAAGTGAACCGCAAGAGTACTTTTACATGGAACCCATGGACACACTGCCTGAGCCCCTTATTCCTAGGTAGCTCTGCATTCTCCGGTGCACACTCCTTTGCAAGGTAGCCACCTGAGCCTGAAATTTCTGGCATCCACCATCTGAGGCTGAGAGGAGATTCCACCTGCCTCCCCCTCTGACTTGGAAATGAGGTTATTTTGCCAGAGATGAATTGGAGCTCTGGATACAAGACTGCTGAGAACTCCTCAAGAAGCCCAAGGTCTCCCTCATCTGGGTTGGAGACGGGAGACTTCGCAAGCTCTCAAGTGTCTTCTGACGCTCTAGGCTGCCTGGATGTTTGGTGCTGGAAGAGACATCCAGGTCAGGTCAGACCCTGCATGACACCTACATGGCCCACCTACTGCCCCCTGCCTAGTTAAATGTGCTTAAGACCAGTGGCCCAAGATCTGAAGTTTTCACTGTATTTGCATCATTTCTACTGATGGAAGGGACTTATCATGAGTAAAGGGGGCTTTTCATGAACAGAAGCTGCTTCCACTCAGTAAGGAAAAGCAGAGGGTTCAAGTCACTAACTGATATGGCGTAAAATCAGACGCTGGGAAATCCTATCTTGTGAATTAATTTGGGGGAGCTGAGAAAGCATCTCCATCTCCAAGAGTCAGGAACCAATTAATTTTGGCCTTCTCTTGTAGCATTCACTACTTTGTGTTGTCTATAGGCACTATGCACACACCCTCTCCTTGCTGTCATCTATGTTTCCAATTGTCTAGACCAGGGGTTGTCAACCTGGTCCCTACTGCCCACTAGTGGGCGTTTCAGGATTCTAGGTGGGTGGTAGGGGGTTCTACAGCACAAACTGAATCCTCCTTCCATCAAGCACTGGTGGGCAGTAAGGAAATTTTACCATTAAGAAAGATGCATTAGTGGGCAGTAGGAACCAAAAGGTCTAGACTAAGTTATTGAACAGAAAGGACCAGAAGGGAAGTAATAGTGCCACTGTATTCTACTCTGGTCAGACCTCACCTGGAGTACTGTGTCCAGTTCTGGGCACCACAGTTCAAGAAGGACACTGACAAACTGGAACGTGTCCAGAGGAGGGCAACCAAAATGGTCAAAGGCCTGGAAACGATGCCTTATGAGGAACGGCTAAGGGAGCTGGGCATGTTTAGCCTGGAGAAAAGGAGGTTAAGGGGTGATATGATAGCCATGTTCAAATATATAAAAGGATGTCACATAGAGGAGGGAGAAAGGTTGTTTTCTGCTGCTCCAGAGAAGCGGACACGGAACAATGGATCCAAACTACAAGAAAGAAGATTCCATCTAAACATTAGGAAGAACTTCCTGACAGTAAGAGCTATTCGACAGTGGAATTTGCTGCCAAGGAGTATGGTGGAGTCTCCTTCTTTGGAGGTCTTTAAGCAGAGGCTTGACAACCATATGTCAGGAGTGCTCTGATGGTGTTTCCTGCTTGGCAGGGGGTTGGACTCGATGGCCCTTGTGGTCTCTTCCAACTCTATGATTCTATGATTCTAAGAAGGTGGCAGGTCTTCCCTTTGACCAGCACTAGACAGCTATTTCATCCATTATAGTTCTCCGCTTTTGTAACACCTAAGAGATAATAGCAACTGCAATACAATCCAGACCATTATGTTGTTGTTTAGTCGTGTCCGACTCTTTGTGACCCCATGGACCAAAGCATGCCAGGCTCTCACTTCCCCACATCATTATAGTTTTAGATTAATGCCATCGGACAGAAGTCTTTCTTTCTATGCTATTGTTTGCGGGGTTTCAACTGAGAATGATAAAACCATTTTGCCAGAGGAAGTGTGTATGCATATGTGAGAGGAAAAGAATATGGAGTGCATGTGTGAGCAAGCTCAGGTTCCATCTGTTAAGACAGGATCATGCTCACTTTGAATTTATATTCCAACTGCTTTATTGCTACACTAGAGTGTATCAAAAAAAGAAAGAAAAAAAAGCTACAGTTCTGGCAGTCAGTACCACTACAGCTGCTCAAGCTTATTAACAGCATAAATAAACTTTCAGAGACACTCAAAGAAAATAACTGCAATTAACGCTGTCTGAATAAAATAATGAACAGCAAAATGATACTCGGATGGTTCATTCATTTACTTCCGTATGATGAAAAACATAGCCTTCTGCATGCTGAATCATCTTATATTTAGTAATTAGAAAATTAATATCATGGTTTAGTGCCTCTTAACTAAGACGAGGTCCTCATTTGGCAAATTTAGTGGCTTTATAATTCCTTTCCTTATTGCATGCATCTCCTTTACTTCAAAATACAAGGAAGAGGACTATGAAATCGATCTTGACATGGCAAGAAGGGAAGCTATTCTCAGTAGAAAATGAATACAAGTCCAGTGGGGGGGGGAGGGGTGATACACCTACAAACTTGAAGAGGAAAAAAATGTTGGGAGAGGGAAGGAGGGAAGGAGAATTCACATTCAGCAATTCAGCACTAACCAAAATTTAGCACAGCGTACAAAAAACATTTGCCTCACTGGGAACTCTTTCTTTCTCCTTCGATGACAACTGAAGCCTTGCTGGCTATTACACCCCCACATGCTTCTACATCTTTGGCAGATTGCTGGCTCCTGCTTCTGAAGTGATAGGTAGCCTCTCTTTCTCCTAGACAGCTTCAAGAAAAATAGGTTCTTGTTTTTATGAGCATAATTTGTCATCTTGCTACTGATGTCAAAGTAAAGTGTTATTCTCCCCCCCCCACCACGTGCGCCCGTTTCTTTCTACCATAGACAGCAGAGAAGGAAACAAGAACGAATGATCAACACCTTACAAAACAACCATTCTATGTTGCTACAACTATAGTAGCATACAAAATCTGCAAATCCATGCAAATCCACACAAACCTCAAGAGTGGAGTCATGTCTTCTTTTTTAAGTGCTTAAGATCACTCTTCTAAGCACCACAAAACTTAGTTAATTTAATTAAGGATAATTTTAATCAGCTCTCTGTAGCATTAATTATGTGACACTCTTGACATTCTTTATTTGCACAAAGCCCATTGAAGGCTTGAGCTGGTGGACTTTTTTTGAATACTGACAGCAGCAGAAAAACGTAGGGTTTCTCTGATCACCAAATTTGGTTTCCGAATCAGCAAGTCTATTAAACTCAAATTCAGCCATTTGTTTCTTTATAGATGAATTGCACTGGAATATAGTTTGGATGTGGTTGTGCCTATGGATTCAAGTGGAAAAAAGGAAATTAAATTAAGCTATCTATTTAAACACTACTGATATGGCAAATGTTTATGTTTTTTTAAAGAAAGAATAGAAGATATACCTTTTCTAAAACGAGAAAACAGATAATGGAGGCTTAGATTAAAATGGGCCAATATGAGTTAATAGGTGCAAGCCTGGTTACTTTGAGGAACAGAAACTTGGTGTGGGTGGGGGGTGGGAGTTAGCATTTTGCTCATATGAAGGACATAGGTTGAGGTCCATATGTACAGATTGCTTGAGAAAAATTTAAATGAATTGGAACCAGACAGATTCTAGAAGACCCAAAGACATTGCAGCAAGCGGCAAAGGAGAAAACAACAAAAAGCTATGAAGGAGCAAATCTATTTTCTGCCCAGTATACTATAAAATATTACAAAATGAATGCAAATCCAACTTCACATTTATCTACTTCATGGTTCTTCTGCCATCTGCTCTATTGTTTGTTCATGACTCCCCTCAACTTCCTTTTGTTGCATTCAACTCAAGAAATCACTTTCACAGCATTGCACGTTCATGTCTAACTCTTAAACAGCAAATCACTGGGGGGTGGGGGCGGCAAATCACCCTTCTTTGAAGCTTGCCTGCACAAGGTCAGGATGGCGAGGATGCAACCTGAAGAATAAAACAGAAGGGCACCACAGCACACTCTCGCCCTGACAGACAGAGCACGAACCATCCCTCTTACAAAGGCTCCTTGCTAAAGTGCTGCATTTCCTGCAGTGGAAACCATAAATTCTTCCGCATTCCATTTGCCTTTCAGTTTTCCCTTTGCTTTCTAACAGCATCCCTCTTTGGCAGCATAAGTAGGTCAAATGTGGCTTGTTCTGAAGTGTTCTCTTTCAGTGAAGAGCTCATTGTTTCAAAGGCACACTTCGGGTCAACTCCAACGCCATGGTTTCCAATTCCCCCCTCCCCCCCGCTCATGAAAAGCGGTAGAGAATGTCACCAGTAGAGGCTCTTGAAGTATTTACTATAGATAGTATATTTTAGTTCAGATGCCCCACTCCCTTTTATTTCCTTCAGAGGGCTCTCACTAAGGTTAGAAAGCTGAAACACATGGCAAATATATTGTTATTGGAGATGGAATGCTCTGCAAGGCATTATCTAGCCATAGAATTTAGGTATGTCCCATTACCCTTTGGGTGGGGGAAGATAATATTAATACTACCAACATGAATACTAATACTAATACTAACCATTAATCCTTCTGTTTTTTTCAAAAGATATTTATTAAAGTTTTCAATTTTTATACAAACAAAAAGAAAAAAGCAAAAAAAATTATTAAAAACACATAAATTTCACAACTTATTTTTCAATGACATATTTCCCTGACCTCCTCATACCTCCCCTTCTTGTATCTCCAGTTCGAATTGTTTGTTCAGCAAATCCTTATCTCAAAGCATTACAGCTAAAAATAACACCTTATTTTTTATCCAACATTTTAGGTTATTATAACCTTAAATTTTTACTTGTAAAAAACCATTTGTTCATATTCCTTTATACCATTACAGCTAGAAACCACTTGATTTCAATCCAACATCATTCAACATTCTTTAATTTTACAATATTTCTGTAAATAGTCTTTGAATTTTTTCCAATCTTCTTCTGCCGACTCTTCTCCCTGGTCGCGGATTCTGCCAGTCATTTCTGCCAATCCCATACAGTCAATCAACTTCATCTGCCATTCTTCCAAAGTGGGTAAATCTTGCGTCTTCCAATACTTTGCAATAAGTATTCTTGCTGCTGTTGTAGCATACATAAAGAAAGTTCTATCATTTTTTAACACCAACTGGCCGACCATGCCCAAGAGAAAAGCCTCTGGTTTCTTCAAGAAGGTATATTTAAATACCTTTTTCAATTCGTTATAAATCATTTCCCAGAAAGCCTTAATCTTAGGGCAGGTCCACCAAAGGTGAAAAAATGTACCTTCATTTTCTTTACATTTCCAACATTTATTATCGGGCAAATGATAAATTTTTGCAAGCTTGACTGGGGTCATGTACCACCTGTATATCATTTTCATAATATTTTCTCTTAAGGCATTGCATGCCGTATATTTCATCCCAGTGGTCCACAACTGTTCCCAGTCAGCAAACATAATGTTATGTCCAACATCTTGTGCCCATTTAATCATAGCAGATTTAACCGTCTCATCCTGAGTGTTCCATTTCAACAGCAAGTTATACATTTTTGACAAAATCTTAGTTTTGGGTTCTAACAGTTCTGTTTCCAATTTGGATTTTTCCACCTGGAAGCCAACTTTCTTATCCAAATTGTAAGCCTCCATTATCTGAAAATAATGAAGCCAGTCTTGCACTTTGTTTTTTAGTTTCTCAAAACTCTGCAATTTCAGTCTATCTCCTTCTTGTTCCCAAATTTCCCAATATTTCTTCCATTTGGCCTCCATATTGAGCTTTTTCTGGGCTTTCGCTTCCATTGGTGACAACCACCTTGGGGTTTTATTTTCCAATAAATCCTTATATCTAATCCAAACATTAAACAATGCTTTCCTAACAATATGGTTTTTAAATGCTTTATGTGCTTTAACCTTGTCATACCACAAATATGCATGCCACCCAAAAACGTTGTTAAAACCTTCTAAATCCAAAATGTCTGTGTTCTCAAGAAGCAGCCAGTCTTTCAGCCAGCAGAACGCTGCTGATTCATAATAAAGTTTAAAGTCATTAATCATTAATCATTAATCCTTCTGATGACAGATTATACTACAAACCACAGTAATACTAGTAACTCATGTATCACCTGTATGAGTATCAGTGTTGGTGAGAATAAACAGTGAGGGGGTGGGGGGTGATCCTATAAAGCAATCTTTTTTTCAATGGGAGCACTTCCAGGGGCAATGCTGATTGGTAGAACTGGTCACACCTGTGCAGTACTATCAGATGAAAGACAGCTTCTTGTAAGGTTCATAGTTGCACAATGAACTTAATAGAGCCTGGAAGTTGGTTTCATCTCGATTTCCATCTGAAAGGAAGTCTCTCTCTCTCTCTCTGTATTACTAATTATTATTTACATTTATTCATAAATGCTTTATGTATTAAAAAAGAAGGGGAAGCGGAAACAGATGACATTGCCACTATTTCCCTGCTGACTTTTTATTTTAATAAAGCTGTAAACATACTGGAAACTTTGATTTTGCTGTCTAGAAATCTCAGGGATGGGTGGAAAGAAGCATGTTCATCCTAGTCCAGTTTTGGCCTATATAACTGAATTCCTTTTTTCTTCTTCTCCCAGCCAAGAATGCTACATTTTCACATGCTTCTGAAAGCTTCCAAAATAGAAAGTTTCCTACACATAAATACTATGGTATGCATATGAAAATACAAATCTTTCAAATGAAGGATGCAGCTTGATGAGATGGTGGAAGGTCCTGACGTTTGCTTTTTTTATGCTTAAAAGAATCATGGGGCTGGCAGACGTAGGGGAGAAATAGGGCCAGGGGTGCGGTGCTGGGGAGGAGATATTTAACCCTTTATTCCTGGCAAGGCTTCCCTGGTTTAAATCCCCACCTCAACACAAAGCTCTGCTTATTTTGTCCTATGAAACAAAATGTGTAGGCATTTTACAGGTTTGGAGAGAGTCAGTCTAAAAAAAAAGATTAAAAAATGTACGACACATTTCAGAAAGGCTGTATAGGAGTTATGCTTGAGACAAGGCATATATTTTTTGCATGCAGGAAATGATGAAACATGAGGATCAGGCTAGTTCTTTTAACAGTACATAAGGCAGATGAAATCTTCTTGAATGAATTTATAACAGGAAAAAAATCCCCTATGGAAAAACAGAATAGAGAAACAATACCGAGTGTAAGAAATCACTGGAGAAAGCCCAGAGTTCGGTTTAAATCAGTGCGCCATGTACAAGCGCTGTCTTACAAATAGGATTATTTAATTTAAACCTTAGATCTGCCTGGTTCCATTACTTCAAATGGAGCCTGTCATATCTTGACTTCATTATAAATCAGGGTTGTATTACAATTTGCGCTTAGGTGATATCACCGCACGGATATACAAAGCAAGGAGCAGCAAATAAATAAATAAACAAATAAAATTACACAGCAGTCGGTAAATAGAGCAAAGTCACTGCCTTTCTCTGAAAGGCAAAGAGTCATCCTGCTAAATGAGGATCCAAGCTGCCCTGCACGAAGACTGTTACTAATAAATAAAAGACCTCTGGGGAAAGTGCTGAGCATACGCAGGATCTATTTTCAGCTTGCATCAGCAGCTGCTACCCCTGGGATCACATCTTTACGCATACCCCAACACCATATGTAATCACTCGAGTGCTGCAACCAGTAAGATAATGAAAGAGCGCAGCATAAATCTACACTTGAGTGGAATGCTAAATGAGGAAAATAATACAAAAGGGGGGAAATAAACCACATTTTCAAGTCATTAGGAAGAAAGACTTTGACATATGAAGTGTTGCAGCCATTAATAGCACTTATCATATAGAGTGGAGACAAAGAGACAAATTAATCAAACTGACAGAACTGGGACATTTTATGCTAATGCGGGCTCCTGGGTTTTCGTTTCTATTCCTCTGTGCCCGGAAAACCGATACCATTACAGGGCAGGAAATTGCACGAACATGCAACAGATCATAAAAATTCACGTGCCTCAGAAACACCGCGAAAAGCACTGTAAAAACAAGACTAGGGACCCCTACAGAGGAACTACCTACAGCTAATGAATGCAAATAAGTACAGGAATACTTCCTATTCATGCATAACAATGAGATACTGGCTTTGACTCCACAGTCTCCACCATTAAAAGCAAAAAAATGAAGACTAGGGACCTGCTGGTCAAATCAGATTCTGACATGATATACAAAGGAGAAGGGAGAAGAAAATGTGTTTGCTTTCTACAACTTACTTCAGCAGCTGCATTGCTATGTTTTTCTTTCAATATAAAAAATTATATTAAAAATGTAGAAGCCGAGCGCAATGAACAAAATACAGATATCCACAATAAAGTGTGTAATTGAAAAAGAAAATACTCTGGAATGGGGAAGGCTTATGTGATGGTGGAGAAAATAGATTCGGTTCACAACCTACGAATTCTGCACTTTCCCAAACAGTACAAGAACTGGAACCTACCCATCCTTTGAAATTTCCACTTCTCTGAATTTTGCAATGCCATTCTCCAGGCAAGCAATGTTTACCAAAATGCATATATAGTGGTACCTTGTGTTACGGACGGGATCCGTTCCAGAGGCCAGTCTATAACGTGAAAAGCCCGCAACTCAAAGAGCCGTGTCTGCACATGCGCACATGATTTCGCGCTTCTGCGCATGCAGCAAAACCCGGAAGTAACCCATTCCGGTATTTCTGGGTTGCCGCGGGACACAAGACGAAAACACGCAACCTGAAGCAGACATAACATGAGGAATGACTGTATTGGGTTTTAAGGGTCCATAAAATTGCATATACAGTGGTACCTCAAGTTACAAACACCTCAGGTTACAAACGCTTCAGGTTACAAACTCTGCTAACTTGGAAGAGTTACCTCGAGTTGAGAACTTTGCCCCAGGATGAGAACAGAAATCGTGTGCCGGCGGTGCAGTGGCGACAAGAGGCACCATTAGCGAAAGCATGCCTCTAGTTAAGAACAGTTTCAGGTTAAGAACGGACCTCCAGAACAAATTAAGTTCATAACTAGAGGTACCACCGTATCAGTAAACATAACATAGAAAAATGCATTATTTTAGGGGAAAGTGCTTTGCCATTAGGCGTGAACACCCCTGAAAGCTACATCTGCTTGGTGGCGGGGATTCCATGTTCTTAGAATGCTTAATATCACAATCCTGTACGGGCTTATTCAGAAGTCAGCTTCCTGTGCTCAATGGGGCAGACCCCTAGTTAAGAGGGGCATTTCAGCATAAACTTTTCACATGTATCACACAAAAAGTGACTGCCTCCCAATTCCAGGGACATTATCTGGCTGGGAAAACCCAGCCAGATGGGTGAGGTAGAAATAAAATCATCATCATCTGCCACTGCCTTAACAAAACATTTGAATATGGCCCAATTTTCAGATGAAATCCACTTGCTTACCCCACATGCTTACCAATTCCCATGCAGGTGGTGTGACATGTGCTCCGCACGGAAGCTCTATTTGCAGGATTCCCCCCCCCCCAAATATATTGAGCCCCGTTGTATGGCCTAGTACAGGCTTCCTCAACCTCGGCCCTCTAGATGTTTTGAGACTACAATTCCCATCATCCCTGACCACTAGTCCTGCTGCCTCGGAATCATAGGAGTTGTAGGCCAAAAACATCTGGAGGGCCGAGGTTGAGGGAGCCTGGCCTAACATTACATGTTATGGGAAGTGCATGGTGGAAGAGAGGGTATGCATCTACTTCCTTGACCGCGGGACTTGTGGCCACTAACTGGCAAGAGTATGAACTAGAATTAATAACAACACTGTGTTCTAATGCACAGTAAAAGTAATAAATTTATAGTAATTTAGCAAAGTTAGTTCATCCTGGCGCTTTGGAAGTAGCTATTTTAAAATCTATACACTACTGGGTAAATTCACATCTTGTGGAAATGGTACAATGCAACCATATTCTCTTTTTGTGTGCAAGAAAATCAGCATGGGGAGGTAGACAGAGAGTAGGGCTTAACCCTTTCCTTGTGCACTTAATGTCTATTTGAAATTGTACACCCAGCATTTCAAATGCACACAATTTAAACTCTGTGTGTGTGTGTGTGTGTGTGTGTGTGAGAGAGAGAGAGAGAGAGAGAGAGAGAGAGAGAGAGAATCACTTGGGGGTAGAGAATAGAGGATGGGATAAATTTGTAGGTAAAAATTAAGCACCCCCTCTGCCGCTAGTTCTTTGATCCTCCCTATGTGATTTTTCTTCCACAGAAAATGTAAGCACCTTCTTTTATAAGGGAAGTGGCTTAGGGGTGGGTGCAACTAGAGATTAGGCTTTCCCCCTAGGCTCTGTACCAGAAGCGACTGAGGTATAAGCAGGAGGATCTCACCAGAAGATCTCCAGGCATTGCTGGCTCAAGGAGTACCCCTAGGCTACATACATGTTCCTTCTGGGTGAGTGCAACATTGCCTAGAGCAGGCAAATTGCCTGATCCCCAGACTTGGGAATTCGCTTACACACAAGGCTTCTGACTCATCAGCATCCAGCTTATTTGCTCTTATCCAGCCCACCATTATGTCTAGGTCTAGGTTTTGCACAGCCATACCTGACAAATGTAACAGAGGAAAAGAGCTGAGTGTCATCCACTTACTGATGTTAATGACCGCTCCCAATGGTTTCATATAGATGTTAAATAGCTTTGGAGATAAGGCAGTACCTTGAGCACTCCACATCATAGCTGCCAGGGGGGCAAGGTGTAATCACCCAAAGCCACCCTCTAAACAACTCTGTAGGTAGGAGTGGAGCCACTGCAACACACTGCCTCCCATTCTATCCTACCAAGCCGGTTCAGTAAGATACCATGGTTGATGGTATCAAAAGCTGCTGAGAGATTGAGCAAAAGCAGCAAGATCACACTCCCATCCATCTTTCTCCTAGGGCAATCAAGGCTAATACAGTCCCATAAACCAAGCCTTATTAACATACTGTTTGGCTTTCAATTTATATTTCACACAGAATATCAGGGAGGGGATCTAACCCTGTAGTTTTATGTCTACATAATCTGTATTCAAATAGTGCATTTATATATTCATTTAAGAAACAACAACCTGGAATCGGGAACCACCACCAGAGGGAGGGAAAGGAATGGCTTTCAAGGCTTGCAATGCTCTCTTTATCTCTTCCACCTCAAAAAGGTGGATGTTGTGCTGTATGCTAGAAAGCAGAACTATTGTGCCTTGTGAATAAAGTATCACAGGGTGCCTTCATGTGGTTTCTGAAAGCTTTTTTTTTTTAATGGACATTTCCAATAATATCCAATTCACTAATACACACAACAGAGCCTCACTTCGTATCTGCCGACACGATTACCCTTTTCAGAAACATCTGAAATTCCATTTCTTGGCAAAGAAAAAGAAAATCACAGATGAACTATGGAATTGCAATCCTGGAATGCTCTGAAATAGCCAGCCAAGAAGTTGTAACAGAGGATTTTCTGGCCAATAGTTAAATCTATGTAATTCAGGGAAGAGAATGAATTGTCTCTCTCGACACAGACTCATGATGCTATGATTGTCAAAATACACTTAGAACATAGACTGAAAAGTTCAAACAACTAGCATGCATGCATCCGACTACAGTTGTAATTTCCCCCACACACAATCAATCCACAGAGGCCAGAGAACCACTTGCAAAGTGCTCTGGGTATAGAATGATAATAATGCTTATTAGTGATCTGAGCATAATGCAATATAAATGTTCACAGAGCTTTATCACTTTAGCCTGAAAACTGATGGGTGCAAACAACTTCTCTCCAAAAGGAAAGATGGGAGAGGAGTGAACACTGGAATGCAGGCTAGTCTGGAATCTGCCAAATCAGGGGAAGAAATAAAGCATATGAAGAGCTTCAGTTGATAGTTGCTGAGGCATTTGATGTTACAGAAGGCCTCCTTTGTCTCTAAAAGAGGTAGGACCATTTCACACATTAAATCCAGAGGGAAAGTGAAGTTTACACCAAGCACGCACAGAACAGCAAGCTATAGACAATTACAGCAACCTTACAAACGTACTTATATATGTATTTGGAAAACATATGTGTGTTACAGTCCTGCTTTCTTGGCATAATGTATGAAGTGGCGCTTAGCATTCATAATTGGGAAATACCAGGGAAGCGACTATAACCCAGTGCTTTGCATGCAGAAGGTACCAGATTAAAACCCATGCACCTCTAGATAAAAGGATCAAATAGCAGGCGATGTGAAAGTCCCCTGCTAGAGAACCTGGAATGTCACTGCCAATGAGCAAAGATAATACTGGGCTAGGAACAGAAATCTGAGGTCTGACCTTGCATAATGTAGAGAGGTCAGACTTGGCATAAGGAAGCTTCTGACATTCTGTTTGACTCTAATGCTGAAAAACGACCTCTAACTAGGGTAGGAATTACAGTGGTGCCTCGCAAGACGAAAAGAATCCGTTCTGCGAGTCTCTTCGTCTAGCGGTTTTTTCGTCTTGCGAAGCAAGCCCATTGACAGATTAGCGGATTAGCGCTATTAGCGGCTTAGCGGATAAGCGGCTTAGAAAAAGGGGGAGGGAGGGAAAAAACCCCGCAGGAACTCGCAAGACATTTTCGTCTTGCGAAGCAAGCCCATAGGAGATTCGTTTTGCGAAGCACCTCCAAAACGGAAAACTCTTTCGTCTAGCGAGTTTTCCGTCTTGCGAGGCATTCGTCTTGCGGGGCACCACTGTACCTGCATAAAGTTCAATCCCTCTCTGCCTCCTTTAAAGCCCAATCCACTTTTTTATATCTTGAAACTATTATTCCTTACAGAGAAAAGCTCTGTGGCTTTAACCTAGCAGATGGAAATTCAACTCAGCTTTCCCTATCACTGCATCTCTTCGTTGGCTTCTGCTTCTTCTACCTTCCCCACATTGTGTGTGTGCGCGCGTTGCTTTTCTCAACATTTTGTTTCTCTTGGACATCACTGCACAGTATCTAAATATCACAGTTGTGCTCGGTCAGTCCAAAAGGTTCATCTAGCCCAGGCATCCCCAAACTCGGCCCTCCAGATGTTTTGGGACTACAACTCCCATCATTCCTAGCCAACAGGACCAGTGGTCAGGAATGATGGGAACTGCAGTCCCAAAACATCTGGAGGACCGAGTTTGGGGATTTGGATTTGATATCCTGCTTTATCACTACCCGAAGGAGTCTTAAAGCGGCTAACAATCTCCTTTCCCTTCCTCCCCCACAACAAACACTCTGTGAGGTGAGTGGGGCTGAGAGACTTCAGAGAAGTGTGACTAGCCCAAGGTCACCCAGCAGCTGCATGTGGAGGAGCGGAGATGCGAACCCGGTTCCCCAGATTACGAGTCCACCGCTCTCAACCACTCCACTTTCACCAGTGCACAACTGGATGCCATCAGAGAACAGGAAGGCAAATTGCTCTTTCCTTCCCCAGCAGCTGATATTCAGAGGCATCTTGCATCTTAATCTGGAGGTCCAGCATAGCCATAACAACTAATATCCTCTCTGAATTTCTTTAACACCCTTTTAAAGCCATCTACGTTGGTGGCCATCACTGCATTTTATGGCAGCAAATTTCGTAATATAAGCAATGTGTGTTAATGTACTGTCAGTTAATTTCATTGGACAACCCTGAGTTCCAGTCCTATGAAAGAGGGAATAAAGGAAGGAGAGTCAGTGTGGCTCCTCCACGAGAGGTTCTGAGGGTGGCAACACGAGAACGGGCCTTTTCTGCAGGGGCACCCCATTTGTGGAATGCTTTCCTCTTTAACCAGGCATTTGGCAGACAGACATCCGATTCCCTTTTAAAATGTGTTGTGGCAGATGGAATTATTGGGTTATCTTTGTTTTTGCTTTTATTATGTATTTTGTGCTTTTATATTGTGATCCACCCGGAGATCTACGGTCATAGGGTGGCATGCTTACTAAATGAATGAATGAATGACTAACTAACTATTGGTTAGAGTGCTAGAATTGGACCTGAGAGACCAGGGTGCAAATCCTTGCTCAGCCATGAAACCCACTAGCTGACTTTGGGCGAGTCACTGTTTCTCTGCCTTAACCTACCTCACGGAGTTGTTGTGAAGATAAAATGGAGGGGGAGGAGTATGTATGGCATCTTGAGCTCTTTGGGGAAATGGTGGGATAAAAATGTAGCAATGAATGAATGAATGAATTTCTCCACATCATACATAATTGTATGAACCTTTATCATGTCCCATTCACTCTACCTCTCCAAGCTTCTTCTCTCCCCCCCCTTCCACAAAGCTAGAAAGTCTTTCTCAGTAGAGTTGCCATCTCTATCCCTCTGATTATTGTTTTGTTAAATCACTAGATATTTAAATACGTACTGATTTTGTATAATTATTTTTAACCTATGATGAATTCCTGCCTGCTCTGAAAGCCAGGCAGCGAATTTGTCCATTAAAAATGGCTACTACTCCTGCTTTAACTATTCTTTGTTTTTTCTCCAAATTCAGATCACTGTGGAGACCAGATGTGCTGCATCTGATGAGCACTCTGTCAAAGTATTATACACAATACATAAACAGAGGAGAGAAGAGAGATGCACATAACGGAACACTCTCGGTTTTCTAAAAGAACAAAGACTAAAACACAGTAAGTCATAATCTTTCATATAACACTCCAGTAGTAATTGACCTTGTGCATTCTGCCTTTGATTTTTCTCCTGTGCCCAATCATCTTCTGTTGGCTAATACACAACACTCTGCTCCCCCATCTCGGGCCAGTCGGCTGCCGTGGATGGCTAACTGATGCAAGGGCTTCTTACTGCTGCCACTTAAGGAACACAGTTAACGCTGGATGCCTGACTCCATCCCACCCATGGCTCTGAATGGATGGGCTTTCTAAACACACTTGGCTTCTGCCAGCCTAGAAGCCTGAGTTCATCTTTCTGCCCGGCATTTCTTTCATGTAAAACATTCAGCAACCCAAGGCATTATATATGCAGATCTATAAGCAAACGGATGAGATAATGCAGGGCAGTGACTGTCACTGAAAGGTGTTATGTTTCATAGCAGATCCCAGATAAATACTTAAAACGAGAGCAAAGTGCAAAGATAGCATATAACGCACACACTCTGTATTAGTAACACAATTTAGAAAAATAAACAAGGATATGTTATGATGGACTGGCTGGGCAGGAAGTGGGAAAAGCATACTATTCCTATAATGTTGTACTGCCTGTAATTCTGGCTATCTTATATGACATCAGTATTTGACAAGAGCTCTAGACAACACTGACTGCAAGCCCAGCATTTTTCCCATGGAAAATGGCTTCCTTAGGAGTCATTGTTTTGCTCCTCGCTTTGGTATTTCCAAGACTTTATTTGTAATGGGTTAAAACTCCCTTTAGTTAAAATCTTGACTTGTCAGAAGAAGGAAAATAAAATAAAATCCATGTTTTCCTTCCACGTAGCTTTCACCTTCAGATATGACTAATGCAGCTTTGGCAAAGAAGAGCAGGCAACCCTATGAATCAGGCACTATTCTAAACAGTGCTGGGTATTTCTAAAGTAAAAGTACCACTACACCATGAATGACTCAATCATTTTCCTGAGAGTTATTACTTGCAGCGATGAAGCAATGTTAATTGGATAATGGCCTTCTGCCAGCTAATATTGGCATGACCTACAATACCCTTGGCTGACAGCCCTGGATGTCTCTCTATCACACTTCTTCTTTTTTTTGTAATCTAGATGGGAAGTGGAAACCATTAAAAAAATATTCCCAAGTGCTATTTAACTTCTTATCATGAATTAAAAGCTTAATTAAATGCCTTGTTAAAAGGAAGGAAGACTGATTTCTATGATTAAATAAAGCAAAAACACAACAACAACAGGAATATGGATCAAATCAATTCTACCGAATTAATATGTTTCTTGGGAAATAATTTATTCGGTTTGAATTTTTAACAAGAGTCATTATGGAAAGTGCACAGAGAGGAGGATCCCTCCTGCTGCTCCATAGTCGGGTGGGTGTCATGAGGCCTAAGTGGGTTTCCCCCTCCAAATGAATGGTACTAAGTCATAGACTAAAACTCAAACCCACCATGAGAGCCAATACTGTATAACCAAGATGAATTAACCTTGTGCTTTCATGACAGCCCTAGGATGAAACCCTACACCTGCTTAATTGGGGGTCTGGTCCCACCAAACTCAGCAGAGCTTGCTTCTGAAGACATCCCAAGGATGTCTAGTGTTTTAGTGGTCATACTGGCTGGGGTTGATGCAAGTTCGAGTCCAGCAACATCTGCAGGAAAAGCCATGTCGGTTACCCCGAGTATGAAGAATATTTGCTCTGTTGCTTTGGAGTTTTATTACTTTAAAGTTTTCTTCATCTGTATAATTTACTCCAGTTGCAATATTTTATTTTATTATCTTATTTTATTATTACATTTATATCGCATGTCTCTTCCAAGGAGCACAAGGTGGACATAGGAACAGCCTTATAATGAGTTCATCCACGTAGCTCAGTATTGCCTACTGTCAGGGACTGGGAAGAGGAGGAATGGGGGAGACCACCTCCCCAGCCTGACCCTTCCGGGGAGGAGGAAGAGGAAGATTTACAACAGGGGTTTGCGGGAGGGCATGGGAGAGGAGGAGGAAGAAGAGGAAGCGGGGCGACAGCTGACAGCATCCTGACACCTACACTGGCTTCTCCAGTCACTCTCAGCGGTTTCCAACAAAATATTAAAATACAGTGGTACCTCTGGTTACGTACTTAATTCAATCCGGAGGTCTGTTCTTAACCTGAAACTGTTCTTAACCTGAAGCACCATTTTAGCTAATGGGGCCTCCCGCTGCTGCCACGCTGCCGGAGCATGATTTCTGTTCTCATCCTGAAGCAAACTTCTTACCCTGAAGCACTATTTCTGGGTTAGCAGAGTCTGTAACTTGAAGCGTCTGTAACCTGAAGCGTATGTAACCTGAGGTACCACTGTACAGTAGCATGCACTGCTGCCACCTCCCTGCCTCTCACCACAGCAATTTGCTCCTCCCCCTCCCCACCAGCTTACTTTTTGAATGGTTTGCTGCTGCACAGGTGGCCTCTCCAGCTCCCTGCCTTCTTTGCCTTCTTCTATAGAGGGGGTACTTTCTCAGAGCAAGGCATTCTGGGTGAGGTGGCATTGGGAGTGTTCCCGTGCCTCTGATCCTTTTCTATGGCAGCTAGAAATTTTCTTTTAAAATTGAAAGCTAGTAAAGTTACTTTAGTAAATTTTAACTTTAAAAAAAGTTTTCTAACGGTAACTGCAAAGGTAGAGACACTTCCCCTAGGATGCCTTTCCCTGAGGCACAAATTCCTTCCTCAAAGCCAGGGATGGTGATGCTGTGAGTTCTCTGAAGAATCTCATAAGGGCTGAATAGGTGGACCAGCAGGTGAGGCAAGTGAATGGGGGGGGGGAGGGCTGGGGACAATAAGACTCCCCTACTAACCCTGCCACTGGAGAGAGTTCAGTTTATTTCATGCAAACATCAGCCTTGTTCTGGTATTACAATTTTATACAGATGGACACTTGTATAACGTGAGATTCTGCTGCACAGTTATTATCTTTTCCTGGTCTAATACAAACAGTAAAAGCTGAAGCGTGTTGGAAGTACATTTATTGGTCCTAAAAAGATTCCTGTGCTACTTTCCGCATTATAAAATGTGCATTTAAGTGACAGTAATATTAGAAGCAATTTGCATGCTGCAACGAAGAGGACTAGAAATATCTTTCAAACTTCTACAAGTCACTTGATTGTATAAGGTACTGGTAGTGCAGCGAAACTACAGTGAGTTTGCCGTTTTGGATTTTACATTTCTCACTATAGTGAAGTTCTTTTGAGATAGTAGAAAGCTGTCTTCTATGTGCTGGAAATAGGCTTTTTCAATTATTCTTAAGTGTCACACAACCACTTGTAACGCAGCAAAAAAGTCCCAGTGACCCTGTTAATGTTGTGAGCTTGAGAGAATACCTGCTTGGGAGACATACTCTGTTCTCTTAGTCACTTTCTATTATGCATTCCCTGTTTCTGCAATGGCTCATTCTACAACCTACAGATAGGTATTCCAGATCATTTCCCAGCTCTTGATTCAGCAGCAGATTAATGGAGATCATGAGGCTACGTTTGTATGATCCCTCCCTGTTTCTGCTCTTCCTTCTTCCCTGCCTGCTGCCTTGTTCTTGACTGGTGAGCTCCTTTGTTCTCTTGTTTCTAGCCCAGAAGACCACAGGGAGTCTGATTCTGAATCATTTACTGCCGTCACTCCTGGGACTAAAACACACACAGAGTCAAATCTGAAAACATGAAGGGGCTCTGAGCTCAGTATTGTTGTTGTTGTTTGTTTAAAAAATCCTTTCAGGTTTAGTCAATTCCTAACTGTAAGAGAGTGGCTTATTCTCTGTCTCTGTTACCATGTTATAAAGTTTTGCTTTTTTTAAGGGACGTAGGAATGGTGACATACTATACCTCCTCTGGCAGGCTGACCACCAGATCATTTTCTGTCTGCCCGACCAACACCTGCAAGAAGTATTCGCTGCACGCAGCCAGCACAGCCCGGTGGGCTCGGAACTCTTTCCCCTCCACAATCAAAGTCACATCACAGAGAATATCCTGCTTCCGCTGGTCATTGAGGCACAGGAGGATATTGGTACAATGGACTGTTGACTCATACACATACATGGGGGATTCAGTCTTCTCATCCACAGACATTCCGTTCACACCCTAAAATAGAAACAACAAACAATAAGGGAGAGAGATAGGGCTGGAGAGATTTGTCAAAGTGCTTGCTAAGAAAGGAAGATTACATCATGATTTCTGCGTCCTGCATGGGTTAGCCAGCTCTCTGCAGAACTGCTGATCAGCACTTTGATTCTTAGCTGGAACAAAGAGCTCAAGAAATATATATATATATATATATATATATATATATATATATATATATATATATACTTCTCTGAAATGTATCTCTGAAAAGACAATTGCATTATAAGCTTTTTACTCTATCCACTTAGTTGGCTCTTTCTTCCTCCCACAACATTGAATCAGGAATATGGAATTATGTCTTGAAATGTTGAAGGCTATCAACCAACACAGTTTTAATAGATAGGAGGCTCCTGGGAAAGGGTGGGGAGAGAAAGGGAAGCACAAATTAAAAAAACAAACATTTGAGAGCATCTTCTGGCAGAGAAAAGCAATTCAACCCAGAGCTCTTTCATATTAGAACTATAGTGCCAAACTGGAGCTTACCGGCACAATTCAGAATAAGTTATCACAACCCAACATTTCACAGAAATCTCTGTGTAAAATTCCCACTGCCTGTACACAGAATATTTATCAGCATCAAAAAGAAAGGGGCAGTGGGATTCACTCTGTATGTACACTTGACCTGTAGGATCAATGTGTTTGTGTGTCTTCAGAACTGGACCCAGCAGAGGAACAGAGGAAGCTTTATACCAAATCATACCACTGGTTAATGTAGTCAAGTTTTGTCTACTGACCAGCAGTGGGCTCTCCCAGAGTATTAGGCAGGAGTGCTTCCAAGCTCTATCTCGAGATGCTAGGGATTGATCCTGAAACCTTCTGCATACAGTGCACATGCTCTATTCACACTTGTAAATGATCTGAGAACACCTTGCACCTCAATAAACTGGCCTGGAAACAGATATCCTGCTGGTACTGTGACCATGCTCTCTTAATAATAGTTAGCATTAAAATAAAACTTTCCCCCGAGTGTTCAAATCATTCTCTACAGAGAGATCTGAGCTAGTTGCCGATTTGCTAGTGGGCCAAGTTCAAGGTGATACTATTGGTATATAAAGTTCTTAACAGCTTAGGACCAGTTTACTTGTGGGATCGCCTTACCCCACATGTGTTCTTCTGCCAACCTAGCAGTTCGAAAGCACACCAGTGCAAGTAGATAAATAGGTACCGCTGTTGTGGGAAGGTAAACAACATTTCTGTGCACTCTGGTTTTCATCACAGTGTTCCGTTGCGGATACCTTTCTTTCAGTGTGGGAGAACCTACACCTTGGAGCACACTGTTGACACCAGGCAGGCAACTTCACTGTGTTCTTTTTGGCGCCTGCTTGAAACTTTTTTGTTTAGGCAAGCTTAACAATACTTGTTGATATGTTTTAATGTATTGTCAGTTTACTGCTGGTTTTAATTGGTTTTTAAAAATGTTTTTAATTACTTGTTTTCCACTGCCGCAATGCTTTTCTGCAAGCCCTTAGCCAAGTGAGTAACTATTCACAGTGACTTGCGTTTGATAGGTAGAAGCAAGCTTTGTTCCTCACCTGTAAGGTGCTTCACTTTATTGAATACAAAAGTAGCTACCATTCTCACCTCTAAGCAAGAATGTCAACAGAGCTGGCACTGCTTCAGGTGCCAAATAAAACCTGTCCTGCATTTGTAAGAACTCAATTGCTTAGTATGGCAGTGCCTACACATTGGAACTTGCTGCCTACTGAGACCAAGCAGGACATAGAACCACAGAATCACAGAGTTGGAAGGGACCACGAGGGTCATCTAGTCCAACCCCTGGCAATGCAGGAATCTTTCGCCGAATGTGAGGCTTGAATCAACTGCCCTGAGGTTAAGAGATTCATGCTCTGCCAAATGAGCTACCGCAAGCCCTCTGCCTTCAATTTACTCTTTATCGCACTTGCTAAACAAGCAGACAAGCCTTAGAAAGTTGGAAGTACCGTATTTTTCGCCCCATAGGACGCACCACCCTATAGGACGCACCTAGTTTTTTGGGGGGGAAATAAAGAAAAAAAATTATTTGCCTCCCCAGGCTTGCGGACAGCTGTGTGAAGCCCAGGGGCGCTCTTCAGCGCGCCTGAGGCTTCGGAATGCAGGCAGCTCTGTGCAACCCACCGGAGCCCGGCGCGGCTTGGCGCTGGGCTCCGGAGGGTCGCGCAGAGCTGCGCGGAGCCCGGGAGGACAGGCAGCTCTGTGCGACCCTCTGGAGCCCAGCGCAGCTTGGCACCGGGCTCCGGAGGGTTGCGCAGAGCTGCGCGGACCACAGGAGGGCAGGCAGCTCTGCGCGACCCTCCGGAGCCGAGTGCGGCTTCGCACCGGGCTCCGGAGGGTTGCGCAGAGCTTCCTGAAGCCTGGAGAGCGAGAGCCTCTCCAGGCTTCAGCGAAAGCCTGTATTCGCCCCATAGGACGCACCCACATTTCCCCTTCATTTTTGGAGGGGAAAAAGTGCGTCCTATAGGGCGAAAAATACGGTATTTTACAGCTGTTTTAGTATTTTGACTTTTTAATGTTTTAAAATATGGTTGTGAATTCTATTTTATTTTACTGTTTTATCTTTTGTAAACCTCTTTGAGGTGTTTTTTTTTACAATCAAGCAGAGCACAAATTTTATAAAATAAATAAATAAGAAAGAAAGAAAGAAAGAGAAAATCTTTTAAAAATATTTTATTAAGTAGGACAAGATTTGGTGTGACAAAACATTTTAACACCAGCCCTCACCATGTAAAAGGTTCCACAAACATCAGAAGAAGAAATAAGGCAGAGGAATTAGTGAGAGATTACAGATGGATGTAACCCAAGCACAAGCATCAGAAAATATACAAATATACAAAGAAGATAAAAGTTGCTTTTTTTAAAAAAAAGAGTAATACCCAAAGCATTGTTGCATTTTGCAAAGGCAAAACAATAAAGGAAAGTATTTCAATTTCACCCCAAATGAAGCCAACCTGGTCTGGGACAAAAGGTCTGACTGACTGACTGACTGACTGGTCTAGATGGGTTAAAGGGGAAGCTGATGTTTGCACAGGTCTGCCTACACAAAAAGGTATCAAGTGGGCATGTGCTGGGGAATGCAGTTTGGTCTATAGTTATGCAGACTGCCCTATTTGTCTCTATACTGATATTTAAAAAGGACAGAAGAATGCATTATTTAAGAAACAGAATAAGGCAACTATAAATTCTCTTCGCTCCCATTTTGATTCTTTCAAGTTTTCTGCTTCCTGGGTTGCTCTGAAAATATGAGACAAGTAGCATGCATGAGATAAATAAGCAGAGGTGGGTAGCACCACTGGTTCAGGTGCACTGGGCACCAGCACCACAGGGGGCGCCACAACAATAATGTCGAACAGAACATGAGAGGCTGGGGAAGGGCGTCACACAGGGTGCCACTGAAATAAAAATAATCTTAAATGTGCTTTTCAGATACGTTTGTGCTTCCATGCTATACAGTGGTACCTCAGGTTACAGATGCTTCAGGCTACATACGCTTCAGGTTACAGACTCCACTAACCCAGAAATACTACCTCGGGTTAAGAACTTTGCTTCAGGATGAGAACAGAAATTGTGCGGTGGTGGCGTGGCAGCAGTGGGAGGCCCCATTAGCTAAAGTGGTACCTCAGGTTAAGAACAGTTTCAGGTTAAGAATGGACCTCCAGAACGAATTAAGTTCTTAACCCGAGGTACCACTGTATATAACCAGCCACAGAAGTAAATGGTATAATTCAAATAGGGTGGTGAAAGTGATTAGCAGATTGGCTAGATGAGAAGAGACTGCAAAAGACGATGCTCTAAGAAGAACATAAATAAGAGGTGACATCACTTTGCAACACTAATGAAGGGCAAGAGAGATTAAATTAATGCCCTCCTTTCAATGAATGAAAAAGTGTATTTCCCTCCCCTCCTGCTCACCTTTGAAGGAGATTCTGTCTGGGAGACAAATGTAGAGACTGAGCATGTGAATTACCGCCAAAGGCTTCCCAGCCCTCTGGCAACTGTCCACATTCACTTGCCTTTCATTTTAATCCCTGGAGGTGCTATCTCTGAAGCAAAGTGGAAGGAAAAGATGAGATTGCCACCTTCTCTCTCCCCCTCCCCAGCTTTGGGGAAAGAGCAGGGTGATACCTGATACTTTAGAGCACAAAATCCAAATAAGGCCATACCTCTCCCAAGACTGGAAGTCAAGTGTGAGGTAGTGTCCCATTTAACTCCATTGCATAGTCTATTCTGAGATTGTTGGTGAGAAAAGACTTGTCCATCTACTGAGCTCTGCGTATTAGTGAACATAAGCCAGGACTGGGGCAGTGACAATCACAAATAATGGTTGGCTACTAAGAGAAGTCAAATTCTTCAGATTCCTGGTTGCAGCAGAAGTTGTATAATGGCTGCCATGGAATGGCAGCAAGCAATGGAAGAAGAAAAAGGTGAACTTTCTCGTGCTGGTTGAAGGATGCTAACAGGAGCAAAAGTTCTCACAAATGCCTCACACATAGCAACAGAGGAAACCACTACAACATACCAAGCAGATTCCTATGTTCTAGACCCTCGTGATATTGCTGACACACCTAACTTGTGGCTGTAAGAAAATATCAAGGAAAATGGTATCCTGTTTACAAGTTATCCTTTAATCCACAAGGGTGCCTATTCTCCCATTTTGTTCACCCTAACTTTGGAACCATTAGCTATATGCTTCAGAACAACACCAGACATCAAGGGACTCCAAACTGGAAAACAAAAAGCATATCTATTAAATGAAGATGAGTTCTTAGCACATCTTCAGAAGGTAAAAGACCCCTGGACAGTTTAGTCCAGTCAAAGGCGACTATGGGATGCAATGCTCATCTTGCTTCAGGCCGAGGGAGCCGGTGTTTGTCCACAGAGAGCTTTCCGGGTCATGTGGCCAGCCTGACGACACCGCTTCTGGAGCAACGGGACACCGTGGTGGAAACCAGAGCGCACGGAAACGCCATTTACCTTCCTGCCGCAGCGGTATCTATTTATCTGCTTGCACCGGTGTGCTTTTGAACTGCTAGGTTGGCAGAAGCTGGGAGAGAGCAACGGGAGCTCATCTGGTCACGCAGGTTAAAACCGCTGTGGCAAGCCCAAGAGGCTCAGTGGTTTAGACCACAGCATTTAGAACCAGCCTAAAATCCAAAACAGCTCCACACAAACCATGCTTAATGTGTGGAAAGAGAAGGCAGGAATTCTGACTCCAGCACTGCCACCACTGCCCCCCCACCTTCCACCCACTATTTAACAACGCTTCACGACAATCTGATGGTGGATGGAGGAGGAAGCAAAAAGTCCGTACTGGTTATGTGACTTTTATAATAGAAATGCACCACTCTCAGACCAAGAAATATGGACTAAACTAGCTAGGAAACTTACAAAACCCCTTGGCTGCTACTCCACCAAATCCACACTTTTTTCGCTAACGCATTTACCAGTAAGACATCCACAAGACCACTAGCCCAATTTGAAAGATTTGTAAACATCAGTTGTTATCTTCATTTTGAACCCCCCCTCCCACATTCATCAATATACTAAGACTATATTGTTTCACTGGGAACAGAAGAGGAAAAATGACTATTACTCATACTTAATCTAAGCACAACTACAAGGGCTCCTGATTAGGCATTTAGCTATGAGATATTGAATGTTATCTGCTAAATCTGCTCTATCATGTTTCCCCTTTGCTTCTGTTTAAACCAGTTCACGAACCAAGAACTTATATATTGGCCACCAATAACGAAGCATATGTTGTAGATATTACTCCAAATTTATTATGCTATTTTTGTGATATACAAATGACACGAGGGGGGGGGGACACTAATTTTGCAGTTCTGGAGCAGAAACATTCATACCACCACAGAAACAAGAATATGAATTATAACAGCAATAATTCCCTTTGCATCAGGATATTCTCTAGCCAATTCTCCATTTGTCATTCAAATGGCAAATTCCACTGACATATTCCTCTGTTAAGTTCCCATTTACTGTGCAGGAAACAGAACTGGTAGATTGTGCTGAAAATCATTAAGAGCTAAGTAGGATGAAGAAAAGAACAGACGCACACCTATTTTTTTTAGCCAAATGCTGGAACATGAAATAATTTACAACCATGTGAAGTTACCAGCTATTTGGGAGTATTAAAAAAACCCAAATTAATTACCAATTACAACATCCAAAAACATGAACATAAAGATAGAAATAATGAAATGTAATTGTACGTTATTATTATGATTCTTTAGCTGTTGCAAATATGATACAAGACTGATCTAGATTAATAATTCATTCAGCAATAATGTATCAGGAAAAGATAATTATACAGTGCCACAATTCTCACGCTGATTTCTGTAATTACAGATTACAACAGTGTTAGCAATTTAAAAAAAGGTTAGGGAGCGGCAGTAATTTGCCATGTCATCTTCAGATGCATTAATCTCTCTTTCTTGGAGCATCAGGGATAATTGGAAACACAATAATGGGTCAAGTAGGACTACATGGCCTTGCCTTTATGTCTATTGGCAAACATGCTGAACATGGTGTACATTAGCAGCCACTAGCCATAAATTGCTCATTCAAAGTGTTTACATAACTTATGCAGGCAGGACAAAAGGTGACTTTCCAAGGGGCAAGAATAACTAAAACAGAGAAAGATGGCTCAAAGCCCAAGTTGAGCTTTCTTAAGTCCCATGGATTTGAATGGGTCAGATTTAAGCACATGTCTAACTCTTTCATTGAAACCAAAGAGGTAGAAGAAGAAAAAGCAGATGGCCTTTTGCTAAGGTTGTAATATAAGCCTATGTGGGAAGCCCATGGCTAAATTAATACCTGCACCATATTTCCTGTGTGTGCACAGAGTTCTTGGAAAATAAATCCCACATGAAAATGCATTAAACTCACAATCATAGTTAGCAGAATGAGCCAGGATGCACCATACCATGAGCATATGTGTGTGTGTGTCTGTTGTTCCCAATCTCAAGTATTCAAAATCACTTAGAGGAAAGTAAATCTCCACAGTAATATATAGGTGTCAGGGAACTGCCATCGGAGAAGCAGGAGGTGAAAGGGCTCACAGAGGCTGAGAGAGACTATTCAGCTGAGGAGGGAACCAGCAGGGGGAGAGGAGGAGGAGTTCCAAGGGAAAGTGAGTCGGAGGGAGGGCTCAGAGACACTTCCAGCGAAAATAGTGGGGAGGTTTCAGGACCTCCCATAGGGACACCTACTCCTCGCCGGAAACTGTCACGCCGAGAGTCCAGAAGACGCGTTTCCATTAAGGAACTTTTATGCTGGAAGAAGTTCCGTAAACGCCCACTGTCCGATTCTACGAGCGACTGATGGAGCCATGCTTAAGGAGCTCCGTCACAGACAGAGGTTTGTGGACTTAGCCAAACTCTGAGGGACTAGGACTTTACGCACAAGCAGCTCATCATCCCATCACAATAGGCAACTATGTATTTGTTGTCTATCTATCTATCTATCATCCAGTATGCCCACATATGGTTTTTTTATGCCAGAAATTGGTCTAAGCCAATTTATAGCAAAATAAGAACTTGTGCCTTATTTTCATAAGTTCATGTGTGCTAAGAAGTATTTACTACAACAGTGTTTGTTTCTCATTTGAATTACAGTGGGAGGGAGGGAGGTTCATTGGGATGGAAGTGAGAAAGTTACAATTGCAGAAAAGGGAGCCTAAAAGCCCTGAGAGAGAGAGAGAGAGTGTGTGAGAGTGTGTGTGTGTTTGTGTGTGTGTGTGTGTGTGTGTGTGTGTGTGTGTGTGTGATAGAGAGAGAGAGAGAGAGAGAGAGAGAGAGAGAGAGAGAGAGAGGTAGGTCCAATGTTTTTGCAGTATCTTCAGCAATAAATTCATGAGATCTATCTATATGACATGGAGATGGTCCAGAGCTGAAGGTCAGAAGGAGAAGCAAGAGAATAAAAGCATCATGCAACACAGCCATAGGGGACAAAATGAGTGTGGAGGTCAGCCAAGATGAATGAGCGGAGGGAAAGGGGGTTGGAATAACAGGAGGAGAATGAAGTCAAAGTCAGACAAAAAAGTGGGTACGGAGATAGGTTTTTTTGTCTTTTGTTTAAAGCAACTGCTAGCACAGAAGTCAATGGAGGAGAGTTCTGATGGAGGGCTGATTGTGGTAGAAATGTAGCCAAAAGGCGAGCCAGTAGTGACAGAGAAAAGCAAATGTTACTGCTCAGTTGGGCAGGAAAAAAAGAAAAAGAAAAAAAGGACAGACCAGAAATAGTGTCAATTTGGTGACAAAGGCAGTGGGTGATGGCGGTCAAAAACGTATAAATGAGCAGCAATTCTACAGTAATACAGGCAGGCAAGGAGTGAAAATAACAGTTAATGGTGATAAAGTTAAAGATAAGCATAGGATGATAAAGCAATTCTGTTTAAAACAGGTTAATGCCACATTCTGTAAAAGTGCGACCTGACACAAAGAAAACGTTACTTCTCAAACAAACATTTTTTTAGGAACTTGGGAGATTCCAGGTTGGTAGCCATGTTGGTCTGACACAGGTGAAATAAATAAAAAATTGTCCAGTAGCACCTTAGAGACCAACTAAGTTTGTTCTGGGTATAAGCTTTCGTGTGCATGCATCTGAAGAATGCATATATCTGAAGAAGTGTACATGCACACAAAAGCTTATACCAAGAACAAACTTAGTTGATCTCTAAGGTGTTACTAGACAATTTTTCATTTATTTCGATTGGGAGATTCCTGTATTCTAAAGAGACAAATGATCTTTGTCGTATGTGGAGTAACAACATGCCCATCGTTTGAACATCCATTCTAAATTATGCAATGATCATCTTCTCTACAAGGCAACTTTTCAATCAACAATGAGTGGATGGATATGAAGACATGAGAGGGATATTAGTATGCTTATTATAAGTGTATCAATCTGACATCGCCAATGCTAAAACTGTCTGCCTCGTGAAGATTGCTAATTATTTAATACTTCATAAACTATGGATGTTTGACAGAGAAATTGATATCTACGTTAAACAAAACTCATGTAGTGTACATATTTTTATTAACGTTCTCTCACAGTGAAATGTGTAATTAATCACTTGTCTTTATTCCCCCATCCACAAATTCTCAAACAGTTGGAAAAAGCCTATTTAGGCTTCGGTACAACTATTTGCTATTTAAGAAATCTAAGGCAGTCAACACAGATTGCTTTCTAAGTAGAGTAAGGCACTGCATCACATTATTAGAAGGACAGAATGCTGCTGAGGTTAACATAACAAGCCTTGTCCATCATGGAAGAGAGGTTAAAGCTGAAGATTTTCTTAAACTGTATTGATTGGTGCTATATAAAGCAAGTGCTGTGGCTGAATATTTTTTTGAAAAGGGAAGACAGGGTTCACTGATGTCAAACTTAACAGCAGTAGTTCTAGAGATTAAAGGATTTTTATCCTTTAGTTAAAAAAAGCTGCACAGTGTTTTCCCATTTGGAAATGGGCAGATTACTTTGCAGAGTAATAACGTTTATCTTAAAATAGATATACTATTAAATCAAGTCAGTTATAAGTAATAACAGTAATAAGGAAATTCTATGGGGTTTTTAATGCCATGTATAGGCTACCCTATGGCATAGTTCTCGGATCAGCTCACAAAAAGAAACCATTTAAAATTCAACAGCAATAAAGACACAATGGTCTGTTTCACACAACGCCAAGCCATTTAGCTATAGTATGGCTTGTTTGAACATCTGAAGCCAACCCAGCGACTAGCCATGATTTCTTTTCAGGCAAGAAACTATTATGTGAAGCCATGGTTTGCTGCTATCTATGGCTTGTTTAGCTATAGTTTAGCATTGAGGTTTGAGCCCAAGAGCCTTGCTTCACGATGGTTTGTTTGGCCATCCCACCTCAGGCACTTGCTGACCAAAAAGGCATGAGATACAGGCAGCTGGAAAGCAAGCCAAGCTCTGAAGCAACAAGCCACGGCTTGTTTGCTAATGTGTGTTTAACAAACCATGGTTGAAACATGCCATGGCTTGGCATCAAGTACAAAAGCAGCCCAGTGTGTAATTGCCTGCTAAGTAGGTAAGAGATACTGTCCTGAAAATGGGAATGTTTTTAGCGTCTAACGCAAATTGATCTGCCTAGCACAGGTGCTTGACTATAAAGCCAATTGGCCTCTTTCACCATAAATGGCTGAATCCAACAATTCTTAGCATTTGTATAGAATTGTGGCTGCCTTTATAAAAAAACTTATGCAAGTTCCTTCATGGTTCTAGAAGGGCTGCCCTTGCAGAATCGCTGCAGTGTCGTAATTCTTGAAGCTATTTGGGGAACAGCTGGCATAACAAGTTTTACAATCCAGCCCATTAGCATGCAAAACACTTCCATTAACCTCAGCAGCCAGCTTGAGGGCAACATTTGGTATGATATCTTCCTTATTCCTACTTTCTGCAAAATGCAAGTAAGGAAGAAGGAGCCAGAAACAATGGGATGATCAAATGAGCATGCATGATGGTGAATGTTAGAAAAGGCAGGCATGAGTTTCACACACTCCTGGTGACACCCTGGACATTAGCTCAGTAGTTCCAGCACACTGCCTGGATCAGATTTAAAACTGAAAGAGAGCTTGATGTTGTCAGCATACCAATGACACTGCAATCCAAACCCTGCTCACTCACTCCATCCCTGGATGACCTCACTCAGTGGTTTTAACATAGATGTTAAAAAGCATGGTGGATATGGGCATTGTTGAGCTTTTCTTAGGGATCCACCAGGGTTGTTGAGCTGTTTTTAGGAGATCGCCCCCTGAAGTAGTTGAATTGCATTGCTTATCTAGAAAAGGACTTGCAGGAATTAGTACTCCCTGCTTTCCCTTCCTAGTTGATGATGTCCTGTATGGCAGAAAAAAGAGTGACAGTTCCTCATTGCAGGCATGTTGAGCCTTAATTAATGAGGTAAAATCAAAGTAGATGGCTCACCAACTGCCTGCCATAGTAGTTTCCTGTTACTGAGAGGCTTCCTTGAAATCATAAACACATTGCAAACAAACTGGAGAAGAAACCACTTTCCCTACTGATTGCCCACTTGAACTTTTCAAGAAGGCTGTGTTTATTTAGCATGGCGCTTGGAATGCTGTTTCTGACAAATGCCATGTCCTGGAAAGGGTTCTTTAGTGGTGGTGACATCAAGCTAAAAAGATTAAATACCAGCATTCCAATCAAATGGCAATATCTAATTCAAAAGAGTTCTCGACTCTGCTTTTACTTTCTGAGGTTGTTAAGGTGTGTGGGGGGGAGGGGACAGGAGATGAAGCCTCTCACAAAATACCTTCAAAAGAATTTGGCTTAGACTACAGAAAAGAAAATACATCTGGACAATGCACAACCCTAGAGTCTGGCAAGACTGGCCCGTACAGGCAGGGGTACCTTTACCTTTACCTTTTATCAACAGACAGGTAAACTGGGAAAGTGCTGCAATTTTTCTGATTTTAGGGAGAGTGGAGGCTGCTATGAACCACAATTAAATACATGTGCAATTGCACTTCAACTGACAAACAGATTCTCTTGGGGTATGAAATTATGATAATAGTGCAATGACAAGTGCTTTAGTAGGAGCCGTTTACACTAATGGATTTTTGAAGGAAGAATAAAGCGACTCTTCTCAAGACAGAGATTCAGTAGCAGGGAACTTCACACAATGCCAGTGGTGTGTACTCTATTCTGTTTCGCAAAATCTCTCATAATTCAAATTCCTCTGTGCATATGTCACATATGAACAAATAACTTCATTGTTCAGAACATATCTTTGTATGAACAGTGCTGCTGTTGGGGCATAGTGTTATTTTCCATTATTCCTCTTACAGAGTGGGAACAAAAGTGCTTTTTTTTAAAGTGCAGTTTGGGGAACTTCAATAAAAATGGAAAGTTTTACACTTTCAGTTGGCAGTTTAATAACACTATGTTAGTTTATTATTTACAGCCTTTGACATATTAAATGACACTATAATGATATGTATTAAAGCAGCACTAATGTTACTGAATTTAGCCTTTGATAATCCAAGCCTATTGGAAATCCAAGCCTATTGGAAAGTGTGTGTGTGTGTGTGTGTGTGTGTGTGTGTGTGTATGAATTCTTTAAAAGCTTGGCACATATAATAAAAGTTAAGTTCTAAGTATTTCACTTTTAGGTGCAACACAGCATCCCTTTCTGAGGCAAAACTTCAGCTTTGCTCCATGGTGGCAGGGCCAGGCTCTACCATGGAGGGGCTGGAAATAGCTAGTGTGTCCCGTTATTGGTGAGAAGGGTCCCTGTATTCAAGGCTGCACACAGTGATGCTACAAGTCCACCTCAACCTAACCTGACCTACCTCACAGAGTTGCTGTGAGAATAAAATGGAAAGGACAACCATGTATGTCACCCTTAAGGTATTTCGAGGAAAAGAAGGGTGCAAATCCAACAATAAATAAATAAAATTTCTGGATGACTTTTACTAATATTACTGCACATACATCACTAAATCCCTTGTCCAGGGTGGGCTAAATTAAGAACCGCTATGAGTCAGAAGATTATGCTGAACGCAGTCTTAGAGAATGCAGTAAACCGAAAAGGCTCAAAGTGGCATAATCTGATTCAGCAGGTTTAAATGAAGGTTTTCAAGAAAGGGAGAAGAAAACAAAATAATGAGAGATTACACACATAAAACAGATCCAACTTACTTGTTTCTTAAGAAAAATAACATTCCTCTAACATGTATCTGCAAAACTTGTTCTTCTGCTCTTCCTAAAGCATTCCTCCTGCCCCCAATCTTCCTCCTGCCATAGCAATGCCTACTTCCTTTGTTGCCATCATTAGAGCAACCTTTACGACTTGAGCAAAATCTTGCTAGAGATTCCAGAAGAAACCATGGAAAAACAGAAATACACAGCATACTTAAGCTATTGTGGATGAAGGAACTGATCATAATTTGCATCTGAAAGCACACAGACACAGCATCCCATTTCATCCATGAGAGGGACCACACAAAGCTCTGCAGAGCTCTGCTATGTGCACAGTTCTTTACATGAGTTTTCTACATTCTCTTTAATGCTGGGAAATGCACCTTGTGAATTTCCAAAACTAAGGGTAAAATTCAACAGATAAGTCCCAACAATGGAAGCCCTGTGTAAGTGTTTCTGCAATAGGACTTCCCCTCTCCCCCTACGCACCCCCTGAAATTGGATCAGGAGAACCCCCAGAACAGCATGCATGGGGAGGAGAGGGAGTGTCTTTAAGGAGTGTGGATTTTTAGGGAGGAATCTGATGTCATGCTAGGGCAATTGTTCTGCCAGGGCAAGCATATCAGCTTGCCAGACAGAACAATTCCCTTAGTCAGTGCAACAGTGAATGCCTCCCCAAAGACGCACACATTCACCTGCTGGATCCTGTGAATGTGTATGTTGTTAATGAGACTGATATGACTCTGTGAACACAAAATAAAAACCACTCTGGTGTTCACATGCATACCACTCTGAGGATTTCCTTGTGATCCCTTGGAATGCTATGCTAGAGAGGTAGTGTACTGCAGTGGCTGAGAGAAGCTGAGTTGTGGACCTAGTTCAAATTTTGTCTTTGCCATGAACTCAAGAGAGAGCTTAAAACAAAACAGTATTCTCTCAGTATTCTCCAAATCTGCAATATGAGGATAATAAATAATACTGGCCTACATTACAGGGCTTTAAAAAGAATTAATATGATAATACACTGGAAGTGCTCTGAATGCTAAGGAAGCACTGTAACAATGCTGATATATATTTGTAAGCTTATAAAATAAAACTGTACTATTTACAAGATGCAATTCTTGGGGGAAAAGTCCCTACTAGTAGAACACAGATTGAAGACTGAAGACTGAAAGCGTCACGCACACACTCTGCCACTGTCCTCTGAAAATCTCTCCCAAAAGACAGGAAACATCACACTACCAACCTGGCAAAGGTCTCGATAGAACCATGATCACATATATGTCATGTATATGGACAATTCCAGCCAAGCGCTCACCCACTCATTTTCTTAGTTTCACATATGTTTACCAAAGTTGCATGATTTGCAGTGCATCCAGTATCTCAGCTTTCGCAGAGGTAGATTTCTAACTTTTCGGAAAGTACGGTGGTTGGCAATTACTGTTGAACTAGGAAGAGAAGAGGATAGTGGATGATTGACTAGATCTCTCTAAATGTGACTCCATGCTACAATGGCTTGTGTTACTCTCCTTGTATCTGATCCTAAGGGGTGAGCAAGTGAACAAGATCATTAAAACAATGAGACACAGTAGGCATCACAGCTTATGTTCAGAATGTTGAAAGCCCCCCCCCAAAACAAATGAATTCAATCTACACCACAAGTATCACAGCAATTCAAAATTGTGCTCCTAAGCATTGGGGGACAGTGTAGGATATTGGCACATAGGGTTGCAGTTTGAACTTCATTAGGTCGTATGTAAATAATGATCTTTCACAGGGGTAATTTCCTGGACATGTGGGTTTGTCATGGTCCAAAACATCCAACAGAAACATAGTACATGGGTGACTGATGTCTTCTTTCTTTTCTGGGAAGAGTCATAGGTGGGATTATGGTTATACATTAAGCTCTGCATTAAAAAAAAAGCTCTACAAGTTTTCTTAAGACACGCATTCTATGGGAAAGCATTCTATGGAAAAATATTAGTCCTTTGCTGCTTTTGTATCATTTAAAAAAGGAACAAAAATGCAACACTTTGGCCACAGTGCAGCTTAAACTATATATAAATCTTAAGTCTTATATATCAATTTGAGGCTTGGGTGGGTGTTGTTTCTAATAGTCCTGGAGGATTCATTTTTCTATGTGTTATTAAAAGAGATGTTGAATTGCACAGAAGAGAGTGGGAGGGGGGGCAATTCCAGGATACTTTTTTTGTCTGTGACAGACCCCACATTCCTAATCATTTTGGTGTATATGCTTTTGTTGCAATATGTTTGACTGGGCTACAACCCTGGCTTACTGCCCATATCCTCTGCAAAACAGGCCCTTTAATTCAAGTAACAGCAGCAGAGAGAATAAGAATGTATTCTGACACACACAAACTTGCAAAAAATTAAACGCAGAGGGCCCTGAAACGCTTTAACATGGTAAACTTCAGAAATGCACCAATTTCCAAACCCTGCAGCCAGTTGTACTGTAACGTCTTCTGCTTTATGCTGACAACCTCTCTTTTCCCCTCCACTCATTCAGACACAATGCCTTCAGGTCTGCCTAAGTAATGTAATTCACTGGAGTGGAATTCCCTCGATACCTGCTGCAGTACTCAGTGACAATATCATTTATACTCTACACTGTCATGCCATGACACTGATACATTGGCTTTCATCCCTCATTCACTGCAGAGTGTGCAGTTTCACCTTCCAATGTGCCCTTTCGCAGCACATGTGTACAAATTTACTCCATTCATCCCCAATTACAGAGCTCTGTTGAAATGCCCTCGTTGCATTTATATTCCGCACTCCTTATTTGAGAATTCCAATTACGCACAAGATTCTGCCATTAGCTGTAAGTGCTACACAGCATTCCTCAAGCAAGCATCCTTAGATTGTGGCCAGAGAGCAGAGATACACAGGCAAAATACATTATTATAGTGTGGCACTGCTAAATGCTGTATATTATTCAACTAAAGCGACACTGGCTGGACTGAGCTGCCGCCATCAAGCATTATGCGGAGATTAGGTCATCCACTGTGAATGGGAAACATCTATAAACCTCTGTAGTTCTTCTGCATACTGATGTGGGAAGCGGATTGCTGGTGGAATATGATCTTTGCTGCTTCTTTTTTAAAGTTAGGGGTTTGTATAGGTCCTAGACAGATATACACCCTTTTGCTGTATACCGCCTTGATACAAAGCAGAAAAGCAGGGTATAAGTATTTTAAACAATCAGGGTGATAGGCAATGTTACGCACACAGGTAGACAGTTGAAATCAACACACTTAAATAACTTATGTTTATTTATTTCAGTGGGTCTATTCTGAGTAGAATTTAGTTGGGTATAATCAATAAGTGAAAGAGTCATAGGCTCACAGGTGCTGTCATCTCTACTCTTCCTCTCTGGTTATGTAAAAAGCAACACCTGACCCAATACAATAGTAAGTTCATTTGAGCAGGATCTTCCTGAACCACCTGCCTTGTCTCCAGAATTGGGGGTGGGGGCGGGGGCGGGGGAGAGGAATAGACTGATAGAAGTCTGTGTACGGCCAAGACCAACTCAACCCCTTTCAGAGACGTGTCTGACTAGGCACACAGTAATTTCAAATGAATTCTGTGGCACGGAGCTAGAAGCTTAAATGCAAAAAGCGAGTTAAATTTAAGCATTTCCAATATTACTCATTTTATAGGTGACTGTTCAATTTGGAAAGGTTATAATCGCAAAACAGTCACCCATGCATAGAAATTTTATTAGCCAACTGCTTAAAATAGACTTCTGTTGCTCTCCAAAAACAAACATAAAGATATCCTAAGGTCTAAACTTCAAGTGATAACTGTATGTTCCCCCTCCAGGGTGAAAGAACAACTGAGAAGGATTTAGATTTGTGAAATGGCATGGCGAGGAGGATATTTTAAAACCCTCCTTAGCATCACAGTTCCACTCAAAACCAAAGGACTCCATTATTTGTTCAAAGAAAAATAGAAATGTCATGAGATCCTTTCACAGACCCGTTTTTTGTGTGTAGTTTGGCCTACTCATACAACCATGCTTTACATATGATTGCAACCAAACTACAGCTAAAGTAGTACATCGGAAGCTCATATATATTTATCAGTGTCTTGCCCATTACAGAGGGGAGGGGTGAACTCAATATGCAGTTGGCTATTTCTACAGGAACTCCCCCTCCAAATGCTTTTTGATTTATTTAAAACATTTCTTTCTTTGAAAAAGTTATATCTCACTCTTCATCGCAAATGACCATTCCAGAGTGAGTAACAGTAAGACATACTGGCTGTCCTGGCTTCTGGCTTAGTGGCGCGCAGCCTCACCCAGGCAAGGGGAGCCTTCATCCCCTGCCCAGGAGAGGCTGCGCGCGGCTAAGGCTCCCCAAGAGCCGTGCTCCCTTTAAAGAGCGAGCGGAGTGTGTGTGCGGCTCTTGGGGACTTTCCCCCGAGAAGGTAGAAGGGCAGCCCTTCTCCCTCCTCGGGGAAAAGCCCCCAAGAGCCGCACACACACTCCGCGCGGCTCTTTAAAGGGAGCGCTGAGCAAAGACTCCCGTCTGCATTCGCTCCATATCCCCATTTCCCCTTACTTTTTAGGAGGGGGAAAGTGCGTCTTATACAGCAAAAAATATGGTACATTAAAACCAGCAACTTAAAATCAGCATACAACAGCACAAAACAAGGCAGATAAATTACAAGAACTATAGAAACATCCAGTCAGATCATTGCACTGCACCCCAAGCTTGGGTGAATGAAACCATGTAGGTGCCAGGCATATCTCAGAAAGTGTGGGAGTTCCAAAGCTGAGCTGCCACAACCAAGAAAGCGTTCCCTTGCATCACTGATAATCAAACATGAGGAATAAGTGACACTGCCCGGACAGCTTCCCTGGCTGATCTTAACATAAAGGCTGGTTTACAGATGAGAAGGTGTTCTCTCAGGTAACTGGGCCCTGAGCTATTTAGGACATTCTGTACCAGAACTAAAGCCTTGCAAGTGCCACCCTGTCCCATAGCTAAAATCACCCTTCCTTTTCCTTTATCTTTTGGGTGGTGATGGGGATTGATATATCAAGCCACTTGCTTGATTTTTATATTATAATAATCATTCAGATTGTTCATCTCCTGATACAGCAATGTCTTCAGGAGACATATATTATTAAAGGGATACAATTCAAATCCCAATTACACAAAAAGTTAAAACACAACAAACAGAAACCCTGCAAGTGATCATATTCAACTTCTCAGATCTGTAATCGCCAAAAGTCCAAACAAACAAATTAACCAGCTAAGACAAATGCCCTCAAGTGTATTTTGCTCAAGGAGCACATTGAATGTGAGGGTTTAGATTGTTTACGTAGTTTTAATTGTTTTCTTGATTGTTTTTCTTGTATGTGTTCATTTCATTAATAAATGACCCATTGAAAGGTTGCCTGTGATGAAGGGCAGGATATAAATTCTACAAACAAACAAACAACAGTAATGAGAAGCAAACAAACCACTGTCAATTAACATGGCCACCATAGATTTAGAGATTAGGGTTTGTATCCAGTTATGTCCTTCTGTCTACCAAAGAGCCTTTGCTCTACCAAAGAGCATTAGCCTCTTCTAATGGAAGAGGTGGGGAGATGATTTCCCCTTCTCCTTGCAGAGCTGTGCATCACCTTCCATGCTATCTTGTATGATCCTTCAAACATCTGGAAGAGATTTTCAGAAGGCGCAAGAAGATGCAAAGAAGACAGGGAAATGGGCAAAGGCTGGGTCTTCTCTACCATCAGTTGAGGCATGAATGGAAGGACACAAGTGGATTCAAGCCTAGGTCTATAGACCTGTAAACAGAACCTCGATGTACAGAATGTACTGTACAGAATATCCCTGACTACCAGATGCTGGCAAAGAAACAACAGGTGATACCGGTCACTTTCATGCCCTGCCTACAACAACCATCTGGTGCCAATGCTTGATGGATCTTGGCTTTGTCTAGAAATGTAGGTTTTGCATCCAGATCCATGTTAAATGCACAATTGCACTTTGGGTGATAAATTTTACCCAAGAATACAAGGCTTCATAGCCACTTACGCCAAACCTTTGAAAATTATTTTACACATCCACAGTATTTTCCTTTTTTTTTTTTTGAGTAAGCAAGTTCAAATACTTTATCTCATAGAGAACAACTGCTATTTTAACCTGAAAACCCTCTTTCAATTCAACTGAGTTAGCTGCCAAATACAAAATATAGATCTTACCAGACAGACAGAGGCAGGATTGCAAGCCAGCCAACTGTGAGCATTTAACAGACTGACTATGTTTGGTCTACGGCTCCAGATTATATGAGTCTTTATTTTCAGTTGTACACAAAAGGGCAATAGATGGAAAGTCTTATTAAAACCACTAATTTTTCTTGTCCGCCCACACTTCCAACACCTACAAGGCAAGTAAAAAAATGCAACAAAGACAAAGAGTGGGGGGGAAACCCAGACTGATGGCTCACTTAAAACCAAACCAGAACAAGTCTCTTCCTCTCCATCTGCCCTCGCCACCCAAAAACGTAGTTGCTTCTTGATGAACAGATATAGGGGGTGGAAATGTATAGAGCTTGGGTTTGAACTAGATATGATGGTGACAGATCCCTGTGTCACCATCAGACTTGCTGAAATCACCTAGGAAGCAGGAAGGAAATGTATGTAGGTAGGTCCGGTTTATGAACCAAAAGGGGGCGGGATGCGGACAGAATATCCTCTTTCTCATTGCTTGACTCTTCCAACAGGTTATTTCCCCACAACTAGAGACTCCAGCGCTAAAAGGGAATCAGTCTGGGTTCTGCATTCCTCACCTGAACACCACTTTTGCTCCTTATAATTGGATCTCCTATCTCACTCTCTTTCTACTTTACTGGAGCAGTTCTCTGCCCACATGAATCTAGGTCGCCCTTGAGGACATGAGGTAAGGGTTTCATGCAGGCTAGAGGTCGTCTAGGATTGGCTCCATTATGGAAATCTCTGCTGTAAATTGATACATGCAGATGCCAAAGCAATAATCGGCAAAAGCTGCAGAAAACATGTCAAGACGATGAGGTGATATGTTAACGTTTGCTCTGAGGGAGGGGGGAATCCCAAACTATACATGATTCCCTGCTATATACCTATATGATCACTACTGTTAATCAGAGCACTGAGGAACATGCTAGTCAGTATCTGTATTAGATTTTAAATGGTTCTCGTATACAAACTTGTTTTTCATATGTTTTCAATGGTAACATTTTAAATGATTGCTTTGAGTTGTTTCATAGGAAGTGATTCATAAATGGAGATGAACAAATAAACATACACGGACAGTCAGTAAAACATAAAGCCCCGCCGTAAGGACGGGTAGCATTGTATTTCAAATGGAAAAGGCTGAGGTTATGTGGAAACACCGCATAGTATGCAGTCACTTTCAAGCCCTTTTAAATACCCCTTATTTCAGCGGCAGCTATTGAAGAAGGCTCTTAACTCTTCCACTGAAATTACCGTAATTAGTTGTCCAAGTGCTTAACTTTGTCTGGATTATGCACATTGTAAATAGTTAACAAAGAAGCTGCCGAGCAACTTATTGCTGGGGAGTTTTATGAATGGTCCACCCATAAACGATGTACAAACTTGCCTTATGGCTGGTTAGAGAATATCTGTCTATGTAGTCCAGTATGATTCATTCTGGCTGGCAGAAGCTTTCAATGTCTTTCACATCACCCTCTACACAATATTTTCCCCCAGTAATGATAAGGATTAAACCTGGGACCTTCTGCATGCAGATCTGGTGCCGTGAGCCCCTGAGCTATGGCCCCTCCCAGAAAATAGATTACAGTGAGAAGAAAAAACCCCAGCAGTCATAATCGTACCTGAAGACACAGAAACATTGTACAGTCAAGCATGATGCTGGGAATAAATACTGTACTTCAGAACTTGCTTTGCAAATTAGACTAATTTTTAATACATATGACACACAACACCGTGCGCCTTTCCCCCCATTGTGGGTCTCATGCATACCTAATTTTTTTTCTTTCCGTGAAATACATGCATTTCAGAAGCAATTCTCTTTTAACACGCACATGACTAACTTCGCTTACATCTTCTGCCTATTTAGCAGAAACCCACCTTGAGAGCAGACACAGTTGGATGAAGACAGTTCAGAAAGCCAGCTTCCCCCCCCTTAACCCCCTTTCTGAAATTGCACATTGTTATGTCCATTGACCTTCCATTATGACATGGCTTAATGTGAACTCTCCTCTAGTCACTGTAAATAAGCTAATGATTAATCAGGGCCAGCCCAAAGCATTTTTTTGCCTGAGGTAGAGTAGCAAATGCCTCCCACCCTGCAAATTAAGCTATTTTGGCACCTGAGGCAAAAAAAATCCCACAAGTTTCTCTCCCCCAGCAGCAAAAATGACATTAATAAAATAACTAACCATTTGCTGCTCTTTCATAGCACTGAAAATCAGCTGTCTGATGTGGCTGCCTCACTTCACCTACTGAGAAGAGATGGCTGTGTGCAGGGATTGCGAACCTTTTTGGGCCTTCACTCACTTGCCCAGATTTAAATGTTTTGTCCCCCTTAGGGACAAAACAGGACTAAAACTGACCCTTCCCACAGAGCGCAATGCCAGGATGAATGAGGGGATTAACAAACGATTACTGTAAAAGCACTTAAAACTAGAAGTGCTATATAATAAATTAACAGCAGCAGCAACGTGCTTTCTGAAGATTATTTCATGTTGTAGAAGTTCCAAATACGTCTGGTATTTGTAGCATTTAGAAGTGTTATGAAAAATGGGTCACATCTTACTCAAGCTGCAACCACAATGCCCTCAGATCAGACACTAAATGACTGTACAGTATGGGACGAGCACAGAAGGAAGTATTGAAACTGCAGTAAAATTAAAACTTATGTGGTGAGAAGAATTTGAGTTTCACTGGCTAAGGTTAGGGAAAGTGGATTTCACTAGTATCGTCTTTTTAAGTAATCTTTCATTGAAATTGTCTTGAAATAAATGACTAGCGCTTGGCATGTGAAGGATTCTATGGGAAACTTTACGGTCCATAAAAGACAGCGAGTGACCTACAGGGAAATGTTCATCACTGGGGCAAGATTTATGGAGGGCCAGCTGTGATTATTTTCCCAGTGCCTCTATCTAACCCTGGCTATTATTAGGTACAAAAGAAACTACCACCACAAACCATTTTAAAATATACTCTTTTGTTGTTGTTGCTACAGTCTCGAAGCAAGTATCTGAAGCTTGCAATTTTTGGCTCTTTCCCCACGGAGCTCTCTTTGCCCAATGCCAACGTATGAAACTGCACCCCTTCTAGTTACCTCCAACATTGTGTGTGTGTGTGGGGGGGGGGGTCCTACCAATCTGGGATGTGAAGAAGTATACACAGGTTGCAACCTGAAAACGCTACAAGCAGCGTCTGGTAGGCAGCTGGGGGGCCGGGGGAGAAATAATTTAGCATTACAGTAACTTAAGGGACATTTCACATTAGTGTTAGGACATGGAGAAAACGACTGGAAGCAGGGAACAAAAGCTAGAATATTTAAAAGCATCCAATATGCACAGTGAAATGGCTTCCAAGCTTTAATTTTATGTTCAGTGGGGTTACAAATGGCATTTATCTTAATTTAGTGTCTGCATAGTGCAGTTTCCAGCAAAGGCATAAAAAAGGGAAATAGCAGTTTCTCACTATGATGCTGTCCTATTTCAAGTGTCAGCAGTTCCATTAGCTTTATTATCCTGTATGACAGTGACAGATGGCTGACCGTTCAACACCTTCCGATAACATTATATATGAAGAGTTATTGAGCCCATGTCTTCCCCTTGCAGAACAATTTCCAGCACACATCTGCAACCATGCTGCTCTGATCCAGCTCTGCTTGAGTATATACATCAAGAAAGATTCATGCAAGACCTGTGCAAGAACGTGGATGGGAGCCTGCTTTCAAATGCACGTCAAAAAAGGGCAACAAAGCATAGATTGGGGGAGTGGGGGTTAAAACTTATTTAGTCCAAGGCTTGCATTTCCTTGTGGGCAACTTCCAAGGGGCAACATGCAAAAGTGAGTTGAACCAGAAGCAAAAGTGGGCAGAGCAACAGATGTCATGTTTACTTTTTGTCCAACAGGCTACAGTCTAGCTACACAGAAGTCAGAGGCTTATCACAGTTTAAGGACATACGTATTCTCACCAGGCAAAAGCACTGATGGAGGGTGTATAGTAGAGCTGGGGAGGGGGCAAAGCCTTGGGAGAGTCTTGAGAAACGGATAAGAAGAGAGGCAATTTGCATGGTTTGGCCTAATCTCTATGAGGGCTGCTGTTACTGCTGCAGTTCTGGGTTATAATATCTCAGATTAAAGACTCCAGCAGCAGCTCTCATACAAACCAGGCTAAACCATACCAACTGCTCCTGCCTCTGGTTAAAGCACCCAATTCCTAAAGTTCTAATTTTCTGCTGCTAAATCTGGTGTTTTATTATTATTATTAAGCATGAGTTTAAAAGGACTGTTTAATATAAGTATAATTTTGAATGTATCAATATGATATGCTTTTTGTCGGGTTCATGATACGCCGATTGTGGACTTAACGTTCTGCTCATCTGTTTTGAAACGGATTGTGATAAATATTTCGCTTTACATTGTTATCCTGTTCTGTAATGTGGGTTGGTAAATTATACTGTGGTTAATTTGAATCCTGTTTCAGGATTTTTATTACTGTAGCTTAATTTCTTATTTTTAGTGGATTGTCCAGTCTTAGTTTAATATTGTATTTATTAACCTCAGGGGTTTTGGAGAGCCGACTGAAACATTAACTCAGGGATGTAGAAGCTCATGCCCAGGGGCCAAATGTGCCCCCCCAGCCTCTCCATCTGGCCCTTGGGACTCTCCCCAGGCCACACCCCTCAGGGGTCCTATTTCACACCTTGAGTGTTTTTGCCTGGCTGGAATGCACAACCCCAATTTATACTATTCCCATATGCTCTAAACTGAATTGTTAACTGACTGTCTTGGAATGCTGCGGTGATACATTTTATTATGCATATTCTTGTCAATTGCACTTGGTTCAAAGGCTACTGCAAGCCACTCTGGGTGCTGTTTATCAGGGAAAAGGTGGCACACCGGTAAACCGACGGTGGTTGTAACAACTATTTTTCTGGCGCTGCAAAATAATAATAATAAAAAAGGACTTGTCCCTTGTGCCCACCACCACACTTCTAATGGCAGGGGCAGATGGAACTCAGCTGGCCACAGAAGAGGATCTTATGAGTCAGGCAAGTTTCATGCGGGTGGGGATGATTAATATATAGTCTGGTTGCAGTCTTTTCAGAAACTACTTCAAAGTGCTGGTTTTGATCTTTAACGATGAAAAATTTAGGGAGCTAGCACTTTGAATTGAGCCTGGAAACAAAGCGGAAACCAATGTAGATGGCATAATTTTGGAATTATGTGTACAATCTGCCAGTTCTAGTAATATCCTGGCAGCCACATTCTGCCCCAGATGAAGCTTCCTATCTGTTTTTAAAGGCAGTCCCAACATCAGAGCATACAGGGTGACTACAGTGGGAATGACGCTGGCAAGGTCTGACTTCTCAAGGAAAGGATGCAATTCACATACTGATAAAAGGCGTCCCTGGCCGCTGCTGTTGGCCATTCAGGATCACCACTAAGCTGAGAACTTTTTAAGAAAGAGGAGCACTACCTGTCCAATACAGATTGGACACCTATTCCTAGATCACAAGAAACCTGAATCAATAGTGCATTGTTCTCGTCTGGATTAAGCTTCAGTTTGTACAACTCCAACCACTTCGAAACAATGTCAATTCCCACGCTGTGGTGTAAAAAAACAAAA